>NC_140496.1:24132933-24732933 GCF_964271855.1 Acomys minous
TCAAAGCGCCTTTACTTTTCTCTCCTGTATATGGTTAGGCCTTCCTGTTAGTGACGCTGTTTCTTGGGAACTGAGAAGTTAAAGGTGGTCAAGGGCTAACCAAATGACAACACTATGGGTTGTTACAGTTAAAACTGAGACTGCCTCTGTGTGTACGCGTTGCCTCACAGGCAAGCACTTCACAGGTTACAAAGCGCGTCTGCTTCAGGCCCTCATGTGAGACTTGCATGAATTCTGCAGGACAGAGAGCTGGATCCTGCAGAAGCAGACGGTCTGCCCACCCAACAGGAACACAGCTGAACCCAGATTGCTTATGGCTCAGTTCTTATACCATCCCAGCCAGGGGGCCCACGGAATGGTCGGTAAGCAGCTCTCTGATTGGCTGATTGAGTGCCAGTTTCCACTGGAGGCACAATGACTTTTCAGTGTTATTGTCATTATCTTAAAATTATTTTGACACAATGCTATTTCGTGATGGCAAATTAGTTAGTGGAAACATTTTTTATGGGGCCAGTGAGATAGTTCAGTGAGGAAAGGTCCCTGCCTGCCACTGAGTTACTCACATCATGTATCGATCCCACGAGTTGCCCTCTTACCATCACATGCATGTGTTGGTGTGCATACATACTCACACACATGCATACGACAAAATAAATAAGTAAAAACATACATACATATATATACATAAGTACACAAATAAAACCATGTTTATAGAAGAAAGTTATAGCTATATGAATAGCTTTCTTTTTATTACAAAAAGGAGGAAATGGACATATGTGGTTGTGCACACCTTCAGTCCCGGTGCTTGGCAGGCAAAGGTAGAGGAGGAAGGATCCATGTGGATTCACGGCTTCTCTACGTGTGAGTTCCATGCCAACCAGGGCTACATGGTAAAACCTCATCTCAAATGATATTAAATGGCAAACTTACCCACAATTCGATGAGTCTAAAATAACTTTGAGATATCCCTGTGTTTCTTCCATGTGTGTCCTGTTCGTGAGCATGCTGATTGGGACGTGGAGTTATTACGGGAGCATTATGTACACAATGGACTGAATATAGACTGTGTTCTTATAGTCTTTCCATTTTAAACTTCACGAAAGTTTTGAGACCCATGCGAGTCCAGATTCTTAAGGCCAAAACCATTATTGTTCCATCATGTTCTCTCCCCCACCCCCCCTGCACCCAGCTCACCCGTAAGAGCTGCCGTTAGCTATTAACCGGGCCAGATCTAGAGCCAGGCTTCTCAGCTTGCCCCTGAGAAATTCTATTGATGGAGGTGGGGCACCTCCCACCATCCTCCGGGCAGGAGAGTTCTAGACTTCAGCAGATGGAAATGAGAACTAGCATCCCATGCATTCCCTCCTATGTCCCTGGTTATGGTTGTGATGTGACTTCCTATGACTGACAGTGATGTAAAACTGTGACCTGAAACAAACCCTTTCTCCATATGTTGCTTTTGTCAAGGCCCTTTATCCCAACAATAGGGAAAGAAACCAAGACTCTGTCTGTCTGTCTGTCTGTCTGTCTATCTATCTATCTATCTATCTATCTATCTATCAATCAATCATCTATCAGTCATGACATCGTCTGTCATGTTCCCATTGATATATCACGGATCATCCATCCACCCATACAAGCACATATGGCCCTTATCTGATCTCTGTATTCCTCACCTCTGCTAGTGACATTTTAAGGTGAATAATTCTTTGCTGTGGGCTTTTCCTTTGCACTGCAGGATATTTATCACTGTGCTTTGTCTGTTACTTCTGCATTCTAGTAGCAGTTCCCACCTATTTTCAGTTGTTAGAAACTCAAATATTTTCAAAGCGTACCAGGTTTCCCCTGAGGGAAAGAATAAATCCTGGCTGATGACCACTGTTTTAGATCCGCTTCCAACGCTTACAATGTAGGCATGTGAATTCACATCAACACCTTCAGCTCTGACCCAGAACCTCCCATCCAGTCTCCCTTTCTATGTATAGAAATGTTCATTTTCATGGCGAGAACCTGGCTCTTACTCTTCTCAAAGTAATTCTTGATTTGCTTAAACCCACTGAATGTAATCAGTGCCCTTACTACGCCTTGTAGCTCTCCAACCCCTCAGACCCCAACTGCTATCTGAACTCTCATCTCCTTCCACGGTCTCATGCTTATGTCGGGGCACCTCTGTCTTTCCTGTGATTGCTTTCACCCATGCTTTCCATTGCTAAGTTCAGATCCCGCAGAGGCGGCTAGCAAGCTTGTTGCATGCCTGACTAAGTCTGTGATGTCTAGTGTTATGCCACACTATGTAGTTGGGGCTCATTATTTGTTGATGGCTGACTAGATGTATGTACACTCGGCATGTTGGTCCTCCAGATCCATTGCCCCTAAGGATGTGGGTCATTGCAGTATGCCCATCTTCCAGGTAGGAAAAGATGAGGCTGGCCTCTGTGCCTCTCATACTCTACCCCTTTGCAAACTGCCAAGTGGCATCTGGCTCAAGTCCAGCTCTATGCTGTTGTAACCCGTCAGGCAGTATGCCCTTTCCGACCATGCCAAGGGGCTCTCATTTTGCAGGCTTTAAGAACTGAATTTCTAGCTGCCAGCGAGTCTTTATTCATGTCTCTGTTTGACAATAGGGAAGCTCTCTCTTGCCATCCCTTCCTGCCTGACCTCGTCTTTAACAATCCTGCCACCATGCTGCCGCACCTCCCACCCCTCTGTGGTGGCCGGTGATATTTGCTCTTCTTTTTGGAGCTTGCCTGAGGTAGACCGATGATGCAGAAAAGAACTATTTCTCTGGCACCCTGAAGGGTTTTCAAATAGAGCTCCTTTATTGAGGTTCAAAGACACCTGACCACCCAGTACCAACAGTGATAACCAAAGGAGGAGGGGGGCCATGGAGGCTGGGCTACTGTTCCATCCTGCCTTTCATCTGAACCTGAAGCCATGGCTTCCCTTGCATGGAGTGCAAATAATTCTGAACCCTCTGCCTGCCTCCTGCAGTCTACAGCATAGCATGGAACGCTGGCTTTCTATAGACCTGAGGGGTACCAGTGTGGTGGTGATGGTGTCAAGTACAATACAACAGCAAACAAACAGCCCGTTAAAAATGGCTTTGACCTGGAAGAACCAGTTACATTTCAATATTTCAGTTCTTCTCCTTTTTCACTGTGTCAAAAATCTCAGCACCTCTCCCAACCTTTGCAAAATAAGGCAGTTTGGAGAAATGCAAAGGACACTTTCACCTTGAGCATGCAAGGGCTCTTTCTTAGCGAGGGAAACTGCGGAAGGGAGAGAGCAGGGAGCACTTGACATCATGAGAGGCATCTTCCAGTATGTGCTACGAACCTGACCCTTGGCGTCTCATTGGTCTTTCTTCCTCCACGAGGCCGGGGCCCTTGGGGAGTGGTCAGCACAGGTAGGCCTGCAATAGTCACAGCCTCAGCCACTGTTCTTTCTTGAGAATCCCCGAGCTCTAGTTGCCTTGCCTGTGAAATGGGGGCAGCATGTTATTTACCTGTAGATGGCTGGGAAGAAGTGAGATGGTGAGTGCTGGCTGCTGCGGTCAGAGGCCAGGGCTCAGGGTCTTCCTTCAGGGTCAACCATTTCCATTGCTCAATCCAGTCCATTGAGGGTTTCTTCAACAGAGAGGGTAGAGGAAAAAAGAATGGGGAGGGGAAAACATCCTGGCTTTCTCATATTCTTGGATTAGCATTGGGTGGTGAGATGATCTGCAAGCCACTATACTTGAATATACATTTTACCATTGAATTTCAACTCCATAAGTGTGGGGGCAAAATAATGAAGATCATCACTAGGCAACACATCAGGAAACCGTGCCCTGGGCAGGTGAGGGACTTCTGTCAGGCCACTGTCAAGACATGGTGCAGGAATTTCAGTCCTGTTTCCTCCAGGTTCCAAAGTGGCTGCTCTTTCTACCCACTACCTCCCATTAATGCGTCTGTTTGATTTATCTACCAAAGTCCACCCACTCCTTCCTGACTCAGAACTACCCAGGCCTATGATAAGAGACTACTATAATTCCAAATAGGGGTCTTTACTATTTATTTGGGAATCCATTGGCTGACAGTATAGATCAGGCCGATGGGTATTGACAAGGAAATAACTGCAGCCTCATCACACCCACTAACTGTGTTTGATCCAGTGGCTAATGGGGTCATTAGCAAGGGAGAGTAATTGTAGGTGTGCCTTGCCCCACGGTAGCTGCCAGATCAATGGTCGTTTATCATTTTCCGACACCTTTGCCTAGGGTGCAGGCAATGGCATCAGATTGGTGTTGGCATCAATTCCTGAGAAGGTAAACATACTTTATAACCATCGGTGGTACCAGGGACTGCCCTTCAAGGTCTTCCTGTGTCTGGAGCTTTCAGCTGCTGGGGTGGTGTGCCTCAGCCCAGAAAAGGGCCTTGGCATCTCAATATTCTCTGTGTGAGAAAAGCCAGGCCCTGAGGGCACACCGGAGATGGTACATTTGGTCTTGAAGGCACCCAGCAAGCCTCCTGCTTGAAACAGCACCAGCTAGACAGAATCAATTTCCCATTGACTTTCAGCTCCATCTCAGACACAGTGTAATTCTCGTCTGAGGGTTTATAAAGGCCATTGACTGTCTTATAAAAGATTTAAACACTCACCTAGTGGCACACAGGAGCTCTATCTATCATGATGCCTTTTTGACAATTTGTGGGGGGTAGGGATAAGTTGGGGGAGGGATGCTTGAGGTTCCCAGGGCAGCCGTGGTCCAGCCTGCCAGTGGCTGCAGGATCTGCTCACAGACAATGAATGGATCAATTCAAGGGACCTCCTCATTCATCACGGAGGGCCTCATCTCTACAAGGAATCAGACTCCTCTTGCTCTGCTCTGAGAACAAATCACATGTGACATTGGATAAACCTCACCCTCACATTGCCTCTGCTGGAAGTCAGGGCATGCAACTGGCACATGAGTGAAGCCAGAGGCTACTTTCTTATCAGACCTCCACATGCACATATGTACCTGGATACCTGAACACATGGGGACATGCGTGTGTGGACATGCGTACATACACTCACACAGGTAGATAATAGATAGATGATAGGTAGATGATAGATGACAGATAATAGATGATAGCTAGATTATAGATGATAGGCAGATAGATAGGATTTTTTCAACTTCTTTTTCTCCTGTATTTTTAAAAAATATCTATCTATTCTGTAACAAACCAGGTGGTAATTCAGGGAAGAATAGGAGGATGGAATTTATCCCCTCCGAGAGCTCTTTCCAGGGTGATATAGTCAAGGAGTTGGGCTTTTGCATTCGGTGTATTAACAGCTATCATGGTTCTATTGTCAAGATAGACAGGAGCACCGGGGTGTGGTGGTCAGAGCTCTGTGTGTGGCTCTGACCTGGTGGTCGGATGAGGATGGCATAGGGATGTAGGTCAAAGCTGTAAGATACGAGGAAACCCAACACACTTGGGAAACTGTAATTGTGACTTATGTTGATAAAGAGGGGACGATGACAGAGGGTCAGATCTGGGCCTTTCCTTGGTGGATGGCAGCTCCCTCTCCTTCATCTCATAGTCACTGTGTTCTGGTCTCTCTGGTCTCTGTGTTATTCCTCCTCTGTATTAGTTGCACTCTCACCTCAGGGCCTTTATACCATCTTTTCCCGTTGCCTGGAATGACTTAGACATATTCCCCTCCCCCAAATCTTTGCTCCAACATAATTTTCTGAGTCAGGCCCATTCTGACCACCTGGGTGAGACTTGAGACCCCCCTGACCCCCAAGTCCCCATCTTCAGAAGTCAAGGTCACCTTTCTCTGCCACTTTTGACTTTTCCCACAGCACTTGCTTCTCCTCTTCTCCTTCGGCCCCCTCTTCCTCTTTCTCCTCTTCAGTCAGAGTCTTGCTATGTAGCCCAGGTGAATCTTGAACTTATGACCTTCCTACATCGGCCTCCAGCATACTGTATTACATCACCTGAGACACATCCTACCCTTTAGCAATAATATAGCTTGCCTCTTACTAAGGTTATTATTGGTTTCCCTCTCCCTCAGCAAGCTCCATGAGGCAGAGATCAATGTCTGATTTATCGCCAGTCCCTAGGACACGGCTGGCATAGACTAGCTACTCGGTAGAGATTTGTTGAGTGGGTGAATTAATGAATGGCCGGGCTTTGATGATTGCCAAGGAGAAAGGTACAAGTTCTTTGCTGCAGGTGAAGGAGTTGAAGGAAGTTAAACAGAGAGGAGGTGGGTAATTATTCTTGGTTCAGAGAGGTCTTTACAGGTTTTCAGTGGGAAGACAGATAAGGATCAGGAAGACATAATCCAGATGAGAGATGAGAGTGGGAGTTGAGATGGGAGTGTGAAGTTGGGCCACAGCCCAGTGTGGAGTAAACAGACTTGACTCAGGGCTGGTGATGGACTTAGCAGTTTGAAGGACATATTGCTCTTGCAGAGCATCTATATTGGGCAGCTCATAAAAGTCTGTAATTCCAGCTCTAAGGGATCTGATTGCCTCTCCTGGCCTCTGAGCATGTAAACACACACACACACACACACACACACACACACACACACACACACACACACACTGTGTCTAACTCCAGTTCTAGGAGATCCAGGCCCACTTCTCACCTCCGTGAGCATCAGGTATGCATCAGTGCACAGACATACATGTAGGCAAAACATCTGTGTACATAGATAAAAAACGACTAAAAAATAGAAAATCAACTCTTTAAAAAGGCAACACAAGCCTTTAAGCTCAGCAGTCCATAGTTAGGTGGAGTTGGGATGACTGTGAGTGAGTTTATCATAAGGCGTGGCTCTCTGGGCTACTTAGAAAACAAGAGGTGGAGATCAAAAGGCAGTTTTGTGGGATCAATTCTCCCCATTCATCTTTCTGTGGGTCCCAGGGATCCAACTGAGGTAGTCAGGCGTCCATTACTGGGACAAGTGCTTTTTACTTGCTGAGTAGTTTTGCTGGTCCTCTAAGGTGGTTCTAAATCCAGTCAGGTTGATCATGAATAGCAACCACCTCACTAAGGAAAAATTTCTCTGTGGAGTCTGCGTCCTCCTCTGGGGAAAGGACAGTAACTTCCTGTAGATCTGAGCGAGATTGTAGAAGCTCAGGACTGAGGGTGGGATGACTATTGGGCACTTGGTGGGTGAAGGGAGGAATATTTAGTCATGGAATTGCAACTGTCACACTTGATAATCTTTTGGCCATGCAAAAGTTTCTTTCCTGATACCTTCTGGTATTAACAGCAACGACAATAACCACCTACTGAAGCCATGTTTGGTGAGATGTCAGGAAACTGTTGGAACTCCTACTAAAGGCATTTTGTGAAGTAGACTATGCCTACCGTTGATGGGAACTCATGTTCAGTGAGTCTCAAAGTCAATGTACTTCAGTTAGCTATGGTGTCAGTCAGATTACCATCACTCTAACAAATAACTAAGATGATGAACATAGGAGTCATCCACACCTCTGGCTCCTACAATCTGTTTCCTCCCTATTCCATAGTGATTCCCAAGCCTTGAGGGGAGGGGTTTGACATAGGCATCCCATTTAGGACTGAGTGCTCCAAAGTCTCTCACTGCCTTCACGTTGTCCAGTTGTTGGTCTCTGTGTCAACCATCATCTACTGTAAGGAGAAGCTTCTTTGATGAGGTTTGAGGCCTGTGCTGATCCCCTAACACATTAGTGGTCATTTGGGTCATTTTATTGCTATGTTCTTTTAACAGAATAATAGTTGTAAGTTTCCTACCCAGAGCCCATGACCTGTCTAGTCTCAGGTTCTTAACTTCATTAACAATGGTGAGTGTAGGCTCCATCTTAAAGGTAGTTGACCAACATAAAACAGACTCCATGCTTTTGGGGTATTTTTGCTTGTTTGATTGGTTATTTTCTCTTTTGTTTTGTTTTGTTTGTTTTCTTCTTTGTATGTTGCTGTTTTTGGGCAAAGGAACATGGAATCAAGTAGGTAGTGAGATGGAAAGATATAGGAGGACTTAGGGAAAGAGAAAGAATATAATCAATATATATATATATATATATATATATATATATATATATATATATATCATATGAGAAAAGAAAAAACTTGAAAGTGTAATAAAAGTAAATAAAGAGAAAAGGTTTGTGTAGAATTACACTTTAACAAGTCCCAGTATGTGCTCAGTGGGTGCTGTTTTGGGAATGTGGCAGGAGAGTGTCAGAGCAAACCCACTGACCTCGTGCTCAGGAAGCAAAGAGACAAAGAGGAGTTGGAATTTCCTAGTATCCCTTAAGGGCACACCTCACACTAGTCCCCTCTCTTAAAAGTTCTGCTACCTCCAAACAGCAACATCCCAGGGACCAGGCCCTGAACGCACTGTCATTTGGTAGCAGCTGTTATGGCAACTCTGATCACTGCAGCCAGATCACAAGGACTAGTCCTTGTTCTTGAGATGCAGTGGGACCATTTCAGAAAACCATGAATGACTAAGAACATTCCGATTTTCTTTTTTGTCATAGAATAGGTAGGGGTCTTTGGATGGAGTTGCAAGGTTAGACCATGTTACTGATAGATGAAGGGATGGAGAGTATCTAAAACTATGAATCCAATACAGCCAGGATGGATGTGGATTTGAATTCCTGGATGCAGGAATTAAAGGAACGACTCAATTGCAACTCCTTGTTCTACCCATTGAACTTGAGTAATTTCAAAGGAAGGAAGAAGGCAACGGGCAGTGGAGGGTAATGGAAGGGGAGGGAAGAAACCAGTATTTGGAGGAACTGGTCAAAAGAGAGAGTAGAAAGGCACTCCTTTTTAGTTTTAGTTTTTTTTTTTTTTTTTTTTTTTTTTTTTTTTTTTTTAGGTATGGGGACTCTGAACATACTGACTTAGATCTTTGGTGAGAGAAAGCCTGACAATACAGAATACAATGTGACAATTGTTGAATAGTAACCCCAGAAGGGTAGATACATGGGTCCAATGCAGAGCGCAAAACTGACATATCTTCCCCTGAAGCAAGCAAGAAGAGATCCGGAGGCTTCTCAATGTGTCAGTAATATGGAGAGTTTACACTCAAATCTTTGCTCATCGCTTTGCCATGGAATGCAGGGCCCTCTGCTGTGAGGTTGAGAGAAGCTGTGATGCTGGGGTCTTACAGACAGTGCAGCAGAGCCATCTAGAACAACAAGTGGAGGAGGTATGCTTGGGTAACAATGTGCCAGTGTCACCGCTGGGACAGGGCATGGCTGGGTCATTTTCTTTAGCATGAAGTAGGACCTAGCGGGACAGGGGCAGTGGCAGGTGGTTTGGGCCTGGCTACTCAGCGTGATAGAGTAGCCGTAGAGCAAAAACCTAGAGCCCGATTAAAGTGATGGATTGCAATGGTGGGATGAAGGGAGGATTAATCTGGGAACCGATGTGCTAGGAGAACAGCTCAAAGGAACGGACATCATGATAAAGTCAAATCGAAGATGCCACATGATTAAGGGGGCTGTGAAGAAATGGGCTGCCGTCAGGTGTTGGATTTATGACTTTTAGAGCCAGAAGTTGCTTCTTGGGTGATTACAAGTTCCAGAGCATGGAAGGAGAGAGTGGAGATGAGACAGACACTAGCATGCTGCTAAGCACAATGCTAATTGCTTTAAAGATCTTCTCCTGGACTCTCATAGCATTCCCTGGTGTGTGTGTGTGTGTGTGTGTGTGTGTGTGTGTGTGTGTGTGTGTGTGTGTGTGTGTGTGCGCGCGCGCGCGCATGCGTTCAGGCAGGTGAGTGCTCATGCACGTGCAGGCCAGAGGTCAACCTTCTCTGTCATTCAGATACCCTCTCTCTACCCTGTTCTCTTGAGACAGAAACTTGCACCTGCTTGCACTTGGGAAAAAAATAGTTGAACCGGGTCTGATATAGTCAGTGACATCTTACAATCCCAGGAGTGGAGGTGGCATTTCTCATGCCAGAGATGTGTCTGGATGATCCAGGATGATTTTTCAGTAGCGTGTCCATTTCATAATTTCTGATATTAGGTGTCTGGGGCTGACACATCTTTGGCTATGTAGGAAGTGAATGTTCTGCTTTGTTTTTTTTCTGGGTGTTTCCATTTAGATATTATACAAGGAGGCATCACACAACATTTCTTCTCACACATTGTGCTATTTGTTTGGACATGGGAAGCATTACAATTGTGCAGAAAGAACAAAAAGTGTCTAGCGAGGCCACCTGGAGTTGAAGTCTTGTCTCTAAGTCTTAATGATAAAAGAACAATCCCACCTTCTTTAGTCCAGTGACACAATGCAGGAGGAAACACCATGCAAAGCAAGAGGAGCCAGGGCAGGGGAGGTAGCTCAGCCAGCAGAGTGTTCACCATGCAAGCACAAAGCTCAGAGCCCACGGAAAAGGTGGACATAGTTAGTGGCCAGGATTTGTTATCCTAGGGTTGAGACCTGCAGACAGCAGATCCCTCTGCCTCACTGGCCATCCACTCTAGCCCACTGGGTGTGTTCAAGGCTAATGAGAGAGCCTGTCTCACAGAACAAGCTAGAAAATTCCCAAGGGATATACCCAAGGTTGTCTTCCAGCCTATGCACATGAGCGCACACACACAGACATACGCACAGAATTTACTTGTTTACATACATACACACACACACACACACACACACACACACACACACACACACACACACACACACATACACAATGCAGAGAGCTCTGTAGACACAAGACACAGGTGTATTTCTTCTACTCCTATTCAGTTTCTAAGCCACGAGCTACTCTTTGACGATAAGCTTCAAGAATGAAAGTGATGTTTGTTATTAAATTACCACTAATCTTTCACTCCATTAATAAAGAGTCAGAAAATTCCTCAGCGCTCATTCACTCCCTCTTTGTTTTTAAGAGTATCCTTTGGATGGTTGATATGAAGTTTTAGAATCCATTGCCAGGGTTATATTCTCTTCTTTACTTTTTTTTTTTGAAAAACAAAAATTAATGCATTATCCTGTTAACTTTAGTGGTGATTAAGTGAAGTAGACTTCACTTAATATTACCAGTGTTCACTTAGAAACCGCATCTGACCTCTCAGGTTCCATCAGCTGGGATGGTAAGAAAACTGACCTGGCACTAGGAATAGAACTCATAATTGTCCAGTGCTCTCTTCTCTTTTGTCTCTGTCTCACTCACAGGCACACCCCCCCTTTTTTTTTTTTTTGAGACAGGGTCTCTCTGTGTAGCCTTGGCTGTCCTGGACTCACTTTGTAGACCAGGCTGCCCTCGAACTCACAGCGATCCACCAGCCTCTGCCTCCCAAGTGCTGGGATTAAAGCTGTGCGCCACCACGCCCGGCCCTAGGCACACCCATTTTTAGATACCATAACCTCCCTCTGTTTTCTTTTGCTCAAAATCTTTCTGGCTCCTGTCTTAATTACTGTTCTATTGTTGTGAAGAGGCACCCTGACCAAGGCAATTCTTAGAAAAGGAGACATTTCACTGAGGGCTGGCTTACCATTTCAGAGGGTTGGTCATCATCCGCATGGCAGAGAGCACGATAGCAGGCTGGCATGGTGCTGGAGAAGTAGCCGAGAGCTACATCCTGACCCACAAGTAGAGAGACAACCTGGGCCTGGCATGGGCATTTGAAACCTCAAGTCGCACCCCAAGTGATGCACTTCCTCCACAAGGCCACACCTCCTCCAACAAGGCCACACCCCCTAATCCTTCCCAAACCGTTTCACTCCCAGGTGACTAAGCATTCAAATATATGGGGCATTCTTCTTCAAACCGCCACAGCTCCCCAGTGCCTAGTATAGTCCTCAGAGTCTGGGATGTGCCCTGACTCACTGGCATCATTCTCCCAGTCCCTCCCCTTCAGGATCTGTGTTCAGGTGTTTATTTCTTGTGTTTTCCCTTTGTTTATTGCATTTTCAAGGTCATCTTGCAGACTAGATTTTTTTTTTCATGATTAGCTCTCCTGAGGTTCACCTCTAGCAGAAGGCTGAATTTCTGTGATGTTTCTCCACAAGAATCACTTGCCTTCTAAGTGATGCTTAGTGCCAGCTTGCTTTCTGCAGGAATTTGTATTAAGTGGATTTTTTTTTAAAAGGAGCATGCTCATTTGGTAGGGTTACATAGATCCATAGGTAGCTCTAGAATTCCTATGAGATGGGTTGCTTTTCCAGATGTTGAAGTCTTGGCATCTACCTGTGATCTAACATCTCCTTGCTGGGAAAAATTGCCCTCTTCTGAGCACAGCTGTTTGCTCTGGACAGATCCCATCTCATTCTGTAGGCTGTGAGCAAACTGAGGCACATTTCACTGTAAAATCACATTGCTTATGTTATAGCATACACACAGAAAGTTCCCTCAATAAAGTTTCCCAAGTGCATTGAACTTAAAAACTTTTACAGCTATTGCAAGCATGCTCTCTCAGAACCCAAGGTTGCCTATACTGGGCCCGTCATTATTTAATCATGGATGGAGTATCCCTGAACTATTGACTACTGCTGGATTCTGAGGGAGGGGAGGTCGTTGTGTTTATTTCTGTACACAAGGGTGAGTCCAACAGGCTTCAGTAGACAGTTCCAAATTCATGGTCACACAGAAGGCTCTGATTAATAAATAGGTTACAAAAAAAAGACATAAAAGCAATACAGAAAGTTGTAGGGGGGAATAGGGGTTAACAAGGGAGACCGGTGAGAGTGGAGAGTGAGAGCTACAAGAATTCATTATTCATTATTCATGTCTGAAAAGAATTAATAAAAGTTATTTTAAAATCAGCAGAAAAACAGCCCTACACATTTTCATGGGTTACCTAAAGCTTAGAACTATAAAGGAGGAAAGTTGCAGGTGTTGGTGAGTGTGGTGGTTCTTCCTGGGGCAGATGAAACCACTACAGCATGAAGACAGTGAACACATGGTTTATTTTTAGAAGGACGCACACACACACACACACACACACACACACACACACACACACACATACACTGCTGTAACAAATTACTTGAAATTTGGTGGCTTAAAACCACACTAATTTATTACCTTATGCTTTGTATGCTCAGTGTATGGTGTCTTTTACTGGGATAAATTCGCTACGAGCAGGACTGTGCTCTCTTCAAAGGCTTCAGGAGAGAATCCATTTATGCTCCCAGCTTTCAGAGGCTGCACACAGTCTCTAGCTATAGCCCCAACTCCACCTTCAGAGCCAGCACTGTTACATCTTTCTGGTCTTTTGTTCTTCTTTCGTGACAGTGATATCACCAGAGTGAGCTTCTCCAGGAGACCTTACATTATGCCTCCTGCTTCTACTTGTAATGGCTTCTCTGATGACCCTGAGTCCTTCTGCATAATCCAGGACAATATATGTTTGTTTACTAGGATTATTAATTTACCTGCGTGTGTTGTTGTTGCTGTGTAGGCCAGAGTTCAATGTCCAATGTTGTCCTTGACTGCTCTTTACCTTGTTCTCAGAGACAAAAATCTCTTATTGAACCTAGATCTCAGTGTTTTGTCCAGGCTGACTGCCCAGTGATCTTCCAGGATTTGCCTATCTCTACTTGCTTTTCTTATTATGTTGGTGCTAGGGATATAAAGCCAAGCCTTCATATCTACGTAGCAAGCAGTGAGCCACCTCCCTAGCCCTAGCCCTAGACCTTGCAGTCTTAATAACTCTACTTTGATATATAACTGAATATAGTCCCAGACTCCAAAAAATGGGTTATAGGAATCTTTAAGGACTCATCATGCCTACAACATATACAGAAGGGCAATGGCCTCAAAATCCACTTTATTTTTTTGTTTTGACATTTGTTTATATAAGAGATAGCCACACTGAAAGAGAGAGAGAATATAGTTCATGGCCACAACAGAACTCTTGATAAATCCATTATCCAACTAACTATCAGTAAACCCCTGAAAAAGATAGACACTTACTATATTCATAGACGTCCTGAGGCATCTGGTCCTCTACAGAAGGAAAGGATAAAGATACAAGCTGCTGGTATGGAGGCTTCAGAGAGAGTTCAAGAAGACATTGGTCATGCAGTAGAGCCTATTTCACAGATAAGGGTATTTATGGCATTTGCAAACCATAGAGATAGATGCCAGCACAACATGTTCAAGAAAGAGCCAGAGAGATCTCTCCGGCCATGCAAGATGTCACGGAGGCCTACTGGCATCTGGACTTTAAAATTACATGTGGAAAGCTTTGTCCTCAGGTCACTTTTGCTGGCAGAATTTTCCAAACCAGAAGGCACATACATATTTTCTTGAAGATATTTATGCCTGAAGTGAAAATGAATTTTATTTGGACAAGAGATATGCTTATGTGTACAAAGCAAAGGATAACACAGTATATGTTAGCAGCAAGCCAATCAAAGCTAGAATTATCTGGGGAAAGGCAAGTTGTGTTCAAGGATACAGGAGCATAGTTTGTGCCAAATTCTGAAGCAAACTTATTGCTAACTCCACAGGGACAGAACCTATAAACGTTATACAACTAAGGACTTAACAATCAGAGTAATCAAATAAAATTCTGAGATTGAGGGTGAGAATCTGATAGTGGTTTGATATTATTTGATAATGTGTGGAGGAGGAAGAGCTAAGTGAAACTGACAAGAAGCAGGTAGATAAATTGAAACTATAGGCGTCTATATGTTAAGTCCTGATCCACGATGTTGCAGGGTAGGATGTGACTGTACTTAAAATAGACTCTTTGAAGAAGCAGCTAGAGAAAACATGGTAAAGACCAGTGACCACTTCAATATAACTGATGCTCCCACTGGATGAGGAGACTAGGTCATAGACCTATAGAAGAGGAACATCATGTGAAGACAGAAGATGGATGTCTGTCTACAAGCCAGGAGGGGTGTTCTCAGAGTAAATCATTCCTCTTTCTTCGTCTTTGTGTTTTGGTTTCCATAACTGTGTGGAACTAAATTTCTGTTGTTTGATACACCCACCTTTGGAGCTTTTTAAAATAACATCTCTTGCAAATGAATACAAATGAAACCATAAACATAATTGAATGTTATGTACTCTGAGTGGTCTGATGCACCACTCAGTTCTTCATTCAGGACTGATGAATTTGTTTCCCCACCTGCTAAGAATGCTTTTGTCAGACCCCTGAGCTGTATTTGCTACCCCCTCAAATTTTGGCTTAGATTAAGAGTTGTGCTCCCTGGGGACCCTGCTTGTAAGACTTGTTGACATCATTATTAAGGCTAAGTCAGATCAGATCTGTCAGAACATCCTACTTTCCAGCTTCCCCAACAGGTGGCTGATGTCTTTGTTGAGACTTGTTGATGCTCACCTTGTATTTACCCTATTTTCCTGTCTTCCTGGTTTGACCTCAAGAGTGCACCCTGCATTCCCACATGCTATCGTTTGCCTTATGCTTTTTATGCGGAGAACACATCCTGCAGCACTTCATAAAGAAGTTGGGATTTATCAGACAGAGCCTGGGATCTATTGAAACAGTACATTTGTATGCGGCATCATTTGAAGTAGGGCTGGTTTAGAAGATAAGTTCAAGGATGCTGCACTGGGTACAGGTAGGTAAGTTAAATGCCAGGACAGGAAGCAAAAGGAAAGGTAACAGTGGCCAAGCTGTCAGTGGTGGCTCCCTGATGATCAGAACCATTCCAGCCTAAGGACTTCATGGCCCTGGCTTAACTGACAACGTACTTCTCCTCCTCCTCCTCTTCTTCCTTCTCCTCTTCTTCCTCTTCTTCCTCTTCCTCCTCCTCCTCCTCTTCCTCCTCCTCCTCCTCCTCTTCTTCTTCTTCTTTTTCTTCTTCTTCTTCTTCTTCTTCTTCTTCTTCTTCTTCTTCTTCTTCTTCTTCTTCTTCTTTTCTTCTTCTTCTTCTTCTTTTTCATTAGAAGAAAGCCCATGTCAGATCTATTTTTGAAGATTCAAGAGCTACTAAGATCACAGCCGGGTGTGGTGGCGCACGTCTTTAATCCCAGCACTTGGGAGGCAGAGGCAGATGGATCCCTGTGAGTTTGAGGCCAGCCTGGTCTACAAAGCGAGTCCAGGACAGCCAGGGATACATACAGAGAAACCCTGTCTCAGAAAAAAAAAAAAAAAGATCACAGGTGAATACAGCATGGGGAGCTTGATGATCCTGCACATTCTCACAGATTTAGAGAGAAATCAGACAATAGCATGTGCACTTTCCCCCTACGTTGTGCAGGTGTCTCCTGAATTTAGCTTGATTGGATGCAAGGCTCATAGCGGCCCTGACTGCCTGTGCCCTTCCCCCACACCATACCGCAGTGGCTCCTGAGCACCTTCCTTTATTTAACTTATTTATCTTTTTAAACATAATTTATCACTCACACTCTTTTCTGCATGCACTGTTTCCAGAAAAACATCTCTGGGTTAGGTATGTTTGTTTTCTGTATGTATTTTTATTGTACCTTTATGTTTTACAACCAGACTATAAATTCCAGGGTGGCAGAAACTATATTTTCTTCAAGTGCGAGGGCATAAAAAACCTACTCTTTATTTTTGTCATTCAAGGTTCTGATCATTAGAGAATATATACACAAAGAACAGGTTACTGCACGAGAATTCCTTTATCTGATTTAATAATGCTATAAAATGCCCAAAACATCAAACCAGCACTGTGGTAATTATGGATTATATTTGGCCTGGATTGGTATCTTTTTCTTGTTATCTTACATTTCAACCTCAACACATGCAAATGGGATAAAAATTATAAGCTATGGAGTGTGGTTTGCAGAACCTACTCCAAACCCCTTTAGCCACTCAACCTTGTGAAGCAGAACTGCTGGCCTGTCCACACTAACCACTTGAGTCAACGAGGGCAAGAGGAGAATGAGGGTGCACAGTGGAGTTGAAAGGGCACCGTCCCTAGTAGGGCTGTGATAGAGAAGCTGTGGAGAAAAGGGAGATCAGGGCTTTAGCACCAGAGTGGGGAGGGAGAATCTCCTATACAGCGTCTCTCCTTGCCAGGGAAAGGTCACACATGGAGCTTAGACTAACCAACTGTACTAGACATCCATCCTTTTGTAAGGGCAAAGTGGAGAGAAAACAATTGTTCCTTCCATGGCACCTCCTTGTATAAGGAAGTGCAATATGGGAAATTCCAATTTTCATAGGAGAAAATCAGGGCACTGGGGAAAGACCATGTGTGGAATTCCATCCAAGCATCCTGGTCTTTGTGTTCTAAACAACTAACAGAAGAGTGTCCCAAAGCAGGTGCTTGCCAGTGCCTGGGGACAGAATAGACAAACGGACAACTGAATGGACAAAAAAAAAAAAAAAAAAAAAGACATCAGCTAAAAAATTTGTATTTCTTCTAGTTGATAATTGATACCTTAGGGTTATTATGTTCTGAAGTTATTCTCAACCTCACACACATGCCACTGCAAGACCCTTAGGATCTCTTGCACATCTGCTGTGAAGGTGCGTCATTATCTAACATGAATTGCTACCAGGGAGGTGATGGGTTGAGGGTAGCTTGACCTGGCATCCAGAGGCCTCTAGTTATCTTGATGAAGTAAGCTCTGTTTGGAGGCAATTGATCTTGCTATCTGGCAAAAGCTGACACGGTAGAAAAGTTGAGTGATTGGAGAAGGTGGAAATCAGTGGCAAGTGGGTGCAGTAATTGGCTCCTTTGCTTCATCTACTTACGATGGTATGCAAGTAGGATGGATGCTTGGGTTTATGGCTGAATGAAAACTAATGATGCGTTGTGGTCTCCAGAAAGCAGATGGGGGCTCATAATCCAACTCTAGTCTCAGCAGATAACTAGACAGAGAAATGTCGGGTAAGACCTCGCTGCCAGAGTTGATGCACCCAGACAAGGATGAGGAAGAGGCTCTTTGGAAAGCCACTTGTCTGAATCCACAGCACTCAGCAAGCACACGTGTTTCTTGTGCTTGATTGGGTGGCTTTAGTGTGAGGGTCACACTACACCAGGGGACACACCTGATGTTTCTCTACATCAGGAGGCATAGCTCTTATTATGTTGTGGAAGATGCTAGAATAGACCGTTGAAGTTTCCCTTCAGTGTGGGCCTGTTATTTTCAGTTGTGGGAGCAGCATCAGCAGATATCTTTTGGGGACTGTCAGCCTCTTTAAGGATGGCTGAAAGTGAGCTTATTAAGGCCAGACCTCACACTGGCATGGACTGTCCAAGGACTAATAAGAAACGTCTCAACTCAGGCTGTTGGTGAAGAGTCACTCAAATTCTAGAGCTTCCTACAGGGTCATCTGAACCTGCTATTGGTTCTTTATCACACTTGTACATTTTATGCTGCCTGTCTGTTGTTTCCTTGCCTTCCTTACATATAGTTTAAATCTGAAGAGCACGAACTTCCCACATGCTAAATACATTGTTTGTTGCCTTAAGCCCCCCACCCCCACCCCTTTGTACAAAGTGTTTTAACCTGGCACGAGAAGGGTAGATAGGTCTGGCCGAAGTAGGAAAGGAGGAACCTGCCTTGATGATGCTGATGACAGCTCATTCAGGGATGTTTTAAAGGGATGCTGTCCTGTGGAATAGACAATGGTTACCCCAAAGCATCTGGTTCATGTTATCCAAAGCGACCAGTAAAAAGCTACCTACTAGCAGGAACCATTTTATTTTAATCACATGGCCCACTGATCAGCAGATATTTTGTGGGTGCTTCCTGGAAAATATTTGTAAATTTAAAGTATAGAAATTGTCAGAATGTCACCTACTATTATGGCATAGGGTAGGTTTGAGCAAAGCCCCAGCTGGAGAGAAGGGCACTAAGTTGCAAAGAATACTATATAGCCTTCGGGCCTAACCTTGACTTTGTCTCATTGTCTTGAGTAAATTCTTTCCTGCACGTCTGTAAATCTGAAAAACAAGGAACAGATTGTCTACTTCTCAGACTTAGCATAGGAATTGGGGTGGGGAGGGGGAATGCAACTTTTACCAAAACAAAACCTAGAAAATCACAGATTCCTCTGTCTTCCCTCTATTATTTTCAGCTCTTGGGTGAACTCATCCCATTCCCCATGTATCAATTTTAGGCATTGTACTAAGGCATTGTACTAAGCGATGCATTGTACTAAGGTATCGGAAAAGCCTGGTCCCACTCTTGGGTACCTCAGTTTTATGTGGGACTAAGGCTCCAAGTAATAGAAATGACAAGGCATTGGGTTCCACTGGGCTTTCTGAAAGGTCTATATGGCCACAAAATTCCACAGTTTTGTTATTCACACAGAGAAGCCAAGCTGTGCCCTGGGGTTCTGTTTCCCAATATTCTGTGGATTCCCATGAAAGGAAGCCACCTTAGGGACCATGCAACCTCAACATTTCCCATGGCCAAAACCAGATCTGAGAGTCTTCCTTCTTTGCACACAAGGTGTATATGGGGAATTAAAAGTTGCTTAGTGATGAGGCTGAAGACTACAGTATCTCAAAGGATGAGACTGGTCCCTCTGGTGTATCCCGAGTTATTAAGGCACACTCTAACAGTGCTGTCTTGCTGCTGGCTCTTATATTATTAGTGAGGTAAGCCAGAATTCCTGATGTTTTAGGCTTCTTTTAGCTGAAATTGGTAATCAATAAAATCTACAGTCAACAGGCACTGGTCAAAATAAAGTCATATGAAGTTGGCCAACCCCAATTTAATGAGAGTGATTCATCACTTTAAGTAAAGCACTGTTGGCCTCAGAAGTAAGAAACTGATCTGTTAATAGAGAGTCAGGCTGCCTGAGGAGAATGTGTGCGTGCATGTGGTGTCACAGGCTCCTTTGCTTCATTGATGCCACTGTACACACAGAATAGAGGCCTCAGCAGCGAAGCAGTCACTGAGCCACAGTTACAGGTATCATTGCCATGGAGAATGTATGACATGTAAATACTTCTGTGTACAAGAACACAAGGCTGATTAGCTACTGAAGAAAGTGTCAGGAAGATCATTAAAGTAATACAGTATGTTTTGTCCTCCTATTGGCCTAAGTATTGCCATCAGCATCCACACCCACACAAAATGCAAGAGGAGTTGTAAAATGAATTTTGAACATCTAGTTTCTCAAGCTACTTGGTTCCCATGCCAACAGTGTATTCTAGTGTGCCTTGGAGTCTGAGTGCATGGAAAACATCTTGTTCCTAGTTCTTCCATGAGGTCCTGAAACACGTGGCTGGTACTTTGTACTTTATAGAGGAGAAGGTTGTTTATTCAAAGGAAACAACTCAGTGAGACATCTTGTTATGGGCAGCTGGGCAGCTGAAAGCATATGTGTTCCTCCTCCAGGCGATGTCTGCCCTCTGTTGGAGGGCTCCCTTGTAACAGTTGGTTCCAGGGGTTTGTCCTGAAAAACCAACTCAAACTTTTCCTCTTCCTCCTGCCTCCCAGACTACTGCCTCTTCTTCTTATCTCACGTCTTTGGTTTTGCATCATGAAATTTAATTCCAACAATGTACAAATAATAACACCTTTCAGAGCTTCAGTACATAGCACAATAGTACTACACAGGACTGTGGTTTGACAACCCCCCCCAACCCATCCCTTACTCTACTATGACCATTTTCGTGGCTTCTAGATCCAGTCCACTTGAGTTTGAATTAGTCCTGTTATTTCTAGCTCCATGAGCTTGTTTAAGTTATTATTTCTGTGCCTCAGCTTCCCAGTGTGTGAAGTCAAGAAATAGTGACAATCTGAGATTTGGGGGGAGGACATTTGGTTAGTGAAGGGTATTTAATCAACACTTAATAAATGTTAACTTATGTGACTTTTTCTCTTGTCACAGTTACATTTATGCCCCAATGTGACTGCTCTCGACGATGCCAGTGTCTTAACCCTCAGTGGTGGGTTAAGGATGCAGCTAGACCAGATTTCATGCTGCCTCCTCCCCCATTCCTCCCCCATGCTTCTTAAAGTGACTGGTACCCTTCCTTGGTCTTTCAATACCTAAACCCTTTCCTCCTATTAAACCATTCTCTCTGTTGTTAGAGACATGCAAATTTACAGACCCACTGGACTCCTCTCAGTCCCGAAACCTAATGTTCTTCCATCCTCCTCCTCTGGGGCCTGTGTGAACTCTTCGAGCTGTCTGCCATGCCACACCTAAGCTTTCCCGCTCCTTTCTTCCTCATCCACTCACTTGAACGCGAGCTTCCCCTTTAACGTCTCTGTCTCCTTTTCCTTTGCATTAGTTCTGCCATCGGTCTTGTGTTTGGATTTCAAGAACGGCCCTTGTGTGGGTGGTCGGCACATCTCCTTGCTGAGGCTAATCTTTGAAAAACTGGCCCTCACAGTCCTCTGAGCGCCCCAACATGAATTTCTGGATGTGCCCCCAAATGTACTAGAATAGTGTACCTGAAATAAAACTCTTTCTCTTCTGTCACAGATACTGTCTTATGGAACTCGGGAGCTGTGACTTCTTCACGAAATGACAACCAAGGAGCAGTCTAGCTTACGAAGGAGCAAAGACTGACATCACATGGTTCACTAGAGCAGAGAGTCCCTTCTATGGCTGACCATGGAAGTGGCTGGTGACTAGAAGGGCCACGGGTGCTTGTTCTAAAGACCAGTTGGGTGCCTGTTGTGCTAGACCCAGAAGCTAATTTTCATGCGCCAAGACTGTGTGTGCCTCGGTTTTGCAATCAAATTATTTCATCCTAGGGAATGTATTGATAATTTATCCAAGGCTGAAGGAAGGAAGCCCATCATTGGGGAGAGTGAGCTGTTTTGAAGCTGTGTTGGGCTTCTGGGCAAGAAAGTCCCAAGTTCCCAAGTTCCTTTAATTCTATGGCTGTCCTTTCTAGATACTTAGATATGAAAGGCCTAACAGTTTCTCCTCACTGACTACCAGCTGTTTTTCTATTTCTACCTCCTCTATATGAACTCTACTTTTCATGTTCGTCATCCTATTTTCCTCCTTCAAATGTTTTAATTGCACTGGAAATTGAACTGGGGGCCTATTTCATGCCTGGGAATGACTCTATATCCCCAACACTCTTTACTTTTTCCTTAAAGACAGGGTCTTAATAAGTTGCCTGGTAGCTTTGAACCCACTGTAGCTTAGACAGACAGACTTAGGACAGAACTGGGGGTCCTCCTGTCTCAGCATCCCAGGTATCTGAGATTATTAGCCTGTGCTACCAGGCCAGGCTTTCTTTTTCAATTCATTCTTAGTTCTTTGTAGCTCATTAAAAACAAACAAACAAACAAACAAACTTCTGGCTTCATCTACCTCTATAACAGATTCACTCACAAATCTGTCAAATAACTCACTGTCAAATAACATTTCTGTTTTGTTTTTAGAAACTGCCCAAAGCCTTCTTTGATTCCCTATCATCTGTAAAATAAAGTCTGGCCTTCAAACTCCATGCTTAACCTCTTTATCTGGGCTTGTTTCTAAGTGATTCTTTTTGTTGCTGGGCTAAATGGCGTTGTTTTCTCAATTTCCTTTCCAGACAGTTATCTATTGGCATTTAGAAACAACTGATTTTTAAAGTTAATTTTACCTTGGATAATTTACTAAATTTTTTGTTAAGTGTAGCAGTTTTTTTTAATGGAACTTTTAAGGTTTTAAACACACAAGATCTTGTTGCCTACAAGGGGAGATAATTTTACTTCCTTTCTGACTTGGATAACTCTTATTTTTATCTTGCCTAAATTCTTTGACTAGAATATACAGAAATATTTGACAAAATTTAGACACCAGTAAACAAAAACAATACAAGCTCCCAATACTATCTATTGCCTGGAGACAATTGTTAAAAATACCCATATACTATTGGAAACAATCCATAGGTTCAAGGCAATCTCTGTGAGATCCCTAAGATTTCTTTGTGCAGAAATAATAAACAATATGAAACTATAAAAGACTTGAAATAGCTGAAACAATTTAAACAAAGAAAACAAAACAAACTTTTTTTTATTTTAAAATAGAGCACAAGGCTACAATGGCTACAATGTGTAAAACAGGATGATACTGATATCAAATTTGTCTTTTTAAACAGAATTAATACAACTAACTCTCAAATATATGGTCAGCTAATTTCCATAAGGGTGTCAGCAATAGACCATGGAGAAAGAATAAACTTTTTAAGTGAAAAACTTGATGTCTATAGACAAAAGAATGAAATTGTAATCTTATTGTACATCACACGCAAAAGTCAAAACAAAATGGAAAACAATTTAAACATATTAAATCTGGGAGCAAGGGAGGTGATTCAGTGGGTACAAGTGCTTGCCGCTCAAGCTTGTGGACATGAGTTCAAACCCACAGCACCCACAAGGAATGTTGGGCCTTGCCCCAGTGTTGAAGGGATGAAATCCTGGGAGCTCACTGACCAGTTGGCCTAGATGAAATGCTGCGCTTCTGTTCTAGTTCAGTGGGAGACTTTACTTCAAGGGAGCAATAGAGGAAGAAACCTCTAGCTTTTGTGTGTACAGACCTGTAATACACCCACACATACATGCATGCAATATATACATTTGCATGCACACACACATGTATATACAGAGAGAGGGAGAGAGGGAGGGAGGGAGGGAGAGAGAGAGAGAGAGAGAGAGAGAGAGAGAGAGAGAGAGAGAGAGAGAGAGAGAGAGACCCTAAACCATAAGCCTTTAGAATAAAACAGAGCAAACCCCTTAATGTTCATTTTGGCAATGATTTCGTGGGTATGACATCCAAATCACAGACCACTGGAATCACAGCCAAGTGGGACCACACCAATTTTAAGGCCTTTTGCACAGCAAAGGAAACAGGCAACAGAGTGAAACAGCAACCTATGGGCTTGGAGAAAGTACTTTCAAATCTGCATCTCACAAGGGCTGAATTTCCCCACATATATAAGGAAGCCATACAGTCCAACTTTCAAAAGTTTAAAAAATGGACAAAAGGATCAAACATTTCTTCAATGAGGACATATAAATGGGCAATATGAATATTAAAAAGATTTGACATCAATCATGAAGAAAATGAAAATCAAAATATCAGCTGGGAATGGATGACACCAAAAGGAGGGGTTTTTTCCCCCACAAAATGTGGGTGTGAATTTAAACTAGGACAGCATTATAATAAAAAAAAAGTGTGGAGGTTCTTAAAAACATTAATAATAGAAACACACCATAGGCCCATAATCCTATTTCTGGGTGTCCATCCAGAAGATGAAAATATGACTGACACATTGGAGAGGTTATTTGCACTCTTGTACTCACTTGAGTGAGATTCATGGCAGCCAAGTTCAAAAATCAATCCGTGTCCATCAAAGGAAACAAAATCATAGAGAAAGGAAACAAATTCAAGAGCTTGCATGCTATGTGGACTACAGAAGTGATAGTTTTATATCCTAAAAAACACTAAGGGAACACTGTTAGAATAATCTCCCTGGAAAAAGGAGCACATGACATATTTTGTATGCTCATTAACTTGAATTGGCTATTCTACAATGTAAACATCTATCAAAGCCCATTCCATTATTATAAGTACAGTTTTTACTTAGTAAAAATTAAAGAGAACTTCTGTCCTATTATTTGTGCCCATAAACCTGAAAGGCATGCTAAAGAAAATATCATTCACAGAAGGACAAATGACCAAGGAGTCCTCTCAGATGGAACATCTACAATTGTCAACATATAGAAGCAGATGATGTGAATCGGTTTCTGAGAACGGGCTTGGAACGGGAACTTTTCAATGGCTAAAATGTTACCATTATGTAAGGCCTGAATCGGTTCCACAAGGCACAGTGCTACAGTTAGATATTAGGCAATTAGCAACTTGTTAGAAGTTATTGTTTCTCTCTCTCTCTCTCTCTCTCTCTCTCTCTCTCTCTCTCTCTCTCTCTCTGTGTGTGTGTGTGTGTGTGTGTTTGTGTGTAAGTAATAAATGTGTTTATTACCCTGATCATAGTGATGGTAACCTGAATATTTGCATGTATCCAAACTCACCAAGTAATAGACTTAATTGTGTTAGGTCCTTTGTATATCAGGCATATCCTAATAAATCTGGGGGTGGCGGGCACACTTTTTTATTCCTGAGTTCCTTTCATAATTATTCCTCCCCCATCAACTGTGCTGCATCCAACATTAAGTTGTACGTGAAATACACTTTGTTAAGTATCTGGGGGAGAAACTGTGGCTCTCATTCCTCTGGAGTCTCATGTGGCTGGTGAGTTAGTAATTGTCCTGGTTGATTTTAATACCTAATGGGACCAAAGAAAAGGGAGCCTCAATTGACTGCCTCAATCAGATTGGCCTGGGGACACGTCTGTGAGAGATTGTCTTGATTTATGATTGATGTGGGAGGGCTCAATTCTCTGTGGCTGGTACCATCTTTGGGTATAGGTGGGCAGCGGTGGGCGGGGGAAGGTAGGGGGAGGCTGGGTTGTATAATATAAAGCAGCTGAGACAGCAAGAAAATAAGCCAGTTAGAGGTGTGGGTCCTCCATGGTTTCTGCTTTAGGTCCTGCTTGAGCTCGCTCTCACTTCAGTGATGGAAGTATAAGCCAAAGACACCCCTTTCTCCTTCAAGTTGCTTTGGCCATGGTGTTTGTTACAGCAACAGAGAGTTAGCTAGAACTGCAGTTGTCTGTTTTCCTCAGGGGAAGGACTGCACTATTCAACCAAATGCACGCAAGCTGACCCCAAACCAATCAGAGCCCTGTTGTGAAGCCCCACAGAACCTAGGTTTGTTGCTCTCAGGACGCCCTTGCTGCCTTTATATGGGCTCTGACTGAGACTGCAGGCACTCTCAGGACCTTGTGTGGCAAAGGCAGCAAGGGAGGTTGTGGTTCCTGTCACAGGATGAGGAGAGGTGGAAAGGGACACCAGCAACTTACTTGTTACGCGTGCCACCTCCTGCCTTCCTTGTCAACGTGAAGAGTCTCTACAGGGAAGGTACTTTTCTCTTTTTGCCCCTCCCTTCCAAAGATTTAATAATGGCATTGCCTGCATGTGTGCACATACATGCCTGCGCAATGTGTGTACCTGATGCCGCAGAGGTCAGAAGAGGGCGCTAGATTTCTGAAAGTGGAGTTACAGATGGTTGTGAGCTGCCCCGTGGGTGCTGGGAACAGAACCTGGGTCCTCTGAACAAGCACTAAGTGCTTTAACCACTGAGTGGTGGCGCCAGTCCCCATCATTAGTTTCTTGCTTTCTTGCTTCATCTTGAGATCCAAAACATGTGCTGAATGAATACATTGAAATACACACACGTCATAGTATTAGAAGATGTAAATGAAGAAATAACTCTCAGCAAATTGAGATATCAGATTAATTTTGGGGTAGTTGATGTTTTTCACACTTCATCTTTTTATTTAAAAAAAAAATCTTAATGTCCTGTAAATCTGGGTAGGTAAGCACTTGGAATGCGGGTAAAATGCCTTCAACAAAGAGATCCCTGGAAAACACACTGGGGGAAACTTTGAAGTGCACATATCCAGGGACCACAGCATGCAGCCGTCATCAAGAACTTTGCTGATAAAACTGAACTTGTTATCAAGGAAATATGAAAAAAAAAAAAAAACCCTTGTCACCTTGTAGAGATGTGTCAAAATGTTTGCATCTGTTTCAGAGAATATTTTTTAAAAGACAGATGCTAAGTCCAATGTCATATAAGTTATCTAGTGGTACCCATCTTTGGTGCCTGGGAACCCTTCAGACACCTCTGGCTGGTATCTGTAGAGAATAAACTCTGGCCACCAAAAGCCAATGTACAAAGTAGTGTGACTCCGGGTGGGAGCAAGTCTCCTTGGGCTAGCTGGTAAGAACACCAAGAGGTTGCCAGCCCCACTTTCCTACTCAGGCCCCAGCATCTCAATGGAGCCAGAATGCTCATTATCATACTCTTTTGAGTTAGTATTTGTTGTTGTTGTTGTAGGTAGTAATAGCTAATGAACTGAGATTGCTTGAGTCCAGAGCATTTCTATGTAGAGTTACTTTTTCACTCTGATCTCACCTGTGAGGAAAGGCTTACAAAACAGAGCTTTTGACCTTTCTATTCGGCAGCTGATCAAACTTGTAGTCACTCTGGGGAAGTCTCTTCCTGGACTGGTCAGGTTACCTCTCTATGCATTGGGGTGTGGTTGTGTGTGTGTGTGTGTGTGTGTAAACCAGAGGTCAACCTCAAAACAACCTCAGGAGTTCTTCTTCAGGAACTGTTTACCTTGGTTTTTGATGCAGGGTTTCTTCAGCGGGCCCTGGGCCTTGTTGGTTAGGCTGGGCTGGCTAGCCAGCAAGCCCCGGGGAATCCACCCATCTTTACCTTCCCAGTGTTGAGATTACAAGTTTGTGCTACCATGACCAGTGTTTTCACCCAAGTGCTGCAGACCACACTCAGGCCTTCCTGCTTGCTAGCTCCTAGTACTCTGATGGCTAAACCGTCTCCTGAGGGCTCTCCTGTTGTTCAAGCCTCATCTTGCTCCAGAGCACTTCCTCCTTGGGCTGCTGCAGTAGGATAGTCTTCTCTTGGGCTATCCTTAGACTTTCGGTAATGATACATCAAAACAAAGCTCCCACTTACCGGAAGCATCAAATAAACATTTTAAAGGTTGCTAACGGAGCACCAACTGCAGGAAGGAGCATTCATTTTTGCCTCATTAATGGATGAAAGTAACTGTCTTACCACAGCCTTTCCAGCTTTGGATATTACTCTTTTTTATTAGTCTATGCCAAGTTAAAAGACACTATGATGGGATTTCATTACTGGCTCCATTTTATTAATTTTCCTTTAATTATCTGAAAGATGGAGCAATTTTCATATGTTAATCAATCATTTGCATTTCTTCTGCTGCAATTTGTCTTTAACCTCAATGAATTAATTTAAAAAATTCCATCTACCCCCAGAAATGACAATCTAGTTCTTGCCTTCCTCTAGATAAATTCATAAAAGCCAAATAGCCAGTGGTTAGTGTAATCATGTATTTGTGTATACTACTATGACATTTATTTCTTCTTCACCATATATATGTGAGCATTCTTAAAGACAGACAGACAGACAGACACACACATACATACACACACACACACACACACACACACACTTACACTTACATATATACACCCAAAGATATATGCTTGTGTATTGTAGTCAGTTGTGTGGGGGCTATGGGGCTATACCTATTCATATATATTCAATATGTGTATGTACTCAATTTAGAGTATGGGGTTGGGGTTTTGGAGTATGGAGTATGAGGAAGCCTTGGGAGCTATAGCTGAAGTAAGGGCATTTGCTAGTTAAGGCACATGAGGATCTGTGAGTCAAAATATATTACAATAAAACCAAAGATAGTTGCATTACAAACCTTGGAAAATTAGCTTCTGGATTTAGCATCACACACCTCTGACCGGCCTTTATAGTAAGCACCTGATGCTCTTCTGGTCACTGGTCACTTGGATGCTAAGATGTAGAAGCAGAGTCAGCATTCTAGTGCTTAGGCGATGTCATTCTGTGCTCCTTTAAAACTCTAGAAAACTCTACTGATGCCATTTCCTAAAGTAGAGTGTTTCTCAGGAGAAAAAAAAAACTCTGAACATATGACATGTGCTTTTTCAGGCACAGACATTAGCATCCATCTAGGACTCGCATGAAGTGCTCCTTCTGGTTGGGAACGGAGTCACTGAGTGTAGCCAGGGTTGCTACAAGGACTTCTTGGAAGTTGTCTGGGATCCTTCAGAAGCCGCTGCTCCTGCTACCTGTGGATTTATGAGGTGCATGGTACAGCAGCAACAGGGCTACATTTATCAGGCCACAACACCAGGGCACTGAGGGTGGCGGGGGATGCAAATCTACTTTATGGTAAAGATGACTTATTCAATAAAACTAGTTTATTAAAGTGCTCACAAGGTTGATGCTCAGTGTTTGAATGTGCTGTAGATCTCCCTGTGGCCCACCTGGTTTGCTGTCCTTTTTGCTTCTCACCTGCCAATTTATTCCCAGAAGCACAGATGTGGAGTTGGCCCAGATCTGAAATTTGTGCTTATGGCTTTTGTATCTACAGTTGACCACAGGGAGATCCACCCATCTGCTGAAAGTTCTGTTGCTGCTTTTTTTTTTTTTTTTTTTAATGTTGCTCATCCCTCCAACTTGCATATACTGCTAAGGGATCCCTCTGTCCTAGCTGTCTGATGACTTCTCAGTTTTCCCTATGAGCGTC
Source organism: Acomys minous (assembly GCF_964271855.1). Classification (NCBI taxonomy): domain Eukaryota; kingdom Metazoa; phylum Chordata; class Mammalia; order Rodentia; family Muridae; genus Acomys; species Acomys minous. The sequence continues at coordinate 24,162,024 of NC_140496.1, forward strand.
CTTCACTACCTTGCTGCTAAGGACAACTGTCTGAAGCTGTTCTCCTCTGTGCCTAGCAGCCCTTGCACATGCACACTTTCACACTGGCCTTCCACATTTCTAATTTCAGCTTATTCACTGGTCTAGACGAGAAATACTTTAAACATTTGGCTTCTGTCCCACGGGGCCTGTTCCAAGTTGGCTCCTTTCTTCGTATTCCCTGCAAGACGAGGACATTTGTAACCATAAAAATCTCTAGAAAGAAGAAAGCAAATGTCCATCTAGAAAACATTCATTCCTGGGCAAGCAGAGCAGAGTGGTACAAGGGAAAGGAGCCGAGGTGCCTCCCTGAACTGTCGAGACTGTGACTTGGCATTAGGGATTTTGGGGGTCTGAGCTTACAGAGCAAAAATGAAAGTGCAACATCAGAGACTCTCTGAGATGGAGTCACAGAGACACAGAGATGGACAAGCCATTGAAGACACTTGTAAGCAGGGCCCTTAGCGTCCTTCGCAGAGAGCTGCACATTTTCATTTGCCATGCTCCCAGCAAGCGGGCAGGCCTGCTCTTGATAGACAGCTAACTAGTACAGTCTGACTTGCTATGTCAGTGGACTGAGTTCTGAGAACAAGACCTGGAGGCCTATTTTCTGTCCTGTAAAAGTGAAAGACCGGGAACTGGAAAAGGGCTTGGTGATTAAAAGGATTGCTGTTCTTCCAGAGTAAGAGTAGGGTTCAAGTCTCAGCATCCTCCTGGCTAGCCACCATCTGGTCTGTAACTCCAGTTCCAAGGGATCTAATGTCTTCTTCTGATTCATGGGGGTACAGCATGCACACAGTGCATAGACATACATGCAGGCAGCATACCCATTAAAAACAAACAAACAAACAAATAAGCAAACTAGCTAACTATCTAATTAACAAAATGACTCAGGAGCCCTATCAATGTGTTCCTTGCATGTTCTAAAGGTGTAAACTGACATTAAAGAAAGTTATGGAGACACCCACTTCATCTTCACTTCATTATAACAGTTTAATGAGGAGCTGGACTGAGTCCTCGGATAGTGAACACTTTCATTGTAGATACACTCATGAACAAGGGGCATATACACTGCCACTCACACTACTGGGAGAGATGCTGAGGTGGCTCAAATGGTACATTATTATTTGCGGACTGGGCTGTAGCTAAGTTGCTGAAGTTCTTGCCGAGCATGCTTGAAGGCCCGAGTTTGATCTCAATGCTCAACACAACCAGGTGCTATGTGCCAGTAATCTAAGCACTCTTGAGGCAGGGACATGAGGATCAGAAATTAAAGGTCATCTTGGCTGGATAGTGATTTCAAGGTCAGCCTTGGCTAGGTGAGACCCTTCCTTTTTTAAGAAAAAAAAATGGAATTAAAGAAAAGCTGATTAACATTTCTTGTGGAGAGCACTAAAAAGGTGACCCACCAGAGAGTCATGCCAAGTCTCTAGAGTCTTTCATGTAAGCACTATATGTTAAGGTAAAAAAAAGGGGGGGGGGCGGTGAGATGATGGGATCGTGGGCATGAAAGTGCTAAGTCTGGTCAGACAGACTGAGAGTTTGGGGCCAGAATGTTTTGTGGGATGGAGAGAAGAGCAGGGAACTTAGATCGCCCTTTAGGATGAAAAGCCAAAGAAATGAAGATGTTTTTGTTTTCCCAGGGAACTTATGGGCATTTCTATTAACATGTCTTCAAAGAAAATGCTTTACAGGCAGGAAGCCCAGAAAACGATGGATCTGGTTGCTTCAGACATGGGTAGCAAGCAGTCAGAACCAGACACAGTGCCCACAGCACCAACACTAGCCTGACGTTTGCCTCCCGGTCAGCTGAATCTACTTGGCAAGTCTGAGATTGACTAAGAGACATTTATTCCAAAGGGTGCATGGCTTTTCCAAGGAAGGACACTTGAGGTTGTCCTCTGCCTTCTACCTACATACACACACTTGTACGCCACCAACACACACTTATGAAGGTGTGCTCATGCGTGTGTACACACACACACACACACACACACAATTGCTAACAAGAGTAACACAAGTGACACACACAAATTGAGAAGAAGCCAGCTACCGAAGTGACATGATTTCTTTTCTAAGATGTAGAAGAACTGAACAAAGAGATGAGTGAATGAAGTGGAGACAGTAGCAATTAAGGAGTGGAGAACAGGGGCGATGTCCAAGGAACATGAGAAAACTTTGGAGGGAATTAGAAATGCCTCATCTCTTCCTTCCAGCTATTTAAGAAATGTATATACATCCAGCAGACTATTCAACCGTACCTTTCAGAGCCATAGGTTTCAACTGGGTACATAGTTTAACTCAAAATGGGAGCTAAATGTCCCATTTAGCTAAATGACCCACTCAGGGGGTAGGCTCCTCTTCTGTCATCCCATGACTCTGAAGTAGGCCACCAAACGGAGACAGTGAAAGCAGTCAGGGGGTCTGATGAAGCCGGAAGTGGGCCAGGGCTGGGCCTGGTCATGGCTTGAGACAGTGTCTGTCATGCTAAGAGGACCAGTTCATGGACAAGCATGTGTGCTATAGGCTCCATTCAGAGCCACAGTCTGTCAGAAGCACCTGCCTAGAGCAAGGAAGGGTCTGAGTGCAGGGTGTGGCACCCACAGATTCAGGTAGAATGCAGACTCCATGAGACTGATCAAATAAGGATTCTAAAATATCCTAGTCGGTATGCTTTCAATAAAAAATGTGCCCGTAACAGAAGAGACAGAATTAGGGGTAAGATAAAGAGGAACTACAAAAAAGATACAAAAAGGAGAAAATGTTTCATATAAGATGGACAGAGTTTGAAATCCCAAGTACTGATCTGGGAAAATCAAGTCAAAGCTGTCCATGACGGCAAACCTTTCAGGGACTACAACTGTGTGACCTAAAGGTCACCTTCAGTGTGGCTTTACCAACTGAATAAGGAAGGGAGCAGAAGCTGCGTGCCAGAGTGATGCTGGCTGGACACCATGACCTTCCTGGACAAGAGGAACTACAGGCAGCCAGCATCGCCATGGTGGCTTTTGATAAGGTGGTTACACAGAGACACAGAGGAGGCTCCAGGAGGTCTGGGAGGCCCCGAGTCACGTGCCCATCTGGGTTTTCAGCCCATTTCCATTCAAGGCTCCAGAGCTCTGGAGACACATATTCCGGTCCCCATACCCCCGAAATGTGTGGCATGTTGTGTGAAACAATTGGAAGAGCAGCAGGAAGTGCAGGAGCTAGGAAGTCAATCTGGCTTCATCCTTAAAGATATGGAGCTTCTCTTGATGCGTATTGGCTCCTCTGCCTCCCTTCTGGAACCTACTGAACCCACGCGCTCTAGCTGTCATGCGTTCTGCCCTGGCGTCACAAAGGCCTGAGCTTGCCTGGATCCAGAAAAGCTTAGCGCTTGCTCACTTTTCATTTTGGTGCTGTGCGGATTTCTAGGTCTCACAGCAACTACTCGAAATGAGATTTTCTACACAGCTCGGCTGCCGACCCTACAGCCAGTCTGTCCTGGGCCATCACCCTTCACACCCCATGGGCCGGAAGCAGCCCCTGCCCCGCAAAGGTCGCCAGGTTTCTCGAGCCCGAGTGAATCTGTTGGTGCGCAGACAGGAGGCCCGCTATTCACTCTGGTCTACTGGCCTCTATAGGACCTCCAGGAGACGGTACGGTTTCGGGATATTTGAATCTTCAACAACCACGAGGACCCCACCTCCAAGGCGGAATCCCACTCTTTTGACTGTCAAGTCAATGAGAGTGGCAGAGGCTGAAGACTCAGTGACTTTGGGCCACCTGCCTTGTACAAAGACAACAGAGATGAGGGACAAAGAAAAATTTAAAAAGGGGAGGAAAGAGGAGGAGGAGATAATGAATGAGGAAAAGGAGGAGGAGGAGAAGGAGGAGGAGGAAGAAGAAGGGGAGGAGGAGGAGGAAGAAGGGGAGGAAGAGGAGGAGGAGGAAGAGGATGGGGATGAGGAGGAAGAAGAGGAAGAGGAGGAAGTGGAGGAAAAAGAGGAGGTGGAGGAGGCAGAGGAGGAGAAGGAAGAGGAAAAGAGAGAGGTGAAGAAAGAGGAAAAGAGTGTTGCAAAGAAAGAAGAAAAGGAAGAGAAAAAGGAAGAAGAGCAGGAGAGGCAGGGGGAGGACAATAAAGAGAAAGCGGAGAAGGAGGAATGGTGTCTTCTCAAGGAGACTGAAGGTCAAGACAATGAGAAAAGAGGGTCACCTAGCAGTCATGTACAAAGAAAAACATCTAGACCCTTAGCTGCCAAAGCAGAAGTGATTTATATGAGGCAGACTTATGGGCCTCAAGAGGGAAGTCAGCATCCCCAGGGCTTACCACAGTGCATAAGTGTGACTGCCCTGGTGTGTCCCAGGAAGTACCCCTATGGCTTTTATTGCCCTAGCTCTCTCAGCCCTGACAGACACAGCCCTACTCTTGGGCAGGCTGATGAAGATGCAACGGGGTGCCTGGAGCCAGTCTCAGGTAGCGGCTCTACACATCAGGAGGCTTTTCTGAAGAAAGACCTAGAGCGAACTGGTCTTCCAGGTTCTGCCGATTCCCAAGAACCACAAAAGGAGAAGCTAGTGGGAAATCCTCAGGCTACTGTACCAGGGAGGCATGCAACTCCCGTGCCTGCACTAAAAAATCCCCACAAGAGAAAAGCAGCCAGACTGGAGCTTCTGTTGCCACCCTCAGAGCCACTGCCACCCCCAACGCTACTACAACAACTGTGGGAACAAGCTGACCTGCCTCCACCCCCCAAGATTCCACGTATTGACACAGAGACAGACTCTGATGCCAGGAAGAACATGAAGGGTCAAGCCATCCGGATCTTGAATGAAAAAGTGGATGTCTTGCGGCCTAAAACCCAGTTGGTGTCAGTCCACTCTGCCCCTCAGCCTGTCCTGCCTAGCCTCCCACCTCCTGCCTCAGAGCCTGCAGCCTCTCTGTCCCTGCCTACTGATGGGGTTTCCAGCCTGGGTCCTCCTGCCTCCACTCCCTTGTTATGCCAGACGGCCGGGCCCCCAACCCCATCTGTCCCTGCACCTGCCCTCACACCAAGTATACCCACCGTCCCTATTTCTCCTCCAGCTCTCCCTTCTGACTCTCGTCCTCCCTGTGGGGCCAGGTTCTGTGTGGAGACTCCACCAGCTGTGAAGAAAGACCCTACTGATTTGCCCACAGCTTTGGCTCCTGCTGGTTTTCACCTTCCTACACCTGGTCCTGAACCTTTGTCTTTTAATCCTCCCTCCTGCAAGAGGGAGTTGCCAACCCCAGTGTGCATATCTAGCCACCCTTGTCTCTTCCCTGCTACTTTTCTAGGCCCTTCCCTCAGGAACTCTCCCACAGTCTTTCCTACCACAGCACCCCATGCCTGTGAAGACATGAGCTGGGAGCCATCTTCAGGGTCTACAGAGATGGACATGGACACCACACCCCCCTCAGAGGCATCTATTTTGAGCTCATCTGCAGTCAACAGTGGGAGCTCCTTGCCATTTGTTCTTAGGTATGGCTGTATGCAGGAGGGGATGGCTGCAAATGCTACAATGTCCATTGGCCCACCTGCATTTGGGGTCCCCTGCCACACTCCTTGTGGGAATAATCTATACACTCCTAGTGCTATCGAAGAGCAGAAGCAGGGAGCGTCTCCCGCTGGTGGTGATCCTGGTGTTTGGATTCCGCCAGGGCTGGTACCAGCTTTTCCTCCCATGGCAGCAACAACCCCTTGTCATCCTGCCATGGACTTTGAGTTCATGGATACCACTCCACCCTCTAAAGCTGTCATCTTGCATTCTTCACCTGCTGCTGACCACATCTCCAACAGTTTGCCTCCCCAGTCAGTTTGGGGGCATACTACAGCTCTCAAGCATACTGGAGCTACCTCTAGGGTCACTCCTGCATTGCTAAACAGGACACAGCCTGGTGGCTGGGTCTTTGTGAGGAAACCATCTACTTCAACAGCAGCAGTTGGCCTAACCTCACTATCTGGCAAGCAAGCAAGAGGTAGCAAAACCCAACCTAGATTTGCAGGCTCAACATCACCTGCTAACCGTGACAGGCCTTATAGCACTAAGCTGTCCTATGGGAAGATCCTATGTGATTCCAACATTACCACGCCCATTTCAGGGTTTACCCTCAGCTCAGGAATGGGCTCAGGGGACTGCAGCTCACCATCTACCAGCTCTCCACCGAGCACACCAGTGTTGATGAGACCTGTGGTGCCACAGCGTAGAAAGAACTCTTCACATGACATGCATATTCACGAATGTGCGTCCACACCTCGCTACCAAGTCGTTAAACAGAAAGGGAAGGGCGGTGGATCTGTCCAGCCTATTATTCTCAAACGTTGCCAGTAATCTATACCCAGCGGTGCTGCTGTCAAAGTGGGTGCTGGAGGGCACTAGAGGAGGGATGTGTAGTCCTCCCTGGACAGACTCTGTCTCAGGACTACTTTACTCTAGCTCCCAACCGGCAAGCACAACTTTTGTTATTTACAGAACTGCATATGCAAGTACAAAATTTGACATCCACCCTGCATATGCCCAAAGGCCTGTTGACTAAGCATGCTTACTATGAATTTAGTCTGAGTTTTTGAGCCTGCTGATTATTTTGCTGAGCACTATTCTGTGTATTCCTAAGTTTATTCTCCTGTTGATAGTATTTGTGTTATTTTCAGTTAGTTCAGTTGTGTTGTATTCAGTTATTAAAAATGAAGTTGGTGTTGACATTCTTGTAAATGACTTTGTATTTATGGTATGGCTGAGTTTCACACACACACATTATGTATTTTATTTTTCAGTAATGCTGAAGTGATTTTCTCCTAAAATTGTTAGCACAGAGAGGACTTTGAGGGAAAACACCAAATTTAAGTTCCATTCAACCAGCAATGTGTTTTCTGGGTTTTTTTTTTCCCCTCACAGTTTTCTTTTGTTGTTTGTTTGTTGCCACCTTCCCCGAATCTCTTGGACTGGTTTCCTGAGCCATCCAAAATCAATAAGAATGCAATTTGTATGGACAGTGTTCCATAAGACTTCTATTTCTAGTTTTTATACAATGCTTCTTTGTGTTTCTCCCCCACAAAGTAATTATATGGTGAAACCCTGTGTTAGGATGTACGTGGGCAACTTTGCTAGTTTTCTATTCGAAACAGTTTAAAGGAGCAAAGATGTACTTGGGCCCATGTGTTTACAGGTTTCCGTGTGCAGTTCTGCATTTGTTTGCTTTCAGCCTTTAGTGAGGCTAAACATCGTGGCAGCAGGAGGATGTGGCATAGGAAGCTTCTAACTTCACGGTAACCAGGAAACAGAGGAACCAAGAAGAGCCTGGGTCAAGATATGTCCCTTAAAGGAATGGGACTAATGTCACCTACTTCCTTCAAGCTAGGCACCATCTCCTAAATTTCAGACCACCTCCCAAAATAGTGCCACTAGTTCGCGCCTGTAAGAGAGCATTTCCTAAGCAAACCACTAAGGCCCAAATGCCTGGTGTGGTTGTGTTTTGGAAATGTGGCCTCTTTGGAATTAATTAAGCTTAAATAGGGTCGTAAAAATGGGGCTCTAATACAATAGTGCCCTTATGAGAAATTACCAGAAAGCACTGGTTCCCTCCTCTTCCACCCGTTAAATGACAGAGAAGAAAAGGCACAGGACGTAAGTAGATGCCCATTAGAAGAGAAGCCTCATCAGAAAGCACACCCAAAGATACTTTTATCATGGATATGTAGCTTCCAGGACTGTGGGAAAATGAATGCCTATTATTTGGTACACTCAAGCCGGGGCATTTTGATAGGGGAGCCTGTGATGACCAGCACACAAGCCCGAGGAACAAGGACCAGAGTTCTTATCTAAGAGAACGGAGGAAAAGGTGAGGGTGTTTATTTTTACTATTCTCTCCCATCTCAGGCAACACCACGGTGTCCGTGCAGTGATGGGTGATGGCAGCAGGCTAACAGGCAGGAACTGAAACCCCAAGGCTGGGTAGCTTGCTTTCTGACTGTCTATGGCCCCAAGGTCATAGGGACTGTCCCCTTTGTTTTTCTCTCCTCCTCTACTCTCTCCCTGGCTGTCTCCCCACTCTACCTTTCCTCTCACTGCTTTTCTCTCAAGATACACAAATATCAATTATGAAACAATCGAGGGATTGCAACCCCTAGCTAGGATACTGAGAGATCCCAAGCAGGGATCTCATAAAGTTATGTCTTAACTTCTAGGACCACCTCCTTCTGCGCATGTGTGGATCTAACCCATACCCCAAACTGAAGCCCAGGAGAAAGAGACATCGCCTACCATGACTGGGGCCCCAGTGGCCTGGCCACTAACATGGACGGGGTCAATCCTAATACAAACAATGATTGGCTAGCTTTGGCTCAGTAGTCTATAGAGAACTCAAGTAGCTCTACAATCTGTCTACACCTAACATATGTAGAACTGCACCTAACACCAGCAGGTACCCCCTTTCAAGTTAGCACGGGGAATTTCTACGAAAGCCATATATAGGGGAACAAACTAGTCTAAATACATTGAAAAATGTCAACGTTCAATGTGTGTTTGTGTTCTTGGGCTGAACCAGTAGAATGGATATGTACTACAAAGGTAGTTTATTGGGTTGGTTTACGTGGTATGGCCTGTGTAGTCCCAGCAGTGGCTGTACTGGGAATCCAGCAGAAGTGATAGAACCCAGGTTTCCACCGGTCATAAACCCCACTTCTCTTTGTATTTAGCTCGAGATTTCAATCAGCCCATTTCTTTTGGATGATTTGCTTAGGTTGCTCCAGAGAAGGTCTTCCATGAGAGGAGCAGTGGTTATTTTTGAGAGAGCATTTGAGCCCCACTTTGCATATGGTACATGTTTTATTTCCTCCTGCTGCTGCCTTCGGGGATAGGTTCTGTTTCTGTTCTACAGATCTGGAAACTGAGGAAGGAGCTTCTTGGAAGCGGTACCTCTAGTTGGACAGAGAGCCTGAGTGTAATCGAGGGGTTTCCATTGCCCCAATTTTCCCATTCTAGAATGGGGCTCCGTTCCTTGGATTAAAATGTAAATCAAAACACGATCAGCTTTGTGTGGCAAGTTTGGGTAAGATTTACCTTTGAAGAATGACTCTGTCTGCTATCCCAGCAGGCACAGCTCCACCAGCCCCACTTGCTCTTAACGATGGCCAGGGAGCAGGATCATAAATATTGCAAACGATGTGGCTTGAATGAAACGCCCTATGAACCATAATAAAACCCCCGTGATTAATTCCAGGACCCGCTCTGCTGATATGAGACCTGCAGTGGCTTCCCTGATGAGATCAATACAGCGTGGCCGAGTGATCCTAATAGAAGTGTTATTATCTTTTAATCTTCGGGAAAACGCCAACTTCTCGAATCCGTCACTGGGCCGCCTGCTTTATTTTCTCGGTACAACCTTGAAGGCAGTTGTTTTCCCTGAAATGAAGATACATTAGAGTCTTTTCAAGGATTTATCAATAATAAGACTTGGGCCGTCTTTGCAGGGCCCACCGCTAAAAGGCACATTTGTATGCGGCGAGTCAGACCTGGTCACGGTGACCTTTGCTGTCAGCTGCTATTTTCCCAGCAGACAAATGCCTCTGGAGAAGTGAGTGGTAAAGACAGATATTCATGGGAAGGAGACAATGAAGCGAGAATGGAGAGAGAAATAACATCACCAACAAATAATCAGGGGGGGTTTAGGAAGCCAGGCATGTCTCTTGTTTAGAACTCTGGCAGCAGAAATGGTCTCCATGGCTCTAGCAAGCAGCTGTATTTTTTTTCCTGTTGCTTCTACAGGTCACCAGGGACTGGAGCATAGTAAAACCAGCTGTGAGCCTCAGTAAAAATAAAATGTCACTGTCCAATAGGAGTGTCCAAGCACAAAGGTAGAAAGGCAAGCATCTCCTAGTGTTATGCCTCCAGGGTGTTAGGTCTCAGGGGACCACAGGAGGTAGGGGACTTCAGATGGGAGAGGTTCCCTTTCAGTTGAGTATCTTTGCTGGAGAGAGAGGTTAAGTAGTCCATGCTTGTTGGATGTAAAAATGCACTCACATGTGCTAATACAGGGGACCCCGGGCAGGGGTGCCTGAGGCATCACTGAACCTCCAAGAGGCTAAGCAAGACTTAAAGAAGAGCCCTCAGTTCCTTCCGCTCCATCCCTTCTTAAAGGGACACAACATCTCTGGATGGTGGGCATGGGATACTATTGGGTATCATTTAGTCACCTTGCACAGAATGGAAAACTGAGACCCACCTCAGGGAAGAAAATGAGAAGCGGGTCTCCCAGAACATTATATGGAGCACTGTGTCTCCCGGGAGTCTGCCAAGGGCCCTCCCTCCCAGGTGTGCTCCATGACGTCATTGTCATTCAGGGACCTAGGGTTCTCTCCAGTGCTCCATGCTTCTGAGACCTGCAAGTTACTTTCTGCATTTAGCCAGCAGGCAGACAATGGGAATGAAGCATGGAGCGCCTCTGGCCGGGAGCAGGAAGCATACCTTTCATCTCAGCAGGCAGATGTTGAAAGGGACTGCCCTCTAGGGTGTTACAGAAGGCAAGGACAGGAACTTGTGAACAGCTCTGCCTTACTCCCATCTATGAAATGCTAAAATACATGCTGCAGACTAAATCTGGAGTATCCTCTAAAGTGTCCCAGGGAGAGCTAGTGAGATGTTTTGGACACTCAGAGGTAGGTCTTAGTGGAGAACTTTAGACCAGTGGGAAGGCAGAGTTTCTAGACTCTGGTCTCTGGGCTACACAGTGAGCTGTTTTGCTCTTCTGTGCAAGCTCACCTCACCATAGGCCCCCAACTCTCAAGAGTGAATGAGTAACATCTGACCAGGACCTCCAAACTTCTTAGCCCCAACAATCATTTCCTTTGTATACAGTGATTGTCTTGAGAATTTATTACAGCTACGGAAAGCTACCATGATAGAGACTTAAATAAACCTAAAAGATTTGCCATGGCAGGGACTACAAGGAAATGAACTATTGGAAAATATCTGACGAGCAGCAGGGGCAAAATAAATGTTAATATCAACTAACGCAGGTCTGGGAGGTTGCTGGGAAGAGCCCGCATGTGCCTCCTGTCTCTTCCATAGTGGCCTGGCCCCCTTCCCTTTGTTTCTTCCATTGATCTGAGATGGACCTGCACTCTGATCTGAAAAAGACCCATGGCCCCAGAGATTCATCTTTGCCACACCTGGTTTGCTCACCAGTCACATTGAACTGCCCGGTGGCCCATGTCTCTCAACTGAAAATGATGCTAGCAGACGGTTACCTTTGCTATCTTCACTTATGACCTTGTGACCCTTGGAAAACAGCCATGCCTTGTTGAGCCTTACTTAGATATTATAACCCCATAAAAAAAATTAAAAACAAGACATAGGCTGTCAAGAAGAAAAACAATGGTCACAGTTGTAATCGATCCGCCTCAAAGCCCAGCTCACAAGGTAGAGGAAGAGCCTGCCCCACATACTGGTGGTGCATGCTGATGTTCCTCAGTTCCCATGACCTGGAATTCAGGGTGCTCAGAACAGCCTGATCATAATGGCAGAACTGATAAAGCAAGAAGGGTTGGGTGATGGCACCCAGGGTTGGCTTCTCTCCAGAGGTTCTAGCACATTCTAACACACACACACCCTACTTCCTCTCATCTTAGCAGGATCATCTGCTCCTTTGCCACTGGCTGAGACTCAAGAGACACCATAACAGTTGTGTGCGGAGGAAATCCATATTCTCAGGAGATGATAAAACCAAAGGGAAAGTTTAGTTTTCCAGAGTGTTTCTTTCCCAGATCTGCCTTCTGTGCCCTATGGAGCTTTTACCACTCAGCAGATGGTCTCTGCATCAGCTCATCAGAGAAAAGGGCAAGCAGGACAGGTGACAAGCAGTGGTTGAGGGAGGGTGGGTCCTTGTGTGGTGAAGTAGTAGTACCTTGGCCATCTGTTCTTGCTTTATTGAAGTGCTTCCAGTTTTATGGAAGTTTAGGAGAGCACTCCCACAGGGGGTCAGGCCATGCTGAAGGGTGACATCAAGCACATGTCCCATTCCCTGCCTGTTAAACACTTGCCTGTGCTGGTGCTTTAGTTATTCTATTCTTTAGCCCAGTAACATCTTGTGAGTCTTTCTGTATTACCCCGAGTTTTATGGAACTGCCACAGTCCTCAGGAACTTCAGATGCTCTATCATTCAGGGACATACTCTTCCCTCCAATGGATGCACATCTTTCTCTTCTACACCTTAAAGGAGTTCTTAAACTTTCTAGGAGATGTGGTAATGCATCTCTCTCTTTACCTGGCCATCATAATAATGGCCATTATTATTATTGTCTTGGCTGTAGTCATCTTTTGTCAGTGCATTCTGCAAGTACCAAAAAGTAATTTAGGACCTTCAGATGTTAGCACTCATCATGACTTTTGGGGGGCAACAACATCAACATGACCATGTAACAGGTGAGGAAACCAAGCCATGCTGAAGGTATGGAAATTATCACAGGTCCTCCAATCAATTGGGTGCTGGATCCAGGGATTGCTCCAAATTCTCATGGTCTCCAAGTTAGCGTTCTTACATACTTAGACAGAATAGCCCATGATGATCTTGAACTTGTGACTTTTCTGCCTCAGTTTTCTAAGCACTAGGAGTTACAGCTATGCATAGCCATGCCTGTTCTAAGATCATGGTCTTGGCCACTATAGTTTGTCTTCTTTTGGGCTTTAGAGTTAACGTCCCATTGGTGAGTTCTCTGTCATGTCATCTGAGGCATAATATGCAGGAAGATAATGGGAGTTGGAATCAGAGGAGTCTTTTGGATTCATCCTCTGGGCGTAGGACCATAGCATCTTGGGCAATCTAATTGGACTTTGTTCCTCCATCTTTCTTCTATGAAATACAGTGAAGTACATGTTCTGCAGGGCTGGATATGAGGCTTGGCTGACGTCAGGCATGAGTGGTTATTCTGATAGTGTACCACTGTTTACAGTGCTAGCTAATATTTATTTAACTTTCACTCTATGGCATTTGTCTTGTTATGTGACTCATACGGGCTAATTCATTTCACTCATAGAAATGCAGAAAGTGGAATGGTTATACTCATTTCAGATACACTAGACTTAAGCCCTTGGAAATGTTACAGAAGTTCAAGAGGAACATTTGATAATGGTGGGAAGGTCAGTTTTTCAGGAAGTCACAGGTATAATCTCACACAGCACACATGCATGTACACATGTGCAGGCGTGCATGCGCAACACACACACACACACACACACACACACACACACACACACACACACGGGAGAGAGAGGGGAGAACCTAACAACTAAGCTTCAAAATATGTTAAGTAAAGCTGGCAAAACTGAGGAGAAAAACAGACAATTAAAAATAATGTATATGACAAACCCCATTAGGAAAAGAAATAAAAGACTTAAATTACTAAAATCAGGAATGAGGAAAGAGGCATTGCTATCTAGCTTAAAGGATCAAAGCCAGTAGCATTCCAAGCCACTAAATTTCAAGAACTGGGAAATATTTAAACAACATTATTTGTAAGTTAGACACTTACACATTTGAAGAACTCTCTAGCCAGAAACATGAGAACACATATTCTTTTCAAATTCAGACAAATCTCTAGCATAACTGTTTCTGAGTTACAAACAAGTTTTGATAAATGTAGGAAGGATTAAAATTGTACAAAATATGTTCTTTGGTAATCCTGGAATAAAATTAGAAATTAAGAAAAGGAAGTGATCTATGAAATTCACAAATACAGAAAATTAATATATATGGGTGGGGTGGGGTAGAAAAATGGCTCATAGCGTCAACTGCTCTTAAAGAAGACCCTGGGTTTGGTTACTAGCATCCACTTAGGGGATTCACAATTGCCTTTAACTCCAGATCCAAGGGATCACATTCTCTCTTCTTGCCTCCAAAGGCACCTGCGTTCATGTACACACACACACACACACACACACACACACACACACACACACACACACACAGAGGAGAGATGTCCACTCTCCTTACTCCTATGAAACATTGGACTTAAACAATGCAGTCCATTTAAAATACTATGAAAACAAATAAACCCAAAGAATAAATTTAACAAAGCAAGTGAAAATTTTGTAGTTGGAAAACCATAAAAGCAGGCAGAAGGAAGGAACCTCTAAGAATTGGAAGTCGATAAAAAAGTAGAGAATAGAAAAAATGTAGGGAAATAAATCAACTCAACAAAGTGTTATCTCATCCAAAGGATCTATAATTTTGACAACTATCTATTAGGTTCAATTTACTAAAATGAGAAATGAAATAAATAATGTGTACAGTTATACTATTAATAACTGCAGGTCAACAATACAGAGAGCGTAGAAGAAATAGAAAACTACAAATATCCAAACTACTTACACTGACTCAAGGAAACACAAAGGATCATAAAAACTTTAACAAACGAGACAGTTGAATTATTAATAAAAAATTCCTGTATAGAACTGCCCATGATCTGAGGGCTTTGTAGATGAATGCGATTAGATATTTAAACAATGAACAGCAATTATTTGCACCTCTTCCATGAATTCAAAGTAGTATAATTTCTCATTCACCCTGAAAGGTCAATATTACTTCTTTTTTGTTTGTTTGTTTCAAGAGAGAGTTTCTCTGTGTAGCCCTGGCTGTGCTGGTCTCATTTTATAGATGAGGCTGTCCTCAAATTCACAGTGGTCTGCCTGTGTCTGCCTTCTTGAGTGCTGAGATTACAGGTATGAGCCACCTGCCTGACTCAGTATTATTTTATACCCAGTCCAGACAAAGATATTGCCAGAAAAGAACAGACTAACATTTCACTATGTAGTGAAAAAGCCCTTAACAAAATTATAAAGAACCAAATTCAGTAATGTACAAAAATTATACACAATGACCAAACAAGTGGCAAACATGTTCCTATATTCATACACAAGAACACACACACACACACACACACACACACACACACACACACACACACACACCATCCACACAGATACACAAAAGTCATATGACATGACATGGGTGAGATTTGAAAACACAATGCATAGCAAAAGAAACTGTTTACAAAAGCCCATATGTTATATGCTAGGTTATATTCAGATTAAGCAAATATATAGAGACAGGATATGGATTAATGGTTCTCTGGGTTGGGAAGAGTGGAGGAGTGGTTGAGGAAATTATTGTTGACATTGTATAGGTTTGGAGTTGTGATAGTTGGCCTTAAATGTCAAGATGACACAACTTGGAATCACCATGGAAAATAGTCTCCAGGAGTGATCATCTTTATTGGGCTGGCCTTGTGGGGATATCTATGTACATGCGTGTGTGTGGGGGGGGATTGTTTTGATACATTAATTGATGTAGGAAAACCAAGCCCACTGTGGGAGGTACTATTCCCTAGGAAGGATTCCTGAACTGCGTAAGAAATCAAGCTGAGTACAAGCGGGTAAACAAGCAAGTGGCCATGTATCCATCCTCTTCATTCTGCTCTTGACTGTGAATACAGTGGGACTTTCTGTTTAAGGTTCTTGGCTTGACTTCCCCATTGTGATGGACAGTAAACTAGATTTAGAATAGAGTGCTTTCTCCCATAAATTTTCTTTTTGTCAGAATATATTTTATCATGACAATAGAAGTGAAACTAGGACAGAGAAGTAATGAAACTATTCTACAATTGATTATGGTGATAGATGCATGTTACAGTAAAAAAAATGTATTGGTTCGGCCTATGGTGCTAAATAAGGATATAGAGTCTGAAGCGTACTTTAAAGTTGCTAGCACAATGCTCCGGGAAGAAACTATACTAATACAAATCTATTCCTAAATTATGGTAAACAAACTACTCTAAACTGATATATAATACTTACACCCCAACTGACAAGCCTCCTCCTCCCCAGGAAGCTCCGCCTTTCACTTCCTGACCTTTTGCGCAGCTGATTGGCTAAACAGCGCTTTATTGATAGATATTACATCCACTCAGCATTCCTCTACAGATGCACAATGTGCAACACACCCTGGATACACTAAAAGTATTTGGACTATATAGCTTAAACGTGTGACTTATATAATACATGGGTTATATATCAAGATATTTGTTCTCAAATGGTTAACAGATATTTTTATTATTACTCAGTGCATTTTACTGAGAGGTAGACTAAGGTATGGAAAGATTAGAAAGCATGTCCATAGATCAAAGTGACATCATAAATATCACACTGAGAAACAACAGCTTTAGTCGTTTCTGTAGGTTCACTCAACAAAGACAGACTGAGCACCAGCATGAAGGCCTGAGGACTTCATCTCTGACACTCAGAATCAGTAAAGTAGTGGGGGACACCAGTCTATCTTCTTGATTCTACTAGAAGGTTCTGCTGTTCAGCCTGGTTAGATGATCATGGCAGCTATGAGCGTTTAAGGGGCGTCTTTTCATCAAATGAAATGGCAAACAAGTGCACAGCTGAAGTCCTGTCTTGATCTTGACTCATTCTATTCAGCAAAGCTTGAGACCTTGTTGGATGACTCAACTTATGTGCGACAGTCAAAAATATTTGTTCATGAGAAACAAATAAGGAGGGATGACTCACTTTGTTTTGTGTTTTGTCGGCAAGTGCTCATCACTAATCTCTATCCTCCAGCCCCCTTTTTACATTAAAAAAAAAAACCCAACATTCTTCTTTCATGCTTTAACTTTTGAGACAGAGCCTCATTGAGCTCCTGACGCTGGCCTTGAACTCACACTGCAGCCCAGGTAGGCCTTGGACTTAGCATCTTTTTAACTTAGCCAGTCAAGTAGATGAGACTACAGGCCTGTACAATGAGCCCTGGTTACGTACAGAACTTTTGATCAGTGACTGTTCGACTTTGGAAGGCCGCACCTAGGCAGAAGGGCCAGCATCAGCTGCTGCCCAGAGTGAGAGGCAGTGGTGGAAGTGTTCCAACGGTCACTGAGTTATCAGCCAGAGCCAACAGTAGCTGAAGAGCAGTGTTAATCAAAGATTGGTCACACTTTAGTGTGACGGATAAAAACTACTCCTTCACATGCCCTATGCTCTGTGATACTTATTAGGGAGGAAGCCGAATCTAAACTAGGACTTGTCATGCCTATCGCTTGTGATGCTGTTAGATTACTGTAGCTCCAAAGCAACTTAGGAGTTCTCAGATACGTTCAGTGATCCAGAATAAGGAAGATCATGTGGAATTGGGTCAGGAATGGTGGCTCTGGGCGGCCACTAGATTTACATTTTGGCTTTGTAGAACATCTGTTATAACCATTGCCGAATTACTTAATCCTGAGCTCCAATTACCTGCCTGTCAACTCAGTGACAATAGGAATACTCTGTCACTTATCTTAAGGATGAGATGAAACAATTCATGGTAAATCCCTGTGTTTGGTAGAACTAACATTTGAAAAATGTGATCTGTTCTTGTTATAAAGACAAAGTGTCGTGCAGGTCAGTGGCACTGACAATGGTCAGTATCCATCATCAAGCATGTTGGAGGTAGAAGACCGCTCAGGGCTAGTCTAGACAAGCCCTGTAAATATTTTTGGGCAAAGGGGCAAATGGAACTCAGAGGCATGAGATCAATTCTCCAGTGACCTCACAGCAGAGCAGTTGTTTGAACATGCTCATCTTGATCCCTCGGCCTTCTTCCTCCTTTGCCCTCCTCATACCACAGAAAAGCAATGCAACATTAGATTAAGAGACCAGCCTGGTATTGCTGAGGGACTTAATGAACCAGCCAGTTTTGCATCCTAACTAACCACCTCTTTTCCAAGCGCTCTGGTCTCTGGGTGAAAGTTTGTTGGGAATCTGGGGATGAGCCTGGAGGAAGCCTGGCCAAGATGCTGGGTAATGGAACTCACAATTGTCTGTGGCTTACATTGTGGGTGGATAATTCTTCATTAGTCAACACCATCCCTTATACATGGAAGGTGAGCTGGAAAGGCTACGAGGTGGCTCCACTGGGGTGCCTATGCCTTTGTGTGGCATGGTGGTACTTGTTTCCTTTCGGCTTTTTGTCCATCGTGTGTAAGCCTAAGGGCTTCACTTTTCTGCTGTCATTATTGTCAAAGTTCCCGCTGCACTTCACAGTGTGTGTCCTGTTTCCTACAAAAAGCACAGTGTTTACTCTTGGCCTTGCAATTCGGATTTAAACAGCAGGAATTTATCTTGGAGAGATCAAGTGATGATTACTCATTTTTTTTTCCAAATGAGTAAACTGAAGCTCCAAGCAGTAACTTGTTTGAGGTCAGATGGATAACGGGAGGCAGGACTTGGATGCTGTGGAGCCTAGTAGATGAGGGAAGAGGAGGCTGGACTACAACTTTATGTTACCTCTGACCTCTGCATTGGTCCTTGCCATGCTCCCCTGATTTGGGGAGGAGTGGGAACACAGAAAGAGAAAGCATGCATGGCACTCATTCTCACACACTCTAGAAGTGCATCCTTGAGGGAGGAAGAGGGCGGACGCTAAGGCAAGGAGAAAAGAGCTCTCCTAGCAGAACAGTTTCCTGGGAAAACCGGAGGTAGTCAATTCTTGCTCCCCAGGGATGTTCTGTGCAAGCAGACCCTAGGTGAGCGCCCTGCAGGAGGATTTTGGGAGTGAAACCTCTGAAGTGAACCTTTTAAAGATCTCACAGCGCAGAGACTTCCGGGTTTGGCTGGGCTTTTGGTCTGCTGCTCCCACGGTCGCCATCTTTGATATTGCTTTGTATTTTAGCTTTGGGAACCTCAGCTACTCAAATAAGGAGCAAGAGAGAATCTTGACCCTAGTTGAGTTGGCAGAGAAGGTGCTGATGGGGCTAGTCCTCTGGAAGGCAGTGAGTTGAAGGATCCTATGAGGCTGAAGGCAGATACAGTTAATCCACAGCTCATAAGCTTGGGATATGACAAGCTGTAGTTTCTCGAAGATACTTAGAGAAGAGATAAACAAATATTAATGGGAATGAATAAATTAGTGAAACCAAAGAGGTGATAAAGGACAGAGGGCATACAGGGAAAGAATGCAAGCCTCCAATCATGGTAGTAAGTTACTGTTAACTTGTGTACTTAATGACTGCTTCTTTTATATTCTTAACCTTTCCCACCAACAATACAGGTAAGTTTTTTTTTTTTATGTGTGTCTCACATCTGGAGAAAAGCAAAGCTGGGGATCTCAAGGGACTTTCCCAAGGTCACACAACTAGGACATCAGTGAAGACCAGGACCCATGGCCTCCAAAGCCAAAAGCCTGTGTTCTCTTTAGTAGTAACTGTTCTTTCCTCTCCATCATGACTCAGGAGAAAAGTCAATTTTCTATGGTTGCGGTTGTTTGCTGAAAGGAGCAATTCCCTTTCCTCTATCTCTAATTTTCCTCCAACTAATTGCAAATTAGTGGTAATTTTCAAATGAAAAGAGGGATCCAGCATGCCATCCATTTGTGCTTACCCAGCAAGACCCTGGACTTGTGACAGCTCTGTAACCATGGCAACCCTGCCTACAGGCCTTTCAGGGATCCTTGGCAGAGCTGCCTGGGCTCTGGAGGTGGGGCTGCTGGCCCTCCAGGTTAGCCTCTTCTGTTGCTTGAATGCCCCTGTAAGGGCAGAGAGTCTCCATGGTTAAAAAAGCTCAGTGCTTCGTATTTACTGCTCCCTTTGATGTCTCCTGTTTGGGAGGAAGTTGAAAATTAAAACAAGAAGAGGAGGAAAACAAAAGTTTTTAAAAAATCAAAATTAAAAAAAAAACCCTACTAGGGTGCAAAACTCCTTAAGACATGAGGACATTATCAACTTCCTCAATTTACCGCTGAGTTGTTGGGTTAAATTCCCTGCTCCAAGCCCTGGAGATTCGGAGGACCTAGATTTAATATCACTGCTAGGTCTTGTTCACAGAGATGGAGCGATGGGAGGATGTCAACTCTTTCCAGTTCAGATCAGAAGGACCTCCTCAGTACAGATCCCAAACCTGAAAGGGAAGATCTGTGCTAAGCACCATTCCATTAACTTCAGGTTAGGTGGATGCATGCACCTTATCATAGCAAGCATTGGTTGAACACCTACTGTGTACTCTGAGGAGGAAAGAATGAAGGATCTCTGTGGCTTGAGGTTAAACAGCTGTTAAGTAGTGAGAGGGATGGATGCATGGGTGCCCAGTGCTGCCTGGGTTGTGAGGTAGGAACAGGGTCAGCATGATCAAATACATCTGTAAATGTAGGGACATCCCAGTCTTGGGAAGAATAAGCAAAGTGCCCAAACAAGAACAAATGAATCACGTGCAAAGAGTACAGCAAGTATAAATATATGAAGGTCAAATGGGATTTAAAATATTTTGGTAATTCCGATAATGGCTGCTGCTCCTACCATCGAGAATTAAAAAAGAAAATGAATTGAGTACTTGGGATATGGCCTGGGGAAGATGGCTCAGTGTGAGGATCAGAGGAAGCCAGGGGTAGGTGCAGTTTGGACTCAATGGGTATTGTTTGACATAGGAATAGTAATGTCAAGGACAGCGAAGCCTTAGGCTCAGGGACATGGCAAAGCCTTGCACAGGAGACCGAGTTTGACAATGTGTTGACAATGTATATAGAAAATATCCACCAATACTTTCTCCCCCTGGGCACTTACGGCCTGTGGATTGCTCCTTCACAGAAACAGCTCCTACTGAAATTAGCTGAACCTGTCCCCTTAGTCCAGCTGCACACAACAAACCCTGCCTCCTTGTTTAAATGTCTAAAGCAATCCCACCTCATGTTCAACTCTATGTAGTAAACATGCTGAGCTTTCAGGTGCTGTGGGTTTTCTAGCACAGTCCAGTTTGTGGAAGTGTAGTTTGAAAAGTGTTTGTGGGACAAGCATAAGAACCTGAGTGGGATCCCCTAGAACTTACATAACAAAGCTGGGAATGCCTGTAACCCCACAGCACTGGGGAGGCACAGACAGGTGGAGCCCTGGGGCACACTGGCCGGTCAGTCTATCCAAAATGGTGAGTGAGCTCCAGGTCCCATTAGCAATCCTGTCTCAAAAACTAAGGTGAGAGCTATGCAGATCAGTTTTTGTCAAGTCAACACAAACTATGCTATTTGGGGAGATGGAAACTCAGATGAGAAAATGCTTACATCAGTCAATGGGGGTATTTGCTTGATTAATGATCGGCGTAGGAGGGCAGACACCACTGTGGGTAGTGCCACCACTAAGCAGTTGGTCTTAGGTTGCATCAAGAAGTAAATTGATTTGAGCCATGAAAAACAAGCCAGTAAGCAGTGCCTCTTCATGGTCTCTGCTTCAGTTCCTGCCTCCAAATTCCTGCCTCAAGCTCCTGCCTTGGCTTTCCTTGATGACGGGCTATGCCTTTGTAAGCCAAATAAACCCATTCCTCCTGGTGGTGGGTGGTAGTTAGAATAAAAATGGCCCATGTAGGCCCATAAAGAGTAGCACTATTAGGAGGTGTGGCCTTGTTGGAGTAGGTATGGCTTTGTTGGAGGAAGTGTATCATTGGGGGTGAGCTTGAGGGTTTGGAAGCTCAAGCCAGGCCCAGTGTCCCTCTGTCTTCCTGCTGCCTGCCAATGCAGTTGTAGAATTTACAGTCACTTTTCCAGCAGCATGTCTGTCTCTACACCACCATGTTCCCTGCCATGACAATAATGGACTAAACCTCTGATCCTGTAAGCCACCCTCAATTACAAAACTTGCCATAGTCATGGTGTCCCTTCATGGCAATAGAAACCCTAGCTAAGACTCCACAAATGGTTTTTAGTCATGATGCTTATCACAGCAAGAGAACAAGAACTAGGACAACAAATATTGAGGGAGACACCTAATGTCAGCTTCTAACTTCTAAGGGGCAGTCACAAATATGCACATGGACCTGTAAACACCTGGACACCAAGCACAGGCACACAGAAACACAGACACCTAGGCCCCCAGACAGACAGACAGACAGACCGAGACACCCAGACACTGATTCACAGACAGACAGACAGACAGACACACACACACAAACACACACACACAGAATGAGAGAGAGAGAGAGAGAGAGAGAGAGAGAGAGAGAGAGAGAGAGAGAGAGAGAGAGAGAGAGGCAGAGAGAGAGAGACAGAAAGAGAGAGAGACAGACAGAGACAGAGACAGAGACAGACAGAGAGAGGCAGAGAAAGAGAGAGGCAGGCAGACAGACAGACAGACAGACAGAGACAGACAGAGAGAGAGACACAGAGACACACAGAGAGACAGAGAGAACAAAAATCTGATCTGGCACTGACTTGGACTTGGGCCTCTATATGATCTTTTATTTACTCAGGACAAGTCAGAGCACTGGGGCTGACATCAACAACATGATTGCAGTATGACCAGAAAAATCATAAAAGCCAATTAAGCCATGGCTTTCTTGCTTTGGGGACTGTAGGAACTGCCAGCAGCTTCACTTGTCTCGTCCCCAGGCCCTCAGTGTCACTTTCAAGGGAATCCCTCTCATGGACATGAACTGTCGATGTCTAGGTAAGGAATTAGAGCTTTGGCAGGAAGTCCGAGCTGGATCCTTTCCGTGGAGGCTAAGGATTTACACTTGCTGGGAGATGGGGTGCCAAGGCGATGTAAATGAACTTAGGACATGGAGTGAAAGGTGGAGCACTGAGGGAGTAGCATGAACTCCCAGAGATCCCCAAACCTAGACCACACCTGTGCGAGGGACACATGATGGATGCACTCCAGATCTGGCTTTTCCCCCAGCAACCTCCTGGCTTGTAGCCTTTTGATTGGGCCCTACCCCACCCCATCCCTGCTGTACCTTCTGCCCCATTTTGTGAGTTCCATTCCATCCTTCTCAACTCGGTAATTTTCTGAGTCTTACAACTGGCAGAATGCAATCGAACAACTTCTGATGACTGTATCATGTATCCAGAACCCCCACGAGATAGCGCAAGATTCTCCCACCCTCTCCCACAGTCCTTGCTTCCCACTGGCCACCACAGTAGCGTGATGTTTACCCTGGTTTTGAACTTCAGGTAGATGGAATGTCCCTCTGTGTCCTCCTTTGCACAGGGACCTTTGATGTGGCTGTTGTCTACTGCCTTTGGTTCTTTCTTTATCTTGGAAAACAATCAGAGGATTTGACAGAAATCATCCTCCTCCTCCTCAGATTTCTTTGGGACATATTGTACCTAAGCAGGAGTCATGTTACTTCCTCCACAAGGCTCTCCCCTCTATCAGCACCCTATCTCTCCCAGCGCCTTGTAAGTGAGTTAGGGAGGATGGTGAGCAAGAGGCATGGGAGGTTACAGGGGTTCGGAAAGCAACACCTCAATGGATCTGCAGTGTGCAAATTGGATGCCTCTTCTCTGGGCCTACATCACCTTCTCAGCATCACACCGTTGTGCCTTCCTATGATATCAGACTAAGAGGAAGCTGGGAAATTCTAATAAGGTTCCTGACACTAAAAAGTGCTCAGCCTTTGCTTGGGATGCGACAGGTTAAAGGAACACAGAGACAGGTGCCAGCTGTCTAGCAGAACTTAACAAGCTGCCTTGTTCCATTCCCACAAGAAAATGATAATTTTAGCTAACATTTGGGGGAGCTCCATAGGCAATGCATGGACATCATTTTCAGTGCTTTGTATAAACGTTTCATTTGAGTCCTCACAACTGTGACAATATATGAGTGATGGAGGACACAAAGAGGGTATGACTTGTGTCAGCGGCCATGCTGGAACTCCATCCAGGAACTTCTCGGTTTGCTATTGCCCTTTCCTGGTAAGAGGTCTTTGGAAACACAATCCAAATCTGGGTAGGTTTTTAACAGGGCATGGGTTACCCAGGAAGTGCATCCATTGATCAGAACATAAGATTCTCTACCTCAGAATATGCTTAGCAATCAGAGGTCTGAGCTTGGTTCTTTTAAGTAACAAGAGGAGAGAAAAAAAGCAGCAACGAGATGTGTAGCCAAGCCAAGCAATCAACTGGAACAAATCTTTCTTCACAAATGGGGTTTATACTTAAGGAGAATAGCACATGTGCTGAAGAGCCACATTAAGGATTAATCAGACACAGAGAGTTCCTCCAGCCTGGCCTTTGGGTACTTGCCTTGTATTTGCATTAAAAAAAAAAAAAAAAACAGGATCAGGTTTGTGTAAAAAGCAGATGAAAATTGTGGACTGCAATGTGACAGAAGGAACATTTTCCAGAACATTCCCACTAATGATCTCAGTTGCTGGATTGAGGAACCAGCAGATATTGCCTTGGAGTTTAAAGTCTATCTCATACACTGGACCCTTCAAGGAGCCTGAGTGGTGTTAGCTGTGTCCTGATTTCTTCTCCTCCCCTCCTTTTCTCTGCTTTATCTTTAGAAAAGACTTCCTGCATCTGGCCTCAAACTTGTCACGTAGCTGAAGATGGCCTGCCTGGAACTTCTATCCCACTAATGCTGGAATTAAAAGCAGGTACCAGCACCCTGAGGTTGCTGGATGCTGGAGACTGAGCTTGAGAGAGAGAGAGAGA
The DNA here is from genome assembly GCF_964271855.1 of Acomys minous. NCBI lineage: Eukaryota > Metazoa > Chordata > Mammalia > Rodentia > Muridae > Acomys > Acomys minous. The sequence goes on from NC_140496.1 coordinate 24,186,487, forward strand.
GAGAGAGAGAGAGAGAGAGAGAGAGAGAGAGAGAGAGAGAGAGAGAGAGAGAGAGAGAGCTAGGAAAGCATTTAGCCCAGCTGAGCTACATCTCCAGCCTGTCTGTCTATCTATCTGTCTGTCTATCCATCTGTCATATGTACACAGAGAGTTCTTACTGTGAGTGACAGACACTTTAGATTTTGCTGTTAGACTTTGGGAGTAATGTATGCTTGCTAATTCCCTTCGGTGCATCTGTGTATATTTAGACGTCTTTCCCACTTCTTTATATTCTTTGGATCTACCTTCCTGAGATCTCAATTACTTTGCTTATTCAATGAGGATAAAAAATTCAATAGAAATCCTCAGGGAATAAATGATACGGTGTAAATATTCCCCAGCAAAGGCCTGGTGTGTGTGAACCACTCAGAAACCTTCAGCCTCTTCCTCCTTAACGTAACACTTCTGCTCACGTGAACTCAGAGAACAGGAGCCTTAATTTATCTTCTCTTTGCTGAAGCCTACAAACCTGTCTCCTGGGGCTCTGGGAGAGGTTCTGATAACTCCCTGCCTCTTCCAGCATCATGCTTCTCTGCAATAAACCTGCTCCCTATAAAATTCTAAATAGTAGATTTCTCATAGTCGTAAGATTGCTACTTATTATGGGTAATGATAAATCAAATATAGAAGAATCACCACCCTTTCCTTTCAGAGGCCTGGTATTATTGTAAACATTAGATGTCTGGGATATAGGTGGTAATTAATAATTACTTATCCAATAAACCAATGAGCATGTCTTTTCTTTACACTCATATCTGCCATGCAAAGAAGTCCCAATACTGTCATCCACCCAGTTGACAGATGAGGAGACAGTTCCGGGAAGGTTAAGTGAATTTCAAGTAAAGGATGCCAAAGAGCTGGCTGGCACCTGAGACCTGGCCTGTGGATATCCAGGTCCTTTCATGGCTTTAGAGCATCCCCACCCCTGCCCTGTGAGCCCAGTGAAAGTCAGCTCTTGAGGGGTTTGCCTTGGCATCATTTATTTGCAGCCACAGCCTGCAGTTTGTATCTGAATTCATGATGCACAGTCAGGTCTCCCATGACTTGTGCTCCTCGAATTTCATTAGGCTGACCTGTAATTGTTGTGGTAAATGTTTACACATCTATAAATTATTATTAGGCAAGTGAAGCAAGGTCAACCTTTATCTTTCAAGGCACTGGGAATGGACTTCTCCAGAGGTTTCCCAGCAGACAGAGGGGCTGCGATTTTATTAATTATGGACTGTGTTGGTGTCATATTGACAACACTATTTCTTGCTGTTAATTTTGAAGTCCCAGTTGGGTCATCTTTCCTGAGCATGAAAAATTATCACCCTTCTACTGATTGTTTTGCAAGTGATTTAATTTTAAATCACTAATGACTATTGAAAGCTGATCTTTTTACTCGGACAGCAGAAGCTCAACTTTATTTTACCATACTTCTTGTGACTAGGCTAGGTAAGGCCTTTATTGCCAACTCAAGGACATTCCAGACTAATTGTTGCAATATCTATATTTTAAATGCCTAAGTAGAAAATAGTGTAACTAGATACCCACTATATGTGTGACACTTTTATCCATTGTGTAAACTAATGTAACAATTCTCTGAATCATTGTCTCCTCCTCCTCTTCCCCCTCTTCGTATTTCTCCTTCTCTTCTTCCTCTTCCTCCTCCTCTTCTTCCTCTTCCTCCTCTTCTTCCTCCTCCTGCTCCTCTTCTTCCTCCTCCTCCTCCTTCTCCTCTTCCTCCTCCTTCTTCTTCTCTGAGAATTGAATACAATTTATGTCCTATCATTGAGGTGGATCTCCAGATTGTTTGTATGTATGTATGTATATTGTTTAAAGTTTGAGTCAAAGTTTTTTAAAAATATATTTTATTAATTTATTCATATTATATCTCAGTTGCTATCCCATCCCTTGTATCCTCCCAGTCCTCCATCCCTCCCATTTTCACCTTACTCCCCTCCCCTATGACTGTGACTGAGGGGGACCTCCTCCCCCTGTATATGCTCATAGGGTATCAAGTCTCTTCTTGGTAGCCTGCTATTCTTCCTCTGAGTGCCGCCAGGCCTCCCCATCCAGGGGATGTGGTCAAATATGGGGCACCAGAGTTCATATGAAAGTCAGTCCCCACTCTCCACTCAACTGTGGAGAATGTCCTGTCCATTGGCTAGATCTGGGTAGGGGTTCGAAGTGTACTGCACATCTTGTCCTTGGCTGGTGCCATAGTTTGAGCAGGACTCCTGGGCCCAGATCTGCCCATCATAATGGTCTACTTGTAGGTTTCTAGGACCCTTTGGATCCTTGATACATTTACACTATGGAATACTACTCAGCTATTAAAAACAAGGAATTCCCAAAATTTATGGACAAATGGATTGAACTAGAAATGATCATAATGAGTGAGTTAACCCAGAAGCAGAAGGAGTCAAATTGTATATACTCACTTATATCTGGACACTAGCCCAAGGGGCAAGTCCCATGAAAGTCTTCACTTACCAGGAAAGTGGGACAGAGGGGGAAGACTTCCTATTGGGATTCTAGGTGAGAGTCAAAGTTTTGATAAGTTATTCCCCTGTTGCTCAGAGAGATCTTGGACTTGTAACTTTCTGCCTTCATCTCTAGAATTGTGTGCCTGTGCTGATGTGGCCTATCCATGGCTTGTGAGGGTGTCTTATTGTTCTTAGTAGCTTAAGTAGCTGACATATAGCAGAATGTTAGGCTTCTCCAGAGAAATAGAACCCACTCTATGGGGGGTATTTTAACAGATAGACAGATAGAAGATACACAAGCAGGGGTTAGAAATACAGAGAGAAATCTGTAGAAACTAATTTATTGTGGGGGAATTTACACATGTAAATGAGAGCAAGAAATCCCATAGTCCGTTTGAGAAATTGGGGCACAGAAGACCTCATGGAAAAAATTTTCCCAAACTTACAAGTCTGAGGATGAGGGCATCCAACAGTGTAATCCCCAAACTGAGTCTGAAGGCCTAAGAACTGAGAGGAGTGGCAGCTGGAGGGAGGTAAGGACCAACTCCCCACTTAAGGAAAAGAGGCCAAATTTGTTCTTTATGGATTCTTAGTGGTTTAGGGATAGTGTTCTGAATTCTTAGTGGTTTAGGTAGAGCTCTCTGAATTCTCAGTGGTTTAGGTAAGGCCTCTGAAATGTGTGGGCTGGCCATCTTTATTCCATCTACCGCTTCCAATGTTAGTTTATCCAGAAGTACTTTCCCAGATCCACTCAAGAATAATGTTTTGCCAGCATCCTGGGCATCTCTTAGGCCTGTACATAGTGAACCATCACAGGAGGCTCTTAAGTGTGGAGAACTGCGAGGTGCCGTGCCTTAACAAGGTGCAAGTTTCCGCCATCCCAACAGTGAGCGCTAAGATAAACAAGTCCTTATATGGCAAAAGGCTGTGCAAGGGTAACTGGTGATCTGATGACGCGCAGTCCTGCTCTGACGTGGACCTATGAGGAGGTGGCACGTGGCATGAGCTGATTGGCCCTTGAGTTGTACTTAAGCTTGGCCCTTCCCTTCTTCGGGGCCATTCCCACTGAGCTTAATCCTGAGTAAAGATCTCGAGAAGAAGTCTGGTTGTTGGTGTCTTATTTCCGCTGGACGGTGCGGCACCGACACTTAAGGAAAACTGACAAGGCCATACACAGACACCAGGACACTGATGTCCGTCCTAAGGAAGTTATTACTAGGAGGGAAAGGGAGGAAAGTCTATCTGCCCTTTGGAAAATGAAACTGGAACTATTTTCTGAAGTCCTAAAGTAACTTAAACAGAACCCCGATTTGCGAGTCAAGACCAGAAGCTTCCCCTTTGTACTTTAGGGATGTCTGGGTCTATTCTCCTGGCTTTGTTAGTTAGCATGAAGCTGTGTAATTTTTAGACACACCTAGGTAAGGTCTTTCTATGACTCTGCCTATTTCATAGGCAGAGGGATGCAAGCTTGAGCTTTTTATTCTGCTTTCCTTTCCCCTGACTATCCCTTCTTTGTCTAGTTCAGCCCTTCAAGTCTAAATGGTTTTTGTGACTCAAAATGTAAAGAGTCCATCAGTAAATGATTCAAGTACAACTCCTAGTCACTGACATACAGCGCAGGGCTTGAACATCTCCTCGCAAAAACCCTTTGCCCAATCCCTCTCTTCCTGTGTGTCTAGCCCTTGGGCAAACACCATCTGAAATAGCATCAAGTGGATGGACTGAAATTAACCCTCAAGTCACTTGGGTTGTGTGTGGTAGGTAAGATCCTTTAGGGACGGTGAAAGAGCTGTCACGAGAATGTAGAACTTCATTGTAAGACAATTGAACAATGTGATTACATACCTTCTAGAAGAAGCCAGAGTCTTGCCTTTAAAGATAATGTCATGTCAGTGTCCTGTAGAGCTGACACCACTGACTAGTTTATAGAGACCGTTCCCGGTTCCTAGACCACTTTCTGTCTGCATGTGTGTAAACATCCCACTTGAAGACACTGATTTAATACCCATTCTGAAGCAGGCTATTTGGCTTATAGGCAAACCCTGGTTACTACCATGCAAGTGGCTGACCTACTTACCTGTCATACCAAGGATTGTTCGTTAGCTAGCATCTTGTGAATTCAATGCAAACATCACCTAAAAAGAGTTGATCTACTTCCTGAAATAAATATACCAAACTTTCACTTAAGCCTATTTACTTGGTTGGTTTACAGGACACAAGCCAAATGCCTGGCTTAGTAAGCAATTTATTCTTCTTAGGCTCTGGGGTGAGTTTTACAGAAAAGTGTCAATGGATAGTTCCCAGCTGGTCCACACTGTTATTTCATGAGCCATTTCTTTAATGTCAGATGGGCCTGGAATGTAGCCTACACCTTCACTGCTACCTCCTTATCTGTTCTTTCACTTTCATTTAGTCACCTGAGGCCCACTGCAGTCCCAGAGTATTCACACGCACGTGCCCTCGAGGCCAGAGGTGTTGGGTGTCCTCCTCAGTGGCTTGCCACCTTAGTCTTTGATACTTAATCTGTCACTGAGCCTGGAGGTCATCTGACCATCTAGGCTGGCTGGCTAGGAAGCTCCAGGAATCTACCTGTGCCTTCATGGCCCACTCTCGCAGCACACTGTTACAGAAGCATGCTGCCCTTTTTATGTAGGTCCCAGGAATCCAAACTCAGAGGGCACTTCACCAACTGAGCCATTTATCCAAGATGTTGCAAACCCTTTTGCACAAAGGGTCAGTCTAAGAACCTTCAAAAAAAAAAAAAAAGCACCCTTTGATACATATAAGAAGAGTAGAGAGTGAGAGATGGGGCGGCCGAGAACTGGGTGGTGTGAGTGCCTCAAGGCCTCATCTCTAAAGCACTGAAAAGTAGACTTCTGGGAGCCTGTGCGGGTCCAGGATGCCTCTTTACTCCCTCTTCTTTGGGTGCTCTTCTGTTTTGAGATGCATGGCTTTCACAGAGAGAAGTTGAATGCAATTCTTGATTCTGAGTTAAGTAGGCCCCCTTTTTTCCCTCCTGTCTCTCATGAAAGCCTGAAGCAGTCAGGTGTGTGAATCTTCCTCGCAGAGTAACCTCTCCTCCTCGCGTCAATGACAGCGCCTCACATCTCAGAGGTCGGGACAATCAGAGCAATAAGCCCAGGATGTATTGAACCGCAGCTTGTTGGTAATTATTTCTCCCCCTTTTCAGCAAATGCCTATTAGTTGGTTCAGGGTTTGCATTTGCAGAGGGCTCTGTGCTCTGCATCTAATTCCGCTCACCTCCTTTGCCCCGGGTCTAAACCTGAGTGCTGCAATCAAGCCCGTTGCCACTACCAGTCTCTTTCATACCCTCCTCCACTACCACTCTACCAATCAATCACCAGCGGCTTTCTGCCCTTCATAAGACCTTCCTAATGCTTTCTGCTTCCATTGCCTTTATTTTACCCTTGCTGCATTTCTGCATTTGCTTCCTCCACGTATTCACCTGCCATATTCTCTGCCCCATCTAATCCGTTGTCCTCGGCACAGTTGCCAAACTTTTTAAAACTGAAAATGCCCCCACTTTCTGCATAGGAAGTCGGAGGGATTCATTGTTATGGCAGAAGCCATGTGGAGAAGTGATCAGAACCTATTGCTCTGTGATCGTCTCCTTGTGTCTCTGTCACCCCAGAATAGAATACAAGCTCATCGAGAACAAGAATTGTATGGAATTTACACTCACAGCCTTAACAATACACACAGTTCCTATAAGCCTAACGCGAAGGTTTAATCCTGAATGAAGGAGAGCAGCTAAGTGAAGGAGGGCCCTGAGGTCACGAGAGGAAGACAGAAGATAATCCCGCCTCCTAGACCTGAGGCAATAGAAAGTAGCTGGATAAACACCTATCACAACCCAAAGTGTTCAGGGGCCAGCAGGCCAATGTATGGGGATCATAGACTGGGAGTGGTGACCTTAGGTGACGTTAGTGTTGACAGATCAATGGGATGGGCAGAAAGACAGTCATGAGTTTCACTGAGGTCTAACTTGAAGACCTAGATATATATGAGCCCCTAGCCAAGACCATGTCATGGCACTATTCCTTACAGTGCTGTGTTCCCAGAAGCTTGCTTAATCCCAATGAGTCTCAGTGTCTTAGCTTGCTTAAAGAAAGTTAAAAATGAGAGAGATGGGCAGTGACAGAGACACTTTGTTCCCCGCACAAGTCCCTGGATTCAATCTGTGTGTATGTATGTATATATATATATATATATATATATATATATATATATATATATATATATATATGATTGAATATATATTCAAGTTGAAAAAGAACAGTTCTATGATAGAGGAAACTGATTCAGGAAAAAAAATATAGTTTCTAGAATCCAGTGACCTCTGATTGCATTTCAGTTCTGTCTTACACAATCTGCATGAAGTTGGGCAAATTACTTACTACCTATGAATATCAGTTCCATAGTCTACAGAATGAAGTTAGTACTTCCTGAGGAGAACAATAAACAGAATGGGAAAAGAAGGTAGCACATAATAATATAAAGAAGGTGGGCCATAAAAAGAGCTTGCTAACATCGTCGTAAGGAAAACCCAGACTTCCCCCTTGGAAGCCTCTTTTCTTACCTTTCAATTAGGAATCATGGTTCATCAAACCCAGAAGCCATAGCCCGTCCTGCTTGATATCTGGTCTTTACTACCTGATTTTTTCCTAGCACTGTGCACTATTTCCTCTATCTCCTAAAGAGTGAAGAGCAGTTTTATATCTTTGGCTCTGTGTAAGCTCTTGACATATGTTAATGTTTGCAAAATCAGCCTGGAACAGACAGGGAGCTCTTCCCAACATGGGCCTGGAGGCAACAAATAAATTACTTTACAGGGTTGGTTCTGTCTGCTTCAAGTTATAACTTAACAAAGAAAACAATCCCCTTCTGTCTTTGATGGCCTGGAAGCTGTGGGCACCATTGCCTCTGGGTCAGAACTCCGTTTGTTCTGCCAGGGAAGAAGCCACTATCAAAGGCATCTTGTGCCATGTGCCTGGCATTGTGCAAGACCTCTAACTCTTGTATTACAGACAAAAAACCAGAAGTTTAGCAAGCTTAACTAACTTGCTTAAACAATAAATAGTCAAAGATAAATCTGCTTGATTCCCATATCTGTGGTAACTACTCATTGTCATGATTGTCCTCAGTATATAAAGAGAGGAATGGCCATGGCGTGGTGGCACACACCTGTAATCCCAGCTCTTGGGGAGGCAGAGGCAGGTGGTCTTACAAAGGGAGCCTAGGACAGCCAAGGCTACCCAGAAAAACCCTGTCTTTGTTAACTAGAGGGAGAGGAGGGGTCGGGGGAGAAGGAGGGATTGGAGGAAGGAACAGTATTATGGCCTTTGCCAAGAGAAAGCCTTGCTATTGGTGTACCATTGATTGTTAATAGGAAAATAGAGGCAGTGTACCAAATAACAGCCTCCTTGGACTGGTCAGTGAACAGGGAGCTATAACTTCCCCATCCTGGAAAAGTTAAGGTGTATTCGGGAACCCAGATGCCTTGGGATCTCTTTAGGAAGACAGTTTGTGCAAAATGAAGATGAGCCACGTGCTCTATCCAGGTTTGCTGGATACAGTGTGGCTATGAGTGTCTACTGTAGGCTTCTGCCAAGGACATTCAGATTCACCCTTGTGCTTTGCTGTCTCTTGTTCTACCTCACTGTGGTGTGTTGTTAATACATAACCACACAAGTTCCTCCCAACCTTTTATTATATGACACTGCATTTTTGCTCTTCAAAATACGGAGTCCCTTTCTTCATTCCTCGAATCTGTATTTATGTAGCTGTTGGCCTATGGGGAAGTATGATGTAATGGCCAGGGGATGTGGCTCAGTGGCAGAGAGCTTGACTAACATGCATGAAGTCCTGGGTTCAATGCCTAGTACTGCATAGAAAAATCTCACAACCCCATTTTCATTTGACGTCCTACTGGCAATACTTTGAGTCAGTGAGATGGCTCAGTGGAGAAAGGTACTTGGCGGTCAGGCAACCCGAGTTCAATTTCTGAAACCCTCGTAAAAGTGGAACAAGAGAACTGACTCGACCATGTTGTCCTTTAGCTGCCACCACGTGCTGTGGCCTGCATAGCATTACACATTCGCCCTTTCTCTCTTACTAGTACTAAACATATTTCATAACAGGAGATGTGCCTTAAAGACTTGAAAGCTGCCGCCTGCTTAAATAGCTTCCCACCGTTCCTCCTTGAGCTGGTGCTGGACCCCTGACAGACTATGTGTAGCCAAGTTGAACAGGTCCAGCCAGGGCTCCCTTAGACTCAACACATATCCAATCTCCAGGAATTTGAGGCCCCAGGAATTCCAACTGGATCCAAGAGACTGCAGCTCAGCTGAGATGCCAGCCTATGAGAGGGATCATCTGAGTCAGTCTCACCAAGGATCCACAGGACTGGAGGGGCAGAAGGACACAGGCGTGGTTTTGTTTCTGACTCCTCATTGTCTTTAGCAGTGGGTTGTCAGAATATATATTCTTCTTTACCTTGAAGGAGAGCCTGAAGATGACTCTAGAGAACCTGCATCAGAGGAGAAGGTAAAGGCAGACTTGCCACCTTCTTTTATTTCCCATATGAACTCTAGGTTCTTGGGACAAAGGCTGGATCATAAGAAGTTTGATGTCCTGGAACACAGAGTAGCTACACCCTGAAGGTGTTTAAAACCCTTCAAAGTTTTTGTATGTTTTAATCTAGGAAATTAAGCTATACTGTATCAGCATCATAATGTTAGTGGGCTTTTGTCAAAACCTACAGAGAGGTATGGTAAGAAGGGTAAGTTTTACTATGTGTAGATTATTCTTTAGACTCTTTAAATCATTTAAAACAAATGATTTTGTAGAGCTGTAATGAGAATTAGAATGACAGCTGGACTCTCAAGTTCCCATTACGAAAACCATTGTTATTCTGACTATATTTTGTCTTACATAATTCATTAAGTAAAAATCTGATAACTTTAGTTCTTATTGAGTGTTTCAGTTAAAGACATCACATTGTGAAAGAAGCACAGAAAGGTAAGTTTAGGAAAAAATTAATATTTACTGTTAAAAATAGAATAGCTTGCAAAAAGATCCACAGTGGCATCACATAACCCATGATGTATCCAGGTTTTAATAGAAAATCACCTAACATACCCATAATGAAAGTACCTTGATCTGAAAGGGAAGCAAAGGTTCCTGACAGAAGCATAGAGACAACAGACAGCACAGTGTGCAACAAACGGTTTCAAACATCCCTGAAGCAATCAAAAACACAGAAAGCCACTGAAAAAGACTGGAAGATATAACAGAGAATGAAACAGGAATTTCAGAGTTAAAGAGCAAAATAACTAAAATAGAAAACTGAAAACTGAAAACTGACGAAAATGATAAAATCTTAAAAATCAGCTAAATAGCAAAACAAATCGAAGGGCAGAGGACTCTTCATTTGTAATGATAGGCTAGAGAAAGGAGCACAATAGCTTTCAAATGTTCTTCTGTTCTCTCCTCCCAACACACACACACACACACACACACACACACACACACACACACACACACCACCCTTCTCCACCCCTTTATTTCTTCTCTTTCAACCCACTAACACTAGATGGGAGGGAAAGAAAGGCTGGAGGGGAAAGGGGGTGTCACTATTGTCAGATGACTGCCTGCTGATTAGGAGAGTTAAGTTTCTTGAGTCAAGTTTCATCTTCGCCCTCCGAATTTCTAATTTCTTCTTGTTTCTTTTCACACAACTACTTAACCAACAGCATCCAACCAGTAACAGCCACCCTGCCACTCTGGCCCCGTATCATTTATATATATATATATATATCCCCTGAAAAGTTCCCAGAATTCCAAATGTCACACACATGGAGAAACTCTGCAGCTGGTAAAACCATGCCCCTGCTAGAGCAAGAGGCAAATCATAACCAACTGCTGTAAAGCAGCCCCATAGCCCCACCCCTGGGATTAAAGCAAAAACATATTCCCATAGCATGTCTGTGTTTTCTTAAGGAAATCAAAATTACGCAAGTCTCACTACGTTTTTCTATTTTATAAGGTCTAGGCACTTGCTCCAAGTTGGAATCACTAGGTAGCTTTTACAAAGTGCAAGCTGAAGCCTCCTCCTAGACACATGGTTTCAGAAGTTTTGGTCACAGGCCAGGCTTTTAGCATGGTTTGCAGTCTTCCTGGTTCAGCTTTATTGACTTACCCCTGTTGTGTTGCATGTTTGGCAAGGCCTCTTCCTGCACAGTATTTGGTTAATGATTCTAGGACTGGTACAGGTTAATATTTCACCCCCTTCAGGAGAAAGAGACTTAAGTGTAAGAAAACTGTGACTCCAAAAAGTTATGACAGCCTCACAGTCTACAGAGAGAGAAGTTAACCCAGCTTAGTCTTCACCTGCCTGTGCAACAAAAGAAAACAAAAACAAAACAACTAGCCAGCCAAACAAACAAAAACAAGTTCCCAAATGGGGTAAGGGCAGAGTCAGTCTGAAGGAGAGCACAGTGAAGGGGCTGAGGCCTTCCAAAGGAGATTAGAGACTGTCCTCAGGGTGGCAGTGAGCTATGGAAAGGTTCATATGCAGCAGTGACCTGGTGGCATATGCAATGCAGGAAGCAGTCTCAAGTGTCCTTGCAGTCCAGGCTGATCCAAGCTCACCGTGTATCAAAGGATGACCTTGAACTTCTGATCTTCCTGCCTCCACCTCATTAGTACTTGGCAAACAGACAAGTGCCACTATCCATGGTTTATATGGTGATAGAGACTAGACCCAGGGCTTCCTGTCTGCTAGGCAAGCCCTCTCCCAACTGAGCTACATTTCTAGCCCCATGCTTATATAATTCTGTACCTGCCAATCAATCCCTTACAAAATAAGTCAAGCTCCTTGAGGACTTAATCAGTACCCGAGTCTCCAGAACAGAATTTTCAAAGAAGTCAAATGATTGATACATGTTCACATATGATCACAGAATTCTGACTCTGGCTCGGCTACTCTGCCATCCATCCCACAGGAAGTGAGCCTGGGAAAAACCGTTTCTGTTCCCTCCTGTCACTCTTTCTGCTTAGCACAGGATCTGGCACGAGTGGAGTGGGAGACCTACCGAGGCTCCTGAATTGAAATTCTCCCGTCCTCCCGCAGTTTCTGTCCCAGCTGCAGTTCAGCAGATGGTAAAATTCTTCTCCAGGTGTTTCTTGACCTAACAGGTGTACACCTGGAAGGCCTTCCCCTTTGCGGAGTGTCTGCGTGTTTGATTTATTATTAACAAGGCCTGGTGAGTTCGGAACAGAACCAGGAAAGAGGCAGAGTCAAGAGTAAAGGGGTAACAGCCCCTTGGAGGATATGTTAACGTAAATGCTGTCCTCTAGTCAGGAAGGAAGGAGGCCATAAGTATTAGGGGGTCAGTCCTAGGAGGGGACTTTGGCAAGGAGGAACTCCTCCCTCCCTCCTTCCTTCCCTCCTCCCTTCCTCCTTTCTACCTCCTTACTTTCTCTCTCTTCCCCTCCCTCCCTCCTCTCTCAGTCCCAAGCTGTGGGTTCTGAACTGCTAGAGGTTTTACATTTCAGACACACAAGCTCTCCCCTTTGATTCTCCCCACCTGCTGGCCTGCTGTAACTGTTGCTTGCACTCCTGTCCTGTGCTAGGCCCCCCGTGTTAATGGCCGGGAAGGATGAATAGGTTTATAATGCATACTCTATGCCTTCAAGGCATTTACAATATGGCAGGAGAGAGGAAATGAATAGCTGCAATAAAACATCAAGATTAAATGGTATGAGGGGTCACAGGGAGGAAGCAGAGATCACTTCTCGCTACGTGAAAGAATGAAAAAAGAGGTGAGCTGGAACTTGGACTGGAGTTGAAGGAGTGTCCGAGTTAAACCAATAGGAGACATTAAGAAGGCTGACTTAGTTTGCGAGATGTGATGTGAATCTTCATCCTTGGTGTCCTTCTCTGTTTATCTGTCTGTCTATCTATCTGTCTGTCTATCTATCTATCTATCTATCTATCTATCTATCATCTTCAGCTTTTGTTTTCCTTTGACCAGCCTGATGATCTATCCGTCCGTCCATCCATCCATCCATCCATCCATCCATCCATCCATCCAACCATTCATCATGTTGTAATAGCTCACATTGAAAGAATCTGTCTATTGAAACCATCTTCTTGCAAAACAAACTTTTTATGCAAGCTGTCCATCTTAGACACTCCGTCCTCTCCTCTGTCTTCTACCTCTGTGGTATCCAGCCAGGCTGCTGTCCTCATTATCCTGCTGCAGCTACTAATGGTCCAGGATCCAAAAGCCAAGCATCTGTTCCTTAAGTCACTCAGAACCCCATCAACCCTTTCATCTCTTCCTATTCCTTCCACACTCCCAGGAGACACTGCTTCTCCCAGCTTCCTTGCTGTGGGTTCTCAGTTGATGATGGTTACTTCTTCATTTTTCCAATTTTACTCAGGTTCTGGTCCACAGAGGATCTCGTTCAGTGGTGCCCAGACATTTTTTGCAGTTGCCTTTCTCAAATGTGTTTCCTGGGGGTTTAGGCTCAGTCATTGCAGCCTCCTGGGCACATTCACACCTCAACAACATCTGAATTCAATGCCTTACAACCAAACTCTCTGCCCAGCCTGCTCTCTCACCCTTCCAGAAGCATCTTGCCTCTTTGTAAATGACAATCCCGTCACTGTGTGAGAGAAGAGGGAAACATTGCAGCCAGCCTCAAATCCTCTTTCTTTTATACTTGCGATGAAATCCACAGCCAAATTCTGTGGGTTCTACCTTCAAAACATACCCTGACAAGTGAGCATTTCTCACTCTCTCTAGCATAATCACCCCAGCCCAGGCTACTGTCATTGCTCATCATGGTCTAGCTTTCCAAATGACACTGTTTCTGAGTCAGTACCCAGAATGGGCCTTTTGTGTGGTGCTCCATGCATCGTGGTGCTCCATGCATCGTGGTGCTCCATGCATCCTTCTTCCCTGCAGTATGAAGACTGAAGTCTCCCCATGATCTGCCCTCACCTCTTCCCCTCCTCTGCCAACACTTGACCTGTTGGCAATCCCCTGCTTGCTCTGTTCCAGCCATGTTGGCTGTTCTTAGTTGACCCTTAAATCCACCAAGTTTGCCCTCACTTGTCTTACCATTTTAAAAATAACTTTTAAAATCCCCTTTTGTTTTATAGATGTGAGTGTTTCCCTGATATGTGTCTGTGTATAATATGTAAGCCTGGTGCCCACAGAGGCCACTGAGTCCCTTTGAATGGGAGTTACAGGGAGTTGTGAGCAACCACATTGGAACTGGAAATTGACTCTTGTCCTCTGCAAGAGCAAATGCAGGTATCTGTTGAGCCATTTCTCTAGCTCCAAGTTTTAGCATTTTTAACAGCCTAAGATCCTTATCCAGAAATCTTCAAGATCTGGTCTGTAGTTCCCTTTGCCTGCCGTAGCAAAATACCACCTAAATAAGTAGAAATTCATTATCACAGTTATGGAGGTGGGAGCGTTCAAGGTCAAGAATAGGCAAGGTTTGGTCACTGGTGATGACTTTCCTCCTACTTTATAAATGGCTACTGACTCACTGTCCTTTTATAATCTTTACTCCATGCATATACACAGAAGTACTTTTTTCCTCTTCCTATCCCTGCAAGGTCTCTAACTCTATTTATGTAAGACTTACCCTTAAAATCTCATTTAATTCTAATTATATCCTGTTCTGGATTTTTCTTTATCTTTTCTTTTTTAACATTAATTTTTTAATTTAAGTAATTTATTCAGATTACAACTAAATAGTTATCCCCTCACTTGTATCTTCCCATTCCCCCCCTCCTTCCTTCTTTCATCCTAGTCTCCTCCGCTAGGTCTGTGACAGAAGGGGATCTCTGAGTGAGTTAACCCAAACCAAGAAAGATACACATAGTATGTACTCACTTCCAATTGGACACTAGCCCAACAGGGATGTCCCCTGAATGCTTTCACTTAGCAGGAGATTGGGATAGATGCTGGGACTTCCTACTGGGACTCTAGGTGAGAGAGGTATGGGAGAATGGGGAAACTGAAGGATCCAGAGGGTCCTTGGAAAGAAGAACATCAAGGCTGGCAGATCTGGACCCAGGTGGTTTGCTCAAACTGCTGTACCAATCAAGGACAGTTAATGTAGTAAACCTAGAACTCCTATTCAGATCTAGCCAATGGACAGCACATACTCCACTGTTATCTGGAAAGAGGAACCTCAGCTAAGAAAATACCTCCATCAGATTGCCTAAAGGCAAGTCTGTAGGGCATCTTCTTGGCTAATGACTATTGTGGAAGTCTTCATCTTACTTTGGGCAGTAGCATCCATGGAAAGGTGGTGCTAGGGCATATAAGGCGACAAATGGAGCAAGCCAGTAAGTAGCATTCCTCCATGGCTTCTGTTCTAGCTCCTTCCTCCAGGTTTCTGCTTGAGTGCCTTCCCTGACATCCCTCAGTGACAGACTGTGACCTGAAACTTAGAGAGATAAAGCCTTTCCTCTCCAAGTTGCTGTCTGCCAAGGTGTTATCAAATCCTAGATAGCACGCACTATGAAACCTCTATCTTTAATTATAGCCATGTTTCGAGGGTTTTTGTTTGTTTGATTTGGAGACAGGGTTTCTCTGTGTATCCCTGGTTGTTCAGGAACTTGCTCTGTAGACTAGGCTGACCTCGAACTCAGAGATCTGCCTGCCTCTCAAGTGCTGGATTAAAGGAGCGTATCACCATAGCCAGCCTAAATATAGCCACTTTTAAGGACTAATATTTCAAAAATTAAATTTGGAGAAAAGCAGATTTCTCTCTCTCTCTCTCTCTCTCTCTCTCTCTCTCTCTCTCTCTCACACACACACACACACACACACACACACACACACACACGCACACACGATAGTATCTATTTCATTCAATAACTTGTTAATAATACTTAGACAAATATCCTGACATGTCACTCCTCTAGTAACTAGAGGGTGGTTTGGGTTTTGTATGTCAATGCCACACTCCATGGTATTTATACACTTACTTATTAATTACTTATTAAGATACTTATAGTCTTATTGACACTATTTCCCTTTGCTTAAGCAGTGCCTGGCATATAAAAATGTTCAACAAATGATTTAACTAGCAAAAGAGAATAGCTCTCTGGGGGAGGGATCTCTGTAAGTCAGGGGCCAGTTTCATAGAAGTGGGGAATGTATCTTTCCTTTGAGGAAAGGCAAAGGGAAGGTTCCATTGACTTTGGACAATATTCGTTAAGTTGTCCTAGGAGTCAACTGAATGTCACTTTTGGAGAGGCTGAGTGGCAGTTAGATGACATTATGCTTAGGCAAGAGAGTGTCATAGTTGCAATTGGATTCAGGTCAATTAACCTGTGCTGAGGAACTTGCTCTTTCAAGTTTCGTAAACCTTGGGGCTGAGAAGCAGAGTTTTCAAGTAGGTCAATTTGTCCAATTGGGTTTTTAGTATCAGACAATTTCTGACTTTCTAACTCTGTTTTTATACAGTAGTATATTTCAACAATCCAAATCCACTCAGAAACAATGCTTTTTTATCCTTTTGCATATAACCATCCTAATGACTAAAGAACCTTGTGAGGAATCTAAATTAGAAGACATTCTTGTTTCTCTAGTTCTCTTGCTCTCTGTATCACTGCCGAGGAAACTCAGAAAGATTCCTCTCTTGTGAACTTTAGTATGTTCTCAGAAGTTCTAGGGGTTCTCATTCTCTTAGAGAGAAGTTCAATTTGCTCAATGTTGGAAGAGTAACGAGTTTGAATGGCTCTTGATCCTTAAGACTAAGCAGATCAGGGAAGCAGTGCCTTTCTTGAGGTCCATGCTGACTTGCACAGGGATGCTTCTGTGTACAGGGTGGGGTGCATAATGTCTCCGGGGAAGCCATAGTGCAGCTTTCCCATGTCTGTAGAAGTGGCCTGAAGAAGACTTCTCCTCTGTCCCTTCCTCAGTTGATGGTCAGACCCCTGCCTTGTCAACCAAACCCCTTCACTTCACTTGCACCCCTTTTTATGTCAAAGACAAGCTGATCCCGGCCACCCTGGTGACCACTACTACCTGTGCCACATTCATCTACCTTGACTGAGCTCTCTGACTTTCAGACTCTATGCACTTGTATCCTGTGAGCATTGCTTTTATTGAGTAGACATTGAACCTACATTTGTTCTTGCTTGTCCACAGCTTCGTCTGCAGGCATCTTTGAATCTCCTGGAAAGCTTGGTCAACATGCATTCCTGACCTTGACTGGGGACCCTCCACATGAAAACCTGATTTTTATTTCTTATTCCTTCCTGATGACTTTCTTTTTAAAAGTGTGTGTGTGTTTGTGTGTGTGTGTGTGTGTGTGTGTGTGTGTGTGTGTGTGTGTGTGAAGTCTTGTGCAACATGTGTATGCAGGTACCCTTAGGGGCAGAAAGAAAGGGTCGAATCCTAGGAATTGGACTTAAGAAACTGTGAGATGTCTGCTATGGATGCTGGGAATTGAACCGAGGTCCTCTACAAAAGCAGTGAACATTCTTAACCATTAAGCTATCTCTCTATCCCATGAGTACTCTTACAGAAATGATCCTTGAGTTTGCCTTTCCCAAGGAACTGTTGTCTGCATTATCTATTTCATTGAAATATAAATGTATAGACAATCTAATGTATATGTATATATATTGCAATTATATTTATTGGTCATTTACAATGGAAAATTTAAATGGTAGGGTAATAAATCTGCTGAAATGTTAAGATACTTACCATCCTATTCCATCAACTCAATAGATGAAATAGTTTTTATATTCATTATAAGTTTTTATTAGAACAATAAAACCATATTGCAGAAAGCTGGGAAGATAGGTGGAAAGGTATAATTTCCCCAATTTGATGCAACAACTGTTTCCATGCTGCTATGGTCCCTTTGGGTCCCTGTGCAGAAGCATCTGTAAATGTGTGCTTTGTCATTGTGAGTGTTCACACCATTTACTGTGATATATAGCCAGAGAGCGGAGGCCAAGATCACAGGCTGCTCTCTACTCCATCCTTCTTGGAGGGCCTAGCCCACTAGACTCATAGGAAAAGATTTACTACATCATCCCAAGGCACCCCCAAGGCACCCCAAGCCCCTCTCAGCATAAGATGTAGAATAATTTAACCCCAAATCCTCAGCTTACCTAGGACATGGGCATCCTAAGTCATTGAGCTGGTGTGCATGCCATTTTTCAAATTTGCCCATGTATAATGTCACCTGCTGCATGCCACAAGATTCTTTCGCTGCCCCAGAGCTCCCAGGCTGGTGGGGGAGGCAGACACATAAACGAAAGTTCCCACATAGCGAAATATGTGTAACACTGGAGTTTGGCACAAGGTAGGATGCTGGAAGTGAAGCTCGGCCACTGGCTGACCCACCTTAGAGCCTTGTGCCTGTGTTCTTCCCTCGGACTTGTTCTCTGTGGAGCCAAAGGACTTTAAAGAATTAAGATCCCAGAAACTCTGTTGTGTACAAGATGTTCTATTACATTGTAGCATCACTTTGTGAGGTGTGTCATACCCCCCTTTCCATAGTATTATACCTTTGTAGAAATTCTGAAATATATAAAAATGTTCAGCGAAGAACAGAAACATGATCACCTAAACATGTGTACACATACTAGGAACATGTGTATACATACTAGGAAGATTTAAACAAAGGAATTACTTTACTGCATCTGTTTTCTATATTCCACAAAGCAACTAAGAACCCATGCTGTGGACATGCATCTATCTTCTAAACCCACTGGACCATTTTTTTTCCTCCTTCCCCCCCCCCCCCCCATTCTTTCCTCTCTTCTAAACTAGACAAAACACTATTTTGAAGTTGATATGGGTCCTGGCTCTATTATTATGCTGTCAGTTTTTAGGCTCATGGTAATGTTTTAAAACATATGTGCATGAACACTCACATATGCACACACAAGCATATGTACATGCACAGTAATAAATACATGCTCCCCAACTTATCTCTCCCCTGCCTATTCACAGCAGATCCCCAAGAGTTGTCCTTATGGGTCAAGTGAAGTGGAGCTTCTTTATTTCAGCTAATGATTATGTGCTATTGCACAAAGATGCCATGGTGTATTTATCCGTTCCCTTTTGGGTGAACATTTAGGTTGATACAAAAACCACTCTTCCTGCTCCGAGCTCTTAACACAGGTACATCAGCCTTCTCTCAGTTGGGTTCGTAAGGGTAGACTACCTGAATGTCAGACGTGCACACTTACAGTTTCAGTAAATGGCCCCAAATTGCTCTCTAAAGTGTTTGTACAAGTGTGTGCAAACACTTTAGAGAGACTCCCACTAATAAAATGACAGAGCCTGCCTTCCAGCACTGGTATTGTCACACAATGCAATGTTATGTACAACAGACAGCATGTAACTATGTAACGAAATTTTATATTTCTCTGATCAATGGAGAAGATTGACATGTGCTTATTTTTTTTTACATGTAGAAATTATATATTCTGTATACAGATCCTTTTTATTTATATCCATTGAAAATGATTTTTTCAATATTTGGCTATCTTTTATTATTTTCAGAACCTTCTCTTATTTATAAATCTTAACATAGTGTAGTTGTGCATTTAACATTTTGTTTAAGGAATTCTCTTCTTATAAGGCCATAAATATAGCCCACAATATTGCCTTACAAGAGATTTAAGGCTTAATTTTTACAGTTAGTTCAACAATACAAATGGGTTAAAATGTTTTTAAAGTAAAAAAATTTAAAGTTAAACCAAATACTTAATTATTATAAAGTAACTGTGATGCAACTAGTTCTATGACAAGAAATAAAACAGCCTTAGAGAAACCCCAGATTTGCCTGCTATCGATTATAACTTGTTTACTTTGCCTGCATCCATCACTGCTCTAGTATGTCAGTCATATTGTTGCTTCTAATCACAGTTTTACTAAGTATACAATCAGCCTGAAAATGAGTAAAAGTAATATTTACTATTTAAACATCCTTAAGGTCTATTGTGTGGTTTTGTTTGTATTTGTCAAGCTATATGTAAATGGAATTCTATAGTAACACCCTGCATTAACCAACTTTCCTATTGCTATACCAAAATACTTGAGACATTATGGCTTATAAATTAAAGAGGTTGTCAGTTCATAGTTTTGGAGACAGAAAGTCTTAGTTGGGTAGCCTTGTGTGTTTGGTCTCTGATGAGGGTCCCTTAGGCTTCATCATATTATGGGAGTTGACATCACAGGACAGTGACAATAAGGGGAGGGATAACTGAGTGAGACAGGAAACCAGAGACTGAACGAAATCTTGCCTTGTTTTTCTTTGTTGTTGTTGTTGATTTTTTTTTGTTGTTGTTCTCTTGTAAGAACTAAGGATGGTCCTGGGGCAATGCTTCTAATGACCCAGTCACCTACCTAGATGCTGCCTTGCAATGGTCTACTACATCCACTATGTGGGAAACCAGCTTTCAACATATGGAACTTCCAGAGATGTACTCCAACCATATGCTAGTCTTCCGTGTCAGCATTATTTTCCCAAGTGTTCAGCCTGTTGAGACTAGTTCAATTGATATGTGTAGACCATTTTCATGATGGTGTGTTATAGTGCTCCATGGACATCCACAGTGCACTTCTGCATCCAGCAGCTGTCGGACATTCTGATTGCTGTGGTTTGAGGATACAGATGGGTTGGTTGCACCTCTATCCCCATGGATACCCAGGCATCATTAGCCATTTACCAGGAAGCTCTCTTCCCCCCCCCCCCCATTCTGTGGTAGGTAGCATGTTGGTCATGGATTAAGGCTCTGTGTATGTGTGGGCTCTTTTCTGTATTTTGTTTTGTGACATCAATATATTTGTCTCTTTCTCTATTATTGCCACTCTAACTTAATTAACCGAGCTTATAATCACTCTCAGACCCAGCAAAGCAAATTATTCCCTTTCTTCTACTTCTTCAAATTTCCTGGATCTTTATATTTCTAGTTTTTAATTAGCTTTTCAAGAAACACACATGCACACACATATACATGCACACACACTCTTTTAATTGGAAACCATCTGGGCTTAATTTAAGTTGGGATTTAATTTTATTCTGTTCTACTTTTCCTCTTATAGTGATGGTCAATTGTCCCAGTTTCATTTATTGGCTGCTCATTGATTTATTAATATAGAAGCTGCATTTTTCTTCCACGTATATAGCTGGTTCTTGTTATTCATGGATTCTGGCTATGTCTACTCACTAAAAGTTATCTGTAACTTCAGAATCAATACTTACGGCATCACTGTGGTCAGTTTCTGATATGTGCAGAGCAAGGAAAAATTTGCGTCAAGTGATGGGTGTTTTCTGAGCTGATGACAAACAAGGTGACCTGTGTCAGCCTTCAGTTCTCATAGTATAAACAAGTGTCTCTTTTGGAACCTTTTTTTTCAATTTTTACTTGTCATAATTGTGTATATGAAGTGTGTGTGTGTGTGTGTGTGTGTGTGTGTGTGTGTGTGTGTGCACGTGTGTGTACACATGTTATGAGGCACATGCAGTGGTTAGAGGCTAACTGTGTGGTCAGTTTTCTACTCCCACCATACTGTAGGTTCTAAAGATCAAGCTCAGGTGACCAGCTTGGACAACAATTTCACTTTCCTGCTGAGCCAGCTCACCACCTCCTCTAGAATCTTTTTATTTCAACATTTTAAAAAATCTTAATGCATTTTGTTGATGATTTTATAATTTAAAGTGACCTTAAGGCATAATATTAAAGTCCTCAGTAACATTCGATAAATCAAGGAAGCTGTAATGTACCTTATGGAGAAAATTCACATGTTAGATGAATCTGTATCTTGGGCTATAGTGCTCCTGGCTTTGAGTTCAGGATTAACAAATCAACAATATACATTTTTTAAAAAAAATATAAAGTTTACTCATGGTTTTGCAGATATTAATGCATGATACCATTTACACTGAATAGTGTTCTATTTATGGACGTACCTGATTTTCTTTTAATTAATTAATTTATTTATTCACTTTACATCCTGATCATGGCCCCTCCCTCCTTTCCTCCCTGTCCCACCCTTCTTCCCTCTTCCCCTTCTCCCTTCTCCCACTCCTCAGAAAAGGGGAGCCCCCTACCCACTCACCCCAGCTCATCAAGTTGCATCAGGCCTGAGTGTGTCCTCTTCCCCTGTGACCTGGCAAGGCAGCCCCACCAAGGGATAGGTGATCAAAAAGCAGGCAACTGAGTCCATGTCATTTTACAGAGTGAATGGACAAAAACAAAAAACAAAAAGCAAAAACCACTAAATAATTATTGTTGAAATTTTTAAAATGAGATTTGTCTCAGAACAAACACCTAACTGAGAACCTCCAACTGAAGCAATTTTTGCTTATAGGTAGTCTGCTTGACTCACTAAAATAAACAAAATATATATTGTCAAAGAGGGTGGAATCAATTGCTTAGTTTCTCCGTGATGACTTTTAGAATAATACTTCCATCTGGAAATCCAAAACCACATGAGTAAATCTTTGTCAACAAAGACAGAAATAAGAATTCTTTTATTGTGTCAAACTTTGGGCAGTCATTTCTAAAACAGATAGTTGCAGTATACATCGTGTGTATAATTTTAATAAAACAAATTAATATTTTAATATCAGACATTTAAAACAGGCACATAAAAAACAATGCTTTGTATTAATGACTGATGAAAATGTTATCAGTGCAAGCTTACAGAAACATACCTGTATATTTTTACCATAATCAATGGTTCAACTCAGTGTTATGGTAAATTTATAAAACATAACTTGAATCAGTATAGAAAAATGATTGCATTTGATTAGGGTGGCTTTCTTTTTCTCTCTTGACTTTCAGATTTTCTGTGTGAATTTAACAGACATTATATATCTTACATTTCCCCCAGTCTAATATGAGACCATGTGTTTTTTTAATGATAGTTAATAAATCATGGCATATTTTGATTCATCTTCCCCATTTTACCTCACATTTTGCATTTACCTGATTGTTTTGTTTCTCTCATTCTATTTTCCTGTTTGCATTCTCAAATTCTATTTATTTATTTACCCTTTATGTTTATACCTTATACATTTGATTTATTCCTATGGTAGGTATATTGCCCTTACGTTTTACACAACAAAGAATAGGAAACTATATTTCTTTCCTTCCTTTCAAAATACAATGATGTCACAAGACTTTTGCTTTAACTCTTGCTTCAGATAGAGGCCAATATTAGAGTTGTCACCTAGCATGTGTAAGGCCCTGGGTTGAATCTCAAGTGTGTGCTCCAGTGTATGCATGTCCCCCACACAAACACACACACACAACAGATAGATAGACAGACCAACTGACTAACAGACAACCAGAGAGATATAGAATTTAAATTACAGATAGCCAAGCCAGGCACGAAGGCACATGCTTGTAATCTCAGCACTTGGGGAGGCAGAGGCAGGCAGATTACAGTGAGTTTGAGGCCAACCTGGTCTTCAAAGTGAGTCTAGGACAGCCAAGTCTACACAGAGAAACTGTGTATCAAAAACAAAACAAAATAAAACAAAAACAAAAACAAACCCCTCCCTCCCCCAAAACCCAAAAACAACCAACCAACCAAATAAAAATAAATAAACAAAATAAATTATACATAGGTAGGCATGGTGGTACACATCTTTAATCCCAGCAGTTGGGAGGCAGAGGCAAGCATATCTCTGTGAGTTCAAGGCCAATCTGGCCTACAGAGTAAGTTCCGGGACAGCCAGGGTTTATGTAGAGACTACACGTCTCATAAAAGCAAAAAACAACGCCATCAGAAATGATACACATAAGTACTATTTCAGTATCTGTTATTGAAAGGTCCTTATTAAAATCTGAATCCAAAAGTGCTTCCCACAGACTAATACTTTGATATCTTGTACCAATCCACCTAGTCATGGGATTTAGGGCAGGATGTCAAATCTGTAGAAGATGAGGCCCAGCTGACAGAAGGACTCTTTGAAAGGTACAGTCTGGCCCTTGGTCTCTGACCCTACTTCTAGGTCTGTCCTGAACTGAACTGTCCCACTTTGCCTTCCCCTCTACGACCGGCTGATGTCCTCTGAAACTGTAAGTAAAGTAGGTCTCCCCGCCTCCTTAAATTGTTAACTAGATGTGTTCCTTCATGCCACAAAAGTCACTGGTGCGGCCTTTCTAGTCTGTGAAGAATGAGCTCTCTCAGCCAGGAGCTGAGTCTCAGGTGGCAGCTTGAGAGAGGAGACTAGCGCTGGATGTGTGGAGATGTTGCTCAGTGCAAAATTCTTGCAGTGCCACACCGGGGAGATAAAGAGAAGGGCAGCCTGCCTCACCAAGGCTCTGGCTTCAGCACGGGGCTGAGGGATTGCTGGTCTCCCAACTGTTTGCCCATCCGCTGATGGCCTTGATGAGGAGGGACTTCAAATTGTGAACATTTTAAGCAATTTTGAAAAATGGGAAACAGGGAAAGAAAATGATTCCCACCCTACCTGGGAGTCCTGTGGGTCCTCACAGTCAGGCTAATGCTGCCTTTTAGAAATGATTGGTCATCACTACCCAATGCGGGGCCTTTCTTCCCTGTCCTTTCATTTGTGTCTCTGTGGATTATGGATGAAATTCTCTCATGAAACCCTGCTGGTTTCTGCCTGGAGTTTTAGGTCAGAGTTGCATTCCTTCTCAAGGGCAGCTCCTATCAATGAATGTGTGTTCCTTGTCAGGCCTTGGCAGATGCTTACACATCTGCTAACTCACTTAAGTTCACGCACACAAGGCAGAGAGCCCTTGAAAACCAATTCATTGTCAGCCTGTTGCATGGGAAACAGAGGGACCGTAAGGGAGACTAGGCAGATCCTTGCATTAGCCTACAAGCTCAGCTCCACTTCTGAGATTTTCTCTAGAGCAGGCACTGTACTCATTAGGAAATCTCAGACTTGCCCGGGGAAGCTGATAAAACTGCACTTCCATGGGTAGTGTCCTTTTCCTGTATTTCAGCTCTTCCGTGGTCATATCCAGGACTCTGTAAGTTCACCATGTCCCCCACAATGTGCACAAAGTCTGGACTAAGACAGATACTCTAACAAAGCCTTCGGAGAAGTTTAGCCAAAAGGGGTCAAAGGTCAGCCCAGACAGGCAGTAACTGGCTAAATAGCTCTGCCTAGATCACAGTCTCTCTCTTCTCTGGTTTGCCAGTCTCAAGATTGTCTGTGACCTGCTTCTTTCAGCTTCTCCCTCCCATGCGTCAGATCCTCTAAGCTCCATCGTCAACTGTAAGCCTCCTCTGCCCAAGGACCAGGTAACTTCCTGGTACGCTGGGAGTTAGAGTTCTTAGAAAATATCATAGCCACATGGGAAAATATGGCGGCCATATGGTTTTGCCTTTAAAAATCTCCTATCACAAGTCTCCACGATATTCCCTGGGAATTCCAGGGAATTTGGTCCCTGACCAAAGTCCATCCTGATGTATTTAATTAAACTTTGCTTCAAATTTGGCTCACAATGGTGCAACTGGTTTTTCTCTTGCAAATCTGGGGATTAACATTTGTTTGGACTGTAGATGTTCCCAGGCTTAAAGAGCAAACTCGGATCAGACCCTTCTGGAAGGATTGCTGAAGCAGGACTTGAAGGCCAAGCAAGAGTCTCTGGAAGATAGAAGTGTTGAGGCTGAGAAAGGGGGCAAGAGGATCAGTCTGTCCATTAGAGGTCTCCGACTATGTTCTTCATCCTAGAAACCTGGAGTTGAGTATTTGCTGAAAGGACAACAAAGCGAAGCCGAAGAGAAGCAAACCCTGCTCCTTCCTGCTCTGCAAAAAAACCAGAACCCTCTCCCTTATTTTTGACCATGTCAGAATATCCCCCCCACCACAGGAAGCTTTAGCAGGGAAGAGAAGTGTCTAGGGCAAGAAGCACACACAGTGAATGCCCTGCTCCTCTTACAGTCGTTCCGCCGTCTCTTCCGCTATGGTCATGAGCTCTGGGTGCCCTTGTTCTACCAGTGGGACCAGACACCACAGGGTCAATTGTTCTCTGCACTTTGATCTCTTGTGGTTTTCTGTAATGAGCTTTACCTGTTGCAAGGTGTTTCTTTGATTAGTGTGAAACCTATACTTGTCTGACAGACAGAGCAGGTTATATTTATATATTTTCAAAACAAAGGCCATGAGTTTAAGAGAGGACAAGGTAGAGGTTCCTGGGAAAGATTGGAAGGAGGAAGGGGGGCAAAACAATATAATTATTTTTTAATTGTAACAACAAAAAAAATGAAAAATCTAAAAAAGAGGCATTCACAGAACACACAGGCAGCAGGTATTGTAGGATATAACAAAACAAAACAAAAACAAAACAAAATAAAACAGCCAGCTGATTCCAGGCCAGGTGGATTCCAGTGAAATGCTGACACAGTGGTGCACGCTTGTGACCCTAGCACTAGGGAGGCCAGATACTCAGATCCCTGGAGCTCCTTAAACATCTAGTCCAGCAAGTCCACAGTACACAAGGTGGGGTGGTGTGTGTGTGTGTGTGTGTGTGTGTGTGTGTGTGTGTGTGTGTATGTGTGTGTGTATGTGTCTGTCTGTCTGTCTGTCTGTGAGTACATGTGCACGGGTGCTGAAGGCAATTCTCTGGTGTTGTCTTTTGCCCCACCAACCACCTTCCATCTCTTTCCTGCTCTTCATTCGCCCTTCTCATCCTCATAGCTTATAGCTGCGAGGCTAGTCCTCCATTCAGAACAAGACTACCCAGGAGGATTTTGGGTCACCGTACGTCTTCTATTCTTCTTGCTCTGAAAGACATCGAGGAACCAGCTGTGTCTAAGACTTGTTCATACACAACGGGACCTGGGGCTGGAGGCTCAAACCCTGGGCTTGCTATAGGCTTCTGACTTTCTGGTTCACGGTTACAAATATCTATGATGTAATGAGTAATGAGGCTTGATTCTGTACCTACCCTGGAACAGGAGTGGGGAGATGCAGTGAAAATAGCGGCAGGGATTTGGGAAAGAAAGCAATTCGTTCTGCAATCCCAGGGAAGCTGGAGAAGACATCTTGCGAGACTGGCTCCCCTCCAGGAGCTCAGAACATGAATATGGGCTGGTTTCCCAAGGCAGGAGGGAATTCCACCATGTCTCCTTTGTTTTAGAAGTCTCTGTATTTTAGAGATTTACAAGCCATTAGGGAATGGCTTAAGAAGTTAATAACCTGTTACCATTCTGGAGAATTGTCTTTGATGTTGTTTATAGCTGTTTGGCTTATGAAAATAAATACATTAAGATCAAGAGGTAGTCCTTACTCATGCCACTTACTGAAGGCAGATCATCCAATAATAGCAAATATCATTAATCTTAAACTCACACTGGGGAGAACTTCATTTTTAAATATTAATTGTACTTGTGGGCTTGCAGTTTTTTAAAAACTAAAGTGCAAAGGACACAATAAACTTTGTGTTGCTGGTACAGATTATTATACGTGTAGGAAAGAAACCAAATTAATTGTGAAAGGTGATGGCAGAGGAAGTGATGCTGCACACACACGAGCACATAATTAGGGTGGCTTAGATGCTTCTTTGTTCCCACCAGGACTGAGCACCAGGGAATGGGCACATTTGGTTTAGTTTTAATTATCATGTTAGTGTTGTTCTTAATTTTCCAGATGACTTTTAAGCCTATAGGACTTGGTGCCAGAGTTGGAAGCCGCCTTCTTCTTCTTCTTCTTCTTCTTCTTCTTCTTCTTCTTCTTCTTCTTCTTCTTCTTCTTCTTCTTCTTCTTCTTCTTCTATATTCTATCTTCCTCCTCCTCCTCGTGTTCCTTCTTCTTATTTTCCTTCTCCTCTTCCTCCTCTTTCTCCACCACCTCCTCCTCCCCCTCCTCACCCTCCTCCTCCTCCTCCTCCACTTCCTGCTTTCTAAACATTTGAGCAATTGCCCTACAAATGAACAGGGTCAGCTATGCTGGGGAAGATGTTCTGGGCTCTTTCTGAAGACAGGCCCTTCACTTACTTTGCTCATTCAGTGTTAGTTAGGGACATATCCCTAAATGTAAACATTGAAACACTCAGGTGTGTCGATGTCTTTGTCTTTGTCTTAATATTCCTCTGAGGAAGTGTGTGTGTGTGTGTGTGTGTGTGTAGGTATACACACATATTTATGTGTTTATAAGCACACTTTCACAGAAGAAAGAAGCCAGAAGTCAGTCTTAGGATCCATTGTCCCTTTTCTTTTTGACTCAGGACCTCTCACTAGGGCTCGGGTCTCACCAATTTGCCTAGAATGGAAGGCCAGGGAAGGCTAGTGGGTCTGTCTCACTTTTCTGGAGCTGGGATCACACTCACCATGTCTGCTTCTCCTATAGACGCTGGGGATCAAACTCAGGTCCTCATGCTTATGCGACTGACACTTTATCAACTGCCTATCTCTCCCAAACCACCTTGCATGTGGGATTTTAATATATAAAAAGGAGAAGGGATAAGTGACTCGAGTCAGTGAAAAGTACAAGACATTTAGGGGCTGGGGGGCTGGGGATCATAGTTAGAAAGAGAAGGACGCTGGGCATGTAAACTGCTTCTCAGCTTACTCACATACTCTATTGATTCCAGTCCCAGTGCGTTTCTAGCTTCAGCCAAAGAAGCTTGACATTGTTCTCCAGTCCTTTTACAGTGCAACCTAACCCTGTGTCATTCATGATGCACAAAGATGCACAAAGGAACTGCCTGGGCTGGCCTCGGCTGACCGTCCAGACCTCGACCCTACCCGTGGCTTTTCCGTCTCAATCTGCTGTCAAGCCATTGCTTTCCTTTTTTGTTCTCAAACCCGTCAGCCTCATGTTTCCTCCGAGCCTTCGCAGATGCTGTTCCCGCTGCCTAGCAACCTCAGTTTTAGAAAAAAGGATCATCTTTCCCTTGGTTCCCTCCTCCCTCCCCTCCCTCCTACTGGTTGTCTGAGTCCTTTGTTTTGCTATTCTGTAGTTAAATGTAATTTTATTCACTTGTTACCCCACGTCATTACTTGGAGGGGGCCCTTGAAAGGAGAAATGGTGCTCCTCTTACAGTTGCATTCCCAGTTGCAGTGCTGTGACAGGCACCCCCCCCCCAGGTTCCAAAAAATTGTTTCTAGAAAAATCGATGAAGGGGCAGATTCCAGAGGCCCTTGTGTGTCAGGCTATAAGCTTTTAACCTGAGCCTTTGAACAATAGGAAGCCAAGAGAGAGATTTAACCAGGCCTGTGATGAGCATGGCATGGGTCTGCCTGACACAGAAAATTAAGTTTAAAATATTTTCAGTAATTTTACTCATTCTATGACTTCCTTGGCATGCCTCTGTGGTGATGTGATGAAGGGCGCAAAAAAAAAAAAATGATTTTTCCTTTCTCCAGTAAAACATAAAACCTATTCCTGCAGGGCCTTACGCACACAGAATGGAAACAGAACCGACTGGCCCTGTCCAGACAGGCCAGAACTGGTTAGCAGGGGGGCAGTGGGTCACTGACAGCAGAGGGGACTCTGGTTTGCAATTTTAAGGGGACATAAAATGCTGGCTGGCTTTCACAGAACACCAGGCTGAGCTGCAGAAAACTGTAAAATCTCCCTGTTGCAATATAAATATGGGATGAAAGTTGATTAACCAATTTTATGTTGTTATCTGAGCCTTCAATCCATTTGCACTTGAATTAAAAAGACAGAAATTGAGTTTTGGATGGACAGGCATTTTTCTGCAGGCAGCATACTTAGGAAAAAAAAATAGGTTTCAATTCTCTCTTCACTTGAAATCTTTATGTAGCAGAAGATTTTCTGTGGTGTGGTCCTACTGGCTTTTGTGAAATACCTGCCAGGGTTTCATGAGAACTGGAGCATGCAGCCTTCCATAGAGAGAGTATCTGCACTGCTTTTCGGGCCATGGTTGCTTTATTTTGTAACTGGATTGTAGCATCTGCTCCCTACCCTGCCCCTAGTATACTCTACAAAGCCTTGGGCCATTACTGTCCCTGTCCTCAGGGGTGTGCTTCCAAGGTGCCTCCAAAGAACTTAGCACCCAGCCGAAGTTCTCACCATAGAATTCTTTGGTATTGATCATCAAAGGCATTAACAATCCATCTACACATAGGTACATTTCTGAACTTGCTCTCCCGCCCCTCCGCTCTGTCATCCTTCTACACTGACATACCAAGTCCCGTTAGATTACCCAGGCTCATGCATCTAGGTATCCAAGAAACCACAGGAATATGTATTCCTGTCGATACCAGTCTGCCTTGCTTTCATCCATTATCACTTCCAAATCTGTTCATCCTTCAAATCCTGATCAAGGAAGCAACGGAGACTAAAGCATCTTCCCCTTTTCCTGGTAGTGTGATTCTGCAAAGCAAGTACTGTGTCAGAAGGGGCCACTTTGGTCAGATGAAAGAGAGAAGTGAGCTTATCTAAAGATATATGGTCTCCATTCTAAGTGTCTGCCCACTGGCTTCTGCTCTCCTGTGCTGTCTCGCATACATTGACTCTAGACAAAAAGCTTGAGTGTGGTATGAGTCTCTGGTTCTAACCCATGGTATTGGCTTTAACTTCCAAGGTCTTGGAGTTTTGGGGGGAATTCCTCCTTGATTTTCTTGGACACTTTCTTCTTACTTTTGATGGGTGTAGGGTTTATTTAGGCCTTCCTTTGAGATGGGGTTAACTTCATATAATACAACTCTATTGTTCCCCACACTACAAAACAAAATCAGTCAGTTTGGCCTTTAAGGCTCTGACCCTTGACCTTGTGCCTGGCATTCAAGTCCTGGATCTGGTGCTGTTCTTGAATACGTCATGACATTGCTGCCTAATAGGGGCATTCTGTCATTCTTTAGTGAGCCAGTGAGAATTCTTTTAAGTTCCTCTTCCAAAATCAGGACTCAAAGCCAGGCTCTCCTAAAAAGACATAAGCTTGGACATAGAAGTTAATAGCACTGAACTGCAAGAAGCCTGATAGAAATGAAACCAACGACCTTGGCTTTCACGAGACTCTCATGAGAACTCCGGTAGCATGGCGCACAGCACACTTCCACCCAAGTGCTGCGATAATGTGTGTGAAGCTTACTTGGCCCTTTGCAGATTTCAGTGGCAGTTAGGAGTTATCCTGGTGTCTGGACTGAGGTGTAAGCATGGTGCCAGACATCGGCTTCCCTTGAGAGCCAAGGTTTAGAGAGTGGCAGTCCCTTCTTGAATGGGGTTCCACTCCTGTAAGAGACCACAGTGCCACTGGCGTGAGTGGCTGTGATGAGTTCAGGTGGTCCTGGGGATCTTATTCCATCAAGTCTTATTGTCACAGGTGGCTCAAACTTTAGAATTTCTAACATTGCTCAGTGAACCTCTCTTAGAAAATCCTCTCCCCAAGTCAACTTCATAGTCCTAGGGAGGGGTCTGAGAATCTTTCACAGAACTCCAGCAGCTTCTTCACGCTCTGCCAAGGAAAATGGCTCTGGGCCATTGCAGGGACTGGAGTGGACAGCACCCTCTATTGTCCATCAAGATACCAGCATCTAGTTTCATTGCTGATGCTGATTTCCCAAGTGACCTTTGATGCTTCTCTTCTTCTCCTTACACTCCCATTTCTTTAATTGACCAATAAGAAGCACTGGGCCAAGAGACCTCTAATAGCATCTGAAATGCCTTCATGGTGTAATTGTTATTAGTGCATGCCCCAGGGGCATTCCTCCACCTGTGTGTGCCTTGTTGGGATGCTGACCTAACAACAACGTACAATGCCCAACACCCAACCTGAAACACGCAGCAGGCACTCGGTAACTGCCATGCCCCCATAAATATTTAAACATGCAATACTAAAACATGTTTGAGTGTGCACTTTCCCCATGCCTAGTTCCAGACGCTTTGCCTCACTAGCAGTGTGAATTCCACACTGACTTAGTTTGGATATTCCCTAATGCAGACTCTAACATGAGAGGAGTTTACTTGGAGACTGTCAGCAGAAGACACGATGAGTGTGTGTTTGGAGGGGAGGGGGATGTGGAATAGAGAAGTGGGGAGCAGCTGTGCAGGGTGCATTAATGATGAGGTCACTGTTACCGGTGAACTAGATGCAATCTCTAGGATTGTCTAAAAGCTGGCGGAGCATGGATCAAAATTGCCCCATTGTGTGTGTGCATGGAAATGTATGTGCCCCCTCATTTATTGCCTCCCAACCGTGGACTCCTGAGCATCTTTTGAGGCACTCTCTGGTTGCTTAGTGTGCTATTGCTGTGGTTGATTTGGGATGCTATTGTGAGGAAGGCTTCCTAGCAGAGATACAGATGACACTGAGCTATAAGGTCCTCAGGATCAGTGACCACTTGGGTACATGGAGGTCTATGATATACTGGATTTGGCTCATGTGAGCTCCAAGAGCCGGCTGTCAACTGGTTTAAGAAATTTTGCCAGCTGGTTATTAAACATACACATTACTAAAAATTGCATTTAGAAATGTATAATTAAGTAAGTGATATGAAAGGCAAAACTAATAAAACCTCAAATCTCATCTAATTATTTTGCTATTTTGTTGTGCTCTATGCTCCCGAGGTTGTTGTCACCTAACGATTTTTGTTTGAGATTTTTCCCAGGGAGATGCAAGCAAATGTCTATGCACTTCAGATGGGGAGCTGATGGTAGAGAAGAGAAATGATTCCACCGCAGTCCAACTTGATGAAACAGTTTATTGGGATGACTTATAGAAATATGAGTGAGGGGGCGCATACAGGCAGCTGCATCACTGAAATGCCTACCGAGCCTTGAACCTAATGAATGAAAACTGCAATTCTGTACCTCTCCACAGAACTTCATGCAGGCAGCTCCCAAGGCCTGCAGTCTTTACTGCCCACATAACCTTAGAAAGGAGGGGCCTTGTGCATCTGGTGAATTTCAAAGACTCCCTGTCACTTGCGAGTTGTTTACACCTTCAGTGTTAAGGAGCCTCTTTCTGTAGAGGGATATTTCAACTCAGAGGAAACTATTATATAACATCTATTCATACAGTAAAAATGCAATGTGGTGATGCATATGGATGGCAGCCATTTGGGGAAATATTTAGACCTGGAAAGTGGTAAATGATATTATGGCTTTTATTTCCTATTAAAGGATGAGTGATAAAATGTTCACTAGTATCACAGGATGAGCTGTTTCTAATAAACAAGGTCAGGGAACCTTTGGTACCCTAGAACCGAGGCCCTAACAATGCTGCTGCCCTGGCCACAGTCAGCAGATTGTAGACTTGAGAAATGGCCTATGGATTCAGCAAGGAAGCCTTCACACCCCCTGCTGTCCTGACCCACACCACCAAAAATGGTGCTTCTTTGCAGCTTGCCTCTTCTCTCGCTTGACTCAGATCTGCTTCCTCACATATAAAAAGTGGGAAAAAATAACAGCACATCTGGACCTTCAGTTGTAATGGAGTCTGAGAAAGATGGTACGTTAGTTATTTGTCTTGTTGCTGCAAAGAAACACCCGATCAAGCAACTTGAGAAAGAAGGATTTGTCTTGGCTTAGGTCCAGTAGTTCCACTCCATCATAGAAGTACAGTAATGGCCCCAGGAGCTGGAGATGATTGGTCACATTATGTCCAGGAAGCAGAGGACTTGACACTTATTCTTGTGCTCAGCTCACTTCCTCCTTTTTACACAGTCTAGGACTCCAGCAATGACAATGCCCATATTTAGGGGTTGTTATTCCCACCTCAATTAATGTAATCTAGATTATCCCTTACAGTCTTGCCCAGAATTTTGTTTCCATGGTGATTCTAAATCCTGTGAAGTGGACAGTCAAGACTAAGCAGCACAGATTTAGGCTTCTGACTTCTGCAGAACAGAAAGGAGTTACAATACGTGCTGGAAGAGATTTGCAGGCCAGCAGCAATGGGCACCTTCCTGAGGATGGTGGCTATTATCAGAGGCCTCTTGCATTCTGATCTTGAGCATCCCGAAACCCAGTGCAAAGCAGGGTATATGGTGAAATTTGTATATTCAATGAATGAGTGAGTCTGGAAAAGGAGATTATATTTTCTTCAGTTCTTCTTTATCTTCCTTAAGAATTGAATTCTCCATGAGAATTGGGCTCAAGAAGAAACCTGTGGCCTGAAATAAGTGCCTCTCTTTGCTTTTCTTGTTCTCCTTTCCCTCTTTGTCTCCAACCCAGCCTCCTTCCCCTTTAGGTCTTTTTGTGTCTACCCTGTCAAACCCACCTCATTGCCTCAGCTTCCATGCTCAGGAACCGGTCTTTTCCCAAGGCTGCACCAAGGCACGCATCCTCAGCCTGCGGTGCAAGCCTGTGCAACGCCTGCTTTGCCTCTTCCAATCACTCACCTCCTTTGAGGCAACCCCTCGGGGCTGTGGAATTCTCAGTTCTACAAGAGCATATCATCAAATCTCCGATCTGGTGTTAATGGGAAATGTGCTCCAGGAAATGGCTTTGGCCTTCAGGGAGAGCCTGGCTTCTGTCCCTGGGAGCTACCCCACGCTCTTGACTAGGAGAACCCGTGTGAGTACTTCCCATTCAGTGCTCTCTGGGGCACTGCAGGCTGGGGAAGTCCACACGCGTTTTTCAAACCATGGAATACATGGCTAATTTACAACACCACTGCCTCCCACTTTGCCTCACAGCTCAGTAGAGCTTTTGATAATGTGTTCTGCAGGAAGAGACCTTGGAATTGTGCTGCTAGAGCTGGCTTGTAGTGTTGAGGGTCTGGCTTTTTTCTTCTTCGTAGATTTCAAGTTCAAAGGAAGTGTAGGTGACTTCATTTCGACCTGGATGTTCTTTGGTGAGTACCAAATAGCCACCCTGCTAGGTCTTGAGACAGAGGTCCAAGCCTTTTCCTGAAACTGAGTTCTGTTGGAGCGAAGCCTAAGGATCTCCAGATCAGCTGGGCTCCTTGCCTGGGTAGGAGACACCTGCGCTCCTCTCTCTGTGCCAAGTCTGCCTCTCCTGTCTCCATCCTGCCTGCTGGAATGGGGTTTGTGGACTGATGAGTTACTGCACATGGGGAAGGGGAGGGCACATAGCTCACTGTCCATCCCATTTAGGCAATGAGAGCAGGATTCCTTAGGACATTCTTTTCCAAGCTGAAGGAAAAATAACAAAGAGTGGGCAATTATCCCCTAGAGACCCAAGAATATTGGGTTGATCGATGTCATCACTGAGGAACACAGATATTATTTCTGATAATTAGATTGGTTTTATTCTGGGACAAGATGTTGGAAGTGAGAACTTCCTGGCCATATTAACATGTGTAACTCCCAGTCGCCCGGGTATGGAGCTGGAGTGTAAACACTGTTTCTTGCCTTCAATCTTGATAGAAAGTGTTCCTGACAATGAGTGTTGGAAATCATGTTGGTAGAACTCAGGGCTAGCTCACTTTGGTTGAAAGTGGAGGAGAGCAGATACATTACATTTATTGATAATCTACTGTGGGACTAGAATTGTTTTGCCTGCTGGTACCATAGCTGTTTCAAAATCAATGGAGACCCCTTGCCTTGTGGAGCTTGGAATCTAGAGGATGCATCATAAGAGGTCAGATGCTGAAGCTGCCTTTGGGACCACTCAACACTAAGGGCTTAAGGTCCTGCAAGATTTTTAGTGATCCTCTCTGTGTCCTATAGTCATTTCTTCTAAGCAACTTCTTACTTCCAGCTCCATTGAGAAAGGCACAAAATATCCCCTGTCTATGTCCTGTCCTGTCCGGGTCCTACATTGATGAAGAAGAAACGAAAGAGAAAGTTCAGTTGGTCATCAGAAAAATGCCAAGTAAGTGGCAGGGCCAAGCTCAGAGAGTTCAAGTACAAGGCAGGGAAGGGGAGCCGATATGGGAGACAAGACATCCAGACTTCACTGTAGACCTTGACCATCATTTAAGCCTGAAGAATAAAGCACATGCGGGAATGATAAACCATCGTGGCCTGTTGAACTGAAGCCGTGAAGGGAAAGGACTCAGGGCTTGAGAGATGGCTCTGTTGCGAAGAATGTGCAATACCTTTGTATGTGGGAAATGTAAACAGAATCTACTGTCTTTTCCATCAAAGTGCTAAATAAGACAAAACTTCATTCAAGAAAAACAGCTGTCAAGAAGCCACTTGGAAGAAGTTCAAATATCTCCTAGACCCACAGTTCGTGAAATCAAAACGTGTACTCAAGGCAGTGTCCTGTTTTCAAAAACTGTACTATGCTAAGTCATTCTGAGTTAGTTAACCACACTCAGAGTGAGACATGGGTCCACGCTGAATTCCCTGCCTACTTGATTCACATGGTTCCATGGCCTTTTGCACTAGTAACACTTTCTGCATTGATGAGTTAACTTTGGATTATATAGCCATTTCCATGGGACCCCAGGCCCATCTCTGACATGCAGAGGAGTGAGTTTGGTACCCAGCATCCATGTCAGTAGCTCACATGTAACTGTAGCTATGGCATCCTCTTCTAGACTTCACGGACACGTTCCCTCATTTGTGCACCCTACCCCCCGACCCCCAAACACACACAACTGAAAACAAACCTCTTTTTTTTTTTTTTTTTTGAAAGATTGCCTTGTACAGCACAAGGCAGACGGGTTTCTTCTTAGCTTGGCAGCCTGCAGTGCAGGTGCTACACATGCCGGGGAAGAGCTTCCACGTGCTGCATCCACAACAGGGCTCCGTAGGGTGTGCCAAGACACCACAGGCTGCTTTCTAGTGTCCTCGTTTGCTCTTTATAATGGTGTGTGGTTCTGAGAATTGATTTTTTATCATTGTTATCGGCATCACCACCGTAACCTACACACATCATCTTCATCATTATTTGTTGTCATTGTCACCACCACCACCATCACTATCATGTTCTCTGCCTCACCTCCTCCTCCTTCTCTTCATCCTTCTCCTCCCTTTTCTCCCTCATCATCATTGGCTAGTCTGGACTTCCTAGGTCCTCTTTAATTTTTCCCTACTTCAGTCATTTCCCTTCAGTTTTTTTTTTTTTTTTTGCCTCAAACATCATTTATTCAGTTCTGACCCCTATATCTTTTCTTCAGCTCAAGCTTAAATGCCCCCCCCCAGAATGCCCTGCATTCTTTTTTAATTGAACTCCAATATATACTCAAATCCATCTTAAGGCCATGCTTTCCAGGAATCCTCTTCCTATCTCCAGAGCTGCCACACACGAAAGAATAAGCATTCATCCTTTCCCCTCGGTATTCCTGCACGGCTATGGGTTTTTGCGTACTAGGGACTCTGACATCCCCTCTGGGAGAAGGAGCCAGAGCTCTTGCAGCTGTGCCTGCTCCGGTACACCCGTGGTGGTTCTGGGGAATCTGACCCTCCCACCAGACCCGATTGGATGGAGATTTCCAAGGATGAGTGGGGCCTTGAAAATCCTAACGAAGTAAGTGCTCCAGGGGTGTTTTCTCATCTGGTTCGTTTGAGAAAGCTGCCTGAGCTTCAGGACCACCCAATTAGCAGTTAATTGTACCCCAGTTTATCTTCTTCTCCAGTTAGTTCTGCATCAATTAAGCTCCTCAGAGACCCAGGCTGTAGTGTTTAATGTTGATTGGCCCTGAGAGCTGGGCTAAGGGTGACTGCTGACTGTTGTACAGTAAACTGCATGCACTGTCTGTGTGGTGGGGAGGCATTTCTAGGATGGAGATGCTAGAACTTTTTTACAAAGCTAATACCCAGGATTCTTCCTTGTCCCTCGGCTCTGTAAGGCTGGACCCTTCCCATTGTTTCTGGACTAACCCAAGGTTCTCTTACTCCATGAGCTCACAGCAGTGCCTTCGTCAAGGTGTGAGGTCATGACCCTTTGCTCCCTCTTATATGGAATTACCTAGAATTATTGCAGCCCTGGCTGGTGAGCTCCAGAAAGTTCTGGTGCGGAGTCCATAGCACATTTATTTATTCTTCCCACCCTCTTGGACAAAGGGCACGTTTTATCGATGCAACATGGAAAACAATGACTTATGTATAATTTTAGTTCAGTTCTCAGCAATGCTATTAACAATTAAAATAACAGTGGGGTGAGGGAGATCTCTCAGTGGTTAAGTGCACTTGCTTCTCTCATAGAAACCCAGCACCCACATGGTTTTTCTCAATCCGTCAATTTCAGGGGACAGGACACTCTGTGCTGACCTCTATGGCCATCAAGCACACACATGTGCATGTACACATGTGTCAGCAAAACAATTACACACATAAAATAAAATTAATAGTCTAATTTTAAAAATAATTAAAGCTGTACTGCAAAGAGTATGAATTGATGTTTGGTGTGTTTTTGATGTGTGTGTGTTTGTGTGTGTATGTATGTATGTATGTGTGTGTGTGTTTGTATGTGTGTGTGTGTGTGTGTGTGTGTGTGTGTGTTGTGTTTGTTATTCCACTCAGTCCAAAGGTATACTTTACCCTTTTTACTGACCAGCTCACTGGCTTAGACATTACTGACATTTACAATTTTTTTCTGAATGAATAAAATTATTAATATCTCAGAGTAAGTAGCTAACTTTTTAATGATATCCCAGATCTTTCACTATTCAAAGTCTCCAAGTGTCTGTTCCATTGTCGTTACAAATAGAAATGAAAAAAAAAAACATTGTTTTGTAACTCTCAACACCTCTGGAAAATATTTAATATAGCACACACATGCAGTGAGCTCTCCATAAATTGCTAGCTGTACAATATAATGCAGGCAATTTAAGACATAGACAGGAGACAGAGCATATATTTCATTCCTATCACAGGAAAATCAAAACAAAACAAAACAAAGGAAATTATCAAAAACCCAGTGTGGGTGGCATTGTGATGGAGTTGGTGCACATATTTTGGGAGACTGTTTATCAGTGCACCCAAGAGTCATATATATTTTTATATACCTTTACCAACAAATAGCAGTTCAAAGAATTGCTGCAAAAAAAAAAAAAAAAAAAAAAAGAATTGCTTTTAGAGAGGAGCAATTGAGATGTAGGCATCAGTGTAATTTACAGAGCTGAACATAAGGAATCACTTCAACGCAAGTGGGGGCAGGCTCCTGTAAATGACTGCAGGCATGTAATGGGATAGCTCAGCAATTAAAAAGGCCAAAGACAAAGCCTAGGCAGGAAGTCTCAGTGATGGGAAAAGGCAAGCCTAATGCTAAGAACGCTATGCTGTGTACATTCAGACTAAAATGATACAGACTGATATCTTTACTTACAGAGTAAGAGAGAGGCAAGGAACAAAGAGATGTGAGTGTACCTGCTTTGTTGTGTTGGTGGTTTTAAATTTAACTTTTATACGCAGAATTGCCCCGTGTTTTAAGTCATTTTGATGGCTCTGCGAGGCAGCTTTTATTACCTGTCTCTTGGTAGTTTATCAAAATCACACGTTGAGGAGAAGAGAGTAAGCCTTAGGTGACTGTGGAACCTTTAAGAGCTGGGGCCAGTTGGGATGTCTTCTGGTCGCTGGGCTATACCTTTTCAGGAAACCTTGGGAGCCCAGCGTTCTTGCTTAGCTGCCTTATCCTGACGGGAGGTTTTTGATCCACTGTGTTCTTCCTCCATGATGCACTGCCTTGTCACAGGCCTAGAGTGGCAAAGCCATTCCATCACGGACTGGGACCTCCAAACTGTGACATTAATTCACCGAGGGATTTTTGTTATAGTGATAGAAAATGACTGACGCAAACCATGCGGAGAGCAGAACATGCATCCAAGAAGCTCAGGCACGTGCGCATGCACACACACACACACACACACACACACACACACACACACACACACGACTGTGAGGAGCATATTTTGAGGCATTACCTGTGGGATGACTTGCTTGATGACAACTGATGGCTGACAGACAGACTAGAAGATGGACATTCAAGTACCAAACAATTTAGCACACAGCACGTACTTAAAGCATGCGAAGAAGAAGGGGTAGGCTGCATTTTGGCATTGGGACGCCCTTCTGATTGCCCACTGCAGCCTTCAGCTTCAACAAGACAGCACCTCTGTGGGAGTGGATTGATCCGCAAGCCTGGCCAGCGATTCTGACTCAGCGGGCCTTCCCAGAGGGCAGGCTTGCTGTCCCAGAGCAGGGTGGGCATTGTCCTCACTGAAAGGACAGATATTTTAGAAGCCAGAGAGTTCTAGCCACAGGTTGGTAATTGCCCTGCCCCCGGCTAATGCTTCCATTCTTGGCTCTCACAATACAGGTCAGTCTCTTGCTCATTTTTTATCTCCCTCAATGGCGCCTGACATAGCCATCTGTATTAGGATCTCAGGCAGCCACGACTTTCCCAGCATCACCATCCACACTGCCAGGGCCCCAGTTCAGGCCCTCGTCATCTCCTCTTCAGATAATTATGACGGCCCCTAACCGGTCTCCTCGAATCTTGGCTTACACGGCTCTCTTCCATTCTCTACAGCAGGCAGTAGGCCGTTTCTAGTGTGCAAACTGAGTCATTTCACTTCGCTGTTTTGAAACCTTCACGGGCTTCCCCATTGCTGCACACAGACTTTCTCAAGCTGAATTAATGAGGTTTCACAGGGTAGGGCTGGAATGGGATCGGGTCTAGCACAATGGGGAAACCCTTGGCTAAGCACACTTCATCAGGTGTTTTTAGACATTGGTTACAGGACTTCTCAGAACCTTTAATATGCTGAAGCAAGCTGCGAGCCTCCAAAGGGATACTGTACAAATCAACCGCTGTCACTACATTTGCCTTCTTAGCAGGGTGTCTTTGGGTCCACTGAGCTAGTGTTTAGAACAGCTGCAGAGCCTCTGAGTTCTTCACTAAGGTACAGATATTTCTTTATTTTCTGACCTCTGCTCATCTTTCCAGCTCAAATTCCTGCATTGCTCTCAAATCCCTGTTTTCTGATAACTCAGCGTTGTATACCTGTACTTGTCGTGTCTAAAAATGTTTACCTGCTCCGCTCTTTTGTAGCCTGCTTAATTCTTACTTACCCTTGACAGCTCCATTCAGTCTTGGCTTTTCTGGGAAATAGTCTTCCGTCCTGACCTATCCAACTCTATGAGGGTTGAATTGCTCATCCACTTTTCCAGTGTCTCGTGGTTTGCCGTTATAGTAACTGTCCCATAGTACACACACACACACACACACACACACACACACACACCACACCACACACACACACACACACGCATACACACACATACACAACACACACACATACATACACACACAACACACACACACATACACACCACACACACACACACACACACCACACATATACACACACACATATACACACACAACACACAAACATACACACACACACAACACACACATACACACACACACACACACACACACACACACACACACACACACACACGGGAGGGGAAGGGAGTGATTCTTTATGTAGCCTTGAACACTAACTACCCCCTGTCTCAGCCTCCAACTGTTGGGGTTACAGCAGAGATCCACATACCTGGCTGCTTTACAGGTCCTAACAGTAGCCTGTTAGTGCTTTCATCCGTTGTGCTGCGTCTTCCTCCAGTTAGAGTTGGCCCTTGTTACTTAGTGACCAATTACATAGTCAATGCTTATTGACCAAACAAGCACAGGTCGGGTGAGCACTCCCTATCTGAAATGCCACAGGTCAGAAGTATTTTAGACTAGAGAGGGATTGTTTTCCCTCTAGCCTTCAGAAATATCACACACATGTATTTTGTGGAGGGAACCCAAGTCTAACCACGGAATTCATTCATATTTTATTTAGACCTCATACACATAGCTTGAAGGTAAATTAGTGTGGTATTTTAAATAATTTGGTATGTAATTAAAAGTTCAGTGGTGTGGAATCCCTTGCTTGTGACTTCATGTCAGTGCTCAAGAAGTTTCTATTTGGGGAGTATTATAGAGTTCAGATTTTTGAGATCATATATAGATTTATTCACTTATTTACATCTATAATCCATCCATCTATCTACCTATCATCTATTATCTGCTCGGGTTTGTTGCTGAGACCAAAATAATCAACCTAAACAACTTAAGGGAAGAAGCATTTAATTTTGCTCATTGTTTCAGATGCTTCAATCTATAGTTGCTTGGATTCGTGAGCACAGGAGGACCGTCACAGCAGTGGAAGTGTGACACCAAGTTGCTTCTCATCACATGCTGACAGGAGGCAGGAGAGGAGCCGAGGTGTGAGGCACACTCTTAAGGACCTGCTCACAGGCCTTTCCTTTAGTGAGGACTTACACTTTAGCTTCGAAAAACCCCAGAAGCATTGTCAATGGCTGAAAAAAAAGTCCCCAACATCCAATCCACAGTGGAGACACTTCATATCCAACCTGAACTGAAAAACAGTGAATTTTCTAAGACTGATGGCCATGGTGGCAAAGGATTGCCCAAGGGCAGGCATACCAACACGTGATACCTTCTTAGGTGTCCATCCAGCCACACACAATCCATTTGTGTCTCCCTTCCTAACCTTTTCCCACAGCTGTTCCCTGCAAAGCTGACTCCTGAGTCCATGTTAGTTTCTATGAGCAACACTATGGCAATTTGATTTATTCCTGGAGAATTTGGGCTTCGCAGTTGTCAGAAGGTTATTTTAAAGGGAGTGAGTAAACTTCAGAGCTCCGGTGGTCTTTCTGTGTGCGAGCCGATGGGGAGACAGAAGCTGTAGTAGGGAGGGAGAGGGGGGAAATCAAAGGCCTAGAAATTATTTGTGAGGCAGCAAAGATGACGGGATATAGTGTCCAGTATACTTAAGCTCTTTTAGTTTTCTCATCTCAGCATGCCTCAGGCCAGGCTACCTTGTCTGCCCTTGAGTTATGAGTCGATTGTTACAATACACTTTCTACTTTCAGTTCAGCTTCTTTGAAGGGCTTTTTGTTTTCTGTTACCCATGCAGCCTTCACTGAACAACATCTCGTTCTTTCTCCTTAGGAAACTTGAAATGCAGATAACCCTCTCAATACGCGTCTCTGTCGCAGCCACATTGTGAATATTAATGGCAATACTTAAGCAGGCCGATTGCACATTGAGAATATGAAATATGTGTGTCACTTAACAACAAATGATTGTCAACATAGCGCCGGGGCTGGATTAGTCTCTCCCAGATTGTCACACCTGATGCGAGGGGAAGCTAAGGCAATGTGTTTATGCCAGCATTTATGGATCCCAAGGTCAAGACCAAAATGTACAGCTTCAGGAAGGTGCTTTCCCACTAATGATTTGTTATCATTAACTTGACTCGCGGGTGGATTTATAGAAAGAAAAATGTTAATAAAAGGCCCTCTGAGCACCACTGCTCCTTTGCCGAGCTGTCATTCCATTAAGCAAATCCGAGGCAACGTAATTGCTACAAGATTCTACATATCTGCAAATGAACTTGTGAATTTATTTGGGAAATGAATGGGTTTTAACTTGGCTTGTTGAATTAATTCTATCTTCTTTTTCCCCCAGCCGGAAGATGTTCTGACGAGGAGTTTCTAATAGTCATAGCAGGCATTCCAAACAGTTTGCTCTTGAGGAGATTGCAGAAAATAAATTCTGACTCCATCACATAACAATGGTACGGCCATATCTAACTCCTGGTTTCCTCATTCGTCAAATGGGCATAATAGTATTTAGTTCATATGGCCACGCATACATCTGACGATGAACATCTGTAAAGTTAGCAAGCAGGGTTGGGGCGAGAAGTCAGTCTGTAAAGTGCTTGCAGAGTGAGCACAAAGACCTGATTCCTACCCAGGTATAGGGATTAGCAATCCCAGGGCGGGGGAGGCAGAGACAGGAGGATGGCTGGGATTAGGTAGCCACTCCATCTTGGCAACTTGATGAGCTCCAGATTCAGTGAAAGGGCTCTGTAGGAGAACAATGCGGTGAAGAAGTAAGTGATTGAGGAAGACACCTAAAGGCAGCCTCTGGCCTCCACGTGTCCTTGTCAGTATATACGTAGGTACCTGTACACTCAAGCACACATACACATATAAGAATATGTACACATACAAAAGGGCTAGTGGGCAATAATTATCAGCTATTTTTTCATAGGTCTTACATCTATTTCTGTGTGTGCATGTGTGCCATAGTATGTGTGGGGGTTCAGAGGACAGTCTGTAGAATCCCAATATGCTCGTCCTTTCCTGTGAGTGCTAGGGGTGGAACTCACGTTGTCAGCCTTTTTACTGTCTCAACCATTTTGCCAGTCCCCATTGTTTCACTTTAAAATGTCACGATCGTTGCTATAAGGACAAGCATTTGCATACATACTAACAAGTGTGAATGCATGAGCATCGTCTGGAGTTGGGGTTTCTGATAGACACAGCTTGGGAAGAGAGGCCAGCGGTCCTCAAAGCAGACCTACCCGAGGCTTCAACCTGACATGCTGTGATTGACGGAGGCAAAAATCCAGATGTGAATGTGGGAGTGGGAGTACCTCACAATCGTGTTGCCTGGATGATTTGGTGTTTGAAATATTTACATTTTTGACTGTTTTATAGTATTCCACACACACACACACACCCAAATGTCTATAATGAACAGCAAACCTGTGAAGGCAGCATGCATGATAAAACCTGAATAGGATTTGATGAAAGCCCTTTGGCACTCTAGTTTATTTGACTGCTTTCTTTTGTTTTCACTTTTATTCTATGTGCATTGGTGTAAAGGTGTCAGATCCCTTGGAACTGGAGCTAGAAACAGTCGTGAGCTGCCAATGTGGGTGCTGTCTTTTGGCAGAACAGAGAGCACTTTTAACCACTGAGACATCTTCCCAGCCCCTCCTTTGACTACTTCCTGTTTGTTTTCCTTTTGGC
Organism: Acomys minous; assembly: GCF_964271855.1. NCBI lineage: Eukaryota > Metazoa > Chordata > Mammalia > Rodentia > Muridae > Acomys > Acomys minous. Next base: position 24,230,741 of record NC_140496.1, read on the forward strand.
TCATTTTCTCAGCACCTGGGGGTAATAATATCACCACAGGATATCAGTATACCCCTGCCTACTCATTTATTCATCTAGCCAACAAATCCAGCCCTGAGGAATTGCCCTCCAGTGGAGCACAAGTATCAGGTGTTTGTTCTCACAGGGTTTACATTTTATAGGAAGAATAATGAGATAGAGAAGATCTCAGAGAGTAAAATGCAGAGCTTATTACGTAGTGACATATGATACAGGTGAGTACAGCAAATCAAAGCAGGAGAACATGACGTGTCAGTACCTGTTGTTGGGGACCATTGATTCAACGCAGGCTAGCTGGGGCTCAGCAGTTAGAGACACTGACTGCTCTTCTAGAGGACCTGCTTTTGGTTCCCAGCACCCACACTGAATACCTCACCACCAGCTGTAATGCTAGTTCTTTTTTAAAAATATATTTTATTAATTTATTCATATTACATCTCAATTGTTATCCCATCCCTTGTATCCTCCCATTCCTCCCTCCCTCCCTCCCTCCCATTATCCCCTTACTCCCCTCCCCTATGACTGTGACTGAGGGGGACCTCCTTCCCCCGTGTATGCTCATAGGTGTAATGCTAGTTCTAAGGGATCTGATTCCTCTGGCCTCCTTGGATACCTATACACATGTGTGCACATGCAAACACACACACACACACACACACACACACACACACACACACACACTTAAAATAATAGAAATAATTACTTCAAAGTAGACTTTCTGGGAGAGGGTATGTTGATGAGGTAGTATTTAGATAAAGGCCAGAAGGAAATGAAGTAGTAGCCACTCAGAGAGATATGAGGGACATGTGGGAACTAAGGTCTTAAGGAGAAAGAGGCAAAGAGTGTGAATAACTCTGAGGAGGCTGAGGTGGCTGCAGTCAATCTAGTAACAGGCAGAGAGGCAGGTGATGAAGGGGGCACAGACGGCAGATGTAAAAAGCACTTTGACCATTCAATGTTGAAACTTGGACTTTGGCCTTCCTATGGTTTGGATAGAACGTACCCTGCACAGATAGGCTCCTGGGCACTTACTGCTTAGTCCCCAGCTTGTGGTATTACTTCAGACAGGTATGGAAACCCTAAGAGGTGGGGTCTACCTGGAAGAAGTGAGACAGTCATGAGGGGTGGGTCTTTAAAGGTCTCATATCAATGCCCCCTTCCTCTTGTCTGTGTTTCCTGGCCACCATGGTGCAGACTGCTCTGTCCCCTGCCAGAATAGTTTTATGTCTCTGAAATGGAGCTGTCTTTTCTGTCAAGTATTTTGGTCACAGTGATGCAAAAGCAACTAATTCAGACACTGAGAATGGAGGCAAAGTCAGTAAAATTCATCCACAGTGCTCAAGGCAACAATTCAGCTCGGCGGTGCCATCTTGAATGCCCTGGCCATCCTTGAACTGCAGGTCACCAGGAATGTGCCTAGGGAGACTAGAGTGGGGGTAATGACACTTCTACTTTATTTCATTTGAGTTGACCAGAATTTAAAAATCATCACTTGATTCAGGTATTGGAAAACTTTCATAACTGAGTTTAGAACAACTCAAAGACGGGAATCTTAGTTCCTCAACTGTCAGTTTATGAGGCCTAAATATAAAGCAGGTATTTCCAATAAAAATTTAGCATCTAAACTGAAATATGGTATAATTAGAGAAGACACTGGATTGCAAAAGGTGACAAAATTAAGGTTAAAAAACCCCTTCCATTGTATTTTTAGACTAATGTTGAAATAATTATATTTTGAATACATTGGGTTCAATAAAATAAAATAACAGATTTCACCTGTTTCTTTTTGCATTTTTTAATATAAAAATGAATCTACTAGAAGATTTAAAATTAAAGACATGATTCACATTCTATTTCTATCAGAGAGGGCTGACTTGGGGAAAAACTTCTACCTCTCTGGCAAGCTACTTCATTCATTCATCAGGAATGTGCAGGGTACGTACAGGGAGTGGAGCCCAGTGCACAGAGAGGAAAACACAAGGGTTCTCTGACCTCAGGAGACTTAGAGTGGAAGAAACAGAAGCTGGACTTACATATTGAGGGTTTGGATAAGAAATACCCCGAATATGCTCCTGGGTGATGACTGCCTGGTCCCCAGCTGGTGGCATCACTTTGTAAGGGTACAGAACCTTAGGTATGTATATGTATAGTAACAAGAATTCGTGAATAAGGAGGCCAATTATTTGAAAACAACGAGTAAGTAAACACTAAAATAATGAGAAACCATGGTGGGAGAAAAGAGCACCCTGGAGAGGGCCCTTAGGTGGGAGATGGGGGAAGGTTCTCTGTGAAGGGGAGGAGTTAATGGTGCCAGAAAGGTAATGATCCAAACTGGCATTGAAGTCCTCCCTACCCCCACCCCACCATGATGTAAAGATGAGTTACCAATATCCGTGTTCTTTGGGGCAAGGCATTTAGCTAGAAAGCTATTTCCTTGGGAAAAAGGGCTGAACCTTAGTCGTAGGTTCAAGTGGAGTTTCTGCTCTGGCTCAGGTGCTAATGAGATCCTGGTAAGGATTTGAAATGTAGGTCCTTCGAGGGATGGAAGTGCTGAGCAGGTGCTGGTTTCATCAAGGAGGCAAACAGGAGCCAAGTTGCTCTGCAGGCTGAGTGAAGAACACGCACGGGAGACTGGGAATGAACACGTTGTGGGCAGAGACTCAGCGAATGAGGAGGAGACAGGAGAGAAAGGATGAAGTGCTCAGCCCTGAGGAGATGTGTGAGTCCTTGGTAGGGAGAACAAGCAGTGGGGTGCCCAGGGCAGGCAGCTTGGCCCAAAGGTTTGGAGGTGGGAGCCGGAGACCAAAATGGACCATGCATCTCTAGTGGGTCTGGGTTCTTGAGTTCCAATTTACTGAATTAATGGTCGGAGAGATAAATGAAATCTAAATATAAGTCAGATATTCCCTACAGATGTGTATAACTAGAATTGAGATTGTCTGTAATTATAAAATCCCCCTGCTCCAGCATCAATAACTTATGAGGGAATAGATAAAGGACATCTTGATTATGACTTTAATGTTTACTGTATGGTGAACTCTTAATACTTTGAATGACTGGGTTAATAGAGTATATTGATACTAATTTAATCAGCTGATTTTTAATTTGGGGGAAATGCAAGAAGTTAGAAAATGTTAAATGACAAATATGCCTCCCATTGTGTTTTCCTAGTGAGAGTTGCTGTTGTGGTCCTTATGCAAGGTCTGCACAGCCCAGCCCAGCTTTCTTCTCTGAGGAAGTCTCTAGAAGGCCTTAGAGTGAGCCTTCTAGAAGCCGGTGTAGTAGCGCAGTGCACTGCAAGTGCATCTAAAGCCTTGGAGCCACAGTGGATGCCCAACCACAAGTTATAGTGTTTAATCCTGCCTTCTCCTCAAAAGGAAAACATGGTTCAGGATTTGGATGTACATGGTTTCTTTCCAGCCAAAGCCTTCACTTGATGTCCCTTGTCACTGTAGTGAAGTAGGGACTTTAACTCTAATTTTTGTTTTGTTTTTCGAGACAGGGTTTCTCTGTGTAAGAGCCCTGGCTATCCTGGACTCTATTTGTAGGCAAGGATGGCCTCAAATTCACAGAGATCTGCCTGCCTCTGCCTCCTGAGTGCTGGGATCATAGGTATGCACTACCATACCTGGCATTTTTTTGTGTTTGCTTGTTTTGTTTTTGTCTTTGTTTTTGGGAACTCTAATTTTGAACATTGCATATATGGGATGTCTGGTGGCTAGTTACATGGTAGGTTCAAGGTTCAATCCTAGATTTTAAGAAAATAGTGATGGTGCCAAATCTATGACATGAAGGCAGAAGGGACCTAGTTCACTCATACAACACTGATGGAAAGGGAGAGTAGAGATTTATCCAAGATCACACGATGCCTTTTTCATCATCAGTTCCCTTCTAAATGAAATCCCTCAGGGTACAGTTAGTCCTCATCCAACTGAGGTCAGACAAAAGTGACCCACCCTTCATCTAGCTCATTACTGAGACAATACAACCAAGATTTATTGAGCACTGACCTTGTACCAGGGGAAAAGCCTGTTGATTTGGTCTCAGCCTGGTTAGGAATCTGTACACACACACACACACACACACACACACACACACACACACACACACACACACACACATCTACAGAGACATCCTGGAGGCCGCAGCTGCACATCTGGCTTTCTTCCCACAAGGAGGCCAGTGGCTGCTACCCTTAAGCAAAGGAAGGACAGGGCTAAGAGAACTGGCAAGTCAGTATATGGCTTGAGGAATCAGCTAGTGCTGTTCCTCTCAAGAGTTCAGGGCTGAGGGCTGTATAGCAGGAGATGAGTTCTGCTCTAGTTACTGGACTGCTTACATTCTATTTATGAGCACATTTCCTGCCATCTGGGTTATGTCCCCACACTGGCCTTCATGCTGAAGAACCAAGTCACTCTCTCACTCTCTCTCTCTCTTTCTCACACACACACACACACACACACACACACACACACACACACACAAACACACACACTTCTTTTTTAATGTATTCCAGGCCAGTATACAGAAATGTACAATGGAGTAGAAGCACAGCCTTGTTATGACAATGAACTGTGGGAGTAGGGATTCCTATGGATAGTGCAGCAAAGAGACTTAAGAGTGAGCAGGGATGCCCAGGAGTCCATCCTAAGAGAGACGTGTACCTCAGAGCTTGTTGGAGAGGCTCTAAGTGACCCAGCTATGAACTGGGGCCAGCTATGGCTATGGACCAGGGGATGGAAGGTCATGGGTATGGTAACACATAGGAGGCAGGATGGGATGTTGGTGCTTTCCTGCTGTTCCTTGTGGTTCTAGGTTTGCTAACTGATTTTTAGGGCATTTCATATCCCTAAAAATTACATTCTTTACCTGAAATGTTCTCAAGTGATAGCAAGAGTTGATGTCTGTAGGCCTGGAGTCTATGAATAATTTTTATTGCTAATTTCCATTTCTTTACACTAAGCATGTTTTTCACAGAGTTTACATTACTTTATAACAATGATAGCTGAACAAAAAGATTTTATTCTCTTTCTCCTAAAAGATAAGGACTTCCATGAAATAGATTGCTAACCTGGAGCTGAGATGCCCATTTCTAACTCTCCTGAACACCTCCCTACCGAACGCTCATTCTCCTTTATTCTCTGACCTCACATCTTCATCAGAAAACAAACAAACAAACAAACAAACAAACAAACAAACATGACAATCTGAAGATTGTACGTAACTTATTTTATTTGAATATCTGTGCTCGCTGGTCTTAATGTCAACTTGACACACAAACTAGAGTTATCTGAAGAAGGAAACTTAATTGAGAAAATGTCTCTGTAAGATCTGACTGTAAGGCACTTCCCTGAAGGAGAGATAAACATGTTTTTTGTTTAGACCACAAATGGTGGATGAGAAAAAGACTTGTGAGAGAGCAGGTGATGTTTATCCCCTTAGAAGTCAGGGGGGAGGTTGGTTATTACCCAGCTGAAAAACATCCTTGAGCCAATTCTGAGAGGAGATATAAATGTGAGCCAAAAACAGGAGGTGGGGCCTTTGGAGACTTGGGATAGTTCTGGCTGCTCATTGCTCCACCTCGAGGCGCTCCTAGAGAGAACCTCTCGAGGGAAGGCTTCGGGGCTTCAGGCTCCGGCTGAGGTTCTGGGTTCTGTCTGCTCCAGGTTCCAGAGGGGTTCTGGGTTCTGGGTGCTCCAGGTTCCAGAAGAAATCTTGCTGATCGTTCCTCGGAACTGATATCCTTATGGTTTCATTATTGTATTCTTTAATCTTCTTTTCCTTCGGGTTATAAGTGAGGTGCTCTCAGTTAATAAGTTTGTAATAAAATATATTTGTTAAGAAAATTGAGCCTACACTTTCCTAATTTATTTAGTCATTTTATATCCTAATTGCAGCCTCCCTCCTCTTCTCCCACTCCTAGGGGAGGTCCCCCATGGTACCAACCCTCCCTGGTACATCACATCACTGAAGAACTACTTGCATCTTCTCCCACTGATGCCAGACAAGGCAACCCAGTTAAGGAAACAGGATCTAAAGGCAGGCATCAGAGTCAGAAAGGGCCCCCCGTTCCAGTTGCCTGGGGACCCCCATGAAGACCAAGCTACATGGCACATCTGCTACATATGTCTAAGGGGCCTAGGACCAGTCCATGTACGCTCTTTGGTTGGTGGTTCAGTCTCTGTGAGCCCTCATGGGCCCAGGTTAGTTGACTCTGTAGGTCTTATTGTGGAGTCCTTGACCCCTGTGACTCCCTCAATTGTTCCCTCAACTCTTTGATAGGATTCTCCCAAGCTCTGTCTAATGTTTTGCCATAGGTTTCTGCATCTGTTTCCATCGGCTGCTAGGTGAAGCCTCTCAGAAGAGTTATGCTAGGCTACTGTCTACAAGCATAACAGTAACATTAGCAGTGTCAGGGATTGTATTCTTTAATTGGTTCTCTCCCATGGGATGGGTCTATAGTAGGGCCAGTCTTTGGTTGGCCATTTCCTCAATCTTTGCTCCATCTTTGTCCCTACATATCTTGTAAGCAGGACAAATTTTGGGTCAAAGTTTTTGTGGGTGGGTTGGTGTCTTTATCCCTCCACTGGAAGTCCTGCCTGGCTATGGGAGGTGGCCACTTCAGGCTCCATATCTTCCGCCACCAGGGATCTCACGGTGATCCCCACAGCCTTCCTGGGGCCTCCACTATCTCAGGTTTCTGGCATCCCAGATATGCTTCCCACCTTTGATTTCTGTTCTCTCATCTGGCCCTCTCTTCCCTGCTCTCCCTACCTCTAATTGACACCCCTGCTAACCTCCTCATCCCCTCTCACACCCAGGTCCTTTCCTCCCTCCACCTCCTATTGTAAGGCATTTTCTTAATTAGTGGTATATGGTTGAGGACTCAGCCCATTGTGTGTGGTCCATCCCAGGCTAGTGGTCCTGGGTTCTATAAGAACCCAAGCTAAGCAAGACATGGGAAGCAAGCCAGTAGGCAGCACCCCTCCATGGCCTCTGTATCAACTTCTGCTCTAGGCTCTTGCCCTAATTGAGTTCCTATCCTGACTTCCTTCAGTGATGAACAGTAATGTGGAAGTGTAAGTAAAACAAACTCTATTCCTCTCCAATTTGTTTTTCAGTCATGGTGTTTTTGACACAGCAATAGAAACCCTAACTACACCAATATCAGAAAATAAAGCAATAAACCAAAAAGTAATAAAGGCGAGGATGGAAGCAATCTGATTTTGGCTCTCTGGTCCTTACTAACACCCCCCAGATCCTTGTCCAATGTCTGCTCCATCATCCTTTGGCCTTCATCTCACACTGAGTGCCCTCTCTGCAGCTCCTCCACCTCTGACTTTTCCTGGATCCCCACACATGTGACAGTGAAGGTTCTCAGTGCTTGAATGGGAATTCAAATCTCAGAATTCATCATTTCCTTCTTCTGCTTTGTCCAGGGATATTAGAAGCAACCAAGTCAAGTTCATTGTGTCTATCAGTTCGACAAGGATGTTTGCAAGTATCCTACACACAGCCAGCCAGCTCCTTGCATGTGTAAGTGGCTGATTAGGAGTATTCATGTGATATTTTGTATATCTCTTCCCATAGACTTCCAGTGTCCTCTCAACTACTGGAAATGGGTCATTTATGTCTTGGAATAGAATCATATTAGAGAGAATTTATGGAACCATAGAGATTGCCTTTAAATTCTCTGGTTCCCTACAAAAACATGTGGAACAAAGAGTGAAAGCGCCATTGAAGATTTCTCTTCTACCTGTACAACACATTAGCCAAGACTGGTCCCATAATCTTTGGCTAGCTGTGCAGGGACTGGGTGGGTGGGTGGGGGTCATGGGAGGTGAGCAATGCAAACCTTGCTGTAACAAAAGGAAAGGAGAACTGGGGGCAGATGAGCACAAGAAATCTCTACGCCAGTGTTCATGAAAGAGGATTCGGGAACAGACAGTAAATGCAGAAGATACCGAACAGATAACATTTCACAATTATTAGTATCGATGGCAAACATTGGCAAGGATGAGGGAGTGCTCTCTGTGTGAAACCTTCAGCGGTGTTACTGCTGATGTAAGTTGGTACAGTCACATTTGAGAGCAATTCGGGAACACTTAGATCTTATATTTTAAGTGTATAGTTCCACTTGTAGATTTATGGAACTAGAAAAAGGAGACATGTGTAATAATGGAGGCCACAGCATCATTTATGGTAGCAAAGTTGGTACCTACCTAAATACCAAGGCAGAAAATTGATATTGACTGTGCAATAAATCTCCCCAAATATCACTTAGCAGCAGAGAAGCAAGTTACTGAGGATATATGTGGTATGATATAATTTATATGATAATTAAAATGTAGAAAATAGAACCATAAATTGTCTTTATGTTCATACTGTATTCTTATTACCTTCAGGTGTGTTCATTTAACTGCTATATACAATTCCTTGAGTCTTAAATTTCAATAATTGTAAATTTCAAATCCTAGAATTCCTGCTTAGTTCAATTAAACACCTGCTTGTTTGTTTTCTTTGCCTTTTGTTATTTTCCAAAGTGTTTTCAACTTCCTATTTTCCATTCTTTCAATATTGTCTCATTTATATGTGCACATATTTATTCTATTTTTATCATTTTAATGTCAAGGGGCATTTATGTGAAGAAGATTGACTATTTCTTCAATTTTTTTCCCAGGCTTTCTTTCCCAGTTTTTCTTCTTTCCCATTCATGATAACATTGAATTTTTTTTTCTGTTTTCTCTTGGTATGAACTTCTTAATTTTACAACTAAGTGGCCTCGTTGGAAGTACTTTTTATTTTCACAGAAGTTTTGCGTTCTCTTCTTCAAGGTACTCAGAGGCAGGCACTAAACTCAGACACCATCTCTCAGCTTTAGATTTTATGCACCTCTGAGGTGGGGCAGGTTCAGGCCCTATGGTTGCATTCTATGAGGAAAATAATCATACTTCCACAGGAAGCTACATTCAGGGGAAGGAGGGAGAATTTTTTTAGTGATTCTCTGCCCCCCTATTACTACATCCTAAAGCAAATACCTCCCCACTGCTTTAGCCAGAAGTAGCTGTTCCCTGACTCAGTCCCTCATTGAAGGTGCATTCCTTGGGATTCTCTTCTTTCTGATGGAGGCCACCAGTCCCTACATCTTCTTTTCCCTCCCCTTTCCCACTCCTCCTCACTCTCCTCTTTCCCCATTCTCTCCTCCCTTTTCCCTCACTCTTTTTCCCCCCAGTTCTCTTTATTACTCTCCATTCCTCCTCCTCCTTCACCACTTTACTCACCCTCCTGTTTCCCATTCTTCCTCCCCTCCTCTTTCCCCGCGCTGCTCCTCCCCTCTTCTCTCCCCCTCTCCCCCTCTCTCTTCCCTCCCCCTCTTCTCCCCTTCTCTCCCCCCCTTCTCCTCCCTCCCGCCTCTCTCCCCCCCCCCTTCTCTCCCCTCCTCCCCTTCTCTCCCCTCCTGCCCTTCTCTCCCCCCCCCTCTCTCCCTCCTCCCCTCTCTCCTCCCCTCCTCCCCTCTCTCCCCTCTCCCCTTCTCTCCCCCTCCCCTCTCTCCCCTCCTCCCCTTCCCTCCTCCCCCCACTCTCTCCCCTCCCTCCCTTTCTCCCCCCCTCCCCTCTCTCCCCTCCTCCCCTTCTCTCCCCTCCTCCCCTTCTCTCCCCCCCTCCCCTCTCTCCCCTCCTCCCCTTCTCTCCCTCCTCCTCCCTTCTCTCCCCCCCTCCCCTCCTCCCTCCTCCCCTTCTCTCCTCCCCCCCACTCTCTCCCCTCCTCCTCTCCCTTCTTCACTCCTTTACTTGGCCTCCTCGTTTTGCACTTCTACTCCTCACCCTTCTCTTTCCCTCCCCTTCTCCTCACTGACTCTTGTTTCCTCGCTGTCTTCCCCTCCCCCCCCCTTTTTGTGTCAGGAACTTTACAAGGACACTGTTTGCTTGTATAAGTATGGTCATCATTCCTTGTTTGCTGACTTCATTTTACTTTTAACTCCTATGACATCCGGTCTTTTAAAATGAGATGTTGGTAGGGTGGGGAGAGGTTTTTGGGTTTTGTGGTAAATGCTTTTCGTGAACTGGATTTCCTTGGAAAGGCTACACCTATGTTGAAGATTCTGCAAAGTTGACCAACTGATGAGAGCTCTGTGATTGCAGGGAGGTCGGAATGTTATAGATCCAGAGTCAAAGTTACCTTGATCCGTTTTTAGTCTCCTTAAGAGTCATTTAGTGAACTAGGCACGGTGGCCCAAGCCTGTAATCCAAGCAGTCAGGGAGGAAGAGGTGGGTGAATCTCTGTGAAGGCAAGGCCAGCTTGGTCTACAGATTGAATCCAGGACCTCCAGGCTGCACAGAGAAACCCTATCTGGAAAAACCAAACCAAAAAATAGGGGAGTCACTTAGCACTCGCCTTCTTTGTCTAGCCTGGAATCCTTTCAGCTATTTCAGATCTCTGCATTAGCTTAGCTAAGAATGCCATCAGGTGTCATCTGAAAGTCATGGCAAAGATTTCCTGGTTTGGCTACATCCTGCCTACATGATGTCTCCACCACAGGGCTTGAAGAACACCTTGACTTATAACTCTCCTTAGTCTGTGACTGTGGCAGTGTGTGTACCTGGGCAGTGTATAACTCTGGCTTGTAACTGCTTCCGTGCTGGACCATGCTATTCAGGGCAACACAAATCCATGGTCTCAGGGTAGATTCATTCAGATTTGGCTCAGAATAAATTCTCTCTTTCCCTTTGAGATGAGAGCTGTAGTTTGCACTGACATTTGTAAAGGTACTTTTCAACTTTTCATTACATCTATTTTCCAGATTATCTGCAGCAGACGTTACCCATGTGTTCTACACAGCATGTGTTTGTTTTTGTAGACACATACATAAATAAAGTTATTAAAGTTCAGATATTTAAAACATTCAGACAAAATAGAGTATTTAAGACAGAAAGATGCTCTGAAAAGCATAACAGTAAATGAATTAGGAAAGAGAGATATAGTGGCTTCAAAATTACCAATAATACATTTTTCAAAAAATGTCTTAAGCAAATATAAGAGATGATACCAAGATGTCTTATGAAGTTGTGTATTTGTGTGACTTGTACTTACTATACTATTGTCAACATAGTCCATTGAAAATACTGCACAGGTAGAAAAAGAAGAAGGGAAGGAAAGACGGAAGGCAGGAAATACAAACCAGGGCAGAGGCAGGAATGGGGAAGTGGTGGGGAAGACCCACAGTGGCAGAAGTCAGGGCACAGGAAGGCTGTGAGGATCCCTGGCTGCCATCAGACCCTTTGTGCTAGGACCCCTCTAGTGCCATGGCCACTGCGAGCTCAGTGTTGGCACTAGCACTGTCACTATCCATGTAGTCTTCATGCCATCACACCATGCTCAGTCACGTGCAGGCACACTCACCAGCAGAGCCCCAGTGACATGCTTCACCCTTGACGCCTGGACCAGAGGGAATCTGGATGTTTCCCCTAGTATACTGAGACTCCATCTCTGCATCATGAAGGGAGAGGCTCTTTTGAAGAACACAGAGGGGATAGAACTTCAAATATCAGACAATCAAAAGCTAAGCCTTAAAAGTTAACTTGTCTATCTACGGCCATTGAACCCTTTCTTCAAGGTCCTGACCGTTGGGCACATCCTGGACAGGGTCTTTCACACACACACAAGACCCCCTTCCTTCTGCTCTCCCTGCCAGCCCTGCTTTGTGTAAGAGAGGTAATTATTCTCACTCCTACTGTATGGGTGGCAGAAACGCGGGTTCTTGGTTCCACAAGGAAAGCCAGGGACAACTCAATGATTGGAATTCAGACTGAGTTCAGACTGCCTTGATTCTGGCTTCTTTCTTCTGAGACTTCTCCCCCAGACAAAACTAACGACAAACACTCTCCATGCATATGCCGCCCCGTCTCTTATCTTTTCACCATCAGCAGCAGTGCTGTTTTGTGCTAGTGTGTGCTGTTCCAGGAGGGGAAGGTTAAAGAAAGGGCTGTCTCTTTCTTTGTTGTACTACAGCCAACCCACTTGATAGACTGTCTGGTTTTAATAATGGGGATGTACTAAGAGATCTTCCTGGATACTGGAGGGAATAGAGACTTATGTAGAAGAGGCATTTTTCCTAAAGCCAGCTATAGAGGTTTAAAATTTTCCTCCTGATATGATGTAAGGGAAAATATCTTATCTGAGACTTCAGTAGCTTTTCAGATTGCTCTGTTTGTGTATATGTATATGTATGTATGAATATGGTTCACAAGTAAGATAGGCTAATGATCTCCTTTCTGTTTGTGATTATAAATGTGGAAAGGGGTGTGACCAGCATGTGGATGTTCCTGGGCAGCCAACGTGTATTTTGATGTCATAGAAATAGCCTGTGTGTCAAGCACTAAGGCTTCATACTGCTTTTGGCTCACTGCATCTGCAAGGCCCAGAAATTGGTTCCACATTCTTAAAATTAAAATTCAATAAGAAGCATCTTTTATTCCTCCAGCTTTTATGTAGCAGACACAATCCTCTGGTGACAAACGCAGGTGAATTGAATTTTGTTTTCCCCCATAATGGCTGCATCCAGCAGCAAACTAATGTCTGAGAAATCAGAGATGAAAATAAGCAGGATGCCTGACCCTGAACTTGAAACTGGATAACTGCTGCCAGATGCCTTTCCATTCAGTCGTGTGTCTGTTTCCCTTTCTTCTCCTCCTTATTTCTGCTAAATCTTCATTTACCTGTTAGAATCATAGCTCATTAGAGGGCTGCTTTGGAATTTACTGAAATGAAAGGGGCCATATTTCATTCTTCAGTATTTCCCCGCCCGGGCCCCCAGCCTTTTAAACACTCATTCAGAGCCTTTAGCATGTGTCTCCTAAAAGCCCAGGCAGTACGATGCACATTGGCACTTTTTAATGCAGAAATCCAAGGCCTATGGATCCAGCCAGGAGAATGAAGATCTTGCCTACTTTATGAATCACAGTCATAACAATAGACTTTGGGAATTTTTTTTATATCCCTCAAAATTTAGTATCGGGATATGTTCTTCCAATTAAGCTTTAGTAGAAGATAGTTCTTATATAAAATTACATTTATTTATTGTGTGCACATTTGAGTTTTTACAATTTTTTATTAATTTATTCATATTACATCTCAGTTGTTAGCCCTTCCCTTGTATCCTCCTATTCCTCCCTCCCTCTCGCTTCTCCCCTTCTCCCCTCCTCTATGTCTGTGATTGAGGGAGACCTCCTCCCACTATATATGCTCTTAGAGAATTGAGTCTCTTCTTGGTAACTTGCTATCCTTCCTCTGAGTGCCACCAGGCCTCCCCATCCAGGGGACGTGGTCAGAAAAGGGGGCACCAGAGTTTGTGTGAAGGCACATATGTGGAGATATTTCACCACGTCCCCTGGATGGGGAGGCCCGGTGGCACTCAGAGGAAGGATAACAGGCCACCAAGAAGAGATTTGATACCCTATGAGCATATACAGGGGGAGGAAGTCCCCCTCAGTCACAGTCATAGGGGAGGGCAGTAGGGGGAAAATGGGAGGGAGGGAGGAATGGGAGGATACAAGGGATGGGATAACAATTGAGATATAATATGAATAAATTAATAAAATATATTAAAAATAAAATTATATTTATTGTATGCACATTTTGGTTTTTAAAAAAATTTTTATATGTCAAGGCACATGTGTGGAGATAAGGGAATAACTTGTGAAAGTCAGTTCTCTGCTTCCACTTCTTCAGGCCCCAGGATGAAATGCAGTCTTCACAGTATGCTCTTGTAGCTGGTGCACCATTTCATTGGCCTCAGAAGTAAAGGAAGTCTTCATGAAGATAGTGACAGAGTGAAGAAGAGGGTGAGAGTCTAGTGTGTTCAGAAGGTGGTTTAGTATGTGTGTGTGTGTGTGTGGGTGGTTTAGGAGATCAGATCAAAGGGTTAGTTTAGAAATAGTGGACTCTGAACTCCTTTTTTAAAAGCCAAGTTGGAAACTCAGTAATAGAATTGGTTGAACTCGGGGTGGAATTAAAAGGGACAAAGTGGGGGGTGGGGGGATGTTAGTGGAACTTGAAGCAACCTGGAAAATAGGACTGAGCCCCTTTAAGGAGTTGTCCTTGTTGAGGAAAACTGTGGGGGGCAGGAGGGGTTGTTGCTCCCCAACACCCTCTTCCCAGCATCCACCAGAAGATTGCATGGAGAGAAAGAGCTTATCCAAGGGATGATACCCCAGGTTCTCCAATTAGAGGGGGTGCAGGAGCCCAGAGGCACTGGAACCCCCAGATGGACATCACCTCTGAGGCCCTCCCACCCCCTTGGCAGGATCTTCTTGTTCTGAAAACATTGGTTGCCTTTGTTCTTTTTTTCTCCGTGTGGCTGGGGTTTCCCTGCCAATCTGTAACTTATTTAGACTCTGACAGCTACCCTCAAGGTCTGTGGGTGCTGCTGGGGACTTGCAGGCTGGCTTTCAAATCCTCACCTCAGATCTCTGTCATGTCATGTCAGGGACCCTCACCAAGGCTACTTCCTCTTTCTAGATCTGGCTGCAACCTTGGCAAGATCTCCGGCTCTCACTGGGCCAGTGGTCCTTTTTCTCTTTAACTGTCAGTTCACATTTTCTTTGGAGTGGGTCTTCTTTCCAAGGACTCTAGGGTTACTTGGCCACCCTAGGAAATAAACTAGGTGGTGACCCCTCTATGATCTCACCTTACCCAAGACCCATAAAACATAATGAGTCAGAGAGAGAGAGAGATAATTACTAGGCTAGACCTGGCATCATTACCTCTAGGTCAATCGTACAGTATGTTTGCTGGCATGTAGTTGAGCCGTCAGTCACCTGTCCTCCTCTGTCTTGGCCTCTGTGACCCACAGATTGAGAGCCACTGACCTAAATGTTCAGTAGATCTTTCTCCATGTCTCAGCCTGGAATCATCTTAAGCATCACCATTACCCTGAATTCTTAAGGGTTTTGATTCTTCTTAGGTTTCCATGTGTACGCAGCATTCATAGACAGTCGCTTATTAAAAATCCTTTGCACACTCAGAAGTGAAAGGAGGCAGACATCCATGAGCTCAAGGCCAGTCTGATCTACAACGTGAGTCCCAGGGCCACCTGCACTACATAGTGAGACCTTGACTCGTAAACAAAACAAAGCAAATCTCTTATGCAGTCGGTCCTGTAAGTGAAGCAGGGGACCACAAGGTTGACTTATTGTCCTCTAGCTAATCAGACCAACAGAGGCCTGGTAACTGTTCGCCAATATGTTTAGTATACATTAGCCATTTTAATGCAGAGGGTTGGGATGGGCAGCTGGTGCACAACCTTACTACCGACTAGGTGAATCATCAGAGCGTTAAACAGGGATGCCATGTGACAAGGGCCAGCAGTGGGGGGATTTGTATGAGAGAAGATAAGCAATGGAAATGACTTGGAGATGTCATGAGTAGAGAGAATAGTTGTGAAGCTGAGTGACAGGGGCTGTAGGGTGGGACAATCGTTAGATCATGCGATCAGGGAACACTTGTCTACATAAGGATAACATTAACAGCACGTGGGCACATTGACATGGATAAGACTCAGGGACTTGAACTCTGGAACAATGCTGGTCCCTCCACTGCTTTCTCAGGAACTCTTGCCTTGCCTCTAAACCAAAAGGCTTGTCAGGATGGCAGAGTCCCATCATGTCGTGATTGGGTCCAATATTCTTAGGCAGTTATTAATTTAGGCCAGAACCCAAGAGCTGGCTTGGGGTGGCATATGCCTGTTATCAGAGCACTCAAGGAGTAAAGGCACAGGTTGCCAGGCCTTCATGCCATTGCAAGGACCTGTTTGGTGAATAAAGGCCAAACAAAACAACAAAATCAAGCTTGAGGGTGAAATACAAGGTCCTGACTAACATGGCCTTGCCTCCCCCAACTCAATGTCTACTAGAGAGCACCTCCAGCTTTCTGCCCCACAACACAGCCCCTCTCTGCTCCTATTTTTCCCCACAGTGTTAGACAAATTTTGCTCTCAACTCTGATCGCCTACCTCACACGATGAACCCCTATCCTTCCATGCAACTGGCCTTCTGTTCTGCTGCTAAGCAGTTTCCATTGTTTAACCCTGACCTTTCTGGCCTAACGTACCTTGTGTCAAGAAGCCTGCCTTTCATCCCTAAACTGCCAGAGGCCAAGTGACTGAAGAAACGATGCTTCCATACCCAATCCACAAGTGCCAGCTCTCCTTGTAGGTGCCCCTCACCCAAGGTCATCCCAGGGGCACCCCACAACTCTGACTTCTGTCAGAACCCCTGTCCAGAGGAGAAGGGATGACTGCAAACTTGGAGCTTTCTAACTGAACTGACAAGTATGGAGACTCTATGCAAAACTTAAATTCCAGAACGGAGATGACAATTCTTGGCCAATTATAGTTGAATAATTGAGAAGACAGCCATTGGTTTGTCCTTGCTTAAGCTTACATGACCTGGGAACTTGGCTTCTGTGACTGTGTCAGCAGAGGGAGCCAGCCAAGAGACTGGCTACATCCAGTGAAACCCCAATTAGGCTCTGACCTCAGTTCCAGAACCTTCCTTTAAAAGGTTTGGTAAGTGGAGAGTAAACAGCCCAGCCACCTGTCTCCATAAAAACAGAGGCTTATGCCAACCTTGCATTTATTTCCATTTTCATATACCATTCGTACCCCACACCTGCTCTGTGCCACATTTCTTGGAGGTGTTGTGCCTTATTCCCCTAAGTCCATGTGAAATGGAGTCCTTGAGTCTCTCTGGACCCCATACTTCCTGCCGGAAGACTTGAAACCTGACTTCATGTCTGCTCTTTGTAGATAAAAGGGCACGCGTGTCATTGAGATTACACACTGCGAGAGTACAGGGAGAGGTTTTAACGGCAGACAGGCTGTTGTACAGCCACATCCTGCAAATGGAAACATTCCCTCTTGGTGGGAAGACAGGAGCTTGGGAGACTCCAGAAGTGTGTGAATCTTAGGAGATTCACAAGGGCCCCTCTCAGAATTGCATAAGCAGAAATGATTGCTGAGAGAGTGGCAACCCTTTCGTGTAGACGCCTGCAAGCTGTAGGCAACTTAGGCGAGGCAGCTTTCTTAAGGTGTCATCTATCCTGGGGTGGGTTTCTGGATGACACATCAGCCTCTGGGTGACCTCCTATAAGTACCTACAATAAACTTAGTAGTGTGGTTTGTTTGGTTGGAATTGCTTCTTTGATCTGTCATCAGTACGTTAGATAGAGGGGTTATCAGATATTTGTTCACATCTCCCATGGAAAAGTCATACAACATAGGCAAAAATTCAGTGTCAGATGCCCACCACGCCTATAAATACTGAACCTTTGCTTTTAGAAGTCTTTTTATCAGCCCAGCTAGACCTACAGTCTAGCTCCTTTATATAAATATCTCCTCCTTCCACCTCCAGGATCACCTTGCATCCTAGCAACCACTCTGAAATGCGAGTGTACTTTGTCCATTTGTAGAACAAGAATGATGCAAAACAAACAGAAAATTCCCCCAGATCATATGGTTAGTAAATGCCATAGCTGACATTCAATCAGGATGCCAAGCCTTGCCTAGAACAGATTTCTAGAACAGGGGACACTGGGACGGTGGAAATGTGCACCTAGGTGGTCAGTGGCAGAAGCAGGTAGAAAGAACTTCTATGAAAAAGATGGTTCCAAGGCACCATAAAAGGGGACCATATGATATCTTGAAGATTTGGTAAAATTATCCAAGAAGATAGGCTGAAATACAGGGGTGCTTGGGGTGGTGCACTTCCCACAGGTGGCTCTCTATACAGTTGATATTAGAGGTGTCATTTTTACAGGACTGATTTCTCATTCTTCTAGGCTTTGCTGTGACTCTGTCCGGGAGGAAGGGGCGGTTTCTTCCTCTTCTAAGGAGCTGGTGGCAGTAGGGATTTGTTTTCTCCACTCATCATGACTGTGCATAGCGAGCAAAGCTGGTAACTTGTTGCCTACCATGCACGGCTGCACAGCCAGCTGCTGGTGGATCCCAGGCCACCCAGCTGGCTCAGAGCTGGCTGCAGTCACAGACACAGGAGTAGAAGCCTCCTGGGCCTGTGCTTCGGGAAAGTCACCTCGTTCCCCCACCAAGATGTCCACTGGGGCACCCACCTAACTTCCCATTGGCCCGTGAGTTGGGAGGAAGTTCCACCAATTGGAAGACTGCCTCCAAAGGGCATTCTCTATGGACACTCTCTGCCTCTGCTTGCTAATGCATATTGCTCTGAATGAATAGTTTCCCTGCTTCATCAACATTTACTATCTAGGCAAAGGAATATCTTATTTGTCTTGCTAAGTGTAAATTGGGAAAACCCATTCTTGGTGTGATCAAATAGAAGGTTCCCGGCAGAGGGTAGGCAGAGAGGGACACATTTCCTCACTAGACTCCTTTCCTCTGAGGGTGATAAGCCTACATTGCTTCAAAGGCCTCTTTGGGTATTAGGCAGCGTGATGATGTAATCCACACTGATGTCAACAACATGGAGCCTTTTAGGTTTGAAGCCAGAAGATCAGGGTTTGGCCCAGAGACTAATTGATGCTTAGCTTTGGTATGTTACAGTGAGGGCAGTGTCTCAGTTTCCACGTATATCAATAGAGCTAATCCTGCCTACAGCACAGGGCACCACTCACACATGCATAAGCATCACCTCAGTGAAGTCCACATTGTATTCATCATCTCAGAAAAGTGTCTCATTGCTTTATAAATTAGAATAATATATTCAGACATAAAAATGAACATTTTAGCCATTTACAGGGCGGTTTTTTTAAAAACATTCGGTGATTTTATTACAGCCATCTTGTCATGCAACCATCCCCATTGTTCATTTCCAACCCTTTTCTTCTTCCCAGCTCAAAATCCGCACCCACTGAATGCTACCTCTCCATAGTTCTAGTAACCATTGTCTGTTCCCTGCCTCTGTGAATTCTGTCCTTACATGCAGAGAAGTCATATAGCATTTGTCCTTTTATATATGACTTATTTGACTTCAAATTTAATTCATGTTGTAGCATGGATAAAAAATTACCTTTTAAAGGGCGATTAATACCCTCTAGTCTGCATAGACCCCATTGTGTTCATCCAGTTTTCTACCAATAGACATTTGGGCTGCTGCTATGAATGCAGATTTGCAAATGCCCATTTGAGGACCTGCTTTCAATTCTTAAGACCTATGCCCAGAAGTAGTAATGGGTCAATGGTAATTCTAACTTTAACCCTTGGAATGACTTTTCTTTTCTTGTAAGAGGTATCATCAGAGTTATAAAGTGTCTCATCATAGTCTGATTTGCATTTCCTTAATGATTAGTGAGGTCGAGAAACTTGCCAGGTGCTTATTGACCTTTGTAGGTCTTCTCTGGCCAAATGTCTATTTGACTTACCTCATTTAGCTCCATAAAGGAGACACTATACAACACTTACAGCAAGACTTCTCCATTTCATCATGTCCCTGGTTCCAGCACATTGATCCACTGAGTTATTAGTTCAAACTTTTCTTGAGTGTCTACTCTGCCACAGACCATGGGTAGAGTGTTGGGGACATTGGAGCAGGGGAAAGTGTGGTAGGTGCACAGGTGGCCAGAGGAAGCAGGTAGAGAGAACACCTGGGGAAAAGATGTGCATTATTCCAAGGGGGAACAAAAGTGGGGCCACATGATATCCCTAACGGTTAAAATGCTAAGAGTAAGGGATAGGCAATGTAATGAAAAGGCAGGCATTCTAAACAGGGGGGAAGCTTTGAAAAGGTATGCTTGGAGGAAAACAACATTTACTGTGGCAATGCAAGTTCATGCAAATAACTTCCTCCAGGTCCATACCTTTGCACCTACTACTAAATCAAATCAAAGGGTACTAAATCAAAGGGTCACTGGACACAGTATGGATTTCTATGTTGATCAATGCTGATTAAGAGAGTCGTGTTCTGTACCCAGATGTGCCTCCTCCAACAGGGCTGCTGCTGTTCAAAGTCACCCTAGTGTAGACTTTCAGTCCCAGCATGGCTGCAGCCTCATCCCAGAAATGCTACAGAGAGATCGAAGGGCTATGTTCTTAGGTGAACCCTTGTGTTGAAAGCTGTGAGGTGGTGGCATAGTGGTTCCTATGGCAGCTGCCCTTGCGTGCACCCTTGTTCTGCAGAGAAGCACTGTTTATGAAATGGACTCAGCACAGAGACTCTCTGCAGTGCCTCTGTTTCTCATTGCTTCTGTTCCCTGAATGGCTCCATGTTTATAAGTGTCTGGTAGAGCTGTTGCCATGGACCACTTAGTATGACTGAAGTCATAGGACACCCAGTTTACTGTGGCTTCAGACCTAGGTCAAAAGATGAGCTGCCTGCCAATGCTGAGGGGCCAAGAGACTGCTGATGTGCTCAAGATTTCAAAACCCAAGTGTATCAATCTCCACTGCTGTTGTAACAAATGACTACAAACCAGCAAAGTCCCTCACCTCCTGCTCTTTGTCTCAGAGAAAGCATCAGATGCTATCCCTCAGTATTTTTCAGTCACAAGGCTGAGCTGCCAGCCCTTTAAGGGCAGATATAATTTAAATCACAATGGAGGGATGCTGGGTACTGTTGTCACTCTCCCTGACCTGCTGACCTGCCTTGCTTTCCCTTTCTACAAGACATCATCAATTATGATCTCATTATGGTGAACAGGGGAAGGAATACCACAAGGCTTATAGAGGACAAGGAAGCCTCCCAACAGGAGCATAGGTGCATATGGTAAACATTAGTTCCCCAGAAGTATCTAGATGGATAAGAACAGACACGTCTGAGAAAACACACTGGAGGCTCATTTCTGTTGCTAGCAGGTGGATATGAACACCTGCCCAGGATGAGTAAGGAGTCTACCTTCATTTACAGTGAGACAACTGCTTTGGCTACAGTGGCAGCTACTACAAGCAGCTTCTGGAGGAAAAAAAATTTCTGCCTGGGGAGGAAAAGCTTGGTAAGCATGGCAACATGAACTTGTGTGGGACTTCGTACTCTTTTCTGCAGGTTCTTAGTGTGCTAGTGCCTTGGCCTCTCTGAAGACCCGTCAGCACTATGTAAGGTTGGCTCAGCCTTTTGCAAATATTTTTGACCTCCATGACTTGTAGTTAAACCATGTGGTGGAGTACTGGTGCTCTGATGATCTTCTGGGTTCAGTTTGGGATCCTGGGGCCAAGAACCCCACTGGTTGCAGCCTCCTCATCTGGTGAATAGTGCCATCTCACGCAAAAGGACAGGAAGGCTTCCTGTGCACAGGTTGCTGTGGCAAGTCATCTCAGGAAGTGTTGAGCAAGACTAAGCTATAGAAAAAACAAATATGTTCTCCAAACCCCTAAAGTTTCTCTTTCCATAGGTATGTGGGAATAGCTCATCCTGCATAAAAATAGAATGCCTTCTGTATCACACCAGTTGTCTGGCTGTGGTTGTGTTTCCTTGCTGAGTGTTTTCTGGCCTGGTGTCGCTAAAGCCCCCATTTGTTTGAGCTGTGGTTTTGGCGAAGGCCTGCCCTTGGGCCTTGCACAGCTTTCTGGCTCTCCCAGCCTCATCATCCTAGCTCAGGCTTCCTCGTAAAAGAAGTAAGTTCACGGCCACTGTAGGCTTCCTAGCTGCAGAAAAGATGCTCATGGCTTTTCTGTTCACATCTACCCAAACTTGGACATAAAAACCATCTTCAGCATCCCCTGTGCCCACTGCTAGGATGCTGTTGAGTATCCTTGTAGGGGAAATGTAACCATGGTACTTACTCCATCATTTTTCCCATTTATCACTTTTCAGTCAGGGCTGGTACAGTTGGTTGGCCTGTCATGTGTCTGACCCTACACATTTGTTATTCTTCTACCAGGCTTGCCTTGCCTCTCCAGTCTTAAAAATTATATTATTGTGGGGGCTGGAGAGATTGCTTAGTGGTAAACAGCACTGCTCTTGTAGAAGAGCCTCATGTGATCCAGATAGCAGCTCACATCCCTCATTTACTCCAGTTTCAGGGCATTTGATACCCTCTTCTGACCTTCTTGGGCACCAGGGACACTGGTGGGACACACACACATACACTGAAAATAAAAATAAATCTTTAAAAAATTCTAAGAATATTAAAATATATTAATAATACAAAAACATGGGTTTCCCGGTGCTGTTTCAGCCCATTCATGTGGCACATCGATCACACCCTTCCCAGTTTTTGAATACTGCAGTCTGACCATATTCACCCTCCATCACCAAGATACCTTTCCTCTCAAAGGCCCATCACTTCCTGTTCCCTGAGCTCTTCTGCCCCTTCCTGTACCCTTCCCTCCTCCCTCCCTGTATGTTCTTTGCTGACATTCTTGTCTTCAAGTTTTCCTTTTTCTCTCTTTGGTTACAATCTCTGAGTGTCAGTTTCCTCTCCTATTGAGCAGCAAACTTCTCAGTAAAAGTTATTAATGTATTCCAAGACAATTGTTTATTCAGAGCAAGCCATGTACCGGGAACAGAAGTTATCCTTCAGCCATTCCAGGACTGGGCTGTATGAAGTGTCATCATATTCCTTTTCTCTAACCTGACACTGGGACTGGGGGCATTAGGAGATTTGCCAAAGATACACATATGTAGGAGCTATGAAACCTGAGTTTTAACCTTGCTCTAACTGTAAGCTTCATGCTGCAGCTTCAAGCTTTAACTAATCAGTTCTGAGGGGGAAAGGGTTTGTTAAAATTCCGTCACCAGGTTTTCAATTCCCGTCCAGTTAATTCCAGGTTTTCATCTTGCTAATTAATGCCTGTGCGGTCAACCTGTTCACTTGTGATTACTTTCTGGAGGACATTTCTCATCTGACGCTCCCGTGGGCTTGGAAATTTCATAGTCCTTTCACTGGAGGACACCACAGATACCAAGTTG
This sequence comes from Acomys minous, assembly GCF_964271855.1. Lineage (NCBI taxonomy): Eukaryota > Metazoa > Chordata > Mammalia > Rodentia > Muridae > Acomys > Acomys minous. The sequence goes on from NC_140496.1 coordinate 24,253,630, forward strand.
GCCTCTGGGTAAAACAGCATTTGCAGACACCCTTAGCCTTCCAAGCACCTGGTGTGTAACAGAAGCCAGACAAAGCACAGGTTCTCATCCTGGGGAAATTGAACTGTGCCTCTGACCTAGTGACTCAGACCATCTAGGGGGTCACTGAGACTTCTGTGTGGTGACAAAACTCTTCCAGCCTTGAAAGCAGCTGGAGAAGATCTGGGTGCAAGCATTGTATCCGATGAGCGGTGGCAGCAACACATGGGGGTGTCCAAAGCAGGTCTAGGAGAACCAAAGGAAGTAAGTTGGGGATGTTCTTGGGAGAAGGGGGTCTCCCAAAGAAAGGTCAACTTTTTAGCTGCTAATGTGGTATTGTGTTATGAGTCTAGGACACATTTGTCCCTTTCATCTTCCAGCCTGTGTGAGGCAGAGACTTAAGAACAATGAGAGTATGAGCTCGGGCCACTGCTCATTTGGAATAGTGCTTGCCTAGCAAGCAGACAACCTTGGCTTCAACCCCCAGCTACATTTAAATGAGTTGTGGTGGCCCATCTCTCCTCCTGAACAAGGGAGGCAGAGGTAGGAGAATCAGGGTCTCCTTTGGCTACATAACAAGGGCAGCTTGTTTATGAAACACCATCTTATTAAAAATATAATAAAAAAAAACTATAAAGCTATTGTAAAAAGGAAAACCAGGTTTTGGTTATTTTTCCACATCAGGTAACAAATTGATCTGCATGATGGGAAAGCACATTTATTAATCCAGCATGTACAAAATGCCTACAGTCATGGGGATGGGAAGGGAAGGGACACAGCTCCTTGTTCCAAACAGCATGATAGACCCTCTTCCTTCTTCCTTCTCTGGGGCTTTGAGTAAGATAGTCTCCTTAACCAATGCCCCCAATGTCGTTCTTCTGAGGGCCAAGGCTTCTAAACTGCAGCAAATTCAGTCCCCTGTGCATCATCTCTGACCCAATTTCAGAAGAAGTCACAATTAATGGCCAGAGTCAAGGATTTGAGCCCTAGAGCCCAAGGTTTTGGCCCCAGTCCTGATTCTTATAAACTGTATGCTCATGGGTCAAATCCCAAACCTTTCTGGTCCCAGTTTATGTTTTCGTAAACTGAACACAATGGTCCTCACACCACAAGAGTTTTGCAAATGGATAAGAGGAGGTAATTTATGAGTCAGCAGATTTTTTTTCTAGAAAAAGCCAGACAAGAAATTTTTTAGGTTATGTGCATTATACAGCCTTGGTTGCAATTACTACACTCTGCTATTGTAGCTTCGAATCAGCCATAGATGATGCGTACACAAATAGCTGACTTTTACTGGAAAACCTCTTTGAAGCAGCTCAAGTCCTTCATTTGCAGACCCCTGAATGAATGCCCATGGATCACTTAAAACAGAACCTGGTACAAGGTATGACGTGAGAAAGTAATATCTTTACCAGAAGTCCTTTGTGAAGAACTGAGATGAACCTCATCTGGCACCATTCTTCAAGCATTACATGGCTATGAGGAGAGTTCTGATGACTGAAGGCACTAGGAAAATATAAGCGATGTTTGTACAACAATACAAACCAGAACACCCACCATTCTGTGTGTGTGTGTGCGTGCGCACGCGTGCATACACATACATACACACATGCTCGAATGCATGTGTCTTGCATGTCTTGGGTGTGCTAGGCAGGTGGACACATTGGTAGTCTTGCCCAGGACTATCCCTGCTAAGATATAATAAACTAGCCATCATCATTTGTCAGCTGTAACTGGCAGGGAAACCCATCACCATTAGAAAGGTCCTAGTTGGAAGCATTAACTTGAAGTAATCAACGTTTCTTTAGTCGAAACATGATTAGGATTCTCCTTTTGACTCTTCAAAGTCATCTGGGTAGAGGGAAGCATGGAAAGGGTTTGTGAAATAGTTGTCCTCTAGCTCCTTCTTTACCAAGTTCTAGAATGTTCTCTGGAACACTTTCCTTGGTTTTCAGAAGCACTGTTTGCCTCTTTCTGTTAAACTGTATGCTTGGGGCTTCTGTGTGTAGACCTCAGATAAATCCTATCAGGTTCCCACATGATGGCATGATGGGGAGGAAATTGAGATGCCACTAGGCACAGAGGTTTGCTGTGAATGCTTTTCAAATGGACCATTAGTCATAAGGGCAATTTCTCCTACCAATGGGTTAGATGGGTCTAGAGTCCTGGGAAAAGAGTCATCCAGTGTTTACTATGACTTGTAATAAAACTATAGCTGAAAAGGGAAAGGACAGAGTACTCAACTACACCTTGTAGACATTGTCTAAGGTCCATTCTTTAGGCTGGATTCTCTCATGAGTTGGTTTTGAGTGCAAGGGACTATTCTGGGATGTGAACAGAGACTCCCCTCCCCCACGGAGAATCAGGGAAATGAGATAGGCAAGGAGAAGAAACAACTCCACAGCTATGCATGGACCAGCATGCTCTGGGCATAGTAGCTCTGTCCCAATTCTACGGGGGAGGGGGGACTCTTAGAGACTTAGATATTACCCCACTCAAAAATGATGTCTCAGTCTGTTTCACACTGTTACTAGAGAACTCCAAGCTATAAATTACTGAACTGTTTATCATTACCTGGGCCCAGGTAACTAATACAATAAGCTTATGTTTACTAATTTTCTGGAGTTTGAGAAGTACATGATCAAGCAGCATAACTATTGAGGCGTTTTCTGATTTTAACTCATGGTGGAAAGCAGAAAGACACGTGGGCCATGTACAGAGGGAACAGGGGTGGGACAGCCTTGCTTTATAGGAACTTACTCGGATTCATTATTCAGTGATGAAAAAGCTAGAATTCAAAAGAAGAGAAAAATATGAACCCATTCACAAAGACTTGCTCCTGCAACCAAACCTCCTACTAGGCTCCACCTCTCTCTCAACAGAATCCATTGAAGACCAAACTTTAGTGCAAGTGGTGATGGGAACAAACCATATTCAAACTACAGTGGGTGAAGAGCAAGAATATTAAGCTCATCACTATGAAAAGGGCTGGCCCCAGGGATGATACCTTCTTAGCACAGTGGCCCACATGGGTTAGAGCTGCCTGCCATGATATAATCTGAGTGGATACTGGCTGAGCCCCATTGGTGTGCCAGAAGAAACACCTATGGATGCCGACAAAAGCGATGCTCACCACCTCCTCTTTCTACTAGGCTCAAGGTGGTTGAGGACTTGCTAATAGGCAGAAGAGATGGGTTGGATGCTTTCTGCTAAGCAGCAACTAAGGTTTGGGTACAGATTTACCTGGCTGCACAGCCAGGCTCTTTCTGCTGGGACTTGCTTAGTCCAGAGTCACTTCTGGGGTGAGGTGTAGAGACAGAGTCTGGGGATTAGCAGCGTCCTCTGTGGTTGTAGCCGCTTGGCAGATTGCTAGGATTTTACTACCTTAGTATGTTCCATTACAGTGTTCTTCCTTCTCTTCAGAGCTGTTAACTTTGCCTCATTATTATTTCATTGGGCTGAGCTCTGGTGAAACATGGCCTTTAATTTGTTTATTTAGCATTCCTAGTCTGCAGTTGCTGATAGAATATAACTGATTAGTTAATTAATCGTGGCTTGCCATGGTTCATGCTGGATCGTGACGATACTTCAGACACTAATGGGATCTTAGGAAGAGATGGGCAGTGACAGAGGAGTGTCAGAAATCAGGCTTGCAAGCTAAGGCAGGGCTCTGGTCAGGCAAAGGAAAGTTCCCAGCTCTGTCCAGCCAAGGCATCAAGGTAAACTAGGCTCACTGGGGCAGATGAAAGGCCAGTAGCTACAGCAATTAGGAATCCGAAATGAGTTATTGGTCAAGCCAGGTGCCTGCTGAGCTTGGCGCTGTGAGGAAACCAGCTCATCATGAATATGTTTGACTGTTTGCCCTGAGAACTGACTAAGTTATTGGCCATTAGTGATCAACTCAGACTTCTCTCCCTATGCCTAGGGATTGGTGTGGCTTTCTTATGGGGAAATTACCTAGGAGCCCTTGGCCACCAGTCATCTCATTGATACATAAAAAAGATACTCATGACTTTGGAAATTAGGAGCTGTGAATCATAAAAACGAGACTGAACACCAATTTTACAAATTTCTTAATTCATTGCAACAAGCCATAAAGATACAAGCATTTTGAGTTTCCAGTGTAACAGGCCTCCAGACCTTAGCCCAACTGATGCCATCTTAGGGGCGCCATTATGACTTTAAAACCAAGCACATAGCCCTCAACATCTGCCAAACTAGAACAAAGACCTAACCCATCAAAGACCTAGCCCATACGTCCATGCACTAACCTTGCTTTTTGGCTTCTGTACTTCTGCTTCTTGTTAACTGAAGAGTAACTACCAGGATGTGGGCTTTGTACATAAAGCACAAAGGGCTGTAAAGCTTGGGTTTGCGTGATTTGGACAGGTTCCCTGTGTAGTCATCAGCTGTCAATAAAAACTGTCCTATTGGGTCTATTAATACCCACGTGGTGGTCTCTGGTAGGCTTGCCTTGCAATATAAGGACCTTATTTTACATCCCATTTATATCTCAGCTCTGGGACAGGATAAAATGATGTTTAGGAAAAAAATGGAATAATTATATGTAGCTTCCATAAGTCATTTTGCCAAATATGAAACCCAAGCAGATGCCTTTGGTAGAAAAGGCACATCACAAAGGCAGGCAACATGGCCAACAGCGATCATGGCTGTTACCAACATCATCGGTATGCTTATCTCAGTGGTGAGATACTGTCCCTGTTGGTGCCTGCTGAGAGACTGAGTGTTCCTTCTTGGCCATGCTGAGTAGATGGATAATTGGAGTCCTTTGAGGATGCAGGTGTCATGACCTATGAAATTCTACCTTTCTGTGTGTTTTTAGGAGTGATGGCCAAAACATATTCCTCTCTCAAAGTAGGACTATTTAAATATAAGCCAAGTTTTGATGAAAAAAAAAAAAACACAAGAGTATTTTGCTCTACTCCATACCAAGAAGGAGAAGATGCAAGAATGGAAGACAAAAGAATTGAGGCCCGCCATGGTCATGGCCCACCACAATGCTTTTGGTTCACAAGGTTATTCAACTACTGAACTGTGTTCCCAGTACTGACCTGAGGCCCAGCAAACTCCCCTACATGTTGCCAGCTTCTACTGTAGAAGAAAATTGGTTTTGTGAAGGTCCATTTACAGACAGGAGAGAGCAGCATCTAGTGTACTGAAAATGAGGACGAAGACGAAGACATCTAGTATGACCTAGGGACAGAAGAAACCCTGCTGTTAGGTGACATGAAATGATCTTAAAGGACAAACTGAGATTTCATAGAAAACAGAGAAGGGAAGGCCATGCCTGAATGAGGGAGTAACGAAGGCAGTGTCTGAGGAGATGGGCAGGGAGGAAGCCCGTGGCTCTGGGGCATTCTTCCCAGACTCTGGAGAAAGAGAAGGTCTTGTAAAACCATGTTTAGTGATCCTGTAATTACCTTCACCCTAGGAAAGAGGATAATGCCAAAATGAAAGCGATTTTTCCAGAGCACAGATTCTTCCTTGGACTCAGCCCCAGAGACTCAGCGTGTCCTGTCTGGCTAGGCCACTCCATTAATGCCCAGCCTTGCGGGGATGCTGACTTTTCCCAGTAGCCCAGCTTCTTAATGGGCACAGTGCCTGGGCACAAGGTCATTCTGAAATAGATATTTGCTGAAGAGCACATCGAAATGAGTGAGTCCGTTCCTTTCCAATTTTTGGGTTTGCCTCTGTCTTTATGAGGGAGCCTTGAGCAGAAATTCCAGCCTCTTAACTATGAGAGTTGCTGACTGAAAAATGGAATTTGTTGCATACAGGGTTGTGGGGAAGAGCAAGTGAAATGCGAATGCACCCGGGAAAGTTCCCTATACATAGTAGCTGCTAAGGCAAGTGTCCTAAAGTAAAGTGCACAAAAGGATAGACAAAGTCCTTCAGATGAGGGTGTGCTCCCCACACCATAGGTATCCTGTCCTGTTTACTCAGCTCCCTTGAGAATTCAGAGATGCAGCTCCTGATGTCACTTTCCCTGCAGCTCTGGAACATGTCTCTTGTCTGTCCTTCCTCAAATGGAGACATAGACCTGTTTTCCAGAAAGTTCCATGGGGGTATGGAAACCCCTGGGTGGGAGGGGGTATGAAAATTATCTGTTTATCTCTGAGATGTGACCTGTGGATGTTTTTGTTCAAACACTAGTGTTTAGCAATGCTCAGCTTGGCATAAAGCATCCATCTGCTCCCTGGGTTGGGAGTGGACTGAGCCTGAGGGGACAGCCTCTCAGTCTCACAAACGTGGATTGTTTAGTATTACCTGGAATGGACCAACTCGTGGAATCATCAAGGATAGCTCATGGACCCATTAAACTTGTCTTCTGCCTTTTTACTGACAAGAAGGAGACATTTCTATCCTTATCAGAAAATTGAGCACAAGGACATAGTCAGACTTAAAATATTAATTTAGAAAATTGTGGACATATCAACAGATAGGTCACTGATTTGTTTTGGGGGCTCTTGCACAAGCGCGGAGTGGTTAAAGGAGACTGCTTGTGAAGTAGGGCCAACTCAAAGTTTCCAGTTGCCTCTCAAGCAGCAGCAAGGCTTTAGAGCTTGTCAACAGTGGGGAAGGTGGTATGGTATCGTCAACAGGGCTAGAGGTGAGTGAAGAAGGAAAGGATAATTGTGACTGCAAGTTTCTTTACCTATGTCAAGTGAGAGAGACTCTTTCTGCACATAGTGGAGACACCAGTCCCTGTGGAAGGGCTGAGTTGGGCAGTGGAGACGGGATGTCTATATGGGCTACTCAGGTGGGGTGGTGGGAAGGTGCTCCACAGAGACAGCGGGGGTTTGAACAGGGAAAGGACTCAAGGTATAAGGAAGAGCTGGGAGAGGGCCCTGCCTTGGGGGCTGATGGGTAAGCCACCAGGCTTGCTCAGCATCAGCTGGCTAGAGAATCCCAGCTCCCATTTCCTGCTTTGTAGCATAGTGGGTGGGCCACCTGATGCTAATCACTCTACATCTCAGTATATCAGTATTTTAATTTGCAATTCATCCCTCAACAAATACATTCAATGCTCAACAAATACATTCCTCCTACTCTTCTGAACTTTTGAAAGTGAATCTCCATGGCCATGGTATTGGGTACAAGGCTAGGGAACTGCCAGAATCCTGAAAACACATGACTAGATGTGACCAGCCAGCATCATTCCTGTTCCTCCCTCAAATTGCTGACTGCAAGTGTGCGTCAGAAGGAGGGCAGCATGACACGGTGTGACCACAGCTGCACCCGCTATGCCGTGCCAGGAAGATGAGCCAAGTGGCCTCGTGTTCCTATGATCCTGAGTCACAGAGCTGATATCCTGCCACGGAGTCAGGAGCATGCCGCAGCTGCTCCTAGTGCAGAAACATCCCTAGGAATGAGAGGAAATCTCTTGCAGAAACGCACTGTGGTGAGAAGATTGGTCCCCAGGGATGTCTGCATTAGAATCCCTGGAATCCATGATTATGTGACCCCCATGTGGCAAAATGGAAATACAGCTATGGATGACACTAAGGCTGTTGATCAACTGCCCTTGAGGAAGATCATGCTGGGTTACCTTGATGGGCAAGGGCTGAGGAGACGTCTCAGAGAGTAAACCATTTGCCCTGCAAGCCTGACAACCTGAGTTCAAATACCCAGGACCTTCCCGAGATGCTCCTAAGCCTGTAATCCTGGTGTGGTATTATGGGGAAGTAGAAGATAGAGACAGAAGGAAGCTGAGGGCTGGTGAGTCTGGTGGGGGTGGGCACACAAATGAACAGTGGCAGAATTAGTCTTGGACAAGGTAGAAAAGGAAGACTTACACTTGAGGTTGTTCTCTTCTCTCTCTCTCTCTCTCTCTCTCTCTCTCTCTCTCTCTCTCTCTCTCTCTCTCTCTCTCTCACACACACACACACACACACACTCCAAAATTATGATGATGATGATGATGATGATGATGATGATGATGATGATGATGAAGTCTGAATGGGCTAAAAATAATCAGAGGGTCCTTAAAAGAACAGAAAACAGAGATAGAAGGACAGTATATTAGAAAGATTTGGTCTAATGTTGCTGCCTTTGAAGGTGGGGGAAGGAGCTTAAACCAAGGAAAGTGAGCTGACTCTCAGCAAGAAAGAGAAAGAAACAGGTTCTCCTTTAGAGCCATCAGAAAACCACACAGCCCTGCTTCACCTTAATTTTTGGGCCAGTGAGATCCATATTGAATTTCTAACCTATAGAACTGTACGGTGACAAATACATACCATGACCATGCTTGTGGTTACTGCAACAGCAATATAAAACTTATGTGCTTGCTTACCACGCCCAGTTCCCCCCAATACTCCTTAAATTCCAACGGGCCCTTTAATTCATGCATTCACTCATCTGCTCATTCATTAACACCTACATCTATTTGTTCACGTATCCTGGGCCTTAGGTTGCTAACTTGTAAATGGCAGGAAAACTATTGTTGGATTATTTGGAGGGTTAAATAGACAACTAAAGGCTTAGTATATTGACAGCAGTAGTGCAAACATTCGTGAGTGTTAATTGCCTCTATTTTTATTGTTCTTGTTGTTCAGTCAGCAAACGTCACTGGCACCAGGCTTGTGCCAGCTGTTTCTGAGCTCGAGTCCTTGCCCCTAGGTGGGAAAGCCAAGCTTTGAAGCATGCTTTCCCTAAAGCCTTCCTCTGTACTGTCTTAGTCTCGCCGGCCACTATTATCTTTAAGTCAAGTGAGTAGATGTCACTGGTTAGCCAAACTTTAGGTTTCCCATGAACAAAATCAGAAATTTTTTTTTAATTGAGAAAAAAAAAAAAAAAAAGAACATTGTCCACAATTGGTCAAAGCATTTGAACCAAGAAAGGACATCATTGTGGGGGAGAAGGGAAAGATAAGTCATGTTGTCCCACTTTCTCTCTCCAGCACCTTACAATGTCAGTGTTCCATCCCCATTTCAATGTGATCAAATAGAGGTATGAGATCCCACTATTGATAGGGGGAGAAGCAAAATGGAACCCAGGACACTTTAGTTGCAATCCTGTGTGTGTCTAGCCACTGCCCCCTGCTGGGTGTTGGGGCTTACTGTACACAAGCCCAGCAGATTAAGGTCCTTTGGCAGACCTTTGTGTTTTTGTCCCCCAGCTTGCCGGCCAGCAAATTCATCAAACCCAGCATCATAAAGTCTAGTTTTCTCTGCTCCTCCACCTCCTCCCTCCTATTACAATGGGAACAGTATCGTATTATCCAACACCATCCTACAACCTGGCTAGCTTTAGGGTATAGGAAGCATCAGTCTCTGTGGGAGCCTCTTTCAAAGGGAAGGCATTCTCCTCTTTGTCTTTTGAGAAGTCTCCTGTTCTGCTGATCCTCACTATATACAGCTTCAGGAAGACACAGGAGTTGCCCTCTGCCCTGCCTGGCACATGCCTACTTCTTCCCTCCAGTGTTCCATGGATCCCAGAAAACTCCCAGACTTTCCTGTTTGCACTTCAGGACATTTGGATTCCTGAGTACTCCCTGGAGAGGTATCCAGTCTGACAATCCCAAATTGTCATAGGAAAACAATGTTAAAGTAGCCAAGATCCAGGCAAAGGAGGATTGTCCTCTGAGAGTGCACCTATCTGAGCCAACATCTGCCACCTCTTTGATGTCAATGATATTGAGAGACACCAAGAAGAGATAAAGAATGGATCAGGAAGTGGAATGGGACCTTTACTATCATTTGAAAATAATTTGACTTAAAAGTAGGCCCAGTAGTTGAAGTGATGTCTCTAGCAAACAGTTTTGCTTTTCGAGGTCAGTGGTGGCTGAGGGGCAGGGAATAGCCTTGGTGTCTGGGATCACACCAAAAAAGCAGACACCAGAGTGCCACATGCCTTTTCAGAGCTCACTGCAGTAAGGCCAGAGGGTAGAAACTTGACCCCAAATGCTAAAGGCTCAAGTACCTTTGCAAGTAGAAGAAGCTCTATGGCGCAATTACCTAAGCTTGGGCTTGCTTGCAATGTCTTGCTGCTAAGGAAGGCCACCATCCTCGATTGGCCTCTGCATCTCTGACCACAGCGAGGCCACGATGAGGTCATATCGAGTGTGCACTGCACAAGTGCAAATCACCTCCCCCATGCTGCCCTCTGCCTTCCTTTATGCACAATCTTCCTACACCAGCTCCATAAAGCTCTTCTCCATGAGAACAGCTGGGGCTTTTGTAATTTTCCCTGTCTGCTCCTCTGCATATTTATTTTTCATGGAGTTGGAGTAGAATTGAAAGGAAAGAATGGAGAAAATAGAGTTGACTTGATTAAGTATGTACTCTGAGGCAGGCAGGCCTGTGCTAAGGGCTTTACAATGATTATCTGATTACCACCTTAAAGCAAAGCTTTTATATCAAATTTACAGATTAAAAACAGTCGAGGGCTGTGGAGATTATTTTGCCTGAGTGTAGCTGGCTCCTATATCTACAGTGAGAGCTTAGCCCAGATCTGTTGAACTATGAGGGTAGCCTGTGTCATTTTCACTATCTAAATGAGAAACTTCCAGTAATCCACATATTTGTCCTTATAAGTCTTGGGAAATGGTTGTTTCTTATCGTGCCTTGGAGGCAATACAAAAACCTACTATTCCTCTACAGCTATCAGATAAATATTAAATTATGTTTGATTAAAATTTTGTTTGAAAAACCTTTGCCACTTTCCAACGCTGAAAACTAGAACTCCATGCATGCAGTGTCTGATAGCTTCCTGTTAAATAAAGCATTCAATTAACCAGCACATTATGGCCCTAAACATTTCAGATGAAACAGTTTTTCCTATAAAAATGTAAGGAATACCATATGGAGAAGAATTCACAGTGCATTCACAGAACACTTGGAGGCTGAGACTCTCCAGTGATGGAGAAAAAACGACTTCTAGGCTTCATATTTTCTCTCTCTCTCTCTCTCTCTCTCTCTCTCTCTCTCTCTCTCTCTGATTTTCATTGTATGATTGGAGAATGGGAGAGGAAAAGAGTGGGGGCTCAAATTATTCTTAAATTTTTGGTGGCTCCAGGGTGACTGGGGACAGAGAAAAGTCACTGTGTGTCTCTGAGACCACAGGGGGAGACACAAAAGGACAGCTGCCTCTTGCCTCACCTTTAGTAGTCTACTTGAGGGACAGTTGCAAGAGTCACAAATGATGGACCGAAGATACACTGGGGCTGTTCTAATGAGAAGACGGTTGTTCAGAACTTGTGGTACAGGATCAGCAAGTCATGGTGGCATTCCAGTCCACTGGGCACTTTCTCTTTACACTGGTTTCCCCAAGGGACAAAGATAAGACATGAGTTAATTGGCCTGTGACTCAAAAAGTCCTTTTGGTTGGGTCTATGACAGCCATTACAGGTTTTGACTTTTTCAGGAAGGGCCAGTGTGGGACCAAGTACATACACATTTCATTTCTTCAATGCCATTCCAGCAGGGTAATTATAATTTTATCCAATATAGATATATAGGAGCTAAAGTTCTAGTAATTTTATGACTACTCAATAGCCGTATAGTTTAAGTGGTAAGCGGTAGAGCTGGTCTTTAAGTCCAGGCAGATGCTTCTCTGGAAGAAGGTAGAGTTTTATAAAAGCCATAATAGGCTATGCTTCTTTATAAAAATTTATTTTTAATTTATATCTTTACTTTATATCTCAATCATAGCCCTCTCCCTCCTTTCCTCTCTGTCCCTCCCTCTCACCCTTACCCCCTCTCTTCTCCCCTTGTCCTCAGAAAAGTGGACCCCGACTACCACCACCACCAACCTACCTCAGAACATCAAGTCATATCAGGACTGAGCTCCTCCTCATCCACTGAGGCCAAGCAAGGCAGCCCAGTGAGGGTGAAGTGAAGGAAAGCAGGCAACAAAGTCCATGTCATAGCATCTGCTTAACTTACTAGGGGACCCACTGAGGGAATGACCAACCAATGACTGTCCCAACCTGAGACCCACCCCATGGGAGAGAGATCAACCCCTGACACCATTAAGGATACTCTGCTATCCTTATAGACAAGAGCCTAACTTAAGCTTTCCCTGAGAGGCTTCACCCAGCAGCTGACTGAATCAGACACTGAGACTAGGCCACACATTAGGTAGAGCTTGGGGAGTCCTCTGGAAGAGTGGGAGGAAAGAACAGAAGGACCTGGAGGAGACAAGAACACTGCAAGAAGACCAACAGAGTCAACTGATATAGACCCATGGGGGCTCACGGAGACAGAAATGCCAACCAAAGAGCATGAATGGACTGGACCTAGCCCACGGGTCTGATAGGAAGCACAGCTGTTAGGCATTCTGCAAAGATCTCTGCCCTCGATGTCCAAGAAACATGATGAATATCCTGCTGCTACTGAGGACCCCCGGCCATTGTATCCTCCAGAGAAGCAAGCTGTTATTTGTATCACTCAGAGAAGAGTTTCCTGTTTAAAAATGAGTGTTCTTCACCCTTCAAACTTCAAGGGAAAGAGGCTTGAGTGATTGAATGCAACAAAGTAAATCCCTCAGAAATAAATGAACATTTCACATCGTGCTTCATTTCAGTTTCATGAGCTCCAAATAGCACTTCAAGTGATTAATGTTTTCTTCATTAACCGTAACTAAGCCTGAGCAAAGCCTCTCTCCTTTCTCTAGTATGTTTTTTTGTAGGAGATTGAGGGTAGCTCATCTCTAAAAGTAACCCTTTGGCACCTGCTGTAGGCAGCTCAAATAGAAGAGAACTATGGGATGTGCTGACAAACTGGCATGGGACACGTTGTTGGTCCTATGACTTTCTGTATGACCTTAAAAAATGAGTTTCCCATCGACATTTTAATAGTAGGGTGTTTGTATGACCGTTAGAGAAACCCATTTGTCTCCTACATTGTTTGTTCCTTAGGACTGTGTCTCCTGGTATTCATATGCATTAAAACAAGGCCGTACTTAGGACTTGCTTTAATCAACAGAACATACTAGGCCCTCTTGAGAAGGCTAAAGTATAAGTTTCCCAAAGCAATAGTTTCTCAGCAGGGCGTGGTTGTTCCTCCGAAGGGTGTCAGGGCCAAGAGGTGTTTTTCCTCCATGATCCCAAGTTGAAGAATGCTACTGGAAGATAGTGAATGGGGACCAGACTAAATGGTCTATGATGCAGAAGATGAGAGTGACTGCCCCTCCCTAACCAGTGTTCACAGTGGTGAGATGAGGAAGCTGTTTCAAATCCTTGAGCTCAGATCTGGTCCTCAGTCTCCAGCTGCCTTACTGGAGAGTTCAAGGGAGAATGCTCCATTGAGATGACAAATTGAGGAGAGGCCCTGAGACTTCCTGGAGAGAACACAAGAAAGACATCATCGTCATCGTCATCAGCGTCGTCGTTGTCGTCGTCGTCATCATCATCATCATCATCATCATCATCATTATTATTATTATTATTATTATTATTATTATTATTATTATTATTATGTGATTACCTGGCAAGAAACAACTGAAGGAAGGAGAGGTTTATGTAGGTCCACAGTTTAAGAGAACCATGAAGAAGGCATGGGGAAGGTGACAGGTGGCTGGGGATTCTCACACCTAGGCAGAACAGGAGTCAGGAGGGGAATATGGATGCTTTGTTGGCTCTCTCCTATTTCTCTTCCACTCAGTCTAGGGCACTAGCCCAGGAGATGGTGCTACCTACGTGAAGGGAAGGTCTTCTCTTTTCAGTCAGTCTACTCTGTAAATACCAGACACACCCAAAGGTAAACTATACTAATGTCTTGGGCATTACTTAACAAAATTGAGGACTTTGATACACTATTTTCTACCCACCCCACATTTCTGATAAGTCCAGCCCTACAGATGAGTCCCTGCTAAATACAAGCTGAAAGGAATCATCAGGCAGACTGGCCAAGGAGCTGCCTAGTTCAGCTTTCAAAAACAGACAGCATTTAGAGTTTCATTATTGGTTGAATTTTTTTTTTCTCTTTTTTTTTATTAATTTATTCTTGTTACATCTCAATGGTTATCCCATCCCTTGTATCCTCCCATTCTTCCCTCCCTCCCATTTTCCCCTTATTCTTCTCCCCTGTGACTGTTCCTGAGGGGGATTACCTCCCCCTCTATATGATCATAGGGTATCAAGTCTCTTCTTGGTAACTTGCTATCCTTCCTCTGAGTGCCACCAGGTCTCCTCTTGAAGAGTATCTAAATTCGATTCCCAGTGCATCTAGTTGTTCATAACTGCCTGTCACTCCAGCTCCAAGGGATTCGACTTCCTCTTCTGACCTTTGTGGGCATCTGCCCTCACATGAATATGCCCATATACAGATCAATACACATACACATGTTAAAAAATAAATCTTAAAAAACAAATGAACTGATACCACTCATCTCCTTTTTAAAAGATTAATATGTTCCTGGAGGACGGAAAACAAGAGTGTTCTTGATATCTAAAGCACTGTATAAAATGATGTATCAGAAGACACAAACGTGAGTTTTTAAAAATGTGAAAACATGGATGTTATTTACAACAGAAACAACCTCCTTCATATTTCTATCTTCTCATCTTGTCACTTCTTTCCTTATGTTCTTCATTCGTATGTTTTATGTTTATTGTATTAATGTATTTTAAAAGTGTTTGTTTGTTTGTTGTTTTGTTTTTCTCTGTGTAGCCTTGGGTGTTCCTGGACTTGCTTTGCAGCTCAGACTGACCTCGAACTCGTAGAGATCTGCCTGCCTCTGCCTCCCTGAGTGCTGGCATTACAGACGCGCTCCACTGCACCCGGTTTAAAATGTATTTTATTGGCTTATATTCAGTGTAAATAGCTATGGATGTCATGCAGATGGGTTCTTCCACAGGTGCTACGTGCTTTGACTGCAGCAGGCTCTCATGCTTTCCGCTCTCTCTCTCCCTCCCTCTTCTTCCCTGTCTTTATGATCTCGCTCCTTCTCCGAGGGTCCCATTTGATTTCACTTAAGGTAAAATTTATTTCATGTGTGTATGTAGTTAATTAATTCAAAAGGCTCCCACACAATGATTTTGTTTTAACTTTACCCAGTTTGTCCTGGTTAATATCTTTCATTGAAAATAACGAGTAAATTCTCTTGTGTCAGTGAATCACGATTTGTTTAGCTCAGCCCTTGTCACTGGTTAGTTTAATATCACAGTGGTTGAATTTTTTTAACAATAGTATATCTTTATTTTGTGACAATGAACTGTGTATCTCCATCCCGCTTCCACTCCCCACATCACTACCTTCCATTATATCCTCTTTCTTTCTTTCTTTCTTTCTTTCTTTCTTTCTTTTTTCTTTCTCGCACTGAGTCCATTTGCTGCCTTTTGCTTTGGTGACTAATTTTGTTGGCTTGGTCTTATGCAAGTCGTATACAGTGAAACCATAGCTGCAGTTGAGTTTCTGAATGCAACAGCCATGCCATGTTTAGAAGACAGCATGCCATAGAGCTTCTCCCATAATTCAACTTATTATTGCTATTTTATACCACTAATGTTTGAAGTAGCTTGTAATAACTAAATCAGGAACATCCTCTAAAGAAGTTATGGTCACAATGAATAAAAAGAGTCTTCTGTAGAGCATCTGCTGTTCTATCTCAGGTCCTCTCTTTGAGAATAGGGTTTCAACCACCTGACTGAAAAGTAGATGACAGCTATTGGTAGAGTTTGAAAGTTCTCACTGGTGTTAAAGTCTGCTATCAGCTGGCAAGAGTCACCTCATCCAACCTCATAATCCATTCCCTTAAGCAGTTACAATGACTAGTCCACATGGTTGGAAAGAGAGGCTTAACCTCAAAACAAGACAACAAAGGGTCCTTGCATTTTTGTTGCTCCCCAGGTCCAGATAGCAGCTGGGAAACACTTCTCATTGTTGATCCCAGAATCATGTGGATCTTCCAGATCTTGATCTAGAGAAAGATGCTCTAATAACTCATTGGTACAAATTCAGTCTCAGATTATGTCTGCTAGAGAACCTGTCTTGGAATACCATTCTTCCTCCATCATTTCCAACTTACATTAAGGTTTGCATTGAAGGTCTTTGCCTTAAATCCAAAGTAGTTTGGCCCACAGTGCCATCTTTGATGCATGCACTAAGCATTGCTCCATGCTTTATCACTCACTGGCTTTCTTTCTGATCTTTGTTATTGGTTGCTTTGATAATAAAGACAGGAACAATAGCCCTTGCCTTAAACACAAAAAGAGTCATAAAAGTTTAATGGTAACTCTAGGAAACTCATAAATAGCCAATAGGAGGAAACATTAATCTTCCCCAGAGATGCAAAAAGTGCAAATTAAATCTACCTTTAGATACCATTTTACACTGACTAAATTAGTAGAATAAAGTAAAAACAAATTCAAATACACAGTACTGGTGGCATTGTGGTAAATGTTTGTCCTTTTAATAGGATGATTTAAATATAAATTTCTCAACACTAGAAGAAAGCAATACGGCAACACACAGTGGAAGCTATAAATATGTTCCTGCCCTTTGGCCTACTAATGGTATTGTAAGAACCTATCTGAATACATTCATTTAAGAAAAGACTTGAAATTTAAATGCACATCTCATGACTTACACCAGGCTATGAGCCATAGCTACAGCCTATGGAAGTATATGGTGGAGGAGCCTGGAGCAGAGTTGGAAGATCGTGTATGGAAACAAAAGTGAGTGAAATTGGTGTCTCTCAAAGCTTTGCATTCTGACCCATTCTGACACCCAGTAAGCAGACATGTTATTAAAAGGTACAGCCCTGCATCTGAACCCCAAATCGTCATGACCAGATTGTGTGAGTTAGACCTGCACACCTGCCTTTTAAATTCGCCAAGTGATGACTCTGTGTCTGCCAAACATGGCCACCCTTGTCAAAACTCTTCCTGTCTGTCCCTTCAAAGCGAGATGTAATTAGAAGAGAGTATCTTTTAAAACACTTCAGTGTCATTTTGTTATGTTTTTATAATTGTTAGAAGGAAAAAAAGTCACCTTCCTTGAGCACTCCAGATAAAAGTCATTTTAATTATGGGTATTGTAATAGACCCAAATTAAGGTGCAGAGCTTTAACCTCCTCTCTGTGAGTAGGTTAAGTAAGAAGAGAGAAATCTTGCTTTCAGAAAAGGACATTCTTATCAGCATTAATGTCCTGGTAGTAGATATTTATGGCATATTTAAGAACCAAAATGTTCCAAAGCCCCTTGCTTCCATATGTACAGCATTTGTGGTTCCTGGATGGAGGGTGTGGTCGTAACGTTGTCTTCAGTTTTGCAAGGAGTTGTTCTCACAGATGACAAGGAAATACTGACTTTCAAAGTTTAATGATATTGGCCCATTACTCTGAAAAGAGGAACATACAAAAGACTATCTTAGTAGACCTGGAAAAGAGGCAGAAATGTGGAAATCAAAAGCTGGTGCCACTCCAACCCTGTTCTTGATGATATGGGCATAATAAAGCAATCTGCTATAAAAAAAAGTTATGTATATCTTAGCTTCAAATGTGTTTCAGTGACTAAGTGCCCACGTGATAGTATAGGGCATTTCCTATTCTTTGAGGAAGAAAAAAAAATCCTGCCATTAGCAGAAACATGTTTAATTGCAAATTCTGCATTAGAATGATACTGGACAAGAAGATACTTTAAAGGTTAGCCCTTGATGCTAATTGGTGTTCACCTGATACTTAGTCCAATTACTGAGGCCAAGGGCCAACCCGGGTTAGAGGGCAAGTCCGTGCTCACGTCTGGGCATGTCCACGCGCACTATCAAAGATCTCAAAAAGGCAAAAATAAATGGAATCAGGAGGAAATACTGCGGAGCTGTAGGCGGTACATGTTGATGTGGATGGAGCCAAATGATAGACAGACTTCTTTTCCTGTCTTTGTCATGTCTGCAGAAGATGAAACAATATTTTATCCTCGGTTTCCTGTGCGTTGGGACCAGGTCGGGAGAGGCTGAATGCCTGTGGTGGCTTTGACTTCAAATAAAGTTGTGCTCACTGTGGTGTCCAGAGCAATCTCAAAGGCTTTACTTTTCCTGACAAAAGGAACAGTGGTTTCAAAAGGATGTTCTAATTAAGAATGATTCTGAAGACCAAGGTTTCACTAAGTGGATTAAGAGGAGGAACAGACGAAAAGAGGACTCAGCAATCAAGCTGATTCTCTTTAAATGTTGCCCTGTTTACAGCATCATGTAAGCAGGACATGTTTCTAGTTAAATATGGCTAAATATAAAAGACAAAATACCAAGTTTTAGCTTTACATTAGGCCATGCATTTGATTTTGTAAACTCACCACTATTTTCTGATTATCTAGTAAAATGTATGTCATGTTACTTAGGCTGAAGTTCCTCTAAGTATGACCCTGTTGCTCATAGAAAGAGATTGAAATAAGACAATCACATGATAGCTGTGTCAACCACTACAGGTCATTTACACGGATAAGCACATGTGTATGCCAGTTTATCTTTTCCTCCTCATGCTTAGAGAAACTCAGATTTAAAAAAAAAAAAGAGAAAGAGATGTAAGTGTTTGTGATGCATTATTTTGCACCAAAGAAATAAACTGAATTAAAAATTTTTTATTTTATTAATTTGTTCATATTACATCTCAATGATTATCCCCTCCCTTGTATCCTTCCATTCCTCCTTCCCTCCCATTTTCCCCTTACTCCCCTCCCCTATGACTGTGACTGAGGGGGACTTCCTCCCCCTGTATATGTTCATAGGGTATAGAGTCTCTTTTTGATAACCTGCTATCCTTCCTCTGAGTGCCACCAGGCCTCCCCATTCAGGGGACGTGGTCAAATATGAGGCACCAGAGTACGTGTGAAAGTCAGACCCCACTCTCCACTCAACTGTGGAATAAACTGAATATTAATATCTGTTAAAACTAGGAAAATGAAAACACCATGTATTGATTTTGTGTTAGTTGATTAGTCATGTTTTCATGTCTCTCAAAGCTTTGCATTCTGATTGACATTATCCCAGTAGCTAGGGGTGTTATTAAATGGTGCAACCCTGTGCCTGACTCTCAATTTATAAAAAAAAAAACCACACACACACAAGCAGGAAATTCACTTGGACCAGGACTATATAGACATAGTATATGAGAATGTGCAACCACACACGTGTGTACATGTGTTTCACAGGCACTAAGTAGAGAGAATACTTTTTCTAGAGATCTGAAAACATAGTTTAGTAGTTTTGTGCTGATGGACTATATGGTTGTCCAGTTGTATCTGTTTTACTTTGCCACTTAGACATAAAGGCAGCCATAGATAATAGTATTAATGCCTGGGTAAGGCTGTATTTCAATAAAGTTTTATTTATGTAAACGAGTGGTAGGCAACATCTGGCTGTTACACTGCCAAGATCTGGTTTAGAGCATACACCAACCAGTGTTATCAATAAACATGTCTTTTTGTAGGTCTGTGGAGATGGCTCAGTGGATCAGAGCAACATGCTAGGAGGCACGATAACTTGATTGTCACCAAAACGTTTGGGTGTGGCTGCCTGCCTGTAGGCCCAGTGCTGTGAACGACAGACACAGAGGATCTGTGGGCTTGCTGACTGCCAGCCTAACTGCAGATCCAACGAGAAACCCTGTCATGTCTGAATATGAATCTGAAGGCTGTGGTGCTTTCCAGATCCTACAAACACCGAGCCAAAGTTGACTGGGTGCTTGCTCTGCAGGCTGAGTGAATAGTGTTGGGCGAGGAAGAGAAATCTCTGGCAGTAACAGAGGTTTATCTGTGCTACCCTTGTTTCTTTAGTTCTCAGGGGTGGAACTAAGAGGCAGGTGGTTGTGCTGCCTGCCTTAGCACTAGACTCTGAAGCAGGACACACCTCCTTCTGGGGCTCTGTTTTCTTTAATAAGTAAAAACATGGACTTGCCTAGAGGATCTCCAATGTTCATTTTATTCTCAAAACTAATCCTTCTTTAAGTACATTCATTTGAGCTCAGCACTTTCTCCACCTCTGTACTGCTTCACAAGTTGACTAGAACTTTAGTCAGGCCTTGAGTTGGGTGTGGTCTCATGTGGGTGCCCCTCATCACATTTCTTTGTGCTTGGATAGCAGTCTTACCTCTGTCCCTTGCTCTGGAGCATCCTAGGGACACTAATGGTTCCATATGTGTTGGGCCCGTTGTTTATGACCGCGATAGGACTGTTCACCTAATCAAAAGGCTTCCCTGTGTTTGGCAACTGAGTGGTCTTGTTTATAGAGTTATCTCCCTGGATTCTCCCCCTCTTTTTGGATGTCTACATAGAAAGCTTTTTTATACAAGCCATGCCTGGGGTTTGGGCACGTGCGAAGAGAGGATGATGGTGTCCTTCTTTCGATATATTGTAGGAATATCTACTGCTGTCACCATTTGGCAGTTTCCCCCAAGGACTCCTACTGCATTTTGGCTCACTTTTCCCTGTGGAAGATATGTTATAGAAATAGTATGAAGATGAGTCTCTGGAACTGGCTTCAAATTCTAGTGGCCTTACAGCTCTGACACATGTCCTTGAACAAGTGTTGTAATACCTCTGTTGGATTCTTCACTAAGGGACAGAGAAGACAGTATGTGTGTCATCTTCTACACCCCACTGCAGCGATTCTGAACTCAGGGTCTAGATGAGAAGACCCTCAGAAGCAAAACAGCCCATATCTCTAAGTCTTCCATCCCTGGATACCCTGAACCAGGGCTCTGAAGTGATTTTTAAGTATTACATGTTCCATATGATTAATTTTTGCTTCAGTAATATGTGTGCATATGTGTAGATGTACTTGCGTGAATGTCTGTGTGTATCTGTGTATATATGCTTGTGTGTATATAGTGTGGACATGTGTTCCCATGTATATAGGTGCATATTTGTGTGCAAGTGCAAGTGTGCATGTGCCCAGAGATGCAAACATTTCATATGTTGAGCCATCTCCCCAGCCTACCCAACTGATCTTAATGAACCATAAAATCAGAGTCATAATTCTTAATAATTTAATAATATAAGTGTGTCATTTAATGAAACCATATAAGTATATTATATCATTATTTTGTTATTCCTATTTAAAATAAGGAAGGCGGATCACTGTGAGTTCAAGGGCAGTATGGTCTACAAAGTGAGTGCAGGACAGTCAAGGCTACGTAGAGAAACCCTGTCTCAAAAACAAAACAAAACAAAACAAAACAAAAAGCCAAAAAAACAACAACAAAAAAGAAATATATTAGAATTTTGTGTGAAGAAATCCAAGTGCAGTGAAACCAGCAAGTGACTAAGATGAAGCAATTTGTATTTCAACATATTCAGTACCTTAAAGTCTTCCTTGAAGTATACACACTGCCCCGCCAGTCCTCAGGGACTGACTTCATGCTATGGGGACTTCTGTGTCTTAGTCAGTGTCCTATTGCTGTGAAGAGACACCATGACCACAGCAGCTCTTATAAAAGAAAGCATTTAATTGGGGCTGACTTAAAGTTTTTTTACAAGTTTAATCCATTGTCACAATGGTGGGGAGCATGATAGCAGGTTGGCAGACACAGTGCTAGAAAAGTAGCTGAAAGCTCGACATTGAGATCCACAGGCAGCAGGAAGAGAGTGCCACTGGCCTTGGCTTGGGTTTCTGAAGCCCAGAGCCCACCTGCAGTGACACACATCCTATAACAAGGCCACACCTACTCCAAGAAGGCCACACCTCCTAGTCCTTCCAGGATGACTAAGGATTCAAATACCTGAGAGACTGTGGGGGCCATTCTTAGTCAACTACTGCACATTGGGAGAAGAGCTTGGTGATGACTTTTATTTTAATGAAGCAACTAATCCTTGAGGAGGCAAATTACATTACTGGAGTTCCCCACACTTTGGAAATGTGATATGACAAACTGTCAAAGGCAAAGGCTGTTTTTTCCCCCCAGCTTTTAGTCCCTTCCTGATCATACCAGACATAACTCAAAAACTCGTAATTTTAAGTCTCAGATGGCTGGAATAGAATGATCATCTTTCATGTTGTCAACTCTGTCAGGTGCTTTTACAAGCGTTAGAGCATTATTGCTTTAAACTCACTGCCCAGGTGTACATGAAAGGCTGGGCACTCTTTAATGGTGAGCAGAGCTGCAAAGGTTTTCATAGAAAATCTCCCAAGAATTGTATAGTATAAGCACACAGTAGGTAGCTTTCAGGCTCTCCCATTGCTATACTACCTAACACTGAAATGGAGGCTGTGCCAATGACTAGAGAGCACATTTCATGAAGGAACAAAATTTTCCTAGAGATATAGCAATTCTGCTCCTGGGTATTGGTCCAAGAGATTTTAAAAGGTAGGTTTATACAAAGAGAAAACATGCATATAAAGGGACAAAACATCACTGTAACCAAAAAGTGTAAACAAAGCATATCTTTCAACAGATGAATAGGAAAATACAGCCTGATATATCTGGAATATCACTGGGCCATTTAAGGGAATAAAGTATTGATATATGGTTAAGTTTTGTCTTGGTAAGGCCAAATTTTTAAAAGAAGATGCTAAGTATAATAAATCAGATGCTGAAGACTATATAGTGCATTTTATACAAAATGCCCAGAAGAAGCAAATCATGACCTTAAGAGAACTATTCTAAAATACAATAATGGTTTGTATTCTCTTTCTACTTCTTGAGGTGGGTCAGCAAGGCCCATAAGACTATCCATCCAATCATTGACCTCTCTTTTCACACCAAGACTGAATTGCAGAATTCAGAAAAAAAAATTAGAAATCATGGGGAATTATATAAAACCATGCTCAGGAAACTGAAGTTCAACTAAACCTTACCTCATGATTTTACCTGAATACACCTACCTTCCCAGGCACAAAAATATTAATGTCACCCACTGTGGCCTCCTCTTCTTGTAGTGGATGCCTGTAGATGGGTTGTCACCAGGAGGCCCTTTTTTAGATATGGAATAAAGGACATCCAATGAGAGGTGTCTTACACTCACCACTCAGGCCAGCCAGGTACCACACCCAGCCACCCACTGTGGACCACTTTGTTGACAACATCCCACATTCAGTGACTCTTGACCCAAATGTTAACCATCAAGCCTTTCTCCCGTTACCATGTTGCATGGTGATAGGTCTGTTGGTGCGGCCTTTCTCCAGGTAAGAGTTCTGTGTGTTCTTTTAGTGTCTTCATTCTTATGTGTAGACATTATAGATCTGCAATATCTATAGATCTGTAATTTGCTTTGCAAATTTTTCTTGCAAGTCAGAGGAGAAGGCAGGCAGTTGATATGCCTGCTATCTCCCAAAAGGCCCTACTCTAGTACCCTGATGCCCATCACCCCTGAGTTCTCATCCAGAAGTGAGAGAAACATCAGTTTAAGTCTCAAATGCTTCCTGTTTTCTTCCCCACACATTAATAATAAACTGTCTTTGCAAGGGGTTGTTGTGGTACCAGAATGCACCTGGCGTTCTCTATTTGCACAGATCTTGGATCTCCTCAGGTTGCCCTTTGTGGACATGAGTCTAAATGCTGGATAGATTCCTTCACCTGTATTCTCCAGATGCCTTTGGATTCCAGGTGCCTGGGAAAGTGCCTGGCTGTGAATGAATCCATCCTCTGATACAGATGTTAGGACAGCTCTTATCCCCTTTGAACTCCAGAAACTTACACAGGTTGCTCAGTGTTGGTGGGATGCTTTACATATCCCCAAATCATTGCACCAGTAAACTTGACCCAGCACTCTACCTTGATACTGACTGGGCCGATTCATAGCTACATCACTAGTCCTGCTCTTAAAGTTGAGTGTCCTCCAATATTAATGATGTAAACATTCAGGGCACTTAGCCTGATGGTTAGGACGCTGTCATTGATGAGAGGATTACTTCATCTTCAGCAACGTTCTTCATTTCATCTTGGCTCTGGTGTGCTGGGAATGGTATTGGCACATTTAATACAAAGAATCATTTTTGTTCATCACATGCTTAGTCTGCTCCATGTCAGAAGATATATTCATCTGTCAGTTAAATAGACTGTCACCAAATCATCAAACACTAAATTAACATTGTTTGATCATCTATCTCCTATATCTTATATATTGGGTTTTTCACTGTTGGTGCCGTTAATATTTGGGGTTAAATAATTACTAGGTAGCTGTTATGTGAACTTTAGTGTGTAGAGTGATATCCTGGGCACCCATTTGATAACACCCATCCATACTATGACAATTAGAGAAGTACCTCCTGCGTTCTCCATGGAGGGGCATTCGTGCTGCCTGGCACTGTAAATGTGCTCAAAGCCTGTGGCTAGGGAAGTCACAGGCCTCAGGAAAAGTTAGTGGTTTTGCTCGCCTTAATTGTCTAAACGTTTGTGTTTATTTTCCATAGGTTTGTATGCCTCCCCACCTCGGTCCGAAAAGTGTCGCATTGTGGTGAGTAATGGTTGCTATGGAGACTTATAAGCTGTTCAAAGTGCTGAGACCAAGCTACAGTGAGTACAGATGAAACATCTGTGTCAGTCTGCTTCCCTAAAGCCTGGAGACTGTCTGGGAAGAGAGAGAGAGAACCAATGTAAGAGATAGGAGAGTGAGGGAAGTGCAGCGACACGCTATCCTCCGAATATGAATGATGTGGCTCTTGCACTCAGGAATTTACAGCAAGAGACCTGTACAAGATCAAAACGAGGTACAAACAAATTCCAACGCAGAGTCAGGAGGGTCGTCAGAAGTCTCACCCCTAACTGAGGAGCTCTTGATGGCTGATGGAGAGGGACATCCCCTATCTTTGGGGTTTAGGCACTGACTGGCTGGCCATGCCCCTCATATTAGATCCATTATAACGCAATGTGTTAAGTTGACTAAATGCACTGTGCCAGGATTAATTTCCCTCTTGGTAAGTGCAAACCCCAATCCCCCCCCTTTTTTTTTTCTCCAGACAGGGTTTCTCTGTGTAGCCTTGGCTGTCCTGGACTCGCTTTATAGACCAGGCTGGCCTCAAACTCACAGAGATCTGCATACTAAATTTTGTCTCCCATAGCTCAGACAGCAAGAGTGAAAGAAGGAAGTAAGAGAGTAGGTAATCTGGGAAGAGAAACACCCCCTATCCCCCACCCCTCCCCAACCCCCACCCCTCCAAACCCTTCCCACCCCCAACCCCTCCCCACCCTCCACCCCCACCTTGTGCTGGTTAACACAACCTGAGCAGGGCCAGGGCCAGGCTTCCCCATGTCACACCTTAAAGAATACAAGCAGTCCCTTATCCTGTGTGAATCCGTTCTCTTCTACAACTCCCCAAGTTTGGCTATTTGGCTCCAATTTGCTTGTTTCAACTGTGGTCAGGCACCTAGGGTGGGAAGTTCTTAAGCATTGGGTGCTAGGCCAGAATGCCTCCTCCCAATCCATATGTTGAAACTGAATTGCCAGTACTCTAGAGGTGTGACTGGAGGGGTTTAGAAGATGGTTACGTCATAAGGAAATTAGGTCTATCTAGTTCTGAGAAGATTCATCTCTTGCCTTTGCCTGGCCCTTAACCAGGGCCAGGGTCTTCACCTTGGACTTACCAACCTCCAGAATACTAAGAAATAAATACGTATTGTTTGTAAGTTACCCAACTTTATGTATTTCTTAATAGCATTAAAAATAACTAAGACACTAAGCAAGTGGGAAAGGGGTGGGGTGGGGGGTGGTTAGCCAGTCTGTTGGCTTCTCAGAGTCCGACATTTTGGTTCAGCTTTTACATGGTAATTTTGATTTCTGCCCCAATACTCTAATGCCCATTAGATGGCTGACAGCTTCGGTTTCCATGTCCAGGATTCAAACAGCGAGAGACATCCTTATATAGCAATTAACAGTGATGCTTGGAAGGGATGGCAACAAGCTGAAAAAAAAATAATTGAAAATTTAACCTTCAAATAAAAAACACTTAAGACCTTAGATTTCCCTTTGTAAGCAGCTTGGGCTGCCTGTGAACACTGTCTTGTGTTATTTAAATGTTTCCTGCACCAGTTCTGATGAATACAGCACTGCTATTTTCCAGTCCGGTCTCCTTAATAAATACATGTGTCAAATATCTATCCCTCCCCTGAATGCAAAGACATTTAATTCCCCTTGTTTGCATGTGCTAACTGGGTGTACAGCGAGATTAACAGCTCTGTCTTTTTTTTTTTTTCCCTCAGATTTTGTAAGAAAAGCCAGTGGGGCTTCCAGACAGAGTGAAAAAGGTACCTTCTTTAATTTTGCATATTGTTAGCTGCAATCCAGTCGCTAATGTTTGTTTTATTTCCATCTGTCAAAAGCAATGCCAAAATACGTTGTGTTTGCCTTGAGTTGGCTCAATTAATCCTCCGCTGGAGACAGTTCTGTCATTTCATGTTTGGTTAAGGCCCTGATTCAGTAGCTCCCAACTGGAGAGCTTGTCTCTGCCAAAGGCAGCCAGGATTCATTTTCTTACAGTGTTCTGCAGGAACAAAACCCAGTTGACAAAGACAAAAGGAAAGGTGGGTAGGGCCCTTTAGTGGAGTGCCCACCTGGGGCCAGCCTTTCCTTGACATTGAGTGCAAATAAAGTGTTCTGGGCTTTCTCCATGCACTCAGCTTGCTCTAGAGACACCGAAAGAGCTGTTACAGGGTCGTCCTAAGCAACTGAGTTTGTCAGGACTAAACATAAGACAGGCGTCCAGGTGGGTCAGCGTCATGCAATTCTAACAGTGCATTAGTTTGCTTGGGCTGCCGTAACAAAAAAACCCACAGACTGGGTGGCTTAAACTATGAAAGTGTTGATGGAGTTTGGTTTTTTGCTTTGCTTTGTGTGTGTGTGTGTGTGTGTGTGTGTTAGAGAGAGAGAGAGAGAGAGAGAGAGAGAGAGAGAGAGAGAGAGAGAGAGAGAGAGAGAAAGTTGTATTCTTGGCTTGTATGTGACTGTCTTCTCTCTTTTCATAATGTGCCAAATTTTTCTTTTTCATAAGGGCACTATTCAGACTGGGCTAGGCCCACCCATATGGCCACATTGTGTTTTAATAACCTCTTTAAAGGACTTATCTCTGAATATAATTATATTCTGTGGCACTCTGGATTAGGGCTTCAACACGCGAATGGTTGCCATAATAGACGGTGAGCAACATGAAGTAAAATGAGGTTAATTAATAAAGCCAAAATACAGTGAGGTGGGAGGAAAAGATTCTAGGCTAAGAAAGTTTAAAAGGCTCTGTTGCTTCCTTTCCTTGTGTCATACTAGAGATTGAACCCAGGGCTCCCGGCATGTTAGGCAAGCACACTGCCTAGTATGTAGCTACATCTCCAGCCCACAGCCTGTAGCTTTCCGTGTATCATCTAACTCCTGTTCCATCTCTCACTGAAGACAATCACCAGCTCTGGAGTCCTCAGGTCTTGCAGACTGTAGGCTTTTGAGTGGGCGTGCTTTGCATTCCGTTCCTGACCTGACATCTCTTTTGACAGTGTGATCAAATGCCTATTGCTCAAATCATCTGCATTTCAGGTACCTCATATTTGAAGAGGGGATCAGAGTGGCGATCACTATAGCAGATGTTGTGTTGTTAGTGGTGTTGTAGTGTAAGGTTGGGTATCATGGAGGTGGGTGGCATAGCAATTGTGGGTAAATACGACATGTGTGCACTGAGTATGGATGGTCTGGGATGCTATCTATAGAGCATGTGAAAGTAATAACAAAACTGGTACTGTGTGGTAAGTTTTCCCTTATCGTACTGCCAATTGCACACAGATAACATAGCACTGTCTGCCCCTTCTCTCTCTTCTCTCTCAGGCCATTTTGAAAGGAGTTTAACCAAAGATAGAGCACATTTTAATTTTTATTAGTTTTGCCCACAATTGCCAAACTTCACAGAGGGTAGAAATGGCAGAGGAGATTCATCTATTAGAGTGGCTTTACAAACAGCAAGCCTGTAGTTGGAGGGTTCCTTTTTCTAAGATGTATTCAAATTCCTCCAGTCAGGACGTTTGACAACCTCTAGTCAGCACCTAAGAGTGAACCTCTGGAGTGAGTCAGGAACCAGGGACCACAACAGAAGGCTGCTTGGCTGGGCCCATACTATTTATTTTTCCACATCTTGTCCTAAAGTAGTTACCCAACCCCCCAAGCTCATAGGAGCTTCTTGTAGAAGTGAGTCTAGATTCTGGGTAAATGGGGACTTGCAAGAAACAGAAGAGCAAAGACTTGGGTTGTTGTGAACCAAGCAGAACTCTGAATGGCGCATGCTTTTTTTTTTCTCTCATTGGAAGATATCTGTCTTCACCCAGTGTCAGAGTTTGAATTACTCAACTTTCCAGCAGAATATCCCACTTTGAGATTTTTTTTCCAGACGAGTTCCTCAATTTAGATTTCCCACAACAGAAAACATAGATGCCAATGGTTCATGACTACAAAGGTGCCATGCCATACCCTACGTGATGACCGCTTAATATAATGGACATATTTGTGAATTTGGACATTATCATAGTAAATAATCACGTGAATAATTATAGGTTATGTAATTACATAAATATGTGCAAGAGTTAAACCAGAAACACATATCACATTGTGTCTATTTACATTTAAAAGTTAACACAGTCACCCAAGAATGCAGTGGGGAAGAACCCTTTTCTGGATGGTGGGTGGTAGCTGCTTCCTCTGTTCTGCCTACATTATTGAAATCGGCTACCTGTATCTCATTGGGTTAGGCCTGAGAGCACCCTAATTAGCCGAACAGATTTTATGGAAGCTGAGGGTGAAGGGTGGGATCTAATTTAGGATTTAATGAAGGTAATCAAAGGGTGGTTTAGCACGGTTGAACCTAATCTAAAATGAAAGCTTTATGGAGATTTCTAGACAGTTGGCATCTCATAATTCATGTAACCTCGAATATTACAAAGCATAGCCTTAACACAAACCTACCAGTTTTTTTTTTCTTTCTAATAAAGACACGGTAAAATGTCCGGTTTCTACTTGCCAAGAAAACTGTTTTCACTTAGCTGGGATTTGTTTCCCAATATCCCTCTTTTCATCCTACTTTGGACAGGTAGAGAGTCAGCCCATGATAACATTGCGTGGGTCAGACCCATGATTATGAGTTGCATCACCTTGTAGGCTTTTGCAAGTAGGGAATGCTTACATTTGTAAACTGTGAGTACTGACTTTCCTACAAAGCCACAGTTAACAGGCATTCTGTTGGCTCCAGCCTACTCTGGGCTCTGTCTTCTCCTTTCTACTTTGTTCCAAGGAGCTGTCTGACTTCTGCCCTCTCCCGCGGCTCACATTTCTCTTTCATGGCTTGAGGTGTGGCACGGTGGAGGGGATTTGCCCAGTAGTTATTATTTTCCAATGTGGGAAGACACAAATAATAAGAATAGCATCTTAGCTGCCCATCTGTCGATTCCACACCTCTCTCGCTAAGTTTCACAGTCCAGCCCTCCCACTGGGCTCTGGCTGGCGAAGGGTTTCACACACACAGCCATGGAGAATCCATACTGAAAAGACCCTCAGAAGGGACCAGGGTGGGGTGGCTGATAGCAATTTTGGGCAGCTTGGGGGTTATGGAACTACCCCTCCCCTCTTTTTCCAGGTGTCCTTTAGTGATTTTCATAAGAGAAGAACACCTTTCTAAAGCACCAGTAGTCATGCCATCTTCACGTCTGCAAAATCTGACCTGCAAACATGTCAGGAGATAACTCTGTTCATTCTAGCAGTGTTGACACCATGCATGAGAAGTTAAGATATCAAAAATTACAAGTAAACGAAATTAATTCTCATTTTAAAAAAATCACCATATGTTGAATGCTGGGAGGAAAATTTGTATTTCTAAGCTTAAGAAGAATCAACTTGAAAACCAATATAAATAGGGTAAATAGATGCCAAGGAGAAGACTGTCCTTGATGTTTTAAAATATGTGTCTGGTTGGAGCAATTTCAAACTTCATTTAATCACTCATTCATTCTTTCAAAATTGTATGTGTCCTCGGCCGCTGGCAACTTCGGCAGACCAAGCACACAGAGAGCTTGAATCTTTAATTCGTTTTCTATGATAATGAGTATATTTTAGGGTCAATAGGTACTAATGTAAAAGCATCGGGACAAAAGAAGACTAATAGATAGTGGCAATTGTAAATGCAGGAAAGAATGCAAAAATTTCAAAACCAGTTTTTTCCTTGAGCCAATAAATACACACAAGCGCACACACACACACACACACACACACACACACACACACACACACACACACAATTTATACTAGCTCAATCAACCAGGATCTGTAACAAGCATAAAAATGTGTTTATTTATTTAAATTACCTCTTGTTCTATTTTCAATCCCATCCAGTTTCCTTCCATTTTATGTTCTTGGAAAGGGCAGTTGGCCATTGCCCTACTTAGTGTTAACTGTCCATCTGACACAAGCTAGAGTTATTTGAGAAAGTCCCCACTGAGAGGCTGGGGTGATCAGGCTACCCTGTGGGCATGTCTGGGGCGAGGGCAGCCTACCACAGAAGGCACTATTCCTTGGGGTGGGTGGTGGAAAACTGCTAGATAAGCTTGAGCCTAGTGAGCCACCAAGTAGCATTTCTCCATGGTTCTGTTTTAGGTTCTTGCCTTTAGGACCTTCTATCAATGATATACTATAATCTGTAAGCTGAAATAAGCCTTTTCCTCCCTTAACTTGCTTTTGGTCAAGGTGTTTTATCCCAGCAAGAGAGATGAAACTGGAACAGCCATATTGCATCTTGCTGTATGTCCTCTGCATTTTTACTCATCAGAAATCAACTTAAGGGATCCCTATATCTCAGGAGTCAGTCCCCAGAGGGAAAGGGTCATCATTGGAAGATACATAACTTCACTGGCATCAGTGCTTGTAATGAAAGGAACTCCTATGTCTCATTATGTCGTGGATCTGAAGTGTCAAAGAACAAAACAGAGCCAGGTGTAGTGGTGTACACCTTTAACCGAGAAATTGGGGGGCAGAGACAGGCAAATCTCTACAAGTTTGAGGCCAGCCTGGTCTACATAGTGAGTTCCAAGATAGTCAGAGCTGCACAGTGAAGATCCCCTCTTCAAAACAACCCCCAAACCAAACCAACGAACGAACCAACCAACCAACAATAAAGAAACAAAAAACAAAAAACAAAAAAAAAAAAAAAAGAGAAAGAAAACTAAAAAAAGAAAAAATTAGGGAAAGCATGTGACACAGGAATGCTGCAGTCAGCCAGAAGGCTTCTTACTAAGGCTTGAATATGTGCTTTCTCCTTCTCCAGTCCAATTTTATTTATTGGAAGGTTAATTTCAACATTCAGATATTAAAGATCTTTGGAGGTGTGGGTTTCGGGAAACCAGTGGGTAATGAGGACCCATCCTTATAAACTGATTAAGCCACTCAGGTATCAATGGGCTATCTTTTTTTAATTTTTAGAATGTACTTTTTAACTCAGTTACATTGCTATCATGAACCTGTCCCGCCTCTTCTTAGGCTTCCACCCTCTTTCCCCTTCCTCCTTCCCCTTCTCCTCAGAAAAGGGGAGCCCCCACCAACGCAGCCCTACACATCAAGTGACTCTGTTGCCTGCTTTTGGATTAATGGGTTATCAATCATGTAAAACAATGTCTCTCATTGTCTTGACGTGTGATCTCCATGCCTGTTCTATGGAGCCATAAGCAGAGCCTGTCCAGGAGGTAGGAGGATGCCAACACCATGCAAGTGGTCTTTTTGACTTTTAGAAATATGAGCTAATATACATTTGCTATTGAACTGGCCAATCTCTGCTAGTTGTAACAACTCACTTGAACTATGCTGCTGTTGTAATGTGACTCTAAAATGTCCTTCAGAGGTTCATGTGGCTGAACACAGAGCATCCCCCACCCCTGGGCCTATGGCACTGATTTAGAAGGTTGTGGAAACTTCAGGCTGAAGAACCTTGCTGGAAGAAGCATACTACCAGAGAGGACCTTGAGTTTTATATACAGCTGTACTTTTTGTCCATTTTTGCTTCCTAACTAAAGATACCACTTCAGGCTACTCTTTCCGTCTGCACCTTCCCTGCCATGGCAGACTGTATCCCTCAAACTGAAAGCCAGCTTGAATCTCTCCTTCTGCAGTTTGTTTTCATCAGGTATTTTGTCACATTGATAAGGGAAGCAACTAACACAGTCTTTGTAGATAAAACACACACACACACACACACACACACACACACACACACACACACACACACCATAAAACTAGCATCTTGAACCACTTGCTAAGTGGGCGTTCCATAAGCACTTATTTGAAGGAGACAGGCCTACCATGATCTTTCCACTGTAGGGAACAGACTTAAATGAGTGGCTTGAAAGCAGAGAGGCTAGGGTGTGAGGATTCCTTCTAGGACAACCAAACAGTGGCTAAAATGGTAACTAGTCATCCAATTGCAAAGCTGGTGCCTAGATAATTCCCAAGAGACCATTCTCAATCCTACTACAGTGCTAATTGAAACAAAATGAGTCGAGAGATGGGGGTGAAATCAGCAGCCTGCTAAATGCTCGCCTTAGAAGGGTGGGGAGTTAAGAGGATATCTTAAGAAGACACATAAAGATGATTTCAAAATAAGAAACTAATCAAGTGTCAAACTTTCAAAGGAGTAAGATCGTTGCTGATGACTGGGAAAAAAAGTAGATCAGAAAATAAACACATACGATAACTAATTATGAGAGAAAATAATCAAACTAAATGGATCAAGGTGGTCAGTAGCAACACTAACTCTTATGCTGGGAGCTATGTGTCAAGAGATTGTCCTTAGCTTTTCCTCCCTTCCTTCCTTCCTTCCTTCCTTCCTTCCTTCCTTCCTTCCTTTTTGTCCAAGACCTGTGTAGCCCTGGCTGTCCTGAAACTCTCTCTGTAGACCAGGTTGGCCTTGAACTCAAAAAGACCCACCTTCCTCTGCCTCCCAAGTGCTGGGAATAAAGGTGTGTGCCTCCACAGCCTGCCTAGTTTTTCACATGTGCTCTGTTTATAAAAGAGGAATCTAAGGCACATTTGGTTAACATACATAGCTGTACTTGGCGCAGATTTGTTCATATGTGGTACTGGTGTCATGTATTGGACACAATGTCCTTGTCTAAACTGGCCCTGCACCACAGGATGCTTCTAAAATCTAAAATCTGGGTTTCTCAGTTTTTCACAACAATAAACTCTGTGATCCCTCTTCTGTTCCATAGTTATACAGAGTCCTGAAGCTACACGTGAAAGAAAACCACACAGGATCACATGTGATAAACAATATTACTCCACCAGGCACTAAGACTATACACGGTTACGGCACCTCTCTCACTTACTAGCATTCTCAGACCACTTTTGTCTGCACAGTCTGGAGACTGACTGAGTCTTCACCGAAGCCATCTACCCTACACCAGCAGTGACCCAAACCAAGAACTGTAGTTCAAGCTCTGCCATTCTGAGGAAGCCACAGAGGCAAATGCAGTGCTCTGCCAGACAATGAGAGCTTTTTAAGTTATTGTCTTAAAATCTGTATTTCCTAACAACTGAAAACCTCAGATTTCTGTAATATGTTCAAGAGTTAATACACCAAAGAAAACCAAAGGACAGAGGAAGCTGAGTTTAAAATGCTATCAAGGACACACAAAAACACAGGAAACGGGACTGGCAATATTAGTTCAGACTTTATTCTAAGCCAAATAGTATTAAAAGAGACAAAGGATGCCGTTTTATAGTCCTCAGTGAGGATCAAACAGTCATGAAAATTTATATGCTGAATAGTACTACATCAAAATATATAACTCTAGAAATGCGAGAAATAAAAAGGGAAATTTACAGAAACGTGTTTACTTTAGAAATAAAGCAATCCTCTTAACTCTGGCAGGTATGAGAGACTGGAAAATATAAGTACATGAGTCAATCTACTATTTATTTATTCCTTTGTATATAAAACTTGAGCATGAAGCCCAGGTTAGCCTCAATTTCACAGTCTTCCTTGCCTCAGCCTCCCAAGTGCTGGGATTTCAGGCCTGTGCTTTACAAAAATAATAACCTAGGTTTGCATAAGGAAAAAATGTTCTTTAAACTTCCATAGAAGGTTTAGAAAAGTCTATCTTATTCAAAGCCACAGCATAAGCATAGTGCTTGTTGTTCTTGTTTGTTTGTTTTCTAGAAAGTTTTTCCTTATGCTGTCCTGAGACTCACTATGTACATGAGGGTGGCCTTGAACTCAGAAATCTGCTTGCCTTTGCTGAGATTAAAGGTGTGCACCACCACGCCCCGCTGCATAAAAAATTCTTTAGAGTAAATATTTTATAATAATGACTATGGAAATAACTAAAAAGTAAATGAACATAAACTTGTTCACTCAAAAGAAAACTCAAGTTAAAGAACAGTGGTCTCCGATTGCTTCACTGTAAGATGAAGGTAAGAATATTCTCTAGTGATGTGAACGGTACTGTCTGAGGTGCTCTTCAAGGAGAAAGGCGAGTCAGTGCCTTACTAAGTAGGAAGCAACACATGTAAACTGTTCAGTCAATTTAAGGCTGAGAGCCCAAGACCAGCTCAGGGGTACAGATAAGCACAGATGGAGGAGATAAGAACAGAAATAAATTGAAATTTAAAATAATTAGTGAAGAGACTAAAGAGATAATTATTGCAGGAAATACATATATCCCCTTCTCTCACACACAAACACACACACACACACACGCACACACACACACACACACACACACACACACACACAATGAGGAGGAGTTAACTTGGAATTGTGGAGGGATCTGACAGAGGGAGAGGTAGGAAGGATATACAAATAACACCAAGAATATCTAGAAAAGTCATAGGGAAATATATCATTTTATAAGATTATTTTAAAACGTGTATAAGGACAGAAGGCATACTTAAAATCATAGTAGAATTTCAAATTTTCAATGGAGCCAATAAAGAGAAGAACAGATATTATAGGAGGTGATCAAAGATGTGCAGGGGGAAAACACGAAAGTCCTTGGGATCTTTCACACCTTCCTTACTAAAGTACTTGGGATATTTACTTTTTGACGATTCAAAGTCCTCTTTTTAATCCATGCCCTACCCCTGTTCCTCTCTTTCCCCACTTCCCCTCTCTCTTTCCCTCCCTCCTCCATTTATTCCCCTCCATCCTCCCTCTCTAATATAATGATTCCTTTAGAAGCCCCTGAGCACATCCAGGCTACTTCTGTGTACAAACAGTCCATCCTGCTGCATAGTTTTCACGTCAACTTTAAATCATGTCTTCCTGTTATGCTTTCCCTCCCTAGCCTCCATCACTTCTTTTAAAGCTAGCTCTGCCTCTCTTCTTCCTTTACAAACTTTACCCTTTAAACAGAGCTCTTCCAATCTGATACTGCAAGGCACCAGATGAAAGTGCTTGGACACCTGACCCCGCCAGAGGATGCTCAGCCCCTCCTGCTGTGCAACAGATCAGGACTGTTTATTTAAAGCTTATTCCTCTTATGAACCTTAACTCATAATATGCACTAAAAAAACAACCAACACATTTTATTGGGAGCATATGAAAAAATGATTGAGAGCAGATATTAAGTTCAAAAAATGGTGCTGTCAGAGGCTGTGAAGAATTCTCTTTGTGAGCATTAGTTAAGACTTGACAATCCTTACTCTAAGCCCTCAAGGGTATTTTTCTTGGTTTCTTTATCATCATTCACTCTCTCTTTACATGGTAGATTGATTTAGTTATTTAAGTGTTCCTGTATGTAAAATCACCTTAATGAGTATCGACCAAGGGACACATTCGCACAGCCAGCCTTGAGGTGTTTGGTAGAATACCAATATGGTGACGCCACTAGGTTTCTTCTGGAACAGATCATCCAAAAGGAGCGAATATTATTTTCAACCCCTAGCGACTAACGGCCCCTTTAGAGGGATAGTTGGAGGAGCAGGTATTAGAAAAGAAGACACATACTTGGAATTCTCAGGAGCTGTTACGACTCGTATACACCCAGAGTTCTCCAAGTCAAGGAAAGCATGTGTTTGCATTTTCTACTGAATTTCTTTTTCTAGAACCAAAGGCAGTTCCATGAATGCTGGAGGCATGATGCCTCTCTTTGGTACTTTCTATGCCTGAAATTTAGTTTATACATAATTGTCATGGGGGGGGGGGCGGCGGGAAGGAAAAGGCTGACTTCTTCATAGAGGATGTCAGTTACTCAGGCAAAACCCTTATCTGAAGCTAGACTTCTCGGCTCCCATCCTAAGGGAGACTCCTCAACCTTACCTTTCAACTGCTTGCTTTCTAAAGCCACAGACCAGGCTGAAGACATGCTTACAGGAGAACTAGTAACTTGACACTTTACAACGCAAGAAGTGCTCCATCTTCTGCCTCCAGGTTAACAGCCTTGAGTTTCTGGCCTGACTTCCCTTCATGATGAACTGTAAGCTGCAGGGTGAAATAAACCCTTCCCTCCTCAAGCTGCTTTTCATCATGGTCTTCCCCACAGCAATTGAAAGCAAACAAAGACAAAGCATGTATGTTGCTTTGCCTGGGGGTTGGGGGGTTGGGGGGGTGTTGATGCAAGGACCCATGATGATCTGCCTCACACCTGGAGCTAAAGAACAGGAATACCCATTTTATGGTCTAGGCAAAGACTGAAGAATTACGGAAGCCACAAGGACAAATAATCAGAACTAGCAAGTTTGGAAGGATGGCCCACCAAGTTTCTGAGGCATGAGTCCTTGCTTGAGGAATGTGCCACACAGCACTAGCATGTTAAATTAGGGTGGATTTTGGAGGACTTCTAAGTTCAATTCCCAGCTCTATGATAAAGAAAATCTGGATTCCTCCAATATAAATTTGCTTCAGTCTGAAAGACAGAGTCGATGTCATCTGAATGTGTCAGCCTTCCAATTCAGGGGCAGCAGAAAGGAGAGAGTTGGATTTGGGGGGTCGAGGTGGTATTTCATAGATCAATCATGAAGTCTCATGGAAGCTGATAATAACACTAAGGCTTTGAGCTTCCAATCACA
This sequence comes from Acomys minous, assembly GCF_964271855.1. Taxonomy (NCBI): domain Eukaryota; kingdom Metazoa; phylum Chordata; class Mammalia; order Rodentia; family Muridae; genus Acomys; species Acomys minous. The sequence continues at coordinate 24,290,552 of NC_140496.1, forward strand.
GGCGTGGTCGGTGGGAGAGGACAGAGGAGAGAGCCATCATGCTGACTTCTAGCTTGTTCATTAGACCAGCGAAAAGGAATGCTTGGCCCAACACCGTGCTTCCTAAAAGACATCAGTCTCTTGAAAAAGTTCTCTCCAGACACGGTCTACCCCACTGGGTTAAGAGATGTCTCTGGCTCAGGACAGCCTGGGAGCATATTTCTCAGAGTCACAAGCGAACGTCCTGCATTTATGGAGCTTAAATAGTAGCTCATGAAACTCCATCTGGCTGTGTGGTGTGTCACCCAAATCATGGTGCTCTCCGTCACTTGGCTCTCATTTCAGATACTAGGAATCTGTCTTCTTGTCTCTAAAAAGAGTGGCTATTAGCTGTGTGGAAACTGTCTCCAACAATAGGTCAATTAATGGCTGCATTTTAAACAGCGTCTTTAAAAACAGCAATTAATTTCACTGCATTTTGGCTATCTCTCCCGTGTACCTTATCTATTTGAAATCACTGTTATTCTGGGAAGATATGGAGACTATTATTTCTGAAAGCTTTACAGATCGTATTTTTTTTCCTGTAATGAATGCAGAGATAGAATTAGGCTTTAATTATCGCTGGCACCTTTTCACTAGTGGAAATAGACTTTAAAAGGCCAAAAAATGAGAAGAATCCAGCCTGAAAGGAGAGTTGATAAATGCTCAGAGAGACTATTTATCCAAACATATCTTCAAATCCAAATGCTATCTGATCAGGAAAAAAAAAAAGAAAAGACTCCAAATACAACATGGGCTATTTCTGTTTACTTATTAATATTCCTTGCACTTTCCTAGTCTAATGGGTTTGGACTATCATATGCTTTTTCCCTGGTGAAAGAAAAAAAAAAAAAGGAGACTTTTTTCACCCGTTCTTTAAGCAGTACCTCAGCTGTAGCAGCATTATCTTCCACAGGCGCAGGCTCTTCTGCCCTCCTATTTATTTTCCCAACAAGCTGCAGAGAGAACGTGAGTGACTTTGGTCCAAAGGGCAGTGAGTAATAATTTTTCACTGCTTATATTATCTGGCTGTGGGAACTGGGCAAATCTAAGTTCAGAGACCAAACGTAAGTTGGGTACTTTATTCTGACCTTGCCAGGACCTTCCTGAAGATGTCTGATTTCATGCAATTCCTATAGGTATGGTGTTAGGAATCTCGCTCTCAGCGCTTTTAACCATTCAGACTGGCCAAATCCTGTGCTGTGAAGGGCTGTGCTTTTGCACTCCAGGATGTTAACAGCATTGGCCTCTACCCACTAGATGCCAGCAGGATCCTTCTCCCTTCAGTTTAAATGACCCAGAATGGCTCCAGACATTGCCAAACCATCCCAAAGGGAATAAACTCACTTCCAATTAAGCATCAGTCATATAAACACAACCAGTTGAGATGGTAGATAAGTTGACAGGTGCTAGGTATGTAGGCACCTGAGCACACCTGAGCAGGGAGCCTTTCTATTTATAACTGATTGTAAGAAACGAAATGGTCAGGAAAGAGACTATGTACATTTAAAAATTTTTAATTATAAATGTCAGTTTATTCTCCAAAGTAGATAAAGCCATTTACAGAACTCCCAGCATTCTGTATCACCAGGCTAAATTTATTTTGGGCTAATCTAATAAAAAGAAAAACAACAATTTTCTTGCTTAAATTTGCATTCCACTGATAGCTGTTAAGATGAATGTGTTTTCTTATGCTTCCTGACTGATTTTTTTTCCTACCTCTTTTCCCAAGACTCTTTCCATAGTGGGGTATTCCTTCTTTTCTTTATTGATTTGTCTATTTCATACTTTCTGCATATAAACATATTATATTGTTACAGGAGAATATTCCTGAAAAAATATATATATACCAGTAGCTTTTGGACCTTAGTGTGTGTGTCCAAGAACATCTGAATTTCACACCAGGGGTTGTTTGTTAATTTCCCAAGCAAACTGGTGCTTCCTCAACTGCAAAGTGGAGTGATTCTGTACCGTGATGTCTTGGAGAAGAACAGCTGGGTATCTGTTTGTAAAGCCTCCCACACCGAGTCTGGTATACAGCATATACTTTAGCAAAAAATGTTTTCCTTCCACATGCAGACTTGGCTTGTTCTACACAGGAAATATAAGACCCCCTTCAAGCCATGCACAGATGTTCTAGTCTCTTTGCTTCGTGTCAGCTGAAAGACAAGCCTGAGCCTGCTACACCATATACTGATTTACTGCTCCACTTAAAATTGCTTCGCTTTATAAATCATCTTAGCACATACAAAGATGTTCTCGTTAGAGAGCTTCAAGTATCAAAGATAAAGTGTGGGTCTTCCCAGATGCCTTACCTCCAAAGCTACTCCGTCCTGAGGCAGTTGGCGGGATTAAAGGCTTTCCCTCCAATCCTTTTCTTGTGACTTGACACAATCGTTATTTTGTGAGTAAACACACCTGGCTCTTGTTCGTGGTGATGTGTTATTGCATCACTTAGTATATGCACGCCTGAAATCTAAGCATTTAAGTTGTCATTTGGCATTTCATAGTATGGAAACTTTGGGTCAGTTTTCATTTAGGGCAATCGCAAACAGTGCTGAGGGGAACATCTTTTGATCGACTCCTTAAAATGTTTCTCAAAGTGTCACATCATGGAGACCTGGTCCCCAGTGTGCAGTGCTATAAGAAGCAGTGGGATCTTCAGGAGGTGGTACCTAAGGCAGGCCATCAGAGGTGTGTATTTAAAGGAGGTATTTACACCTTGACTGTCCCACCATTCATCAGCTGCCAGCGATTATGATGAGTATTTTGCCTCACCATGAGTTCTCTGAAATAATCGTCCTGATCGCAGGCCCAAGAGCAACAGAACCAAGTACCATGAGCCGAAACCTATAAAAGCGTGGGCCGAAATAAATGTTTTTTTTTCTTTAAATTTGATTTATCTCAAATATTCTGTTACAGTAATACAAAGCTAACACAACGGCCTTATATCTCACTGTTCAGTTATCTACAATAGAACTGACTGAGCGAAACTGTTGGGACAGAAGTGGTTCACACATTTTACGCTTTAATGAGCATGTTATTCTCCAAAATGGCTACACAGACCATTTTATAACATTCCCACCATTTGATAGAATAGCAGTCAGAATTACTTGTAGCTGTGACAAAATACCTGGGAAGAGCAACGTTAGCATTTTCAAAAGATTCTGGTTCATCCTCATGTGAAACATGTTGTAGAGCCAGGGGCAGCTCCCAGCACAGCATGGAGGGCATATAGAGCCAAGGGCAGCTCCCAGCATAGTGTAGAGGGCATGAGAAACTGGGCTGCTCCCTTCACAGGCAGCCAAGAAACAGAGAGAGGAGCTGACATTTGGTGTTCTCTGTTTAGAACATTTCTGGGCATGCTCACACAAGCGCATGCAGAGGTATACTTTACTCATCTCCTGGTGATTCTTAAGACAACCAGATAAACTATAGAGACACACCTTCACCAATTTACATTTTTAGACAATTCACTGAAAATATTTTTTAAAGTATTTTAATTTACACTCTGGTGATTATTGCCAATATGAGTGTACTTTCTATTTTCCTTGTGTTTGTTGATTATTTTCCCCCTTCTGAGATTTGCTCTCTCCTTGCTTGTTCCCATGGCTGCATTGGTTGTTTTTCTTTTTCTTATTGATTTGTATGACTTTTTAAATATGCCCTGCATATTAATTCTTCATCAGTTATACACATTGACTGGGACTTGAAGATGCCACACAGCAAGCATTGCAAAGGGCATCAGGTTAAAAAGCTGCTGTCGGAGTTAATTAGTGAGCCTTTCCCAGCTGCACTGTTCCTGTCTCCTTGTCTCAGTCCCCTCCATTAGGATCTGGACATCCAATTACACGCTGACATCATCCCTCTTCAGAGATGGTGCTCTCCTCTGAACTTCAGGATTTCCAGCATCCCAGAGTGGCCCCCACCTCCCTGCCTCTGAGCTCAGAGATCATGGCCTCTGTCTGCTCTAGAGAAGAACAGCACCGCCCTTTCTTCTGCCCCACCCAAGCATCTCCCTCCCCAGGGACATAACTCCAAGTATGTAATGCAAAACATGGTGCCTACAGAATATTAATAAGTATCGTGGGCAGACAAAAGTGGAGGCATAAGTTTTTAAAACCCTTAACTGAACCAAATCAAAGTAACAGTGGCAGGCCATTGTTTTTCTCTTAGAGCTTTTATGATGCCAAGCTGCTAAGTGACCCTCCAAGAGGGGACAGTGGCAGTGCATCCCCCAAATGCATCTGACAAGACAGGACCATCCCTTGGAGCATCTCTTAAGACCAATCACCGTGGAAAATGCTTCAGGGCATGTTGTTGTGATGCATGGAACACGGATTCACTTTGACAGCTGCCTTGTGTGCTCTCTCTGGAATGTTTAGGGGGAGGAGGGCATTCTGGGTCTTATTTGGCTTCTGTGTGGGTAGGGTGTGATGGTTAATTCTGAGGGGGATTTTGTAAGTGTATGAATGTAGCGTGTGTGAGTTCAAATGTGTATGGTGTGTGTGTGTGTGTGTGTGTGTGTGTGTGTGTGTGTGTATGTGTGTGTGCAGGTGCATGTATGTGTGCATGTGTGTGTGCAGGTGCATGTATGTGTGCAAAGAACCTTGTGGGCACCAGATACTGATGTCAGAGATCTTCAATCACTCTCCTTCTTATGTACAGAACTCACTATATTTGCTACTGAGATCGCTGGCTTGCTCAGCGAGTCCTTTGTCTCCATTTCCTGAGCACTGGGATTTCATATGGGCTGACAGCCCACCTAGACCTTATGTAGGTGCTAGGAATCTGAACTCTAGATCTGTTATCTCCTACTGAGCCATATTCTCAGCCCCAACTTTGCAAAAACACTTGGTTGGATTTAGAATTCCTCTGAGAGTGTCAGTGAGAGCATTTCCAGAGAGCATCAACTCTGAAATTCTCAGTTGCCAGCCAGGCAGGATGGAGGTGACACGTACAGGGTCTTCTGCAGTAAGTCTGAGCTCTCAGAGCGTGGTGCTAACCCTTTTCCGAGCACAGTAACCCATTTAGATGGATTGCTTTACTAACCATGAGATGTCTCTTCTGCCTCCTTCCAGGGTTTGGCTGTTGAGATGTTTTTTCCTTTAAGGCAACGGAAAGTCATCAGTAATTCAGGTTGATCGCTGTCCTAATGATTATTACACTATAACATTAGCGTATAGGTATTAGCGTTGTCTGTTTTATGGGGTGTTGTTAATCATTTACACACACTTGCAGAACAAAACTAAGCCTAGTAGCTTGGTGCTTGGTATCTACTTGCTTCAGGAGTTTAGATAGGGGACAGAGGACTTTCCCAGGTTAGGGGTCAATGATGAGAAACCAGACACTTGGCCCATCTTTAACTCGCTGTGAGCTCCTGGACCTTAAGCTCCCCGGTCATGGTAGCCAATTCTCTTAACTGTGTGTAATAATAATACTTCCTTATAGCTGCTTGGCTGGTGAAATAAGATAATATAGCTTAGTACATTGTTTTTTTGAGAAATACCTACCATTGTGTCCATAAACAGCTCCAGATAACACACATTTCCATAAGTTCTTTATTTATGCCCCAGTCCCACCTTTTTTTTTTTTTTTTTTTTTTTTTTTTTTTTTTTTTGGCCTTCTGGAAGTATTTTATTATTATTTGCCTAAATCTATTAGTTGGCTCATAAGGTTGTTAATAAGACCAGAAACTGACGTGATAAACCAGAGCTAGCTATATAAACTAGGCAAAATGATGGTGTTCCATGGCCCCTCCCTCTTATCAACTGTGGGCAGGGGCAATGGCATCCATCTTACCACAGTGGATTCCCCAATAAGAATCTCTGGGAAGCTTGTTGACTAATAACTATAGTCTGATGTCTGTCCCTAGGGATTCCCAGGGTTGGGATCTGGTAAGAAGCTCCCAGGAAGCCTAGGCTGCTATGTAAGTGTTCTGAGGAATACACTTTGAGAAATGCTGTGTTTGCGTTCATTGGATCGTGGCTATGTGTGAAAGGTACATGGCCAGACTTCAGTCAAGTTTGATTCTTCCACAAGAAGGTCTTTGTGGTGGGAAAACATGCTGGATTTGATGTCAAGAAATTTGGGCTTGAATTTTAAGCTTTCCAAAGAGCAGCTGAGGGGAGGCTATATCCATGACTTCTCTCTTCCAGGTGCACTATTTTCCTTCTGTGTATATCCAGGCTTTGTTTTGCTTTGAAAGTTTTATTTCATGTATAAGTGTTTTTCCTGAGTGTATGTCTGTATATATGTGCAGCCATGGTGCCCTCAGAGACCAGAAGAGGATGTCAGATTTGTAGTTACAGATGGTTGGGAGCTGTTAGGAACTGAACCTGAGTCTTCTAGAAAAGCAGCCAGTGCTCTTAACCACTGAGCCATCTCTCCAGCCCCCATGTCCAGCCCTTAAGGGAACATTTTAGGAGTGTCTTATGCGAAGCACCTTGCAAACTGTCAAATGTCTTCTGAACGCTACCTTGTTAAATTAATGTATTGGGCTGTTTTTTGTTTTGTTTTACAACATGCTCCTCATTTAATGTTTAATAAGATTTTAAAAAATAGAAGACAATTTATGAAGGGTGGGGATTAAGGTAGCCAACTATAGGGAACTCTGTAACCTAAAAAGCCAGCACTGGAAAGGAGCAGGAGTACTGAGGCTCATTTAGAACCATGAGGCGACAGATGTGAGGTCTGAGTTCTGAGTCCTGGTCCCCTAACGCTGCCCAATGCTGTTTCTGTTAAGTGCTCCACCTTGGTCTTCAGGGCTGGATCCCAGGCTCCAATCCCCTCATATGCATCTGCCCTCTTTTCCTTACTCTCTAGAATGAGTCAGAAAGTGTTCCCCACCCTTTCCCAGCCATTGCCACATAACTCCCAGTAATGGGAACTGTCCAGCCTTTCTGGAGCTCAAGCCCTGGAAAATGCCTGTGATGATGATGATGATTATTATTATTATTATTATTATTATTATTATTATTATTATATGAAGTTTATTAAGTGAGCATGGGAGAGAAGAAAAGGGGGGAGAGGGTACCCCAGAAAGAGAGAAGAAGAGGGAGAGAGAGAGAGAGAGAGAGAGAGAGAGAGAGAGAGAGAGAGAGAGAAAGGGTAGAGCAAGTAGAGGGTGTAGAGAAAGAGAGAGGTGGGGAAGAGAGAGCGAGCACGTGGAGGGTCTGTCTTTTATATAGCCTTGGGCAGGGTCACGTGCCTGTGATTGTAAAGGGGCTGATAACAGGAAAAAAACACCGTCTCTACATCAGACAGCAAAGCTCAACCTTCCAGAGCTTCTGTCCCCCAATAAATCCTCATAGGCCCTCATCTTCTTCCACCTCCTTATCTAGGCAGGGCACTAAAGAGAAAATGCTCTCTTGGGTGATGTGACAAATAGATGGGAACAAAGAATAGAAGAAACAGGCATCAGTTCAACCCTATGTGCTTGGCCCTTTGGCTATGTTAGTCTATAGGATCTTCAAGGGAGCCCAGTCCATCAGGGTTCTTGGTGTCTTCATCCTACTAAAATGACAGGATTACAAATGCAGGAATGCCCTTCCCTTCACTCACTGGAGAACCCTGAGCCCTGAAATAGGCAAATATGCAGCTCTATTGTCTCTCACTGTCTGGGAACTGACCTCACTGGAAATGAGGTGTCTAAGCCTACTACTCACCAGCTAAAGCTCATATGGCCTGGGAATGCCAGAGCAGGAACACGGGCCCCGCCTTCCTTGTTCTCCCCTCTGTTCACACCATGGGTAGCTCTGCTGTTCTTTCAGGAACAGGCTGGGCCTCACTGGGCTGCAGGGACCTGGTACTAATGTCTGTTCCCTATCTTTGCTCTTCTTGTCTCTTTCCATCTGACTGTCTCTAGGACTTTACAGCCTCCTCATTAGAATGCAACTGCATGATTCATCAACATTATTGGAGAAAACAGTTAGATACAATAAGGCAGTGTGTGTGTCAGTATTTGTAAAGACAGGTAGTATTGCGCTTTCCAGCTCATCAAGGGGCTAAATGCACGCATGTTAGCCAACACCCTGACTGTCAGAAATCCCCTGAGGCTGAGACTGGGTAGTGGTCCCCACCCCCACCCCCCCTCGCCCCTCACTCTTCTCCTTGGTGTCTTATATGATCTTTACATTTTGCCCATGGTCCTGAAAGCTAATGGCATCATTTTCATGCACGGACATGGGGCTGGCAGCTGACAGTGGTTAGCAATTCTTATTACAAATATATCTTCTAATTCCCGAGCTAGAATTGTAAAGCTTTTCTATAGTGACACTGAACCAAAATATCGAAATTGCTGAAGCCTTTAAAGGAAGCCGGCGAAAGGTTGCGGAATGCCTTTTCAGTAATGCCGCTGAGAGGCTCTGTGGAATACAGATAGATGTCTTCCTGCCTTTGCCTGCCACCTCGGATCACCCGGGGACTCAGACTCGAAACTTCCACAGCCCTTGGCAGGGATTGATCTGGGAGCAAAAAAGAAACAGGAAAAGAGAGAAGGGGATTGCGAAAGCGCGAGAGGAGCTGCTTTGAAAAGAAACTTCTGCACTGTTTTGATGGCTGCTACTCTTTGGGTATGGGAGAGACTTTGTAGGCTGGAAATTGAAATGATAAGGAAGGCATGTATCAGAAGCAACCCATGGGCCTCTTTGATTGATTGGTTAGCTGGCTGCAGCGATGGGGATTGAGCCCAGGACCTCATGCATGCTAGGTAAGCATTGTGCTGTGAGCTTCCCCTACAGCCTTAGGCCTTTCCCTCCTCCCTTTCTCCTCCCTCTCCCTCCTTCTATCTCTCCCTCACCTTCTCCCTTTGTCTCGTTCTCTCTCTCTCTCTCTCTCTCTCTCTCTCTCCCCCCCCCCCCATCTTCCTTCCTTGGTCCTATTCACTGTGGCTTCTTCTCCAAGACAGTGTTCAATAACTCACTATCATAACCAATAGCTCACTCGCTATTCATAAAGAGCATCTCTTCCTCCACTAGTCTCTTTGGACATCCATTGTACACTTCCAAATGGTGTGGATGCATTTAGTTTTTGGAGCTGTTTGAGTTAAATGGGCTGACAGAATGAAGAAAAATAAATTAGTGTTATTTGTTTGGACTAAGAATTGGATCTAGGTCATTACATTGTGTTAAAACTAAATCCGTTTGTTGTTGTTGTTGTTGTTGTTGTTGTTGTTGTTGTTCTTCTTCTTCTTCTTCTTCTTCTTCTTCTTCTTTTTCTTCTTCTTCTTCTTCTTCTTCTTCTTCTTCTTCTTCTTCTTCTTCTTCTTCTTCTTCTTCTTCCTCTTCTTCTTTTGGTTTTTCATGACAGGGTTTCTCTGTGTTCCCATGGCTGTCCTGGACTTGCTTTGTAGATTAAGCTGCCATCAAACTCACAGAGATATGACTATCTCTGCCTCCTGGGATTAAATGCATACATCACCACTGATTTGATTATATTTTTAGAGATAAGATCTTTCTATGTAGCCCAGTGGTCCTCAAATTTGGAAACCTCTTGTTTCAACTTCTTGGGTGTTGGGACACTGCAGGGAGCTACCGTGATCTGCTGCTGTTTGCATTTTTTAATAGTTGCATTGCAGGCTTCCTGAGGGGCCAACCAGAGCCACAGCCCTCATACATGTGCTGCTCAGACTTCCAAACTCTTGTCTCCATCAGCTGCTGTGTGCTGATTTCCTGTTGCCGACAGTCCCATCCTAATGGCTAGGGGGAGGGAAGGTGGCATGCCTGGAGGAGAATCAAGACCTGGGGCTCAGCGAGCTGGAATGCAAGGGAGAGATCTGTCTCCCCTATGGATGCTCCCTGTCACCTTCCCTGCAGCTTTGCTTTTCACAGTTTTAATTATCCCTAGCCAACAATCATGATCTAAAGATACCAAACAAATTTCCAAAGTTTCCAGAAATAAGCAGTATGCAGTAAATGGGCTAGTGGTTTTGGTGTGTGTGTGTGTGTGTGTGTGTGTGTGTGTGTGTGTGTGTGTGTTGTTCTTGTTGTTGTCTTGAAACAAGGTCTTACCATATAGACCTGACTGTCCTGAAACTTACTATGTAGACCAGGCTGGCTTTGAATTCACGAGGAGCAGCCTGGCTCTGCCTCCTGAATGCTGGGATCAAAGGTGTGCACCACCACACCTAGCTAATCTATACATTTTAAATCGCTACCATTTGGAGTACACTGTCTCACCTGGGGTGTGCTCATCAGCTCACCTAGCATATGACTCACACCTTTGTTGAGTGTATCCATCCCATGTATGCTTCCTCACTGGCATTGCCATGGTTCCTTGATCTAGGTCCACCCAAGCAGAGGAGCTTCCTTCTGACACGGGGCCAGATGGTCAGTGGTAGTCAAGCACTACATCACAAATGAATGTCACCCACCTCCCTGACTCTCATCATATGGATACTGCATCGTCTCTGGTAATCCCCAGAAGGGTATTACAGCCTCTGTGATATTTGAGAGAGACTATATTCATATAACTTAAAAAAAAAAATAGCATAGACTGTTCTATGTATCCTGGGGTGGATGGTGTTCATAATCCTCCTACGTCATCTTCCCATGTGCTAGGAGAGTAGATTTGAACCACCACCCCCAGCTCCATTTTATTCTTTATTCTAGCCATGCTTTCTAGCTGTTTTATTTGGGTTCTTTTATCTACCACCTTTCCCCACCTCAATCCCTTCCAACTCCCTAACACTAGGTAGGCAAGAAAGGTTAGAGAGGAAAGGGGACCTAGATCTCTTTAGACTACTTTCTGCTGATTAGGGGGGGGGGCTGTTCCTCGGTATGAATTTGGTCTTTACCAATGGGATATTCCATTTCTTCTACTCATCTCTGCATACGACCACTTAGTAAATCTGCAGCTGCACAGAGGGGTGGGGGTGGGGTGGGGAGGGGGCAGGCAGCAGCTGATTCTTTTGGATAGCCTCTTGGCCCTTCTCAGGGCTCTGGCATTTATAAAGAGTCTCCAGAATTCCAAAGGTACACTATCCTCAGCTGGCAAAAATCACACCCCTCTGAGAGCATGAGACAAATCATAGTTAGCACCTGTGGACAGTCTGAAGTTTCCCCCCCACCCCAAATCTCACACCTGAGATTAAAATGAAAACATATTTACATAACATAAACTGGGTTTTTAAAGAAACCAAGATTCTCACTACAACTTGTGGGAGTTAATCTTTTACTGTGTCTTTATCTACACATTAAACTTTACCATATGGAGGGCAAACTGTCTTTTCTATAGATTTTGATATCATGTGGTTTCCGGCATCTGCTGAGGTCTTAGGAAATAGTCCCTGTGATAATGAAAGGTTTGTGAGTTAGTTTCAAAGATGGCTGCTTGGTATACATGGGTCCAGGGATTTTGTGGGGTGAGATCACATAGCACTTGCTGGATTATCTACTCTCAGTGTTTCTACCCTAGTACTCTAAGTAGGTGTGGGCAGTGGGTGCTGGTCCCCCTTGAACTCCAGAAAGTAGAAAAAGAGTTGCTAACTCTAAAATAAAATGAGCTGTTAACACTAGCAACAAGGGGTAATTCTCAGGAATCTAAAACCAAAAGCTGTGCACTGGAGGCCAATCATAGCATAATAAATGAATTAAAAGTAGCAAGCAAATAGATGATAGTGGATTTGTGCAAACAACCTAAATGTAAGGACAGGGAGAATCAAGTTCATGTCCCAACGTCTCTATAAATGTAGACGACTCTATAGAGCTTTTGACCTTGTCTGTCTAGGCCTGGTGTCCCTCCTGGGCTATAGAATGTTCTGGTTGGTTTAGAAGATCTCTAAGGTCCCCTCCAACTTTACATGCCTATTACCTCATGCTACTGCTCATTAAAAAAAAGAATTGTAAGTTAATTGAAACAGGGCTCTTTTGGCAGGCGCTGGAGAAAACAGTATAGATATCTGTAGGTTAACTAGAAGGGAGGGCAATGCCAGGCTTCCCCCAGGTTAGGACAACAGTAATTCAAAGAGTGAAATATAAGTAAGACTAGCCATTTTGTTCAGGACTGTGTTGTGTACTCTTTGGAAAAGAGGCAGGCAGGGAGGGAAATTCTGCAAATTAGCTGTGTGAGGATCAGCTTATTCCTTAGGAAGGAGGAGCCAGGGTTGTTGGGGACAAGGATAGGCGGATAGAGCACACATTGGTTCCACTCAGAATTGAACTGTTCACATGACTCAGAATTCTGTTGACTGTGAAGGAAAAGCCACTTACACATCAGTGTCTAGGATTATAGATTTCTCCTGTCAATCTGGACCAGTGCGTGTTATACCATACATTTGAAAGACCAAGATGTGGAAATAAGCTTTCAGCCCTGTGCTCTGTTCCATCGGCAAAATTCAGACAGGCAAGAGACAACTGATATTATCAAGGGGTGTGGGCTGTGATGTGGGTACCATGACACAGTGGGCCTAGATCAGGGCCCATCCACAGTCGCCAACTCTGAGATTTCCTTTTAAGCTGTGAAACCAAAGGACGTATTTGATTTTCCTGCTAAAGGAGTGTATGTCTTCAAGGGTTAATGAGGAGGTCAAGAATGTTCCTCCCTTCCCTTTCCTCCAAAGAGAACACAGCTTTATCCTTCAGAACTCAGCCCAGCCTTAAGCCTCCCTCCAAGTTCCTTTCTGTCCTTCGAGAAAGAGCTTTGATCATCGTCTGTCAGTGACTTGGACCCTTCACTGGACAGAGGCTGTCTCATCTTTGACACACCATAGCCTCAAACTTGAACTATGGTCAACTATCAGTAGGGGCTATTTATTTATTTATTGTAGTGCCAGGGATCAAACCACATGCCAGCCAGCATTTCTACCACTGGCTGCTCTAATAGGTAGGTGACTGATAAGAATAAACATATGAAAAAATATCCCAGGGATTATCTGGACTGAATCTGCCGAAGATTTCTTTACCCACCCAAGTTCCCTTAAGAAAACAGGGTACACACAGTATTCGGGGAACGTGCTCCATCCATGCTCTCAGACCTCAAGGAACTCCTTTTTCTCCAAGAAATCAAAGTAACCCTCAAAAGTTGGGTGTGTTTTATCTCCATTTCCTGCAAGCTAAGGCCCAAATTTCAAGAAGTAATCAATTCCAATTCATTGGCAAAATCCAACCCGTATTCTCTGGGCCAACTTTGGATGGTAAAGTTCATTAAAAGCAGGCCCCTGGCAAGCCTGACACCCCTCAATGCTGCAGTAATCAGGCCTTCGTTGTGCCAAGTAGCAGGATCTTGCCTAAAGAGTCTGGCATGGTTTTGGAGGGACTTACCCATCTGCAGCAGCACTTTTTGTAAATGAGTAATTTGACCATGATGGAAATCCACAAGGAGCTTTCTGAGCTTGGCTGTGATGGGATGAAGGAGACTGGTTGAGAGAACAGACAGCTCTTGCCTGTGGGGTTTGGAGACATGATCCTTCTCGCTTCTCCTTCCTGTACAAATGTCGCTCCCTCAAGCCGAGATATTTCTCTTGGCATCACCATCAGGAACGCACTTTGGCCTCTGGCAGGCAAAGGGACTCCTTGGGAGCCTTAAGATGCTTTGATGGGGGGGGGGGGGATATACATATCTTCTGAGCAGTTGCTTGCTTTCAGAGGCTCCAAGGAACCGGGGAGGTGTAAATTTTCCAAATCTGCACAGAGCAGCAATTTCTGGAAGTCGTCATCTCTGGAAGCAACTGGCACAGGGTCCTGGCTGAGCTTGCCAATCCCAAAGCAAGAGGCTAATTTTAACCAATATTTATGGAGTGCCCGTCAAGTGCCCGGCACTGTGCTGGGCCATTAATGTATACACCACTTTCACCTGCTTCTTAGCAACGACCAGAACTGGCAGTCATTGAAACTGTGATTTGAAAACAAAACACACTTAATGAAGTGTTTCGAAAGCCCTCGCGTGGAAAATTGTCAAAGGCTATACTTTTAAGAGGTAAGACTCAAGATCGGGGAGGAGCTTTCAAAGTTTTATTTTACATTGCAAGCACCTGACTCATAAATTGAAGGATATTAAAATACTTCTAATAGAAACTTCAGAAAATAATGGTAAGAAAGAAAAACTACCACAAATTAGATATGATTAACATTTACACTTATATCCAAAGGTCTGTGTTGCATGGCAAGCGCATATTTGACTCAGAGTCAGTAGGGCTTTCTGCCCTACCAGGGCTTCTGACACTGTGTTCCATATAAACCTGGTCCTAGGATGTCTGTGAGAGGGAATGAGGTGATCCAAGTTTAGGAGAGGGTAGAACATGGCCTACGGTGAGCCCTCCAGAACTGATGGTGTACGGTCAACTCATACACAGCATTAATTTGCTTATTAAAGGATGTGAGAAGTTGAGCTACCTTACACAAACATGGGAACTCACCCTCTCCATCCTTTAAATGACCCAGGAAAAGGCATCTGCCTAAATTCATTAGGAGACACGAATACTTAATTCTTGTTTTTTTTTTTGTTGTTGTTGTTTGTTGTTTGTTTGTTTGTTTTGGTTTTTTGAGACAGGGTTTCTCTGTGTAGCCTTGGCTGTCCTGGACTTGCTTTGTAGACCAGGCTGGCCTCAAACTCACAGCGATCCGCCTGCCTCGGCCTCCCGAGTGCTGGGATTAAAGGCGTGCGCCATTCTTGTTTTCAATCAGTCAATCCTCTCTAATTCGTGTGAACCTCAAAACCCAGTTGGGCAGGTGCAGCTCTATGGTGAGAGGCAATGGAGGAGGGACTATTAGAAGTATATAGGAGTCATATTGGAAGATTGAACTCCTACACATGCGCGTGCACACACACACAGACACACATACACACACACACACACCTTTTAAAATAAAAAAATAAATAAACATAGAAATGAGAATGAAAGCACTTCAGGAGTAGGATGTGGGGCATCTACCAAATGTGTCTTTTCTTTTTTTGTTTTAAGATTTATTTATTTTATGTATATGAGCATTTTATCTGCATGTACACATGCATAACAGAAGAGGGCATCAGATCACATTATAGATGGTTGTGAGCCACCATGTGGTTGCTGGGAATTGAACTCAGGACCTCTGGAAGAACAAACAGTGCTCTTAACCAATGGGCCATCTCTCCAGCCCCAGATGTGTTCGTTGTTGTAGTTTGTTTGTTTGTTGCAGATGCCTGGCTCAGATGAGGCTCTGATGTGAGGCAGTGACAGGAAGGTCCAGATAGAAAGCTATGGAACTGGCATGAGCAGGAGCCCAGCAGAGACTGATATTCAACCCCAGGACATGCACCAAGCTGGTATCAATATTGGCACATAGTGGAGACCATCTATGACTCTGAAAAGTTCCTGGGATGCTTCTGGCCAGGTTTTCTGTTACCCACCCTTCTTTCCCAGAGAAAGTTAAGGTAGACTGGAGCAGAGTAAGTACCCCTGTGACTTTCTGAATGCTAGCTTCCATAGGCAGGGTTCCCATTCTCGTGCCATCTGTCAGTCCCAAGAGATGGGCAATCTCCAGTAGTATTTCACACTCCAGAGAGACTCCTCTCTGTCCTGTCATAGCTGGGGGAAGCCAGGCCCTAGAAGCTCTTCAGTATTATTCATTAAACCCCACCTGCAAACCAGCCCTGGTCTTTGGTTCAGATCTATAACCTCCCAATGCCTTTAGCTGCCCAACGAATTAGAAATCTCAAGCCGTGGATTCCTTTTCTTTGTTCCACTGAGTGTGAACTAGAGTCAAGGAAGCATCTAGATATAAGGATCTCATGATGGTGAGACATCTCGAATTCCAGGTGTATAAGCAGTTCGTTGAGGTAGAGGTGCCCATAGCATATATCTGAGGTGTTAGAAATCTCAGGGCACCCGAGGGAAGCAGCAATGGAGACGGAGGTTGAAGAACAATGAAGGCTTACTATGATGCACATCAGTCGATTGGTTTGCAGTAGAAACAGTTTAGCTAATCAGGCGGTCGTGGTTGAACTGTACCTCTGGAGTCCAGTAGTATTGGGTATCTGGGAGACCTATGGCATAGGTTGGATTTAAAGCCACAGTAGATGAAACCTGAGTGATGGGTTGGGTTCAGAGCCTGAGGAAATGACATGGATAAATACACAGACACTAAAGTTTCTCCTTCTGCTGTGTGGGCTGGTGGGCTGGGATTCCTAGGGAGTGAGTGAGATCTTGGCATAAGAAACCTATCCAATCAGAGGATTCCTGGGACAATGGGGTGGGACATGCCTGGCTACTGGCCCCATGTACTTGGGTAGGACATCATGACTGTGGAATCACATGGTAGAGTTGGCTTTTCAACTCCTGCCAGACAGGAGACAGAGGATACAAGAAGGATGGAGGACAAGATAGAGCTCCTACGGGCATATGGCTCCAGTGACCAGCTTTGCCAGCCAGGCACCACTTCCCACTCTCACCACCTCCTGGTAATGCCACCGTCTTCCGATTTCCACAAGGTACCGTAGACTGCTCAGATAAGAGCCCTCAGGAGCTGGTCATGTCTGCAAAGGTCCTCAGCTACCCCCTGATCTGTGGTTTACTAACGTCCCTGGTGCTTCTGAGTCCAATCAAATTAACAATCAGATCAACCAGCTACATCCTTTAAAGTCTTGTCCCATATGTTAAATCAACAGTAGTTTTATTTTGTTCTGTTTTCAAAGCAGAGCTCAAAAGGAAGAAATGCAGTATAGGACAGTTGGAGTGACCCACTGTCAGGAGAGACAAGAGAATGCACCATCTGTAGAGAACTTAGCATCAGTAACAACAGAATGTTCTTATCAGTAAAATGGGTTTGAACATTCAGCCACTAAGCTTTCTGACTAACGTAGGCCACTAACATTTAGAGGTCATGTACTTTACTACTTGTACTGCCTCTATGAGTGATCCTCTTGGCCCAGGTTTGAAGGCATTTGAGCTACTTCCTTTAGAATATTGTTAAGGTCTCCTGTACTCTCTTGCCCAATGTCTGCACTCCTGACCTGGCCCTTCAGATTCCAAACAAATTGCACTGCAGTTTGGAAAGAGCCTGGGAGCTTCTTGCCAGCCAATCTTCCAGCACATAATTGTCCAGGCCTTTAGCCAGGAGGAGGCCTAGCTTCTCTCCACCATAGGGAAGGCACTCCTAGGCTCTAAATAAACCTCATAAGTCATGCAAGGCTCCTTGACAGAGCCTGGAATGCTTGGCCTTTCTCCGGGACAGCAACACTGGCTCCTGCAGAAGACAAAGTATGGCTCCTGTGGGTGCTGTGTCAGGGCCTCTGGGTGTTCAGGGCCTGTAATGAATGGAAGGGGGGATTTGGGCAAGCAAGGGAGGGCAAGGCCATCCTTTCTGAAAGTACCATTAGAGGTACTTCCTCCAGGTTGAGGATGGAACTTGGCAGCTGGCGCCCTGGGGAACTCAGGGACAAGGATTTTTCTCGGCAAGGGCTCTGAGACTGGACTATAAATTGTCTGACGTCCAATGAGTGTGAAGGGCTAGCAGGGCCAGCTTCACCATGCTTACAGCTGCAGGCCTTGCGTGCCCTTTGCTGAATCTCTCATGCATTGATTTGAGGCTTGACTTTCGTATGGGGATGGTGGTGAGTGAGGATGGGAAAGGAACATGCGGACGTGGTATGCGCATCCAGTGGCCTGGTCCACAGCCCCCTCCAGAAAACATTCTGATTTTCCTCCTCTCTTTTTTAATTCATTTCTCCTGCAATGAACAGTGTTGGATCTCTAGAGGAAGTTCTGACTTGAGGCTGCAGCTTCTGAGTGACCTTCTTGCCTAACGCCCCATGTCTGACCTGGATCTTTAGAAGCCAGGACAAGTTACTTTGCAGAGTAGAGAGAGCCTCAAAGCTCCACATCCATCTCGCGCATGCCATTAAGGGCTTAGTTAGAGGCCGGAAATGCAACATCAGTGCCAGACTCCTGTTGCTTTAGTCCATACCAGCAAAATCAGCTACCGAAGAGAAAAAGATTGGCTTGGGTGCACAGTTGTGAAGGTTCCGGACGCTGATCAGGCAGAAGCATTACCTATATAGGCTTTAGGTTGAGGGCAGCAGTATGTCATGGGAGAGCACATGATGAAATTAAAACAGCAGAGCTGAAAAACAAGCAGCACCCCCCCAAAAGAAACCACCACAAAACCCAAACAGACAAAAAAGAAGAGGCACCTGAGTCCTCATAGTCTCTTGAAGGACAGACCTCCAATGATCTGAAGGCCTCCTCCAAAAGCCCATCTTTCTGAAAATTCTACAGTTCACACAGCAGTTTCCAGCTGGGGACTAAGCCTTTACATGTGGTCCTCTGGGAGGCACTCCAACAGTTTGTCCTCTGTAGATGTGGCATTTGCCTTTGATGGTTAAACAGGGGCCATCACTGGATCAGGCTGCTTCTGCTGCCGCTCTGTCTGATAGTTTGGTCCCATTCAAGCTCTTCAAAGCCAGGCAGAGTTCCCTATGCCCCACCCCCTACCAAAAACTCATGCTTATTCGTATCTGTTTGACCCCTAGCAACAAAAATGAAGATGGGATCTCAAGGTTGCTTGAAATCTTGCTTCCTGATAACCAGTGAAAATAAATATGCTTCAATGTCCTTGGCTATTTATGCTTCTCTGTCTGAGAATTGCCAATAAGAATCCTCAGGTCATTTTTTTCTGTTGGTGTGTTTAGGCCTTTGCTTATCGATTAAGCATTTTTGAGGTGTTCTCATTATCAATCTTTGGACCGCTATGTATTTTAGAGTGTGTTTTTCATTTAACTTTTCAATCTGGTATTTTGTTTTTTTCCTTTCATAATATTTGTATTTGAAAGGTCTGATATTCTTCAATGTTATAAGTACATTCCTCTCTCTTCTAGCCATTCAATATATTAACTTGTTCGATATTTGACACTTTAATAATTCTGGAACTTTGTGAATGGTACTAATCAAATCAGTTATGTCAAATGAATAGCCAGGGGCTCTCAATCATTCACTGAATTGTCTAGCATCTCTCAGTTGATTTGAAACACATCCTTAGTAATGGAATATGTTCCCTTAAGTGTTTTCTATATTAAAGGGATACAACACACACACACACACACACACACACACACACACACACACACACACACACACACACCATAATACACGGCTTGTGACTTTGTATGTCTATTCTCTTGATATAATTATAGTGGGAAAGTATATAGGCGATGGGTGAAGGAGGAGCTGTGGCATTGGTGCCATTCTTAGGCTTTCCCATGGATTAATAACATGTATTACCACACATGTTTTCTAAGTCTGTATTCCTTAATAATATGGAAGTGGTCATGGTGCCTGACATTGGAAGTCAATGTTCAAGAGACAGACTTGATAGGAAGAAATCAGGTTTGTTCAAGAGCTGGCAATCTTGAGATCATAGAAAAGACCACTGCCTCAAAACTGAACTTTTTAGGAGCTTGAAGGTTTTTTTTAAATGAGTACGTATTAATTACCATGATGCATTTGCTATAACATTTTCCTACCTATATAATGTCTTTTGATCATATTCCCTCCCTGTGATCTTCTCTTATCTTCCTCTTCCTCTTGCTCTTGCTGATCACGTTCCCCACTGGTTCTAAAGCTTCCATGTGTTTTGTTTTTGTTTTTGTGTTCATGTTTAATGACCCATGAGTTGGGAGAGAAAGGAGATACAGTTAAATAACAGACTGTAAGGCTGTGGTCTGAAAGGGAGGGGTTGTCTTTATCAGTGAGGACTTCCTCAGTTGGGACCCACAGTTCCTTAATACTTATTCTTTAGATCATGACAATGGAGCCTGACTTCCTGAAGTTAAGTCTTGTACTTTTCACACAAACATCTTCAGAGCACTAAAGACTAAGGAGAGGACTTACTAAGTCATCCTGTGCTCTGTTTTTTGTTTGTTTGTTTGGGTTTTGTTGTTGTTGTTGTTGGTGGTGGTGGTGGTGGTGGTGGTTTTTATTAAATATTTTTTTTATTTTTATATATACATTTAAATTATTACACATATGTACAATAAACTACCTACATCAAGAAGAACCATGAAACAATCAGGAATTATATAAATGTTGCATTCTTAGTGTTTTGGCTATTTGTATTTGGCAGCCTGGAAGAAAACATCTTTCCTATTTTCATGGTCTAAAATTCTGAGTGTAAATCAATATCTATCATATCTCATCACTATCAACTTAAAACATCTATCTAGACCTAAATACGTCTTAACCCTTAAACAACTAAGCTTAATTGTGAAACTAAACTATCTGGTCTTCAACCAGACTTGAAAAGGGATGAAATTAATTGCCTGAGTATACAGTAGGTACAGGTTAGCGGCTTCCCAAATGAGAAGATGACAGAGACAGTTTGCTGCCTGAACAGCCACCCAAAACTCTCTGTAACACTGGAGCATCATCTTCCTGCTCTTGAATCATCCAGTGCTCACATTTTGTTCTGGGTACTGGGACAATAAAGGAAAAGAGACACTTTCACTTTAATTCGAAGTATAATCTGTCCGCGACGGTACTATATGTGAAGGGATTTTTAGTTGGCTCACTGTGACAAGTAAACTAATGGGGAATAAAACAAATAGCAGCGCCAATTTTTCTAAAAAGTGGGATCCAGGCCCTGGCAGACACTTGAAGGTGGCTCCATTCTATGTGATGTCCAAAGCAAAGAGGTAGAAGCAGTAGTTGGGTGGGTCCCACAGCACACAGCCCTGGAAAAAGGGTACCAATCTTCATCCTGCCAGCAGAAGAGGGGCTCCTGCAACTGCACAATGTACCACTTCCAAGGGGCATGCGGATGACCCATGTCCTCATCCTAGCTCTGCTAAACATGTGCCAACAGAGTGATTTATTCCAATCCCTCTGGGCTTAACATCTATGCCTGTGAAATGGGGACAGGAGTCAATGAATCACTAAGATCTATGGCATCCAAGGAAGTATAATTTTTTAATGAATTTCATTAAAATTAGTTGCATGGACTATCTTGCTAGGAGTCAAATTCCGAGAAAGCAGCGTTCGGAGTCCAGCATGCTAATGACAATTTGCTTCTCAAGGCAAGTGGTCTTCACGTGGGCCTGGGGTTTATAACTTTGTTTTATATCTTGCCTACTCCTTATGTATATTTCATTTTGTAAAACCTATTACATAATTTAAAGAAACCCAAGGCAATCATTCTGAGAGCAAGTTTATGTTAACAAGTTTATTGAATGAGGGGAAAAAAATAGAAGACAAACACACCATCAATCAGCAGATGCACCAACATCAAAAGACACACAGAAACTTGATGTAACATTAGGCTGCAAACCCCATTCTCAGGCCAGGAATTGGCAGTGCACAGCTGTAACCCCAGAACTGGGGGGTATGAGGCAGGATGGCACCAAGTTCAAGGCCAGTCCACAGCAACAACAAAACCCTCTCCATTCATATTCCAGTCATCAGGCAATGGGCTGCTGGCCCTTCTGTGTTCACCTCTCCCACAGTGACATAGGGATGAGTCCAGCTTAACTTTAGCTCTGCTACGTTCCCAGAATGCTGCTAGGGCTCTGGTCCTGAGACAGGAACAAGGGTATTATTTTGACAGGCAAACCATCATGTGATACTTACTCTTTCTGCCTACGGAGGAGGAAGAACTTCCATAGGCAGAAAAACCTGTCCTCTCCTCTATGTGTCTTTCTGTAATGTGGAATTCTCAACTCAGCAATGCTTCTCCCTATTTGTTTCAATTTAGCAGGGGGTCTTCTTCCTCTTGTCTTCCATGCCCTACCACCGGAGGCACTCAACAACTGCTCCGAGACTCTTCCTTTCCTTGGCATGCTTAGCCTCAGTTTCTCAGTCTTTAAAATGGGAACAACAGTGCCTATTTAATGGTGATAACACAAGGAGACAGCTAATGTGGTTGCACATCTCCTCTTCCCTGCTTCCTTGGCTCTCGGACTCTCGTAAACCATTTTTTGCCTTTGGGGGCTTTGTGCTTCCCACCCTGTGACCACATGGATTCTTTGGTTCATGTCGCAGATCTCAGTGGGTGAGAGAGTGTTAAGACCATATAGAAAGCACCCCTGAGAACATTGCAGAAGAAGGGGCAGAAGAATTGTGAGCGGCACCACAGTACCGTGGAGTCTTGCGTATAACCGCCTCTCGTAGAAATGGCTGTGTGAACAAGGCTTGGACAATGATAATATCAATAGGCATGCTATCACAGAAGGTGGACAATCTCAGGGGTCTCACCCCCCAGACGGAGAACTATAGGCACCTAATGATGCTAGTGAGGGAGGATTAGCCTTTCCCAGGGATGAGCTCCCCGACTGATTATTCCATACAAAACTATCAGTCCTGAAACCCTATGTAAACAAACAACAAAAATGAATCCAGTAGAGTCTGTTTATGTGTTTGTTTATATCTATACTATGCATATTATAGATAAAGCAAAAAATAGCAAAAAAAAAAAAAGAGGCTATCATTTTGAGAGGTGGGGGGCATGATATGGGTTGGAGGGGAGGGACATAGGAAGCACCAGCGCGAGGTAAGGGAGGGGGGAGAGTTATGTAATTGTATTTTTCAAATGTGAAAACAAGAATCATCCTTGAAGGTCTAGTATGGCACAGATAGACCCGTCTGTTTCAGAACTTCTGTCCACGGGACTTCCTGATGGCTCATGCATTCCTCAATTGGTTCTGGAGTCATCGGCAGTGAGGGAAGTGGCGTCACGAGGCCCCCACCACGGCCTAGACACACATTCATTTCCCTTGCCTTCTGCTCGGCTGCTTGGCTTCTAGGTAAAGGCTGAGCTCCCAGGCGCAGGATCCGACTAGACAGAAGCACTTTGGGGAGTCTGTCATTTGTGAGCCAAAGGTCAGAAGAAGGTCGTGGCCTCTTTCTCCTGCTTCCTCTCAAAGCCTCTGAGAGCAATCTTTCTGCTTCTGTTGCTGGTCTCCGGTCACCAAAGCAGAGACTTCTTCTTGTTCGGTGCCTGTGACACTTGACACGGCTTGCGACATATGGAAATCAGCTTCTGCAGAAGTGGTTTTCAGTTTTCAGGCCCAGCGAGCGTTGGAATGCAGACAGGTTCTCTCTCCTGCCCTGGAGAGTGCACTGTGTTCACAACAGGGCTCTCAAGTAACTTGTCAAAACTGGGAAAGGGAGGAGAGCAAAGGGCCACCTGGGGCGTGTGGCCTTAGGAAGTGGAGTAGCCACAAGGTGCATGATAGAAAAGACGGAGTCTGCTCCTGTTTCAACCTTTCTATCACTGCCTGCAGGACGCCTCACTAATTAGACCGCCTCCCTGTGGCCTGCCCAGGTTCCTTTGATCTGTCTGTCCTGCCTGGGCAAAGTTTGAGCTGCACAACCTTGGACTAGTGACCCACCACCCTGAACAAAATGTCATCACCTGCTAAAAGGGGAAGAGAGATAAAACAAGGTCTTCCTGAGTCAGTAGGGAGGTGAGAGGGAAGGCATAGTGTAAGTGAAGAAAAGCCATTTTGTCCTTCACCTCACTTGTGTCTGAACAGAGACTTCCTCGGACAAAATATCAGAAAAACTAGATTTTAAACATTAGACTGTGTTCTACGTGCATGGGAAATAATAAAGTGAAGTGAGTAACTCTCTACAACACATTTCAAGGGTCAACTCCAGGCTAAGGAGTTACTTCTCTTAGACTTCAGGCTTGAATGCATCTTTCTTTGAAGTGCAGGGGGAAGGAAAGGACAAACCCCGATTGTGACAAGATGGCCAGAAAAGCACCGTAAAATAAAAGTGAGGTTTGTTATGCCGTCGTACGTCAGCACCTTCTTATGCACAGTCTGCGGTAATCTGGTTCTTCCCGCCTGTGTGGAGAGGGTAGCATCCTTACAGTAATGTCCTCTATACATGTCATATCTCTTAAAAAGAGCAACTTTTCCAGGGCCTCTTGTATGGCTGTAGTGTTTCCAAACTGCAGCTCCAAATAATTCATATGCCAGGGGTAGATTTGGGTGGTTTCCTGTAGCCTTTGAGCCTGACTTTCACTTTCTGTCTGCACCCCACCCCCATCCTGCCACCTCTTCTTCAACGCTTGGCAAGACTGACATAGGCTCCCTTTCCGGTGGCACTTAGATTCTGAGAAAGATGCTAACTGCTAAGTTATCTGTAGCTTTAAGGAACCTAGAACATGCGATGGCCTTTGAAGCTCACCTTCTTGGTCTTTGGTTCTGAAAATCAGTGTGAGGTTTTAGCTTGTAGAAAAGTGATTTAGGAAAATGATGCACCAACCAAAGACCATGCGTGGTAAAGACTTAGTCCCCCTGCTCAGATGCAGTCCATAGGCAGCAAAGTCTCCTTGTGGGTCCGATATTATGGGGAGTAGGGGCTGCTTTTCACATGGATTCTGGTGCCCACTAGGTGATCAGTTTCCCTTGGTGGGGTGGCCTTATCAGGCCACAGAGGAAGAAGATGCAGGCAATCCAGAGGAGACTTGAGCGGCTGGGATCAGAAGATAGGTGAGGAGGCTCCCCATTTCCGAGGGCTAGGGGAACGGGGGAAGGGGGATGAGAGAGGGAGGGGAGACCAGGCAGAGATGAGAGAGGAAACTACAATTGGGTTGTAAAGTGAATGAATTAAAAATAATAAAAAAGAGAAAAATTTAATACCCATTCCAAAAAGAAGAAAGTAAGAAAGAAAGAAAGAAAGAAAGAAAGAAAGAAAGAAAAAAGAGTGAAAATATAGGAACCAGTTGCAAAAGGTGAAGATCCATTACAGTGTTTCGTTCTGTCAAAAGAAAATAACAGTGACACAAGGCCAGAGTAACTATTCACTCATCATGTGGCTCTGCTGTCACAGTCTCCTTTCCATTCCTACTAAACATCTTTGCAGCCTTGAGACCCCAAAGAAGCAGACTTGAGGCTGAGCAACCTCCATCTTCTCAAGTTGATGGCCCTTTGAATAAAACTGATGCTTTACTACTAACTTGTCTACAGCCTGAGTTAGGTTTGGGGGGTGGAGGGGAAAAGGATGGGTAAGAGAGAAGGGCGCAGGGGCAAGCCCCTTTCAGGAGAGAATTGTTAACATGAAGGCTAACATGACACGGAGAGGGAGAGGATGGGGCGGGGGGGGGGGGGGGGGGGAGGGGCACGGGATGTAAGTTCTACCACTAAACCCGGCTCTGCTTCTCACTGGTTTTCAATGGGTAAGAGAGATCCTGTGCCATGAGGCTACAGGCTTTGCTAATAATAAATAAGCAATAATAGGTCAGGTTGAGTCTGATTCCCAGGCTGCAAGGCAAAGGATAAAAGACTTCAGGGACACTGCCCGTATTCCCTGTCAGCTCCTCACATCAGGTGGAAGGGCAGAGAAGATGCAGAGTATGGCCAGCCTGTGGGGCTCCAGGACCTGGGATGTGACAGTTTAAATTTACCTCTGGTAATGATATATTGAGGCAATAACCTAAGCTTGATTAATGTAGATTTCTAGCAGCTTGCCCAAGATTTAGAATGCGGAGATACTTCTAGAGTTCTTACTTTGTAGTATCTTTATGTTCCCCAGCACATGTAGCCTCCCCTTGGGACACAATGTGGGTATTTGTAGATTCATTATTGTTGTATAAATTCCAAAATCCTAAAATGGGGAGGTAGGTAGAGGGAACAGAATTTATTGGATTAAGTCTCTTTGCTCTTTTTGAATTTTGAGACTTTTTAAATTTTATTTTTAAGAGTCTTTTTAAGATTCATAGCATTAAAAACAATAGTCTCCTGCTCCTCTCATGGAGGTAACATCTGTTCTCTGAGTGGGCTCTCAAAGGCAGCATCTCCTTCCTTTGTTAATCTCCCCATTGCGGACTCATTTCGAACTCACCCATCTGCTCCGTAGACCCCCAGTTCAGCCGACAAGTTCTATGCAGAAAGCCTAATAGTCACACATCAAGGTTGTGCTCTCGCTTCTGATAGATGAGGTCAGGCCACACTTTGCATATTTATAATGTGTTTTTCCTAACTTGCTACCTCTTAACAAAGGAAGAAGCAAATCACATCCTCATTAGCTTCAAAGAAAAAATACTGATTTTCCCCCTCCTTTTTCTCTATTTCTTGCCATGGCAGGAGATTTAGTTTTGCTTAAAGGAAATTCAGATGACGCTAATGAGACCGCAGTGTCTTAATTTGCATATTAGATGAGATAAATATTGAGCTAATTAACACCTAGGATGAATTTTATTGCTTGGTACATTGTTCTGTTGTGATAGTGGTTCTTTGCTACTCACCCAGGAACAGAACAATTTCAAAGGAGACTCCTTTCTATATAAATACTTACGGTCAACCAAAAATCTTCCTAGGAAATTCTACCTAGGATATTTATTTTTACTTCCAATCAACCTCAAGTCCTCTTTTGGCCAACTCTGATCCTGTTGGCAAATGACACCAACCGAGGCAGGGGCCTAGGGCAGGGACATTTGTTCCCTCCTGGGTTCTGGGGCAAGGTATAGAATGGATAAATTTGGTTGGAATGTTTGCTGATTCTAATAGCAAGACAGACTAGATTACTAAAGAAAATAGACCCATGGACGTTTGTCATAGCTCAGGAAGATAAACTACTCAGAACCATTGGTGTGGCATAAGGGCCACACAATGGGGCTTTAACCTAGGACAGAGATACAGGGTACAACTAAAAATACGTCATAGACAGCAAGGAATTAATACTCAAGGGAAAGAGTGGTCAATGGGTAAAAAAAATATTACTGATTGGAAATATTAGAAGAAAGAGGATGTCCTAGTTTGCTTTGTTGTTATGATCTAAATTAACTTGGGGAAGAAAGTGTTTTGAATTACAGACCCATCATCTGGGAAAGGCAGAGCAGGGGCTCAAGGCATGAACCTGGAGGCAGGAACTTAAGTAGGGATCCAGAGAAAGACAACTTACTAGTACCCTCCCAGGAAGTAGTTTACATTCCCTTCCTTATATAGCCCAGACCACCTGCACAGGGATGCCACTGCCCACAGTGGGTTAATACTCCTACATCAATTAACAACCAAGAAAATGCCCCCACAGGCGTGCCGGTGAGTCAATCTGATGGAGGCAATTCCTTAGTTGAGGTTCTCTCTTTCCAGGTGTGTCAAGTTGACAACCAAGATTCACTAAATTACCCTAACAGGATTGCTGCTAAAGACAAGGGATGCTGTTACTGGTGCCCCCCAAGTTTCATGGGCATCTGCTAGAGTTTCCTGGGTTCTTGAGTCCTCTGGGCAAAAAGATTGCACCAAGGTCACATGGTTGGGTGTAGAAACAGAGAACTTATTTAGAAAAAGGAAACTGTTCTAAGAACAGGAGTGGAGGGGCGAGCGGGGAAAAAACATGTGCTGGGCCATGAGATTCCTGGCCATTTATTGGTCATTTCTTCATAACCTGCCTTCTCTCATGCTGTTTTCCACAGGTAGTCCAGGTGAAGACTCCCAAGTCTTTTTGGTCAACTGTCTTCTTTAAAATGTCAATTTGACTCGGCTGTCTCACTATACTGCTGACAAAGTGGTATAGGCTTAGAGACCTGACCAGATGTCAGGAATGATCGGATATCAAGGTCGGATGGTTCTTGCTAAACTGACCATCCAAACTTCCAGGCTGAAACTGAGTTTCGAAGATAGGCTTAGGAGAATATTCAGCGGTTTGCCTAGAATGTGGCCAAGACAGGAATCTTTGCTATTGTAACTTAGATTGCGGGTTCACAGAAAGTAGCTGACATACAATTGCCTCCACAAGAACGGTGTGAGAATGTGAGCAAGTGAAGAGGGTGAGCAGGTCTTCACGTCCAAATAGAGCTGCATTCGGAGAGATGGTTAGCATGTACAGTATGATGGGGATGCTAAAGGGAAAGATGCTCTACAGTCCATAGACTATCAGGAGAAAGAAAATACCATGACCACAGGCAGCAGTGATGGGGAGCAGAAGATTCTTCCCTCTAAGTCCTGAGAACAAAGGGGATTGCTGACTCCTATAGATTTTCAGGAGGGAGTCAAGTTTCATAGCAAGTAATCTGGTCTGGCATAGCCTATGTGCTAAAGGGGGTGGAGGCAGGAACAGGTAAGACTATGGACTCTTCTTCCAACTGCAAGGGGAAAGGATGGGAAGGCCACACAGCACATCTTCCTTTCTTTTCAGTTCTCTGTGCCAGAAGGGGAGAGGGGGAGTAGACGGAAAGGAGCAGAGGGACAGAAAGGGGGAGAGGGGAGAGCGAGTCCACATGCAAGATGTTCATGGACGGATTTCTGGGAGTAAGATAGCGGCATCCAGAGAGTCTGTGATCCAATAATCAATAATGTGTGGTTGGCTGGTGCCAAATGGAGGTTCAGGGTCCCCTGTTCTGAGGTGGTTGATTTCAAGAAAGCAATAGTAGAACTTGAGATCGCGTTTGGGGGGGTTCTTGCAAGCAGAGCTCTGTTTCTCTGAAGAGTTCACAGCTTCCTGAAAGCTGGCCCTGTCTAAGACACGAGCTTTGCTCAGAGCAAAAATAAAATAAAACAATTCTTAAAGGAAATAACGCTTCACGTTTAGCTCACTTCAATGAGCTGAATGGATGTAATTGAATTGAAATGAAATGAAATTGAAAAACTGAATGCTGGCCACCAGGCTTGGTGTGGCTCCGCTGCCTGCTTGGTCTTCTCCTCCTGATGGAGGGATGCCCCATCTGTTTGCACACTTGATTTCTCTGACTGGGGCACTCAATTCCTGCTTCCCCTCCCATGTTTTTATATTACACCCCAGCAGTCAACAAGGCTTGCTCAACTTTCGACTTCCGAGAGTGTTAAGCTTTGCTCTGCCTTTTGTATTTTAATTGCTTTCTCTCTTGCTTTTAATGAGCAATCAGGGCTATTTCTTTATTGAGGACCTGCTGGCAAATTTCAAACAGCGAGTGTGCATATGAAAGGACCAGGTGAGATCGCAGGCTATGGCGTGATTAGCTGTGGGGAGGCCCAGAATAGCCATCCATCTGTGGGAAAATGTCCACTTAACTCAGAACCTTAATTCAAAGGAAATGTCAAGTTCTCAACTACACACTCTGTGGCAATTGAAGGAAAGATTGGAAGGAAGGTTAGAGAAAAATAACTGAGACGATAGCAACAGTGGGGGAAATTAGCTTTAGGTGGGCGTGTATGCCTGTGTGTGTCTATATGGGTGTGTTTAGTGTCTGGCAATGTCCACCAGAGTCAGCTCCTTAGCAACAAGTAAGCAGGGAATACAGGTGCTATTGTGGACTAACTGAGGGGAAAACCCTAAACTCATTATGGAAAAAAGGCTTGTATTGTTGCAGGCCAAGCTGGATTGCAGGAGTGCCTGGAAGGAATGGTCCTTTTTGCCCCAAATTTTATTTCGTTTCGTTAATTTGTAATGATGTTGCCAGTGGGGTATTTGTTTCTTTAGAGTTCTGTATTTTTCTTTGACCACGCTTGCTGCTGCTCTGCACTCCTCATGGCTGTCAATACTTTTGTGTTGATTGACTGAGACAGGCACAGGGGCATGGGAGGGCCCTCTGAAGACTTTCCTCCTAAAGGACTGGAAACCACAGGCCTTCAATTGGTCTCCTCCTCCTAGCTGGAGGTTTTCAGTGTGACAAAGGCATCAAGTTACAAAGGGACACAGGGAATTGTTCTGGCCACACCACAGATGTCACGCGTGTTCCAAGCTCTCAGAGACAGCTGAGTTCGATGATAGCAAGCATGGCTGTGTGTGTCTGTGCCTTTTTTATGGAGTTCCCCAGTGCCCTGAAGGGCAAACTTCTTGATTTAGAACTGTTAACAAGCCATTGGCTCAAATGGACAAGTTGACTACTTAGATCAAAGGAGCAAGTATTTTCTATCAGTTAATTTTAAGCAAGCAAGAGAAAGGAGCCATCAAAGTAAGAAATTAAAATATTTTATCAAAGAAAGGCTCCTACTCTCACCATCCCAAAGCTATAGAAAAATGACTTGTGTCTTTCCAAAGAAAACTGAATGAACCTTTGGAAAGTCCAAATATCCCATTATGCCAGCTGCAAATATGGATAAAGATCATGTCACCTGTGTGTGTGTATGTGGATGCAATCACACAATACCTCACAGTCTGGGTGGCTCACACAGAGAAACTTCCCAAAGTCTTGGAGACTGTAAGTTCTAAGGTCAAGGTGTGGGCAGGGTTGGTATCTTCTGAGTCATCTCGTCTTGGTTTGCACATAGCCCCTCTCTGTGTCCTCAGACAGCTAGCTACCTCTCCATCCATGCATGCCAGCATGCTACCTGCCTCTTCTTAGAAGGACACCATCAGATTAGATAAGGACTTGCCTGATGCCTTATTATAATTTAATTACTTGTTTAAAATTCTATCTCTAAGAACATCACACTCTGAAGTATTGGGAATTGAGGGCTTTAGCTCATGAATGCAGAGAACACAATTTAACCTATACCCACCATCACGTTGTCTCCCTTCCTATCTCCAAGGGTAAATTGTCCAGGAATAGAAAGATCATGAGATGTCTGTATGGTCTCACTTCCTAAGAGTTCTTCCATTTCCCAATACTGCTTTAACAGGATGGACCCTTGAGGGAAAGACAGTAAACTATATCCAAGCCTTAAGAAAGACACAGCTGAAAAGACTCCAGAGAGGACAGAAAAGCAGGCAGGCAGGCAGGCAGCTGAGTGGAGCCCAGACCCAGGCCCCCTGCTTTGTTCATTCTGTTTCTTTGAGGTACGCTTACTAACAGTGTATGCCCAGCTCCATGCTGGACTCAGGCACAACGAACTTTGCATCAAATAAGCAGAATGGAAACAAATATCTAGCAACAAAGCTCTCCCTCCCAACCCCAGTCTGCTCCCCTGTTCCTTGAAAATTCCTATAGCCTTGTATCGTGGTCTAACGTTCATATTCCGTGGTTTATGTATTTAAGATTATTCCTTAGTATTTGTGAAGGCTTACTTCCAGCACACCCACAGATGCCATAACCTACAGATATTCAAATCCCTTTATACAAAAGGTGTAACATTTGCATATAACTATGTAATCCCCCCCATATAGTTTAATCCACCTCTAAAGTACTTGTGATATTAATGTAATATAAATGTGATATATATAGTGCTTATACTATGCTGTTTGGAGAGTCATGAGAAAATTCTGTATGTATCTGATATACATTTTCCCAATTTTTTAAATCCACATTTGGTTGCACCCATGGGTGTGAAACCTTTGGGTAAAAGGGCCAATATGAGCCTTTCTTTCTTACCAAAGCAGTTATCTCTAAGAGTGGAAATTCACCTCCTGCTGTCAGGCCAAAGCTGAGAAGAATTAAAGCTCTTGATCTGCAAATTGATCAACTATTAAAGTCACAGCGAGGGTTCTGTTTTGTTTAGTATCTGCTTTATTGGTTGGAATGGCAGCCCTTCACTTAAGCTACCTGGAAGTGCTTCTTGATGAGTTATGCCATAGAGGGTCCAATTTGTGGGAAAGATAACAGGTGCTCTTGGGGAGCATTAAAATGACATTGCTGTAAAATATTTATGCTAATGATAACTCAATTGGTCACCTAGCTGGTGGCTTAGGAGTGCCTGTTCTTGCTTCAGGAGCAGGTAGTGATGTCAACTTTCTTCCTGACATTTTTTTTTAAGACAAGAGAGACAATGGACTCTCCCTCTTACCTCCAATTTCAGATGCTTTAACACAATAATTGCATCCTGTACCAAACTCTGAGTGGAGCCACTGCTCTCCTCAGTGTGTATATGAGGAAACAGAAGACCAGAAATTTAAGTGAATTACTCAAAGTGACTCAGCTATGGGACAACTTGAAAAAAAATGGCAATTTTCTCCCTTAAGAATGCATAATCCTTGAGTAGAGGGGGAGGTAATCCCCCTCAGGAACAGTCATAGGGGAGGGGAATAAGGGGAAATTGGGAGGGAGGGAAGAATGGGAGGATATAAGGGATGGGATAACCATTGAGATGTAACAAGAATAAATTAATAAAGGAGAAAAAAAGATGGAAAAAATAATAAAATTTGCATGCAAGACAAAAAAAAAAAAAAAAAAAAAAAAAAGAAAGAATGCATAATCCCTCCTGGGCTTTTGATTCCACTGGTGTTTTCTGTGATGATGTGAGGGATAGCACTGAAAAGGGGTCCAGTCAAATTTCAGATATGAGGCAAAGTGGGGGCCCATCATCCTGTCACCACTGCTATCTCTTGACACACCTGATTCCTAAAGAGCCCCCATACAGACTTAATTAGCAGGGACGGGTGAAGGAATTTGGGGAGAGTTGGCATACAGTAACCATTGAGCTATGTGCGCTCTCTCTATGTACACAGGTGTTTTGCCTGCATGTATGTTCATGTGCCACATACATGTCCAGTACTCTCAGAAGGGGCCAAGAAGGGTAGTTGGATCCCATGAAAATGGTGTTACAGGTGGCAGTGAGCTTCCTTGTGAGTTCTGGCAATCAAACATGGTCCTCTGCTCTTAACCACTGAGCCATCCATCCAGTGCTGTAACTAGCTTTATATAATTTAAAAACAAATCAATCTAGATATTTTCATTTTCAAAAATTTAAAAGATGTATTTGTATGTATGTATGTATATATGGTGTGTGTGTGTAGCGCGCGCTACACAAATGTCTGTGGAGGCCAGAAGATGATGTTACAGGCCTCCATGAGCTGGGGTCACAGGTACTAGCTGCCTGATGTAGGATTATGATTAAATTAATATATATATATATATGAGATTTAGGTGCTCAAGAACAGCAAGGCTGTTACTGCTGAGCCACCTCTCTAACCCTCGCCCCCCCCCCCCCAGTGTGGAACATTCTAGAAAATGAAACTGAGATGTAAAGGTGTTAAATGACTCATCCCAAGCCAACAGGTAGCCAGGGAATAAGGTTGGGACTTTAGATCACTGGCATCTCATTCCCTAAACTCACACATTTCCTGTTGGCTTGCCGTGCCTCTTAGTAGGGGCAATGAAGAAAAGATATAAACCTTCTGATCCAATATGTCCACATGAGGGGGTGGCAGGGACTGGAATTACAGAAGGAAAACCAGTGGGCGTGGCTACCCTGTATGAGAGTGTCAGAGACCTTAGAGATGGCCTGAGGAGAAGGATGGCCAAACTCTAAATTTGGAGAGGAGAGTTAAGGGGCTGTCTCATTTTGTAAGGGAGAAAAAGCAGAAATGCTGAGAACACTGGAGCTCCCCGTTTTGAGGTTCTTAAATGCCCCATATTTGAAAGAATGTAAAGTAATCCTGAAACTTTGCTTGGATATTGCCCACTATTTTCAGTCTCAATCTGCCTTCCAGTATCTCGGAACCAGTCACTCACTTGTTTGTTTTATGATGTCCTGGAATAAAGGCAGGCCGGCTAGCGGCTGATGTAATCTACTTTGAAAAGTATGATGGACAAATGAGGGAGTTTATGTTGTGCTCTGT
Source organism: Acomys minous (assembly GCF_964271855.1). Classification (NCBI taxonomy): domain Eukaryota; kingdom Metazoa; phylum Chordata; class Mammalia; order Rodentia; family Muridae; genus Acomys; species Acomys minous. Next base: position 24,323,892 of record NC_140496.1, read on the forward strand.
TATCTCTGCTATCTGAGAAGAAGTGATTAGAGCCTAGATCACAGTTCACATTTTCAGCGGGACACTGAGTACTGTGCCACAGGCAGCTCCAGGGCTACACTGCGGGAAGTTCAACAGTGTTACCCATAGGCTGGGCCGTGACTCTTTCAAGGGAAACTCAATAGTGTTGAACACGATGGATCTTGGCTCTGCATTCTGAGCTTCTGATAGGAAATAGAAAGTGATTCCTTCTGTCACAAAGGACTGCAAATGCAAGGCAGAGGCAAAAGCAGAAAATTACCCCCAGAGCTCTTGAGAGAGCTACAAAATGCTACTGATCTTGAGATTAGCCTCTGAACAAACATAAACAGGTTGTCCTTAGATGCTGCCCATTAACGAGAAAACCTGGAGTTAGAGCCATGGTCCCACACGCCAGAAATGGGCCGTCTTGTGCATATGCACTGCGAGAGACTTGAGTAGCAGGTATAAACATCCATTGAAACGTTACCAAGGACCTGTTAAAGTTGGGATAAAAATAATGGCTTTGCTTCATACAGCCCATACCCTAGTGCCTCCCCTGGCATGAGGTACAGATTATGGGATGCACCCAGGAGCAATGATTTCCACCTGGAAGCCTTGTTAGAATGCAGACTCCAACTGGGTAAATGTGGCACAGAGTTAGAAGTGCTGCATCTCCTATGTCCCAGACCATGCTGCTGTTGCTGGTCACACTGTCCTTTCTACTGGGTTATCCATTTCACTGTGTAAAGTTGACATTATTCCAGTTCTCTCTCATGGGCTGGACTTTGCCAGACCTGACAGTTCTATGCACCTTCTGAGAAACTGGCTGGAAATATAAAAACAGCTGTTTAGAGTACAGACCAGCGTGAGCCGTGGTCTTTTACATATCAGGGTCAAGTCTTGGCTCAGGAGCAGACCTTTCTCAAACTCCAACAGTCTGTATTTGCTAGATTTGAGGGATAGCTTTAAGTTATACGGAACGTTAAACTTTCAGCATCTTATATTTTCAGGAGCAAACCCCCTGCCCCAGTACATGCTTTCCTCCTTGTATCTCAGCAAAAGCACTTGTCTGTGCTAGCGTCCCTACATCCATGCAAACACAGATAACTCACCTCAGCATCTTGGGAGCCACTTCCACCCCAAACTCGCAAGCTCCCAGCTAGACCCTGGGCTTTAACGCTTAAGCTTTCCGCTGAGGGGAACAGAAACCCATGGCTTCACACATACGTGCTCTGCTTCTTTACTATAGTGTGAAAACCCCGAGGTCACCTGCATGTAGATCTGAAAAATTATCTCTGTTACCTGGAAGTTCATTTACAGTGGGGAGCCTCACACCTATTTCTTTCCCAGCACGTGCTACGGAACAAGGTTGGTCTAGCCCCAGAATTAGCGTTGGCGGGAAAAGCCACACGGTGCAACAGACTTATCAGAAAGAGGTTAAGCTTCGAAATGAGACATCGATGCACAATGAGGGAGAGAAAGAACAACCCTTTTTTCATTTGGCCAGACACCAGAGGCCTCTACTCTCTAAGGGGTACCAAGGGGATGAAATTTCATCCCTCAGAAAGGGGGCCCACACACCCCGGGCAGAGGCAGATGAGTTTTCCAGATGACAAATGCAGTATAAGGGTAAATGATATTTGCTCTAAAATATGAACTATGAGGACAGTAATTGTTTAATCATCTGGGGTCCTTAAGCGAGTCAGTTGTTGCGGCTCTCTTCATTGTAGCACCATTACCTCTGTGCTACCCACATGTTCTCCTGCCAAACAGGCGTGTAACCAAACTAATGAGGCACTTAGCCCAAGACCACATAGTGAAGAGGGGACAGTTAGCCTGGAGCAGGGAGGGAAAAAACAAACAAACAGACAAGACACTTGGATTTAAAAAGTAATATTTGATGAACACTTTTATTCTCAAAAATTGTGCATGTGCATGCACGCACACATGTGCGTGCACAGAGTTGGTCATAACATCAATGGTCATGGGACACAAATACCACTTTCTCCAATGAGTACATCTGCAGGGTACAGGCTTCCTAGGAACCACTGGACTCTTAATTAAAAGTCTGCAGATCTTTTGATTTCTCCATCGTTAAAGTTTAATAATTGCCACGCGTTGTGCCACCAGCACAAAGTGGCATGTCACTTCCTGTGCTTGCATTTCTTCTAAAATGTCCCCAGCATTGCCCATTTCAGGTTCTGCTCATACAAATGTGGTTTCTGGGAACTGGTTGACAAAACCAGCTTTTTCCTCTCTTTAAGGGAGACTCTTAATAAAACCACTAAATGCTTCAGGATTCCTAAGCCGTGTTTAAAAGTCATTTACAGATAAGGAAGGATTCTGTCATCCCAAGGAATAGAATAAATACAGAACACCTTTATTAACTGTCTAGATTTTGGAGAGAGATAATGGCTTCTACCAGAGGTAAATGGTTGGTTATCAAGCCTAGGGACATCTTCAATGTGACACACCGGGAGGGATTGGTTCGGAGGATGTTTGCATCAGTTAATTTGCAGCATCATGAAGACTGTGCTTATTCATTTGTTCCACCATTATATATTTTCATCCATTCATACACACACACACACACACACACACACACACAGACATATATGTGTGTGTGTCCTGGGACCACATAGGAGACCAAATGACAACCATAGCCATAACAAAGGACTCTACCTTTGTAGTGATTGTAGTTTGCCATGTGAGAAAACACTGAAGGACCACATAAATAAATCTAAGGTGGCACCATGCTATTTAAACAATAGTGACTGGGCACCAAAAGATTGTAAAATAGTGTGAGTTGCCTGAGTTAAGGACTGGGAGGCTACTGGAGTAACTTATAATAGAGTTTTGTTTTTTTGTTTTTTTTTTACTGGCCAAGGATAATCCTTTGGTTTCCTCAGTGTCTGATGTCTCACTTTTTTAATTTCTTCCATCCTCTGGTTTCCACAACAGATAAGCAGATGGAAGGTGACTGATCCCATGTCACAGATGAGAACAATGAAGCACAGAGAGGGAAAGAGAGGGCAGTCATGTGGAGCCCCATCTCTGGTGCACCCTGACATCTCTGGTGTCACTCAGCCTTGTGGTGATGGTTTCTGTTTGTGTTTATTTCTTTCTGAGACATGCATAACGTATACAGTCTGGTCAGAGTTAGCCATGACTAGGTCTTTGAGAGCATCCAAATTCTGAATGATTGTAATGAAAAATCAGCTTTCCCTGCAAATCCCTACCTCTGAAGGTTGGGGTCTGACTACCGTGGCACAAGTCTTCAAGGTATTTAGGATAAGCTGACAATGCTCCTTCATTTTTTTCCTTCACTGAAACCAAGACTTCATGAGCTCAGGTAGGACACATAGACTAGAGAGACACACAGCTTCTGAGGGCCCCTCTCTGTTCTTTTATGGCAGAGGAAGGACTTGAGAAACTCTGAAGCTTTATAATATAATCAAATAGGACATAGATTAGAACTCACTTTGAAAACATGATCCTGGTTGATATGTTCCATGATGGGCCAAAGTAGATGAAAATAATGTGTTCCTTGTAGCCGTTGGCCTCTACTTCTATAAAAGTGTCACTGAGGAGTCTTCATGAAGTTACAGCTGGGGATCTAAAGGGCTAGGTGTGCTTGTTTGTGTGAGCTGGTTATTTACACACAGCTGTTTTAGGGAAGCCATGCAAGCATTTGCCCAGTCCAAATATTGTACATCTCAACAAACTTGTATGCTGTTCAAATTGCCATTTGAAGCAATGGAGCTTTCACTTATGATCTTAAATTTTCACTATCAATTACATTTTAATACATTTATCTACCAAAAAGTCTATTACAGCATTGAAACTAGAAAAAGAAAGAAAGAAACCAAAGTCTTTGTATTCTTTTATGTTCTATGACCTAATGTTACCTTTCTTGGTCTCCTTTCTAAATTTCAGAATGTACACACACCCATGCCTGTTTATGCATTTACATGTATGCATTATGGGCTAGGGTCCATATATGAGGAAAAGCATGTGAGCTTCTTTTGAGTTTAGCTCAAGTTGCTTAATATTGTATTTTTTATGTCCGCCAATTTTTCTCATGAATCATTTTGCTTTATATACCAAATTTTCATTATTGATTTCTCTGATATATCCATTTCCTTGCTATTGTAAATGAAACAGAAATAAACATGAATGTACAAATACCTCTGTGATCTGATATGGATTTCTTTGGGTATTTTCCCAGGAGTAAAATAACAAGGTCATGTGGCAGTTCTATATTTAATGTCCCGAGGAACTTCCCATATGATTTTCTTAATGCTAATTTGCACTCCCACCAGCCACGCATATAGGGGTTCCTTTTTCCCCACATCTACTCCAATCTGTGGTCAGATTTCTCTCTTCTTCTCTTCTTTTCCTTCCTTTTCTTTTCATATCCTTTCCTTTCCCATCTTTCTTTCCTTCCTTCCTTTTTTTCTACCCTTCCCTTCCCCCCCTCCTGCTCCTCCTCCTTTTCCTCCTCTTTTTTTTATTGTGAGACATGGTTTCTCTGTGTAGCCCTGGATGTCCTGGAATTAGCTCTGTAAACTAGGCTAGCATCAATCTCACAGAGATCTCCCCACCTCTGCCTTGTGAGTTCTAGAATTAAAGGCACGTGCCAAAATTGTCTAGCTTGTTGTCAGATTATTTTAGTGGTAGCTATTGTAACTGGCCTGAGGTGGGTTCTCAAAGTCATTTCACTTTGCATTTCCCCGATGACTAGGAATGTTTTTAAAATAGTCATTGGCCAGAGATAGTTGTCATTGTAGAATTACTGTCATGGCTACGTAATCTTCCAAACTACAAGCAGGACAAACTAGGAAATTTCAGTCTCCCCAAGCCACCTGGTGTACACCCAAGGTGGCAGATCCACACTCAGGAGGGACAGGTACTCCGAGACACTGAGGATCCATACAGAATATCTGATGCCAAGGGAAGAGTCTATTTGTTCTTGTACAGATAGAACAACAAACCAGAAAGCTCAGACAGAACGTCCTCTTCTAATAGACATTTTAAATTCGGAGGCGCTCAGAGGGCTAAGAAACAAAACCCTGGCATTGTGAAGAGAGTTTGACTTGAGATTCATCTTCTCAGGCCTTTACTAGTCTCCCTGTGTAAATGACAACCTCTGATTGTCTGACATATGTCACACATTCTACATGGTACCTCCCAAACTCGGGGAGGTCCTGGCATGCATATTCAACCGTACCCATGTTGCTACTATAAAAAGAGAGACAATTCCGAGGAGCAAACTGCCCACTTAGAACTGTTAGTGTAAACTATCTCTAGAGATCTGTGTCTTTTAGTCAACAAAAGTATCACTTGAGTGCTCTCTGTGAACTTGTAGATGGCCAGAGGAAGCTGCAGGCTTGAAGGAGAGCCCTGTGGTAACAGGGAAGGTGGTGGTTTGGGTGTTGTGCAAGAGTTTACTGATGAGAAGGAAGATGGCATGTTCCCAGGAGGACAAGGAAGGTTGGGCATAATGGCATAGACATCGGAGAGGCTAATGTAGGAGAATTCTGAATCTGAGGCCACCTTGGGCTACATCATGGGACCCTACTGAAAGGAAGAAACAAAGAAAGAAACAAGAGGGTAGGAGGAAGAGGAAAGGAAGAAAGTAAGGAAAAGAGGAAGAAACCAGGAATAAAGAGAGAGAGAGAGAGAGAGAGAGAGAGAGAGAGAGAGAGAGAGAGAGAGAGAGAGAGACAGACAGACAGACAGACAGACAGACAGAGACAGAGAACGCACAAAGGAGGCTTCTTGGTGGCGAGACATTTTTTCTCAGTGAGTAATATTTGCCTTGCAAATGTGAGGATCCAGGTTCAAATATTTTGAACCCATGTAGGGTATGTCTGTATTCCCAGCCCTCACATAGGGAAATCAGAGACAGAGACAGAAGAATCCCACAAGCTCCCAGGCCAGGTGGCAAATAAGATACTCTGTCTCAAGAGGTAGAAGGTGAGGACCTACACACAAGTTACACACACACACACACACACTACACACATACACACATACACATATACACACACACACAAACACACACACCTACACATATACACTCATATACACACATACATACAAGTTACACACACACACACATACACACAGACACATACATATATACACACAAACACACACATATACACAAACACATACACGTATACACACATGCACATATGTATACACACACACACACACACACACACACACACACACACACATCAAACATACATAGAAAGGTTACAAAGAAAAAAGAAAGACACCTGGCTGGGTCAAGCCCAAGCAGACAAGAACTTAAAAAATCTGAGAAAGTTGATGAGCCATCTGCAAACACTTACAGGGAGAGCTGCTGACACAGTGCTCCTGAAAAGCCCAGACCTCTGGTGCCTCAGGACCTCAACCCTGTTGACATTCTGAGCTGAGTCATTTATTGTGGGTGCTATCTCATGTACTGTGTATTGCAGAATGCTTAGCAAGCCTCTATCCTAAATGTAACAACAGCAGCAGCAGCAACAACAACATGTCTTTAGACATTACTAAATATCCCCCAGGAGCAAAGTCACCCCTGTTTAAAATACTCATTTAAGTCAATAAATATTCTTGCCAACGTTGCCAGCGGGGCTTCACTGTCCTCTCTGCTGGTGGTGAAATTGGGGGCTACATGTCACAACATTGGTGCCTGTGAATGTGGCATTTTGAAATCGCATTTGTTCCAAGTCTATATAAGAGTCTGCCCTATTGCCCAGGGGTTGGCGGGCTAGGGAAGCCTCTTGGACTGGTTTGCGGAAAAGCTTTGATCTGTTCTCTCATGCTTTATTGCATGCCCTTAGCCAGTGTTGCTTATCCAGACGGGCAGAAGTGTCCTGGGCAGAACCCGAGCAAAGTGTTGGACTTAAATCCCTTTAGGCACGCCCTATTGATGCTCTTGTGCAGCACACTGCGAGCAAATCCATTCATTCTCTAACGTTTGCTGAGCTCTGTCTATGTTCTGGCCATGATGCTCACTCAGCACTGGGGACAGAAGGGTGAACAGATGACACCCTGACTCCTGCAGCTTGGGATTTGATTTGATAATATGAGACAGGCAAGACAGACAAGACAGACAGACACCGCAGCTGCCGCGTAGGCAACCTGTGCCCACTGGAGACACATAATGGAAGAAACTGCTGGGTAAACTGAGGCCTGAAGGGTAAACTAAGGTGGGCTTTGTGACTGTGAAAGGGAGAGATGCTTCAGGCAGAGGGGACAGGCAGTGTGAAGAACCTCGGGTGAGATAGAGCGTGGGTCTGTTTTAGAAAGGGAAAGGTGTATTATTGGGGCTGATGTGTTGGAGAGACCTTTCCACTGTGGTGATCATCACAAATTCCACGTTACCACTCCATGTACAGATTTTCAGCACAATGATGCCTCCAGACTGGGGAAGAAGATGGATGACTCATGATTCCCCCCCCCTCCTTTCTCCTTTCTCCTCCTTTCTTTCTCATCTCATGTATCCCACCTTGAACTTCTTATTCTCCTGCCTCTACTTCCCAAGTGTTGGGATTTCAGGTGTGCATGACCATGCCTGGTCTATGCAGCGCTGGGGATGGAGCTGAGGGCATCGTGTATGTGTGCTAGACAAATATTACATTCCTAGGCCCCCTTTTGAAGAGAGGCACATGCTGCCACTCACAACTTTTAAGTCTACATGTGCTGTATGCATCTGGAGTTGTAGCAGAATCTTCAGGCACTGCCTCTGGGACTCTGAACTCCCAGGCTCTGTGTCATTCAAGGCGTTCAGACTCTAGCTCTGGCTTTGGCCAGTGTGAGTGGACCAACCCACCCACGAGTCGGCTCATTTCACCATCCCCATTCTATTATATGCACTGCCCTCTCTGTAATTCAATGCAACGAACATGCATTGGCCTGAGGAGGCCTCTAGTCTTATGCCCCCATCCCCGTTTTTCTCCAGAGATGAGACCATGACACCATCTCCACTTCTGTGTTGCTCTCTTTCTGTTCTGGACTGCACACCCCTCCACTTTGTCTTATAGTTTGCCTAGGATGCTACCTATTCTGTCACGAGAGGTTCCTTTACTATGAACATATTTTGCGTGAGCTAGAATGCTGATACAGAGCTATAGGAGCAGGGCTCCAGGAGACAGCTGGACTGGGAAAGTGCTTGCTCGCCATGCAGGTAGAGCTGAGTTAGAGTGTCAACACCAATGTAAAAGCCAGGAGTGGTGGCTTGGGTCTATCTCAGAGCTTGGGAGGCTGAAACAGGAGGATGCCTGGAGCTAGCCCAGTTCTTGAGCTCTAGATTTATTGAAAGACTGTCTCAAAATAAATGAGTAAACAAACAAACAAACAAATAAAGGGAGATGGTGCATGTTTTCTTAAAAAATTAATTAAGTTATGTATTCAATTTATAGGCTGATTGTAGTACCCTCCCTCCTCTCCTCCTGGTTCCATCCTCCTTCTATCTTCCCCCAACCCCCTTCCCTTCTTCCCCAGAGAAGGGGAGCCGCCCCCACTCATACCAACCCACTCCAGCTCATCAAATTGCATCAGGACTGAGGGTGTCCTCATCCTCTGGGGGCTGGTGAGGCAGCCCCACAAGGGGAAAGTGATATAAAAAAAAAACGGCAACAGAGTCCATCTCAGAGACAGCCCCATGCTCCCCTTACTAGGGGACCCACATGAAGCCTGAGGTGGTCACCGACTATATTTGTATGTGGGACATAGTTCCAATCTATGCATAGGCATTGGTTGGTACTTCAGTCTTCACAAGCCCATCTGGGCCATGGTTGGTTGGCTCTGTTAGTCTTTTTGTGGAGCTCCTGTCACCTCTAGGTCTTTCTGTCCTAGGTCTTTCTCTCCATAGGACTCCCTACCCTTTCCTCAAAGTTTGGCTGTGAGTCTCAGCATCTGTTTTGATTCACTGCTGGTAGAGCCTCTTATGGAACAGCTATGCTAGGCTTCTATCTGCAAGGATAGCAGAGTATCATTAATAGTGTCAGGGATTGGGTCTCTCCTATGGGGTGGATCTCAGGTTAGGCCCAGGTAATCATTGGACATTCCCTCAATGTCTGATCCATCTTTATCCCTGCATATCTTTGTAGGCAGGGTAAATTTAATCCAAGCACTTGGGAGGCAAGTGGATTTCTGTGAGTGTAAGGCCAGCCTGGTCTACATAGTGAGTTCCAGAACAGACAGAGCTACACACACTAGAGAGACCGTGTCTCAAAAATATCAAAAAATAATGACAGTGATGATATCTGGCTTCCATGTGCATCTATACCATGCCCCCCTCTCTGTGTGTGTGTGTGTTTCTCCATTCCTCTCTCCCCCTTCTCTCTTCTCTCTCTTTCTCTCTTCCCTTTCTCCCGCCCCCACACACTTATTTTTTTTAAGGAAGAAGCTGTTGAACCTCAATCAAGTCTCCAAGTGTCCTGAGATATGCTGTGTCTCTGTATGGTATACAGTGTGTGTGTGTGTGTGTGTGTGTGTGTGTGTGTGTGTGTGTGTGTGTGTGTTGTGTTCTTACATGTGCACACAGTGGTGGTGATTGTGCCTGAGTGCTTGCAAATGGGTACTCACAGCCAGTTGTTGTCCCAAAGCATTTTCTTCACATTCTGAAACACAATGGTACCTTTGCGGTCTCTAATCCCTGTGTCTAGGACTGTTTCTCACAGGACTGTAGACAGTACTTCTGCTTGGCTTCAGTTCTCTTACTTCTCCAAGAGAGTGCGTCTATGCTCCTCTATACAGGTGGGTTCAAGCGCACTCACTGCTTGTGTCGTTTCAGGCAGGCAGCTTACACTTCCCAGGCTTCTCCTTCCTTCTTCCTCCTAGGTAAAGTGAAGATAATACTCCCCCAGGAACATCAGGAATGTGTGACAGATGAGGACAAAGACAGAAGCCACAGCCCAGGATTGACACTCAAGAGTGTGGCAGCAGAGTGAGGCTCTCCTTCCTTCACTCTCTTCTTGTCTTCATCACCCCCTCTTGCCCTTTCTAAATTTTCCTGTGTTTTCCTCCTCTTCCTCACCTTCCCGAATAAACCCGAGCCAGATCACTTGAGGACATAGATCCTTTGTCTCCAGGGGAGAGCTCCTCCTTCCCACTCCATGTAATTGTCAGCAACAAAGTTGGAAAATACAGACGTCTGAAGCAGCTCTCCGCACCGCAACATCTGCACCAGACAAAACTCAAAAAGCCCTCAATCCCCAGTCATGAATGCACTATAAAAACAATGTGGCAGAAATGAAAATTGTCCCATCATAATATTTCACAGTTCTTTTTTGACAAAAGCCAAGCCGCCCTCATGAATACACATTTCCCAGCACCTTATGCATTATGCATCAGCCTGGAGCAGGGGACCTGGGAATTGCCAGTCCCTGGTAAAGGGCCTTTGAAAGTGCCTGTTTTGTAAACAAATGGAGTCCAGGCCCAGCTCTTGGGCTCTTTAGGTAATTTAAGACTGACTCCTGCTACCCAAGTGGGGACGGACTCTTCTGGGGGTTGTAAGTGGCAGAAGAAATCTTCAAGATTCTCTAGATAGGAATGGTAACGTTTCAACATGTGGGTTTCTAATCTGTAATTTCAGAATATCCAAGACGGGCATGCACAGAGTCTGGGACAAGTCCTGCCGGAGCCATACTTGAGCCAAATGTCACCAGAATGCCAAATGGGCCTGCCAAGGCTGCTCAGTGGATGTAGGGTCATGAAAATTAGTTAAGATGTCTAACTCCCAGAAAGTTCAAACCAGATTGATCCCCTGGATGGATATTTCGGGTGGGATGACTAAGGATAAGGGGATGTGGGTACAAATATGGCTGACTTGTCTCAGAAGGTCCTTCAGGAGGCATTTTTATCCTCTTGAAGCCAATAAATTGGAATTATATATTGCATGTATGACTGCCAGTGGGAAGGCCCTCAAAGTTCTTTAATGAGTCCCTGTGTTTTAAAGATAGGGAGCCCGAGGCCCTGACATTTCTAAGGAATGAGTTCAAGGTCAGGCTGAGAGTGAGCTGGCAGGTTGGGGACTGCTGGAAGCCTGTCACTTCCCCCCAGTACCTCCCACGGCCTCAATCATGGGTTGGCAGTGGCTGCAAAGACCAGAAGCAAAATGGCTGCTGATTGTGATGATTTGAAAAAGGGCAGATTTGGATTCTTCAAACGGCTCTGAAAAAGAATACCATCCAGGGTCATTTTGTATAATTTACAATCTGTCCTCCCTGGTAGGCTCATTTTAAATGGTGACAGACAGAGGACAGACATCAACTCGTGTCCATTCTATCTGCTGCAATAACAAGATGGTGATTGATTCCTTGCTATGTGTATTTATTCCATAAAAAAATATTCTGTTTCCATTAGGGCACAGTACAGGGATGCAGAGTTACGTGTGGACTATGTCCTGTCCTTCTCTTTTGTGGCATCCACATGCTTAGTTCTCCAGAGTTTAGGAGGTGAGATGTCTGGCTTACACCCCGGTTATGTCATTCAGCTATCTGTGGGTGTCACAGGTACATGGCATAGGAAACGGTGAAGCCAGACAAGGGAACCATTGCTTTCTGCGTGAGGCACCTGCAGGCCCGGGCTCCCTGGTGGAGGATGCGGGGGGAGGGGCGGGGAGCAGGATAGCCCTGGTCAGGGAGAGTGGGAGGTTCCTCATTATAGCTCTGGTGCCTGATGCAATCCAGCTGGAGGACCCATTTGCTGACTGATGCAGTTTGACTAATGAAAACAGCTGAAGGCTGATTAAGGAGAGGCAACTTGTTCCTCTTTACAGACACCTGGAAGAATATCCTTAGGCAATATGGCTGTATCCACACTTCCCACTAACTCACTGACAGCCTGGGGACATAGAAGGAAGACATCAGGACTGCCCACTTAACCTTTGACACCAGGAGCCTCTCACAAGTGTCTAAATATTGGACAAGAGGTTCTGGCTCTCTGTCTTGTTTTGTTAAAACTCGCTGTCTATGGGATGTCTGACTCAGTGGAGGGGTTTGTGAATATGTATGTGTCTGCACACATGTGTGCAAAGAGAAGCATGCATATTTCTACTTTTGCGTGAGGCTGCTGACCTAGGAACTATACTTGTAAAGCTACTGGTACAAGAGCGGGGGGAAAGGTGTGTACAAGTTGTCCATTTCCATATCTCAGCATCTCCAGACTAGTCAAAAAGTATTCCCAAATATTTGTGAAGAATAATTTTAATTTCTACCACTGGCACAGCAGTGAGTAAAGAATGTCCCTCGGTGCCATAAATAGTCCTTTATTTGGTTGTAAACCAAGAAATAATTTCTTCTGAATTAGGAAAGTAAAATATTCTATTTGGATGCATTAGAAATTTGAAAAAGTGTAAAAATGAAAATAAAATGGAAATGCATTATATAAAGATAATAGCTGTTTACTGCCACATTCCCCTCTTTTTTTTTTTTTAACCAATGAATATATAACTTTGGATATCTAGCTCTTGGCACTCAACTTACACTGATTTCTAAGCCTTGTTCTTTGTGAAGTTCCATATTTTTGCAACAACAACAATAGCAACACAACTAGAAAGAACAGCAATACAAACGGTGTGTAGTGAGATTTATCCCAGGTAAAAATCTGCAGAAAATGCCATGGCTATGTTGAATAGTGCTCAATTGCAGGACTTAGGCTCTCATGGGTACTCATTAGAACAAATGTATTTGAATGGGGTGTTCTTCAATGCCTTCGGTTATGGTTTCATGGTTCAGATGCCCCCATAGCAACTCATGCTGAGGTTTAATCCCCACTGCCGGGGATTAAGAGACAGGCCCAGGTAAGACCTTTAAGAGGCAATTAGGTCATGAGAGTTTTACTCTCATGGATGCATTGATCAATTCATGGATTAGAGGGTTAATGGATTATCTTCAGAGTGGCTTTCTCAAAGGGACAAGTTAGCCCTGTATCATGAATGTGTTTTTCTTACTGCAGGATGGCCTGCATTAACTAGGGATACTGCAGGAAGTCCCAGCTAACAAGATTAGCCTTACCAGCTGTGAAGGTTCATGTTGGTTTTCAACTTGATGGGATTTAGAATCACCATGGAAACAAGTCTTTGGTGGTGTTTGTGAGTGATTATACTGGTTAACTTAATTGATATGAGAAGTCTCACATTAAATGTGAGATACCATTCCATAGGCTGGGGTCCAAGACTGGATTAAAAAGGAGAACATGAGTTGGCCACAAGCATTTATTGTTCTCTGCTTCTTGCCTAGTAGTCTAATGTGATCAGACTCATCAATCTTTTGCCATCAGGACTATGATTTACTATACCCTTAAACTGTGAACCAAAATAAAAACTGTCTTCTTTAAGTTGGTTTTGTCAATTTTGTATAGCATCAAAACCAAATAATTAATCTAGGGCATTGGTATCAGAAGTAGGGTCACTAATAACGTAAACTTGGCTGCAAGGTTCTTAGATATTTGTAACTGGCTGTGGGAGGGATATGGAAGAGTTTGAAACTTTGGGCAGAAGAGCCCTAGCACGTAGGCAGAGCTCCGTGGGGGTATTTGGGAGGTAATTTAGATGAGCAATATTTTGAGAAAAATGCATTTAGTGGAGGCCCAGCTCACTAGGTTTCAATGTGGTAGGGTTGGGAACAAGGTCTCTATTGGGAACTGGACCATAGAGCATTTATGTGATATTTTTGTAAAGAGTATGGTGGCATTCTTCCTATGTCCTGAGAACTTGAGTGAGGTTGAATACAGGAACAATGAATGAAGGGACTCATTTCTTTGGTGGAAGAAATTTCAAGACAGGAGAGCACCGAGGCTGTGGGATGATTACTGTTTGCTGTTCTCACCAGGTCTACAGTGAAAAAGAGCAAGAAGTGAAGCAAAAAGATGGTAAAATGTGTAGTTTGGAGAGGAACAGAATATAAACAAGTTAAAGCTTGCAGAAAAAATCAGGTTTGAAAGCAGCTGTAATTGTTTAAAAGATTCGTTCCATTAAGGATAACTTGACACTTTACATTGGGACGCCAGGAAAGATATCTTGAGAACAATATCTTATCCATCCCAGACTCCGTAGGTGAGAATGCAAATTCATTTGAAAGCAGAGAGACTAAACAGACTATCACTACAGGTGCTCTTTGTCCTCCAAAAGCAATTGTTCAGGGAAGTGTTTCTCCAGAAACTGTTGACTTGTAGTCTATGAGGGTCAGGCTGAAAGCCAAGCTGATGACAGAGCTTAGAAGCAAGCTTTACAGATTAAAAAAAAGATACAGACTGAGGAGGTCATGGAGTCTTGTATCGTAGTTCCAGAGGGGATTGGAACCCCTGTAGCAGGACACAGGGCAAAGTCCTGAGGGTGAAGCCTAAGTGAGTACATAAAGTTGGAGATGCCATAACCATGGAACAGTCAATGAGGAAAGCTTTAGGCATGGAACAGAGCCTAAGAGAAAGGCTATGCATGCTGTAGGAGGCAGAGCTGGAAGGGTGGGTGGACCTACACAAGCCATTTGGAATCCAGATGATTCCATCATGATCCTCAGATGCTAAATGCAAAGCGTTGGGTTTGATACTTTCTCTGTTGACGTTTGGGCTTGCTTTAGTGTAATCATTCCTTGCTGTGCTTCCAGTCTTTCATTTTAGAATGGTAATATTTATTTTCTGCCATTGCATATTGGAAGTGTGCAACTTGATCTTTTCTTTTTTCTTTTCTTTTGAGGTTCCTGTTAAGAGACTGCCTTGTGTCTGAGATGAAACTTAGGCTATAGAAAATATTGGCGTTATTAAAGAGCATGGGAACTTTGGGTGTTAGACTTTGTGCATTTTCCAATATGGGATGGCCATGAGCCTATGAGGGCAAGGGGCCAAAGATCCACATAATTTAAAAATAATGTATTCGATGGCTAAGATCAAAAACTCAAATGACACCACACGTTGGTGAGGATGTGGAGAGAGAGGAACACTCCTTCATTGCTGGTGGGAATGCAAACTAGTACAATCACTTTGGAAAGATATCTGGTGTTTTCTCAGAAAAATGGGAATAGAGCTTCCTCGAGACCCAGCTATCCCACTCCTTGGAATATACCCAGAAAATGCCCTAACACACAACAGGGACATATGCTCAACCATGTTCATAGCTGCTTTATACATAATAGCCAGAACATGGAAACAGCCTAAGTGTCTCTCAGTAGAAGAATGGACTAAGAAACTGTGGTACATTTACACTATGGAGTACTATTCAGCTATTAAAAACAAGGAATTCCCGAAATTTGTGGACAAATGGATTGACCTAGTAATTCTCATAATGAGTGAGTTCACCCAGAAGCAAAAAGAGACAAACAGTATATACTCACTTATATCAAAACACTAGTCCAAGGGATACATCCCAGGAAAAACTTTACTTACCAAGAAAGTGGGTTCAGAGGAGAGGACATCCTATTGAGACTTTAGGTGAGAGTAGCATGGAAGAATGGGGAAATAGTAGGACCCACAGGGTCCTGGAAACCTACAAGAAGAACTTTATGACAGACAGATCTGGGTCCTGGGGTCCTCCTCAAACTAAGGCACCAGCCAAGGAGAAATAGGCAGGAAACTTCAAACCCCTACCAAGACCTAGCTGACGAACATGATATTCTCCACCGTTGAGTGGAGAGTGAGATCTGACTCTCAAACGAACTCTGGTGCCCCTTTTCTGACCATGTCCCCTGGATGGGGAGGCCTGGCAGCACTCAGAGGAAGGATAGCCAGTTACCAAGAAGAGACTTGATATTCTTAGAGCATATATAGGGGGAGGAGGTCTCCCTCAATCACAGACATAGGGGAGGGGAGAAGGGGGGAAGTGGGAGGGAGGGAAGAATGGGAGGAAACAGGGGAAGGGCTAACAATCAAGATGTAATATGAACAAATTAATAAAAAAAAAAGAAAGAAAAAAATAAAATAAAAATAATGTATTCGGGCATCAAATTGGGGAGAAACTGTGAGAGTTCATCTGGATTACCTTGGTGGGTTTAGAGTCACCATGGAAAATATCTCTGGGCATGTCTATGAGAGACTATGTTGATTAGGATCCTTGATATGAGAAACCACCGCCTAAGTGTTGCATGATTACAGGGAGTGGGGTCCCAGACTGAACAAAATGGGGTCTCAGACTGAACTGAGCTAAGTACTGGCACATGCCTCCTGTTTTCTGACTGTTGTGTCAGCCTTAAGCCCTGAGCCAAAACAAATGCTTTCTTCCTTAAGTTGAGTTTGTTACGTATTTTGTCACAGCGACAGGACAGCCAGTACATCCGATGTAGACATGGCCGCCTAGCCCTCAGAAACACAAGGCAAACACATTTGGGGATGAGTATAGCAGAGTTACACCTTTTCATGTGCTAGACAAGAGCTCTTTGACTGAACTGCACCACTAAACATTTATTTTATTTTTAGAGAGTATCTTCTAAGTTCTCTATTTGAACTGAACTTACTTTGTTACCAAGGCTGGCTTTGAACTTGTAATCCTCCTGCGTTAGCCTATGGGGTACTTGGGATTGCAAGGTTGAGCCACCAGTGATGGTGCCATATTAAAAACTTATCTTTTATGAACAACTGATTCCGTTATATTCAGTGACAGCAAGGAAGGGTGGAAAAGGCAGCTCCATGACAAGGTATTCCATGCCTCTTGATCTCCCCCATTTTTGCACCAAGATTTTAAGGGGAAACTTCTAGGAGAAATGCCAAGAGAGTTGGATGGAATTTCCCATGTACGTAAAATAGTAAGTGATGTAAGTTTCCCATCCTATCTCTCAGTTGTTCATTTTAGGTTTTCTAAATGGAGATAATTTATTTTGTTGAAAATCCAATAACTGAGCAATAAATGGCTCTTTTACCCCTATGACCTCCCCCTCGAAATTCAAGAAGTGTGCATCCTGCTCCGTCTACATGGCAACCTCCTTGAGAACAGGGTTAGCTTCTCCTCGGACCCTGCTGTGAGCGTGTGCCAACGAATGTACACCAGATATGATAGTAGGCTGCCTTCGTCCATCCCTCCCTCCTTTCTTGACTTTCTCCCTCCTTCCTTCCATCTTTCTGCTTGTATTCTATTGTGGTGGTCATGATTGAATCTAAGCCCTACACATGCTAGGGAAGTTCTTTACTACCAAATGGTATCCTTGGCCCTCTATTTATTTTAAAATTTGAGACAAGGTCTTGTTAGGTTACAAAGTTCATAACATCTGCTTGAGTCCCTGTAATAAACCAAGTTCCATGGAAGCGCTGCAGGAGGGAAGATATTTCAAGCTTGGAGAATGATTAGCTGTGGTTGTAAACCTCCTTTGGGGAGATCCAAAGAGCTTCTTTGCTCCAGGGTGAAGGTTTTACTTAGTATGAAAACACCTTGAACACTTGCGGAACTCCTCGTCTTGGTTGCTGTAAGTGCACTTGGAGTATGGATGAAAGGTCTGACCCGCTCATCATCTGAAGTTCACATTATCAATGTTCTTAACACAATGCTTCCACTCAGCCCAGAGATCCTCTGGGCTTCCACAGAGGGTAGGTCTCCCTCGAGCCTTTACCTAAAGCATTCTCCATGGACATTTCAGGTCTGCCTTTGCTGAGACTCAATTACCTGCAGCCCTCTCACAGCCCTTCAGATTCAAGGATCTAGTTTCAAGAGGCAATTTCATCAGTCGATGCTGGGCTGAGCACTCTGTCTGTGATCCTATACTTTCTTTACATTCAGGTGATTGTACCTGCCATTGCTTCCACTTCACAGGCAAAAAGAACGAAAACTTGTGATAGTTTTCTCAGCCCCAGAGAATTGGAAAGCTCACGTGTTCTACCATATTCATTCAACAAATGGGATCCCAAAGTCCCCAAAGCAAACACTCTTTCCCAATGGCATTCTGCTTCTATCCCTGCTGCCTAAATTCACATTGGCAACCAAAACGTACTTCTGGCTAACATTGAGCAGGAGGTCCCTCTAAGACCTTTGGACATTTCAAAGCCATGCACCTTGGCCATGTTGCATGGCTCACCTTGGTGTAGTTTATTAAAACAACAAAAACAAAACTGAATTAGGCTCTTAGTAACAGCCATCTAGTTTTATTCTGATCCCACTGTTTCGATTTGCTTAAGGTCTTTTGAATACTGGGTTTTTGTTTAAACTCGTTTGTTGTTGTTTATGTTTGTGTGTATGTGTGTAATTTGAAGAAAATAAGTTCTTGTCCCCATCAACTGTCTCTTGAAGATTTTTCAACCCTGAGTTTCACACTGTATGATTTTGCGGGTTTAGCGTCACCCCTGCACTATTCTGCCTGGCGGTAAAGTGACAGGTATTTGGCTGGGTTACTGCCATAATTAGACACATTGTGTGTGAAGTGCCCAGCAGAGCAGCTGACACATAGAAAGCACTTGAGGACGGTTGTTATTTATCAGGTAACATATTTGCATCCCAACAGTGCCTCTTGTAAAGAAAAGCCAGCTAAGGAACAACAGTGCTGCTTCTGAGATCTCACATTCCCTGTCTGAGGTATGCTTTGCTTGTAGTTAGTGGTACTAATCAGTCAGCCTCCCCCAGATCCACGTTATTAATATTCTTAAGACTCTGGTCCTGTTCATCCATGGTGATGGTTTCTAGAGCTGCTACTTAGCACAGAGTTCTTGTGATAGGCAGTGCCTATGAGTTGGCATTGGGTTTGGCTAGCAAAGAGTTAAACTCACAAAACTCTTCAAAGGACAGACACTTTAGAGGTTACCAATACATTATCATACGAGATTGGATAAGGTTCTCCCTCTGATGAGCTTTTCTGTTCTCATTGCCAAGATAAGAGGACACAAGGAGAGCGTCCGGCATGGCCATCTGAAGTGTGGAGCCCCTTTCTCCTTTCCTTCTCCTCCTCCTGCTTTGGGTACCTCCAAATGGCTCTGTTCCAGCATGACACTTCACCCAGGCTTACAGACTTTGGGATCTCAGGCATCCCGAGAGAGCAGCTCTCGGTTAGCATGCCTGATAGAAGAAAGCAGCAGTGTCTGGGTGGCTTTGACAGTTTAGTTGTCCTTAAACTGCACGCTGGAAAGTCAACAATCAAGGTTCCCTAGATTTGAGGTTCCCAGTGAAGCAAGACTTCCTGGTTTGATGAGATCCCCAAGACCCCAGGGTCTTTCTAGGGTGCACACTAATGTTCTCCGTATCCTTTTCTTCTTAGGAGGGCTTTAATCCTAGCACGAGGGCACTGTCCTTATGGTGTTATCTAAATCTAATTGTGACACTTGCAGTTAGGATTTCAGCCCATGTAGGTGCCATTTGGCTAAGAGAAACAGCAAGAAGCCCAGTTACCTTGATGAGACGGAGCACATCTGGAAAAGAGGAACGGTTGTCCCTACAGAGCTTCTGAAGACTCACTCCTGTTGTTGTGAATGCATCACCACCTCCCTGCGCTCTCTCTCTCTCTCTCTCTCTCTCTCTCTCTCTCTCTCTCTCTCTCTGGACCCATTCCTCCTGCCTGGGATAGCCTCTTTCACCAATCATTCCCCACTCACCCACCTCAGTTGTTCTGGTCTTTCAAGGCACAACAGGAACCTCAGGGAGGCATTTTACCTTCACTTAATCTGTTGTCACACGGTGTCAGTTCCCTTCCGATGGGCTGTGAGGACACAAGCTATCAACTCCACCTTATTTTATTTCACATCCAGCAGTCTTAGGAGCACACTATGAGCTCAAGAGGCAGCTGAGTGAGGAACGAAAGGCACAGAAGGCAGAGGTAGGATGGATAGATGACTTCAACTTTTAGTCTATTATACAGAAACAGACCAACAGGGAATATAAGGACTCAACCCAAATAGTGGAAGCATTGCTCAAAAATGTTCAAATAAAAATCCCTACAGTGTGTAGTGTAAGTGGCCAGATCAAGAGCAAGATGGCAGGTAACAAAACAGGTGCTCAGAAAGCTGGGCTTGCTGCGAGGGCCTCTATCTGCTTCAACATCCTCTGTGCACACGCAGGTCCTGGTGGAGTAACTATGTCTGATGGATGCGAACTCACTACCTACAAATCATGAAGCTAAGCCTAAACCAGAGTGGCTAATGATGATCTTAATTAACCCACAAAATTTTATGCATGACCGGTGTTCACCCAACTTTTTGATCCTAGACAGAAATCTATTCAAGCCAGCTGAGAGAATGAAAAGACAAAACCTGGGGAGTGTTTTCACCTTGGCGGATATAAAAGTTGGCAGGCTTGATAACTCTAAAAGTGATCTATTTGCCAATAGCAATATTACATTAAGTTAAGGAAACATCATTCTTTTACATGCAAGCCTAGTGAGCAGGCTAAGTAATGACTTAAAATCGCACGTGTCCAGAGCCTGTTGAGACGGGAAAATGATAGAATTTGTTCTTGCTTTATAACGGACACATTTTTTTTCTGCAAAGAGGTAGCCCCATGTTTGTTTTTGAGTTAGATACTAATTGGAGAACCTAATGAAAAATCATGGACTCTGGTCCTAGAAAAATGTTCGTGACTGGGCATAGAACGCTTGGTGTCTCTCAGGGGGCTTGCAGACCTCCGAGGTATTCATGTGTGGAGTCCAGTCATGAATGCCAACGCATGCGAGGCTAGATGGCCTCATGCACAGGTTTCCAACAGGGAGTGTGAGCAGCCTTAGCGGGCGGCCTTCCGGGAGCAGGAGGAGGAGGATCTTGGCAGAGCTGAGACTGGATACTTTTTTTCTGAGTCTCTTGTCTCATCCTCTGCCCTCTCCATAAGCAGACGCATCAGAAAGAAAGACAGAGCAATGAGTTTGGACCAGAGACCCAAATGCCAATTCAGCAGCTTCTTATGCGATTAGCTTGGCATCTTTGCCCGGAGACTTTCCTCGGTCAACCACTTCCCAACTTGTATGCAGTCATTGCTAAGACTGGGATGAAGGACAAGGGCATTCTGACTCTCTTCATTCTCTTCTACTTCGTTTTTTTTTTAAAGGAGGGCAAAGGTGGAGAATAAGGACTCATTATAGGATGTCCTCAAGAAGGAGGTCCCAGACACTGGCTACACCATGTTACTTCTTAATTAATGCCACGTTACTTCTTAATACTAGACGGTAGAAATTCTCCATGTTGTTCCCAAGGGTTTAAGATTCTGGTAAAGTATTGCTTCACTCACAGAAATCTGCTAGAAATGATTAGACCACTTGCAAAGGATATATGTGTGCGTGCGTGCGTGCGTGCGTGCGTGCGTGTGTGTGTGTGTGTTATAAACAGGCGAAAATTGTCAGAATATATTGGCCCATTTCACTACATGGTCACTTGCCTGGTTCGGCCTCTAAGGAGAACTTGGGTTAACATAAAAGTCCTCTAATTTAGGTGTTGCTTTTTAAAGTTGGAATTGGATGATGATCCAGGAGGGAAGGTGTCACAGGGATCCAGCACTCACAGGCTCAGACTCTCCCAAGTGTCAGTTTATAATCTCTACCATGAGAGTTTTCATCTACAGAGTAAAGCTATAGTGTCAAGTTCTGGTACTGGAACTTGTAGATGGTAGTCGTGGCTGGCTAAGACTCAGAGGACTTTGGGCTGGTGCGATGGCCCTGGGGGTTAAAGCCTGGTGACCCGAGTTCAGCCCCTGAAATCATGCAAAAGTAGAAGGAAAGAACCACCTCTGCAAAGTTGTCCTCTGGCCACGCATGCATGCAGGGTGGCATAGAGGCCATTCTCCCATCTCTGTCTCTGCCTCTGTTTCTCTCTCGCTTTCTCACAATTCAGAGGGCAAACCATATTAGACCATATACAGGACCCTTCGAAAGAAAAGGAACAAGGACCAGAATTAAAGGAGAGGAGCTTAGGAGATGCTTGAAACGAGCAGGAAGAGATGGGAGTTGGAGCAAAACCACGAGGCCTGGCTCAGGCCTTGCACTTCTCTGCACTTCAGCCATACCCACTTTCAAAAGATCCTGTTCCCCACCTACAGAGATTAGCTTACTTAGAATGTCTCCGTGTACCCAGAGACCCTTCAGTTACTGCAAACCCAAAGAGTAGGTTGCCGTGCATCCACTTTCACTGCCGGGTACCTGAGTCCTAGACAATCCTGGTGCAAAGACTGTACAGTGATTCTTATAACTTTCTCACAGGGCATTCTTAATTTTAGCAATTTCCTGCCCTTATCATAATCTTTAAGGATACTCAAAGAAGCCTCAGATTTAGATTTAAACCAGTGGGGGTTTTTGTTTCTTTAAAAACTCAGTTATGTCATCTAGATGGGTTTTTGTTTTAGTCCATGGTGTGGGATATGGAGCTGTTTCAGATTGTCCACAGCAGCAGACAGTTCGCCTTGTGCAGGCTCTGAGAGGGGCGTAATTATTGCTGGCTGTGGATAGTTAAATTCTGGAGACTCAGAGGGCATACATGCCAGAGCCCAGAGAGTGATCGATCGGGGGTGCTCAAAGGAAGAAGACTGGTGCTGCTCCCCTGCTGCCCCTGGTTGCTGTTGTTGCAGTTTGGCTTGATGGGAAGAAGAAGTTGAAGATATCTTGAAATGAAGATTGGACTTTCCCCAAGGAACCTGACGGCCCTAACCAGCAGGGAGTAGCCAGAGGACTGTGTTCCCTTTCCTTTCTCCATTAACCATCTTTCCCTCCTACCTGGTGTTGGGGTGTTGGAAGGGATTGGGGTGGAGAAGGGAGGCAGAGGAATAAGAAACCCAATAAAATAGGTTTTTAAAAATGCCAACAAGTAGGTTCCAGCAGAGAATGTAAGAAACATGATCTAGTTCTTTTGTGTGTATGCGCTCCTGCAACCACACACGTGTGCACGTGAGTGTGTGCCTGTGCCCGCTCGTGTGTTTGTGTGTGTGTGTGTGTGTGTGTGTGTGTGTGTGTGTGTGTATGCATGTGCATCTGTATGGCCCGTGTCATCTTGCCCTCCACCTTATTTTCTGAGATAAGGTCTCTCACAAAATCTGATAGTCACTAATTTGGATACACTGACTGGTCAACAGTCCCCAAGGATCCGCCTACCTCTCTGCCCCCAGAAATGAGAGTATAAGAATGTGTCACCATACCTGGGGGTTTTATGAGAGTTCTGGGGGTCAAACTCAGGTAATCAAGTTAATATGGCAAACATTTTATCAGCTGAGTCATCTCCTCAGTCCCTACTCCTCTTGTTTAACAGCAGGCAAGCAAAGCTTGGCACCTGGACTATCGCTCAGCACTACAAGTGATGTGGGTAAATGCGTGGGGACATTGCCCAAAATTTAAATATTCTTGATGAGAGTCTGAAAGGATTGTTTAAATCTTAACCTTTCACAAAACCAAAGCCTCATTTCAGGGTCTTATTCCATCTAAATATATCGTGTAGAATTATATTATTCTTATGTTGTTGTTAGTAGCTACATGAGATATCTGTAGTTATCTTGAAATTCTTTCAGGAATAACCCAGCCTACCACATTTTTTTTTGCATAACACACAACAAAGGAAATTTCTTCTTTTGTTTTCCTTTGGAAAATTCAGCTACATTGTGCCGGAGTCATCTGAAGTTCTGAGAGATATAATAGTCAATGCAGCAAAGGCATGCTGTAAATATTTTCTGTCTTTGATGTTGCTATCCCCTGGTTTTTCATGGTTGGCAAGTGGACCCAGGGTATCCTGCATGATACACAATTGCTTGGCTTCTGAACTATGTGCCCACTCCTCAGCATCCATACTTGTAAGCAGCACATTTGGTTTTTGTTGGGCCATGACAGAAAACCATGAGTCATTCTTTGAACTACATGAACATTTCATTAGGTTTGGGAACTCCTGCAAGAGAGAACTCCTGCAAGAGAGACATTTGTTTCTATTTCCTACTTTTTAAAAGGCCTCTTATATTGATGGCTAATATACCTATTAGAGTGACAAGAAGATACTTGGCATGGCTGAGATCCCTTTAGTCATGAGAGGAAGCCAGGTACTCAACAAACCCCTAGATACTGTTACAGTGCTGTGAATAAAAAGGGCTTGATCAAAGTCCCTACTGACCTAGGGCAGTTCTTCCTTGACCAGTGAAATAATATTGTGCCCATCCATAAAGATCATCTTTGTTTTTAAATTGTATTTATGATTACAAATGTTCCGTTTAGGGACACTCCCCCTAGCTGATAATTTCTTGAGATAATAATTGAGGAAAATAAGACAAATGACACAATGGAAACCTGAGAATTGTGAATGCTGAGGATAGGAGTAGAAAGGAGATCATTCAGGGGGCCAAGGGATCAATGAGGTATACCCCTAGGGGGTAGGTGAGGGTGTGACCAGAGAAAATGAAACCACAAGAGCTCTGACCTGATGAATGGACTTCCTTCTTGATTCATTCAGAGACTGATGACTTTCGTGGGAGGTGATGAAA
Organism: Acomys minous; assembly: GCF_964271855.1. Taxonomy (NCBI): domain Eukaryota; kingdom Metazoa; phylum Chordata; class Mammalia; order Rodentia; family Muridae; genus Acomys; species Acomys minous. Next base: position 24,348,244 of record NC_140496.1, read on the forward strand.
ATTATGGAGATGAAAAAAAATAGAGAGGCAGGGTGTAGTTGGAGGGGGTGGGTCTCATGGATTATGTTGGCAGAAGTACATTGTCCTTGGCATCTTCCTCTTCTCCCTTCCTCTCTCTGCTCCCCTTCCACCATGACAAAGGCCCCGTATTAGGAGCTTCTGGGGCTAGGAAGCTCTGGCCAAACTTAGGAAGCCAAACAACCATGACCCAAATTCCCTGAAACCATGAACCAAAATAAATCCTCTCCCTTTAAGCTGTTCTGTCAAATGTTTTGTCACCAAGAAGAGCTAAAGTAACCAACACACACACACACACACACAGACACACACACACAGACACAGACACACACCGAAGTTTAAGATAAGCTCACAGTTCATTGGTTTGTGTCTAAGCTCTGCAGGATTCAGTCTGCTTTTCCCACCCTCTCATTGAACTGGCTGGGGTCCTGCCCTCATTGTCAATTACTTGTGTTGGCTCCAGACACTCTCCTGCCTTGAGCATCTTCCTCTGCACGCTCTTCCAGACTGACTCCTCGCCCAAGGTTCAGCACAGGAGGTTCAGCACGGAGTCCTTTCTCTGGGGGATCACCTTGCTGAGTCCACTGTGTGTTGTCAGACAGCTTTATTTTCTGTTTAAATGTCTTCTCTGTCCAGGCTGCACTGCGTGAGAAGAGTGACTTTTTTTTTTTTTTTACCCCTTCCCAGCCCTAAAGAGCCCTGCCTGGAGCCACAGCAGTGCCAGTTTGCTAGGCAGACAGATCTGCTCCCTGGTGCGGGCGTGCCCTGCCTTTCTGCATAGTTTTGTTGAAATTTCCAGTGCATTTCAGATCCTGAGAAAAGGTACTTGTTTTAACAAGGCCGTTGGGCAGAGGTCATTGCTTTAGACGAGGTTTCTTTTCTTTCCTTTTTTAATGAACTTAATCTGTTTTAATATCTTTTCCGAAGCAGACTACATTAAATGACCCTGACTTGGCTGAAAGCCTTCTCTTGAGTGCTTTGGAAGGATTAGAGGAAGTTCTTTTACAGCCTCTTAGCATGATTGGCTGCCTTTTCTTTTCTTTGGGTTATTGGGGATTGAGATTTGATCCTAATTAATGAAGGTGGAGCCCTGAGCCCTTCAGCTTTTGCATTTGGGGAGAGAGGTAGGGGTTGAGTTCTTTGGGGGAAGTGAATATGCCCCCACTCCCCGTGCCTCTTGATCTAACCTTGGCTGGCTTTCAACTTTAGCTTCTCCTGCCTCTGGAGTGCTGGGATTACAGGTGTTCTGCCTTGAGACGCCTGTTCTCTTATGTCTCCTGGATGTGAGAGCCGGTGGAGTTACTGATCAGGGACTTTAGGAAGTGTGTGGCAAGAAGCAGAGAAGGGCAGAGAGTGTCATGGACTTGACAGAGAACAATGCTATCCTAGCAGTCACCTCAGGCTCTTGAGGTCATCTTTAATAGCAGTGGAACCAAGAGGCATGCCATACTGTACAAATTAAAAGTCTGTGGTGACATTTTTTTTTATTGTCCAAAAATCATAAAAAAAAAAAAAAAAGAAGAAGAAAAGCTGGGACAAATCCATTAACAGTGTATTAGCAATGGGATGTGGTCCAAAATATCTTTGTTCTTTGTGTTGTAATCAGATTCCCAGCTCATTTTGTTTTGGGGAATGAATCTGAAATTAGTTCACAGTGAAGAAGGTCATGGAAGAGGCAAAAGGTCCACTTCAGGATGTGTGCACTTGGTCCTCTGTGAATCTTTTAAATCTCATGCATGTTTCTTTGTTACTTCTGGTCTGGACCTGGAGTATAATCCTGCCCACCAGAATAAGAAATAAGAAGGAGGGGCATTCTTTTCCCAATGGCTTAATGCTCCTGAGGACCTTAGAGAAAGCTGCAGTCAGTGGGGTGCTTTCCACTTGGTCTGGATTAATTGATCGAGTGGCTGAGGGTAACTTAGACTGCTCCTGACTTCAGCAGTTGGTGAACCCTTTCAACCGTGACATGCAAATTCCACAAAGCAAGTAGCAAACCCCACATATCCTATGCCTGATCTCAGATAGAGAGGGCAGAGCACTGAAAGATTCCAAAGAAGAGAGTAGAATGCGTGTGTCCAAACATTCCAAGGCAAGCCTGTCCTTAAGGCTTTGCCTGTTGCATAGCTGGTGAAAGCCTGCACCTTTCTCAGAACATTGCATTTAAATATTCTGTTCAACTGCCCTGCACTCCAGAAATACAATCAACTGCTGCACTATTTTTAAAGGCTCATTGGGCTTTATTAAGTAAAGAGAGGCCTCTTCTTGACATGATTTTGAGGATTTGCTGTCTTAGCAGTGGGCTTGGGTGTTGATATTCAGGCAGAAGTTTCTCTGTGTGTATTAATAGACCCAGTAAGCGTCTGATGCTTAGACACTGTTCTAAGCATCCTCTAGCCAGTCGCTTTGAGCTCTCCAGCCCTCGCCTTTTCTTCTGTACAATGGAGATGAAAAGATGACTCCCTCATTTACTATGAGGGTGAAATGTAAGGAGATGGCTCTACTACCATAGAGAAGTGCTCCCTGGCCTCTGTTCGTTTATTCACTCTCTTCACCCCAGCTCAGGCATTCCAACACACTGCTGTTAGAGGAGGTGCTGGAGAGCTGCCATTCCAGTGTCTCTTTTGGTTTGTATATGGCGGTAGGTTCTAAGAAGGCATCGACCGATTAAAAGTCCACATGCTGAGATTCAGGTACTCTGATACACTTTCCCACACACAGCAACATAATCCATCAGCTCTTGCCCAGGATTAAGAAGTCGATAAAATGATCCCTCCATGGAAATGAATAACAGAGTCTTGGCCAAAGGAGGAATCCTTGCATCTGGATTTATTCAAATCCCAGACCCATTGCTTACAGGCCATGTGTAGGCGAGGGACTTATATGCAGAAAGCTACATTTCTACCATGTGTAAGGAAAGATAACACAGCCTTTCCCAGGAGGCTGCTGGGAGCACTGAAGTGCAGTACGATCTAGACTATGGTTGGCACACCACGGGCTTGTGCACAAGGAGAATGTCTGAGCAGCAGTGGCAGGTAATGAGTTGGCGATCTCATCTCTGGCTTGCCTTTAGTTCTTTTCACTCAGGGCTCTCCTTAGGTGTCTTAGTTTCTTTTCTATTGCTGTGATGAGACACAATGACTAAGGCAACTTACAGAAGAAAGAGTTTATCGAGTGCTCACAATTTCTGAGGGAGAGTCGACGGCCATCATGGTGGGAAATGTGGCAGCAGGCAGAGAGGGCAGTGTCTAAGATCTTGCAAGTAACATTCAGAGAGAGAGAGAGAGAGAGAGAGAGAGAGACAGAGACAGAGAGACAGAGACAGAGAGATAGAGACAGAGAGACAGAGACAAAGAGAGGGGGAGGGAGAGAGAGAGAGAGAGAGAGAGAGAGAGAGAGAGAGAGAGAGAGACAGAGAGAGACAGAGAGAGACAGAGAGAGACAGAGAGACAGAGACAGAGAGAGACAGAGAGAGACAGAGAGAGACAGAGAGAGACAGAGAGACAGAGAGAGAGAGAGACAGAGAGAGACAGAGAGACAGAGAGACAGAGACAGAGACAGAGACGACAGACAGACAGACAGACAGACAGACAGAGACAGACAGACAGACAGACAGACAGAGACAGACAGAGACAGAGAGAGGGGGAGGGAAAGAGAGAGAGAGAGAGAGAGAGAGACAGAGAGACAGAGACAGAGACAGAGAGACAGAGACAGAGAGAGGGGGAGGAAGAGAGAGAGAGAGAGAGAGAGAGAGAGAGAGAGAGAGAGAGACAGAGACAGAGACAGAGAGACAGAGAGAGAGGAAGGGGTGGGCTTGAGGCCAACTGAAGAGAAAATGAGACTCCTTTGCACAAAGTTTGATTTAGGAGCCTGCATCTCCCAGTGACAGTTTTATAGAGTGGATGTGAGTATCCTTGTCATGCACATGACCAAACTATGGTAGACAAAGTTTAGACATTTGTCTGTGGCAACATGTCTAATGAATATCCCCAAATCTAGAGTCTGAGCCAGATTTCAGCTCTCCCCACCTCTTTGCAAGGTATTATGAAAACCCACTTTCACTGGTTACAGACATATTTTATTCCAATGTATCCATGAAAGGGTTGGTGGAGGCTCAGTCCATTTGAGGTTTAAGTGTAGCAGCCGGGTGGAAAAATCTCAGTCTTCATTAGGGATAGAAGTTCCACTTTTTGCCTTTAGAGTAGAAACCTAGGATTTCCTTTATATAAACTCAGGATCCCCTCCATAAGGATTCTTTGCTCATAGGGGCTATTGGGCAGTAAGAATTAAACCAGGTTTGTAGACTTGAAACTTCCTTTCTATTATTTATTAACTATATAGCCTTGGGGAAGTCAACAACTTTCTCTATGCCTCAGTTTGCATATCTATAAGTTGAGGGTATTGCAACTTGCTACCTTAAAAAACTGCTGTGCAGATTAAACAAAGAATATATGCATATCCCTCTGCAGAGTATTGTGTATGGAGATGATATTTCTTGAGCACTTAGTGCTATAATAAAATTCAAACCCTTTGGCAGGTCTGACATTCTGAGAGCCAGGTACTGTCACTTCATCCAGCACTTTGAATCAAAGATCTTCACCAGCTTCTAAATAAACGTTACATGGCTGCTACCACGGCTTCTCTTTTTGGAGATGTCTATTAGAATTACGATTCAATTGTCAGAAACAAAATATTCTTAAGATGTCTTCAACCATACCCTCAAATTATATGACAGTGTCTGGCTTTAATACCCATCTAAATAGTTATACTGTTGACAGGTTTTGAGAGCGGAGTTTGCTCTTCTATTCCTCTCATTAACTTATGTAGCAACATCATAACTCTCTGAAAGGATTTAAGGGGGAAAAAGCGCACTGGCATATTCCATCTGCATTCATTTCATATAGCGTCTGTGTCAGAGTGTTTGCATATGAATGAGATGCCTTGACGTTCCCTCATTAACATGGGAGCTTCGCTGTGACATGCTTTAGAGTTCAGGTTCAGGAGTTTGAGGGGAGAGAGGGAGGAAAGGCTGGAGGCTCAGTCCATTTGAGGCTTAACTGTAGCAGCCTGGTGGAAAATCTGTCGTCATTAGGGATGGAAGTTGCATCTTTTGCCTTTAGGGTGGAAACCTAGGCACGCTTTATCCCACTCTGTCAACCACACAGAAAGCGCATTCCAGCAATGCAGATAAGAGTTTTTCATTAGTACTTTCCACCTTTGTGTGTATAAATGGCTCCCTCTACTCACTAGAACCTTCTTTCCTCTCTGGCAAGCCTCAGCAATTTAGCTGAATCACAATGCCTCTCATTCTTTGCTCAAAATTTCCGGGCGTATATAGCCATTTCTTCTCTCGGCCCCAGCACCAGATGGTCACACATGCACTGACCTGTGCTCCTTGTTCCTCAAGTTACATGTGTCGTTTGTTTTCTTTTCTTTTTCCAGGAGCTTCTGCAGCTCAGACTAGTTTTAACTCTGCTTTGTAGTGGTGAGTGGCCTTGAACTCTGGATCCTTCTAATTTAGCCTGCAAAGACTTGGGACTAAATATGTGAGCTAGTGTGCTTACTTGAGCCTTTGGTGCCTTCACCTGAAGTGTGAGAGGCCGTAGGGAAGAGATACCTTCTTTAGGACTCCAGCCCCAGAAGTCAGCATACAGTAGCAAGAATTTAATAAATGTCTACCAAGGAAATGATGTTGACATGTGACAGTAAAAGAGAGGGTCCGTGCAGTTTTTACTTTAATCTCAACCATCTGAGACCTGGCTTGGCCATGTGACCTTGCATAAGTTTTCAGGCATTCCTAGAACTCAGTTTTCTTATTTGTACAGTGGGTATACTAAGCATGACCTGTGGCATAGGGCTATTTTGTCTTCTGCCACATGGCAACCCATATAGGTCATAGGCTGTGGATGTGGAAATCTTTATCCCAGAGAGATTAACCACGGCAACCTACTAATGCAATTCATTCCATTTGATGCTCACCTAAGTCCTGCAAAATTCTTGTTGTCTTCATTTGGAATGTGTGAAAAGCCCTGATGAGATCATGTTTCCTGTGCTCAGGGTGAGCGAATGTCCTGGTCAGTGTCATATAGAGTACATCTCCTATGCTTTAGCAACTTGGATATAGGCAATACAGCCCTTTTCTGTTCAGTGTCAGCCTCTGTTGACGTGACTTCAGGGCTGTCACTTGTGGGATATAACAGTCAGTATAGGAGACCAGTGAGGTCTGGAGGCTTCAGTGGAAATAACTTTAAAAGCAGGGCAATTGGGTAGTGTCCAGTTGTATTAGTCTCGTACCACTGCTATAACAGGTGTCTCCAAATTTGGTGACTGAAAACCATGCCCATTTATTCTTTTCCAGTTGGAAAGTACAAGTCCAAAACCAGGTTTGCCAAGATAAAATCAAGGATAAAGACCTGGTTCTTTATGAAGGCTATAGTGGAGAATCGAGTCTCCTCTTTCTCTAGCATCCAGAGCTGGCTGCCTGCCTGCTCTAGCTCTGCCTGTCCCCTGATCTACAAGGCACAGCATCCGACTGGGGCCATCACATCCCTTGCCTCCTTCTGTCTCTGCAGCCCCACTTCTTCTGCCTGCCTCTGATAAAGATACGTCACGTCTAGGATACACCTTCATAGTAAAAAGAATTTGCCCGTTGCAAGAGCTTTAATGTAATCACACCTACAAAATCTCTTTTGCAATTTAGGAGACGTTTGTAAGTCCTTAGGATGAGGACATAGACGACTTGGGGGACATTACTTGGTCTATCACAAGAGGCAGGACGCTCTAGTTAGAAGTTAAGGAGCCCCGTCCCATCAATATACACAGAGCACTACAGCGGATTCTCAGTGTGGGCTTTGCTGAGGTCAGGGGTTACCTGGGACACTTTTTCTCTAGCTTGTCTTGGATGAAGAAAAAGACAAGTTCTGGATTGCCTTGTGCTTGTATTTGGGGAGGAAAAGGAAGAGAGAACCATTGGACTGTCTCACAGCCCTATGGACTGACTGGCATACACACACACACACACACACACACACACACACACACACACACACACACACACACACACACATACACACACACACATACACACACACACACACACACACACACACACACACACACACACACTGAAGACCACTGTGGCCTCACTAAGGGAAGAACTACCTCATGTAATTGTAAGCACCTCGACTTGATCACTCATGGTTTTGGAAATGCCATTTCTTTATCCTGTGTTTGAAAAACTGCTCTGGGTCTCCCCAGCTCTTCTTCGCATGCTCAACTAGTGTTGGTGATGATGTTGGGGGCAGATCCCAGTCCCAGGTTTTAACACATCTATTGACCTCTGCAGTTTTGGTCAAGATATAGCTGCCCCTGGTTGGACCTTCTGAGCAGTTGGAGACTACAGTGTGCCTTTAGTCTCTTGCTTGGGATAATGGGATGATTTAGAGTCCAGCTGGCTGCCTGTGGAAACTGTCTTGCTCCTTACAGATGCTTCAGGTAGGTGACTTTGGAAGTATCTGGTCACTGATTTGACTATTTCAAGACCACACAGAGGGCTTTAGCTTGCTCACGGAGAATGTCAGACAATTAGTGGACAGAAAGTGCTCCGAGTTCTGCTCTGCAAATGTTCCTCTCTTTTCAACACTTCCCTGAGCAGAGTCCTGGGGGACTCAGACCTGAAACATCCATTATCAACAGGCAGAAGAAAGAGAGAGAAATCACCAGGATTAAATACAACCTTCTTTATATCTCTCCCAGATAGAACTGTTTAGAAGATCTATTTGCTCTGCCAACTTGAGCTGAGATCCCCTTTCCAATGGTTGTGTTTTGAAATTCCCCCAGGAATAATCCCCCCTCCCACTTCAGTTCTTATCTACAAAAATAACAAGACACTTTCCACGGGAAGGGGCCATTGAAACAGATATTTCTCTGGTAGTGCAGGCTGGTACATTAACGCCGCCGCCAGTGACTAGGCATGGCCGAGTTAAACAGCCATGCCCGTGCCCGTGCCACTTGAGGTGTGTGTAGGTGGGCAGTGGGGTACACAGATGAAATCTCGGTGCTCTTTCTCTGCTCAATAGAAAATCTATTAACTCCGCAGAGGACACTTATTTCGTTCACTGAACTTGAAATCATCCTCTCCCTTGCCACAGCTTGTAAGCAATCACGGAGCCACAGCAAGGCATGGAGGCTAGGTAGGACAGTCAGGTTAGGGATGTTCAACAGGCTTTTAAAAATAACCCTGGCCCCAGAGCTTGCTATGGCGTTCTGGGTATATTGCTTTAAGTAGGCTGCTTGCTCCCCCCCCTTTTTTAAAGCGAAGAGATAGAGGCTTAACAGGGCTTAAGGACCTTTGACTGGGAGGTGAGTTTGCAGAATGCATGTACTGTGCCTTAACAATCTCCTCTTCATCTGTTTACCTCCATGTTACTCTGCTTTTTCCCAGGGCTGTTTGGTGTGTGTGTGTGTGTGTGTGCACACACACACACACACACACACACACACACACACACACACACACGCGCTGAGGCCAGAGGTAGACTTCCTGTGTCTTCATCGATTCCTCCCTATCTTACTTTTAAAGCCAGCTCTCGCTCTGAACCTGTGATTCATGGTTTTGGCTAGACTGGCTAGCAAGCCCCAGGGATCTTCCTATCTCTGCTGGTCTCTGCCCTCCCAGCAATGGGATTACTGGTATGTACCACACCTGACTTTGTACCTAGGTGCTGGGATCTGAACTCAGCTGCTCTAGCTGGAGGGTGTGGGGAGGCAGCAAGCACTTTGCCAATGGGTTTATGTCCCAGGACCTCTCACCTCCTCTGCCAACCTTGGCTTTATAAAGAGATTTAAAAGACCTGCGTGTTTTCCTTCTGATCCAAACATGCTGGGATGCATATAGGACGACGGGGTCCTCCTTGGAGCCATGAGCCTGTTCACTTCTTACAGGGGTTTCCACATTCTTGAGGGCTGAGGTTAGAGATCATCACAGGATCTGGTTGGTCAATTGTGCGATAATCTGGAGACTGCTCTGTACAGAACAGAGGTTCAAAAGGACAGCCCCTGATCCAGTTGCATCTTGGAATTCAGGGGAAATGCAAATGTTCCAGTTCTTTGCAGGTCCCCTACAGCAGCACTGGGTACAACTGGCTGAGTCACCTACATATTAACAAGCTCTAGGGGTTCATGCTGAGCAGGTTCATGCCACCCTCAGCAAACCGGAAAGCATTCTCAGCATAACTGAGACACAACATAGAAAGGGACAGGACCCTGTGACGCCTTCTCCTATTATGTAGAGAACTTTGAACCTGTGGAGCGCATCTTTCATTGAAGCCGCATCTGCTAGAGAGTGCTCTGCTTGTCATGAGCCCAGTGAGAACACCTCTGGCTCCCCCTGGCTCCTCCTGGCTCCTCCTGGCTCCTCCTGGCTCCTCCTGGCTCCTCCTGGCTCCTCCTGGCTCCTCCTGGCTCCTCCTGGCTCCTCCTGGCTCGGAGTTCCTGGCTGTCAGATCCTAGCTCCTGGTACTCTGCTGCCTTTCTCTTCCTTGACTGTGCCCTTCCCCCTCCCGGAAGCCTTCGATTTAGGGAACACTTGTCCAGCCCCCCTCCTGCTAAACATGTGATTCCAATCATTAGCACCTTGTATTTGGGATCCTTGCCTTGTAAATCCCTTTGTTCTCTCAAAGTTCAGGAAAAGGGGGGGGGGGGCAGGAAGCACGGAGGAGCTAGTTCATCTGCTCCTAGTAGAACAAAGCTGGAGTGCTGGGAAGGCGCTTTGATCCCAGACAAAGAGAGAGGCTGGATTAAGTGTTTGGAGAGACGAGACAGCTCTGGCACAAAACAGATCAGTTACTTCTCTTTTTCTTTCTTAAAGATCCTTTTCATGTTCTGGAAATAACAATAACAACAACAACAACGAGTCAAATGTTCTGAAAGAGAGAGTTTTCTATCGCTGAGTTTCAGGCATTACCTGAGGCACCTGCAGATTGGGTGTCCCCCCTAGCAAGCTCCACTCTTGGATGGGAGGCGCCTTGATGGCAGGTGGCCTGTATCCTGGGACAGCACCTGACAAGTCAACATTCCCCAGGGATTCTGAGGACACAGAATGGCAGCTGGGATTGAAAATGCTGGAGGCTAGAAGGGACCTTGGGGAACTTGCCCACGTGTGTTTAAAAGAGCTGCTAGGCACACACACACACACACACACACACACACACACACACACACACACACAAAACAAACAAACAAAAAACTCTTAAGTTTAAAAATAATCATAATAAACATTTTCCAGGGCCCAGGAGGTGGCTCAGCAGCTCTAGGTACTTACTCCAAGCCTGATCACATAACATACACACACACACACACACACACACACACACACACACACACACACACAGAGTGAATAAATGTAATGAAGAAGTTGAGATAAACATTTCTGCACAGAGCACTTACAGCATAGGCATGTAGCATGCATGACTAGGAATCTCTGAGGCCTCTGTTTCCCCGCAGGACTCATGGCTGTGATACCCACACTCATGATGTGCTCATGGTACATACCCCATACATATTTCAGATGAGAAATATCAAGGCCCAGAGAGGCTGGTAAAGTTATTTAAGTCACAGAACTAAAGGTCAGACATAGAAGGTAAACCCAGGTGCCACGGCTCCCAGTACATGCCCTTCATTATAGGAAAGGGTCCCTCCCAGTGTATAACTGTCCTAGACCATCTGAGGTAGTGATGGAGAGGTGTAGGGAAACCACGTTTATTGAGTGCTCAGGATGCTGACTTTACCCCAGTCACTTTTACCTAAGACACACTGAGCACAGTGTGACAAAGGTTGGCCCACATGGCAGAGTATAGGCATGTCAAAGAGAGAATGTGCTGCCCGCTGGCCAGGCAGAGGCAGCCTTTCTTCACAGATAACTTGACATTCGAGTTCAGTGTTTGGAAGCACCAAGGGTAGAGAAGGGAGAAAGCTATATAGGTTGGGAAGTGGGACATGTGCAGACATCAAGGTGGGAGTGGGGGTCTCGGGGTGCCTCTGATTTCTAGGGTTTCAGTTCTGGCCTCGCAATAGCCACTGCCTTTAAAGAAGCCAGAAGTGTTTGGTATGTCAGCATGATGAATGGAATGAGAAGGAGAAGTAAAACAGCTCTGGGAAGGATCGCAGCCCCGGTCCCCCGCGTTATGAGTAAAGTTAAGCACAAACCAGCTGCCAGTCACTGTGGGTCGTCGTTTGCTGCTCATTTCCTCTACACAGCTTTACCTCAGATGATTGGACACATTTTGTAAACCAGGCTGGTCTCAGTGATCTGCCTGCCTCTGCCTCCCAGAGTTCTGGGATTACCCGTGTGCTCTGTCGTGCCCGCCTGGCTTTATACATGTTAAGCAAGTATTCTGCTAGTGAGTTACACCTTTAGCTACATGGGAGGTGTGTAAAGGAGGCTGGTGAGATGCTTGGACAAGTGAAGGCATTTGATGAACAAGCCAGGAGGCCTGAGTTCCGTCTCTAGAACCCACGAAAAGGTTGAAGTGGAGAACCATCTCCACAAAGTTGTCCTTTGACCCCTATATGCATGCAGTAGAATGTGCTTCCACCTCTCTCTCTCTCTCTCTCTCTCTCTCTCTCTCTCTCTCTCTCTCTCACACACACACACACACACACACACACACAGTTTTAAAAAGATGGTGATGGAGAGATGGCTCAGAGGATAAGAGCATTGGCTGCTCTTCCAGGGGTCCTAAATTCAACTCCCAGCAACCACATGGTGGCTCATAACCATCTTTAATGAGATTTGGTGCCCTCTTCTGGCGGGTAGAATACTGTATACATAATAACTAAATAAATCTTTAAAAAAAAAGATTAAAAAATATTTTCAGAGTGTCTTTCCAGGTTGGTGTCAAACTGGTTATCCTGCATCAGCCTTCCTACTCACTAGGTTCTCAGGCCAGCACCATTGTACCAGCTTGACCTTTCTGTTGAGAGGGCAATTGTGTTAGGAAAATGAAACACTGGGAAGAAACTCCTTGGAGACTGTCTAGGGTTTAGCTCACCAACAGCCGGGAATCTTTGGCTCTGGGACTTCGGCAGTGGTCTTTTGCAAGTTTTTCTGTTTGAGCATGATGGAGAAATAGTAGATACATCTCCAATACTTCTCTCAGAGTGATAGTTAAACATGATCAGAATCTTATGAATAGTCAGGGTTCATAACATGCTACCCACAAATATGGCATTTAGGAACACATTGGAATCAGGATGAGTAGGATGAGTGCGCTTACCGCCCCCTTTGTCCTCCCTTCTTATATCTTGAGACTAACAGCATCTTCACCCCAGAAGACACAGTAGTATAGGGAAGATAAAGAACACACATAAACGCCTCCCGTTTTATTACCACCCAGTCTACTTCTTCATCCAACATAGCATCAGAACCACAGGCCTCTCTGCTGCTTCTGCCTCTTCCTTTCCACGTCTCTCCTTTGTCATTTAACACTTTAAATAAATCTGTTTGCTTTTCTCCCCATTAATCTGCCTTTTGTTGCAGGAGCCTCAGCCACGAACCTGAGATGAGATGAAAAGATTTTTCCCCCCACCCTTTCAGTATGTTCCTCGGCATTTGATCAGGCAACACCCAGAATATGGGCCTGAAACAACTAAAAAAAGGCCTGGATTCAGCTGCTCTTGAATTCCAAAGGCCTGATATGCCTGGTGTGTTTTTTTTCCTTGGTGCCAAGTCAGCTCTGCTTATCGACTGCTATTTTAATGAAACCTCCTGGTACCAGCTCAGGAAGGATATTTTTATTAGATACGACTGGGCGGATTCTCATGTTGAAAGCATTTGGTGTAAAACATGAACACATCCAGTCCTTAGATATCCTTCCAAATATTTCCTTTGAAATCGGAAAATTGCCAAGGAACTTGTGATAAAAAGATGAAAAAAAAAAAAAAGAAATTAAAAGGAAAAACCACACTGATGACGTACTCCACTTTCTTTCCACCCTTCTACATGGGTGGAACTGTGGATATCAACCAAATTGGAGGAGAAGAGAGACCGGCAGCTGGGTATGCCAAGCCTTGTGTGCAGCCATGGAGGCCTATAACATGGCCAGTTGGCATGCCCGGCATCTCTTCTCGGTGTCTTCTCCTAACTTCCTCCTGGGGCAAGAGTCATGTGGTACAGGTAAGAACAGGCGTGGCTCTCAAGAAAGTCCTCACTGTTAGTTCCTAATGTATCTGCCTTTGTGCCCTGAGTTCTGCATCATGGAGGATACTGCCAGCTGTCTCTACCGGCAGTCAGCCTCCCCCCCAGACCAAAAGTGCCCTTTTAAAAATCATGGTTCTCCTCTAGCTCAGAATACAGCAGAGACAGAGGACTACATCCTAGACTCTGTGGCTACCAGGCTGAGTTCCAATACCGGCCATTAGAACCATAAAGCCAAGGGAAAGTTCTTTTAATCACCGGTGCCTCAGTTGTCACTCATCCCGTTAGGCTTGCTGTAAGTGGATAGTTCATGGACTATACGTAGCCATATCTGGTCAGTCTAGACAAGAGATACTATTATTGCCCTAATGGTAATGAAAAACACCGATCTCTCCCGACAGGTAAAGAATAGAAAGGATTGGGGACTAAACGTTTTCCTCAGAGTTCTTCCTTTATGTTAACGTTCTCGTGGGGGGGGGTAGGGGGGGCAGGGGCGGGGGGCACACAGCTTTATGCCTCCAGGTGAGGACCTCAGAACTCCAGTGCCAGCTCAGGTACACCTGTATATTATGGCGTCTTTGTATGCTCTGCAATCCAGGCTACTCATCTCTTACTTGGGGTAGATTGAAAAATGATTTTTTTTTTTTACTCTTCTCTACCAGGCTGAAGGGATTCAATGCCTAGTTAGAAGGAACCTCTTGCTACTTTGTAAAACCTGAGAATTTGTAGCGCAGAACCAATGTCCCTAGAAGGGACAAACACACATGGTTTGGGGAGTCTACTTAGTCCTAGCTTTGAGATCATTTGTTTACTATGCGATGTTGAGTGTTTCTAAATTACTGAATGCCCGGATGTGACAAGCTTAATCAGCTTGTCTAGCCTGGCCTTGTGGAAGCCAAAATAATTTCTCAAGGCTTTGGTCATTTATTTATTTATTTTTTTAAGCAGCAGATTTTGGTCTCATGACAGACAGAACAAAAGAAATTTTCTGTTTAGGACTGAATGCACATAAAAGGCAGCTGGGGTTGAAAAGACTTTTTTCTTTTCTTTTCTAAGCACAAACAAAAATACTTTTTTGTTGTTGTTGTTGTTCTAATTCTCATCAGAACCAACCACAAAAACCTGAGCATGGGTATTTTCAGTCTCACTTCACAGATGAAAACTTGAGGTTATATTAAGGATTTTTAACGTTTTCTTCTCTCACATTGCTAACTACTGAAAGATCCATTATTCCAGTGTATGTTTGGGTGACAACAGATCTACGTCCTTTCTTCCAATAAGCTAAAGTGAATTGCTGTGTTCGGTCCTGGGCCAGTGTGTGGGACTGACGTAGGTCTTAAGACACCATCTTTATCTCACCATTGTAGATGAATTCCAGGTTCCTGGGTGGCACTCTAGTTTTTATAACATAACTAGAACTCTTACTTATTTAGTTTAAAATTTGACCCACAGTTCCTACAGAGCAGGCAAGATGGGGCAAATAACTTATCAGAATGTTAAGGCTCTTTGCAAACCTGGAATGAGTCAGGCACTCATATAGAGCTCTGTAAGACGCGGCACCTCCTGGAAATATATGTTCTGGCACCTTGGTTAAAATTTGCTAGATTCCAGATCTTATTAGGAATCTGCTCACAAGTATGCACTGTCCCAATTTTATCTTCAGAATTGAATTAATTAGCCCCAAAAACATTTGCATGTGTAATTTGTTTTTTTTTCTCCTTCAGATGCACTGTGATAACAAGCTATTCTTTTACATCATTAAGATGGAAACATATTATATTTTCATGCAAAGCAGATTCTGTTATTTTTGAAATGTCTATTTCCCTTTTCTTTAAAATATTCAAAAAAAAATAAGAGTGTGTCAGACAGTGGGTACCCTGGACCCTTACATGTCAAACTTGCAGCTCATGTGGCTGTGGGTGATTTCATTGGGAACGCGCTGAAGTTCCTCCACATGGAAGGGTCCGCAGGAGTTACAGCTTCACAAACGCACTGGCAGAGGACTAGTTCTGAATTTGAAAAGGTGTTGAGTATAGTCACGGAGAGGGGAAAGATGGGAAATTTTCTTTATGATGTCATTTAAATCCAAAATTTTATAGTTGATTTCTGTCTCTTGACCTTGGAGACGGGAGAAGTCATAATCAGTTTTGAAAACGAACCTACTCTGATTAACCTCATTGTCTATAAAGTTATAGCCCATGAAATGGCTTCTCCTGATGCATTTTATTAGAGGACATTATCGTGAAAGTAGATTTTTAAAGATGTTATTGATTATAAAATGACAAAGAAGAGAAGTTTGTCTAATTACCCACTATATATTCTTACTCTTTGGTAAATGAAAGGAAGTAGGATTTTATTCTCTGAAATCTGGGGAAGTTCTCACCCCAATTTATGGACATACGTCAGCTACCCTTATTTAATTACTAGAAGAACCCAGCAAGGTAGTTTGGTTTTTCTTTTATTTTGAGTCAGGACCTTCTGTTCTAAAATGACCTTGGTGTTGTTTCTGGACTTTTCTGCCTCCACTTCCCAAGGGTGGGTAATACAGGGATCAGCTACCACACAAAAAGGTGTGCTATATGATGGCATTTCAACTATAGCTCTGACTCAGCTCTATTTGTCGCTTAGTTTTAAAAACAACTATTTTTGGTGCCAGGCATGGAAGCTAGGTCCTCATATATGCCAAATGCTACGGCTGAATTATGCTATTTGCCCTCATCATTTGCATTTTCCTCCCCATGGTCAATGCATTCAAACACCAAAAGAAAAACACGCTTGTCATTTTATTTTCTGCTTTGGTCTTAAGTCAAGAATAAAATTGTCCTAATTCCACAAAAGGTCAAAATCCTTGGGTTCAAAGGGTGACCTGTGCTTGTATCTTTCTCTCTGGCTAAGTTAGCATGATGTTACCCACGTTTTCTAGGCCTCTGTCCTCTCTCTCATCCGGAGGAACTCAGAATGAAAGTCTTTACAGAACACGACATGACACAGAGCTGCCAGTGAGTGGAGTGGGTGCAGAAGACCCTGTAAGTGGTGATTCGGGGGGTATACTTGGAGAAGGTGATTATCAGATGCTAGGAATCCATGTATTTCAACAATTTTCATAGGTAGCAATAATTGAATCTATTCTCCTTGGGCTGGAGTTAAGACTCATTGGAACAAGGCACAGAGTTATGCTGTCACCACTGGACTTGGTTTTGTAGGAAGTAGGCTCCCTGTCAAGAGAGGTGACCATGTAGGGCTGCACAATTCCTGGTGACGGGTGTTGGTGGATGCCTTTGTTCCATAGATGATAAGACCAACTTGCTCATAAACTCCTCTACAATTCTTCAAGCTATTAGATCCTCTATATAGAGATTTCATCTAAAATCAAAACCTTAGGTAAAACACCCACTCTCTGGTGTCTTACGGGCTTGGCCTCCTCCAAAAGATCTCTCTTCTACTTTCTCATTTTTACTCATTCGGGCTGACTGATCTCCAAAGAGATTTGACTCAGATTTTTTTCCTCTCTAGTCTACTTCCCCTCCAGTATTCATTCCTCGCCTCTTCCATGCACTATCCTCGCCTTTTCTTTTGTCTTTAGACTTCCAGGTATCCTAAGATGAACGTATCTCTGCCTTTGATTGATGATGCCTGTTCGCTCAACTTATATCACTTCTACAGGTAGCAAAAACTATCTTTGAAGCCAAGTCACAGACTTAATTCTTGCTCCACTTATTTTATTTAGAAGCAGATTGTGGGAAAGAAAGTGAGTTTTGTTTGCATACCCGCCTGCAAGTTCTATCTGTATCATGTGCTAACTGAGGCGTTGTAGATAAATCTCATTAGGTGTCTTGGTGTCTCTATTCCTATATTACAAAATCACTTGCCCTTTAAAAAGCCATGTAAATAGTAGAACATTAAATGTTTTCACATGGATCGAGGGGCATGTATTGAACACTCAGCAAGAGGCTACTCCTAGTATTCTTGCCGGTTTTCTTGTCCTAGAATCAGTATTCTAGTGGTTTGTGTCTTGAGACCAATCTTCCAACTTCTTGTATGTGCTTTAGAAGCATTTTGAACATTTTATATGATCCATGACATGAGCAAGTTATATGAATTTCTACCTCTTCCGGGCACCCTTCTCCAAAAGAGAAATAGGGTTCTACTCAAATTAATCTCTTTGTTGCTCTCCTTTCTGCAGAGGAAAAGAGGCAGAAAATGCAACCCACTGTGATGTGAACTCTAGAGAACCATTTGGTTCTCAGTGCCCGCCCCACACCAATATTCCTGCTGCTGCCATTATTGAATAAAAACTTGCTAGTATGTAAGAGTGCAGCTGGATCGCTTTGTGAGTAAGAATGAACAAGCTGTCTGAGTTAATCTGCCCCTTGTATAATAAAACACAAGATTTAGATTGAGTTAGAACAAGTCTTGGCCATCATAGTTGTATGCTGCTGTGGTCTAGATGTGTTTGGCCCCAAGGTATCACCTGCTACAGGCATGGGGTATTAGTCAGGGTTCGCTATAGAAACAGCACAGATAGAATGAATATATGTGTATTCATGTATGTATGCGTGTGTGTACATATTTCTTTATTCAAGTGGCTTACAGGCTGTGGTCCAACTAGTCCAACAATGGCTGTCTACCAATGGAAGATCTAAGAATCCAGTAGTTTATTCAGTATACAGGGCTGGATGTCTCAGCTCAGAATCCCAAAGAAATGGGCTCTAATGCCAGTGAAGGAATGGATTTGCAAGCAAGAGCAAGCAGGGAAAGAGAGAACAAGATTCCTCCTTCCATGTCCTTTATATAGGCTGCCAGCAGAAGGTGTGGCCCCGGTTAAGGACTCATCTTTCTGCATCAAAAGTTCCAGATTAAGAGTTTAAAAGTGGGTCTTCTCACTTCAAACAACTTAATTAAAAGAATCCCTCACAGGGGGTCCCAGCAACTTGGATTTTAGTTCATTCCAGATGTCATCAAGTGGAAAACAAAGTAAAGCCATTACAGAGGAAAGGATTCGTGTTGGTTTCACAGACTGAATCCTGACTGGAGCATCCTGATACTCAGAAGCCTGCTTCCTGTTCGCCACATCATCTTTCCTGCAGATGCAGATGCCATTGTGACTCCATCTATGTTATACACTCAGCCAAGTCCAGCAGACGTCAACATCAGGCTTGACCATCCAGAACTATAATCTAGCTACAACTCATATATATATATGTCCTGATTCAGGTATAGAAAATGTGCTGTCTGTGGAAATGATATTTCCCAAATCAAGAATCAGCAGACTATTTCTTTTAAAGGCCAGACAGTAAACATGCTAGGCTTTGCGAAACTGATGATCTTGGTTGTAGCCGTTCAACCATTACTGTGTTTTGGATATAGTCAGAGATGAACTATTAGGGAATAGGGATAGTTGTCTTCCAGGAATATTTTAGTTACAGAAAGCAAAAGCTTAGCTCAGCTGCGACCACAGGTAATACTTGGCTGCTATGCCTGTTATTTACTCAGATCCAACACGAGTTTAATGGTTTCGTGGAGATTAGAGAGGAAAATGCACTCACTTGAAGTGTCCAGACAGCCTGACTTCTGAAGGTGCCTTGTAAAGTTCTCCTTTGTCTCTCACATTCTGCATCAGCAAGAGTTAAGAAAAAACTACACACTAAGGCCCCCTCCCAGCCCTGTGATTTTTATTGTTCTTAGGGAAAAAGTTAGTGAGTGAGAGAAAGAGAGAGAGAGAGAGAGAGAGAGAGAGAGAGAGAGAGAGAGGTATGCATGCTCCTTTTCTCTGCAAAGCCTGACCACAATGAACATTAAAGCAATCAGATGACAAAGCATAATATGAGAAATTGAGTAATTGAGTTGGTTTGTTCCCAAGTATTCAGGAAGCCTGTGGTATTGGGATCAAAAGTGAATATATATATATAATGTTTTCTGCACATTATATGCCCTGGGTATTCTGTGACTTCCACATAATTCATCACAGGAAAACTTGGAGAGCCATAAACATTTCCTGAATTTTACAACTGCTCTGATCAAGAACAAAACCATTAACATAAATTTAGATAAATACAGGCAAATAGTGATTGTCCCAATTGCTTCTGTATCTGTGATCTAAACTCATCAATCTTGTTTGACAGATTAAGAAGGAGCCTAAAAGATTTCTGGTGGGTTGGTGTTGGGGTGGGGTAGGGGAACTTCTTCTAGAAAACTTTCACCTCACAGCGAAGAGGAAACCATGATGCATTCAGAAAGCTCCAGAAAATTAAATAAGCAAACTTCATCTTTGCAGCTTCTCTTTTCAGGTATAATCTCAGTCATTGCCTAAACACCCTGCATTTCCTGGCTGGTCCTCTGCAATGTGGTATCTTCTCATGCTTTTAGAGACTTTCTCTGTAGCTATTGGAAGAAGATATGTTCCACAGGACTCATGTCATGCTCATCTTGATGCTGGAGTGAGAGGAGGACAGGACTTAGCCGGATCCCTTGTCCTTGGTGTTGAGTCAGATGCTCTAGTTTAACTCCATGCTGTCACCTCATTGACTTCACTTTTTAAAAAATTATTTATTTTTGACAATGTCACACACACATACAGTGTTTACTGTGATCATGATCATCCCTTATTACTCTCCTTTATCTCCCTTCTATCCTTCTGGCTCTCTTCTTTCCAATGAATCCAGTCTACTTTCATGTCTTTCTTGGTGTGCAGGTAGCCATAGCTGCTGTGTGTTCATGATTACTATAGCCCTGCTGTATCCCACAGAGAGTGTTACCTGCTTTTAACCAGCAGTATTACTCCTCCTTAACATCCTCTGGCCTTAGTTACTTTCATTGTTGGGACTGAGTGCCCAACCAAAATGAACTAACTCAGAGCTCCATCACTGTGCGAAGGACACAGAAGCACCTCACATCATGGCGGACAGAAAGCAGAAGAGAAGGAAATGCCAAAATGTCCATGCTCAGCTGCCTTTCTCCTGTTTCCTTTTTCTTTCAATCCTGGGCTCCAGCTAATGGGATGGTGCTGCCCACATTCAAGGTGGGTCTCTCACTATCCTAGGAAATTTCAAATTCAGTCAAGTTGGCAGCAAAGAGTAATTCTCATATTCCTCTGAGTCTTCTCAACTAAGTCATTTACTCTTGTGGTGCCCAGTACCACCTACTTTCTCATGATGCCTCTTCTTGATCTCTTGTCCAGCATTATATAAAGTGCAGGATGTCATATGCAACTCCTGGAGCCGTTACCTCTTGAATGTCCACTGGGTTGGATACATTAGATGTTCCTGCAGTTCAGTAATCTGCCTAGTTCCTTGCTGAGTCTTTACTGCTAGCTCCATTTCCTACCTAATAGACCATACTGGTACCCCAGCAATGTTCAGTGTTTTCCCTTCCCTCACTGCAGTGTCCCATCAATACACATGGCCTGTAGGCAAAAAATTCTGAGACACCCCTCAAATCTTTTCTTCCTCAGTATTTCACATTCCAAGAGACAAGAGAAATACTTCATCTTTGTCTCTATGCTCCTACCTTCCCCTCCCCCTTTCTCTTCCACTGTTAATGATTTGGAGTTGTCTATTTTCTGGTTGTATAATGAAAAGTAACATTTTCAAATCATAAATGCATCCCATGAATCCCAGACTCCAAGGCTTATTGTGCTGACATGAACAGTGCATAATTTTAATAGGGTTTGCCCCACCTCTGAAAATCATTTTGAAATGTGATTGCTCTGTAGAAGCGTTAGAAAGTAGGTACCAGTGGGGCATGAGGGCAGAGCCTGCATGAGTGTCCTTACTCCTTTTTGAGTGATTTCTTCCTCTTTTGGGATTGAATTGGTTATCAGAAGAGAAGGGGGTTTGCCATAAAACCAGGCTGACTTTCACGCTCTTTCAAATGTTCCCACTTGTCCTCTATTCTGTTATGGTCGCATCCTTCCGGCTCCCTTCTTTTCTTCCTCTTTCTGTGTCTGTGTGTCTGCGTGTGCACGAGTATATGCGTGTATGCACACCTGTGATATACATGGCAGCCATAGCAGGATGTCTAATGTCTTGCTCTATCCCTCTCTGTGTTATTTCCTTGAGACATGGCCTCTTATTAAACCCAAAGCTTGCTGGTTTTCAGCTTGGCTGGCAGCCAACAAGCCCTGATAATCCTCCTGTCTGCACACCCCACAGTGCTGGGGTTACAGATATCTGAGCGTTCATGCCTGGCCTCTTGTGGAAGTTCTGGGGATTCAAATTGAGGTTCCCGGGTTTGCCCAGGAAGCACTCTCACCCACTGGGCCATCCCTCCAGCCCCAGCTATAGTTTTCCTTTATAAGTTTTCAGTCTGAGGTATTCTGTAAAAGCAACAGAAATTTGCCTAAGACAGTCGATCTAATGAAGACAAACTTGCGCTCTCCTGTTCTCTGTATTTGGGTGTCAGGTAGCGTGGCTTAGCAATCTCTGATTAGCTCTTCTAATGCCTTGCAGTACAACTATCACTCTCTCAAATGTTACAATTGAAGACAGAGTCTCCCAACTCATTAGTTTTTTTGGTGATCTCTTAGGATGTGAGAAATCCCCGACTTAAACCTGCAGCTTTGTGTGTAAAAGAACTATCCCCTCAGTTCTCATGAGCACTTTCCAGAGGGGGCAGGCCAGGCTGTTTTGTTTTGTTTTTCAGACATGTGAAGAAGAAACATGGTAGATGCTGTGGAAAGGATCTGTGACACTTTAACACAAACCCAAGGGGACCAGAGATATTATTAGGCGTTTGCTCAGTGAGTCATCCCTAGAATCTGTAGCAGTCCAACCTGGTGAGGCCATTTGACAGATGTTAGTCAATAACTGAGTTAATCACACAATCCCATAAACCAGATCTAGCAACTGTAGTACCTCTGCAGGAGTTTCTTCCTCTCAGTGTATCTGGGTTTGTGGAGATGAGAGTATTCAACAACAGACATTCGTTGATGTTTGTTGAATGAATTCTAGGCTATGGAGAAACAGTGCTTCAATGTTCAGACCTTTAGCCTTGTGATTCCCAACTCAGCCTGTTATGGGATGCTGGACAGTGTAGCCGAACAACACAGTGTCAGAGAGAAATATTTCTCCTTCTCCTCCTCCTTCTTCTTCTCCTTCTCCTTCTTCTTCCTACCCACCCCTTCATATCATCAGATTTTCTACATATCCAATAAATTATGTCTCTTTCAGCAATAGGAGAACAGTAACAGTAGTCCAAAGATATTAAAATGTCTCCACATTTATTTGTCTCTTTTCTTTGGGGTGAGCACCTCAGAATAGATAGGTGTCAATATCTAATGTGAAAAACAGTAGAAACACCAAGATTTCCATGGTTAAAGAAATCAAGAATTGATGCCGTTTTCATCTCTAGCCACAGGTGTACGTGGTGTGTGTGTGTGTGTGTGTGTGTGTGCGTGCGTGCGTGCGTGCGTGCGTGCGTGCGTGCGCGCGCGCGCATTCCTCAGGAATTTTCTACTTTTTTTTTTGAGGCAGGCAGTCTCACTGCCCTGGGATCACCATTCAACTACACTAGCTATCTGGCAAGTGCTAGGCAGGGATCTACATGCCTCTTCCTGGCCAGTTCCCCCTAGTCCTGGCATCGTCATAACAATGAGCCATATCATTTGGGTTTTCTTAAACATGGATTTTTGTGGATCAAACTCAGAACCTTATGCTTACACAGCAGGCCTTTGACAAAAACTATCTTTTCGGCCCATGTGTAGAAATTTAAAGTCTAATTTATCTGAACCTATTTCTTTAGCCGTTAAACTGAACTAGTAAGTGCCCACTTAACATTTTCTAACTATTCAACATAATGATGTTGCGTTCTTGGTGGAGTCTGGCATGATATATGTATTCTCTACACATGAATTTCCTTTCTACAAGTTCTACCTGCTTTGTCCACATCTGTCCCAGCACAGACATAGCTCCCAGTTAGGCGACTTGGCTGCCTGAAATGAAATTCCAAGCACCTCTCAGGGTGATTGCATTGGTCTGACAGGTCACTCACCTGTCTGAGTGGCCCCAGTCGGGCTGAGATGTGCTCTGGCCTTCAGCTGGTGACATTTAGACCTGTCTCCCTGTCTATCTGTTCCCAGATACCAGGCTTGCAGATGCCAATCACCACTCCCTGGGGCTGATCGGCATGCTGTGACATGTGCCTGCAGTCTCTCTAGACAGATGAGGAAAGATTGAGTTGACCCAACATCATCTGTCTGGCTGGATGCTCATTTTTCTTCTGCTGCCTTTCTTGTTCTTGCCCATTGCTTCAGATGTGTCTCAGAGCACGTTGCCCCAGCGTGATCTTTCCACTTTCCCAGCCTCCTCAAGGCACTTGTAAGTGTCAGTCCTGACCTTAACTGCAGGCACAGTGGTGTGCGCTCTCATTTCCTTCCATCTGTGCTCCAGTCCTACCTTGTTTTCTCTCCTTTGCTCTCTGTAAACAGTTGTGCCTCACTCTTAGATATTTCTGGCTACAATTCTCTACAATCAACAGTTGCTTCTTTTATCTAGAAGGAGATGTTTGCCTAGAGACAGATTTCCAAAGAAGTCATTACTTGCTGGAAAGGGGTCTGGGCTGGATGAACTGGGGGAATTGCATATTGTTATGAATATCTATCTATCTGTCTATCTATCTATCTATCTATCTATCTATCTATCTATCCATCTTGTTTACACACACACACACACACACACACACACACACACACACACACACACACAGTTTAGACCTGTCACTCAAGTTTTGTTTCCAGGTTTATAATAAGCCATGCATCCCCATTTCTCTTGCAGAACTCCAGGATGTCCATGTTCTATGGTGCCTGCCATGCTTGCATCCAGGCTGAGCCTAAGTACACCACCATGCTTCGGTTGCCTGGCTCTTCAAATCACAGTTTCTTTTTGGCCAAGCCTTGAGGAAGGGTCCTGGCATCAAAGGTCACTCTAAGATGTTTCCTTCACATCCTTGCACTGAGTCCTTCAGCACCAGACTAAGGCAGTGATTCTTTTTCAAGGCATGACTGCTTTTTGACTATGGTTTTAGTCATGTGTCCATTTCTCTCAAAGGATTTCCCTTCTTAGTGGCACATAAAGAACTAGCCAGCCACTGCCGCTTACTTTGAGATGCCCCTTGCAAAATATCTTTGGGGCCTCTGGAGATTTCTCCCAGGACATGTTAGAATCCTATTGCAAAGGATACCTGCAAACCTTCCTGGACATCCCAGGATTCTAGGGATGCTTATGCAAATGAGACTCCCTCATGACTCCGAGTCTCTATACTACAGTGGAGCTTTTCCTCACAGTAATCAACATCTCATCTTAATTGCTTTTGTTTATGGTTCAATAAGTGCATCATTTTGGCAACACCAGCTCACAGCAATATCTTAAATTACCCAAGGCTGCCCACTTTCATTTATGAACTCTGCCTTGTGTCTGATGAGCACTTAGGTTTTTAACTATTTATTTCCTCTGCCTGACAAGGAACGAGCAAGGACAAAGCTGATGGGAACAATTAAGCAGGGGGAGCACCGGGGACTAGGGAACCATAACCGAAGTGTATGGTATGCAAGGCCAGTATGAAAGCAATGAGTTTTTAATATACGGTGTGTGCAATACATCCACATTCCTCATAAAAATCAATTATTGTTGAATCTGCTATTTCTGAAATTTTCACCTCAGCTCAGACAAAAAAACAAATCTGGAGCAATTCAAAAGAAAATAAAATGCTACAATAATGGTAAATGAGGCTATAGTCAAAAGGAAAAAAAAAAAGGAAAGGGGGAAAAAGCTGTCTACTAAACTGCTGTTTAAAGTGTGTGTGTGTGTGTGTGTGCGTGTGTGTGTGTGTGTGTGTGTGTGTGTGTGTGTTACAGTGCTCACTATGAATATAGTCTGAGACAAAGCTGTGAGTTTTTGCCTTTGATTTGAGTAGTTATCTTGCTTTTAAAAAATCCACCTATCAAGATATAGGCAGAAGAGAACTAGAAGATGGGAGCCATCGGGGATCCGTAGGCCTCAGTGGAGCTTTGCTACTAATTATCTCCACGAGACAGCTTATGTTACCGTAGTCTCTGTGCCTTGCTTTCCCTATCTGTCTCCCCCTCAACTGACTACTTAGGATCTTTAAGTTTATTATTACATTTACTGTTATGTTAGAAGCTTAGGTGGCTGAACCCGGTGTTACCAGGTTCTTGGCCTCTTCTTCGAGAACGAAGCGGAAGCTCAACACAGATTGCAAAGCAGCCCGAGGAAATGTTACTTTAAAGCAAGGCAGTAGAAAAGATGCGAAGACACTGCAAGGGAGCAGTGGGCCAGAGAGAGAAGACACTCAGGGGCTCTCGGCTTTGCCTGGGGCTTCTTTTTTTTATAGAGTCTGAGAAAGGAAGGCGTCACTCTCACAAAGGGAATTCATTTTGGGTCCTATAATCATTTTCCTACTCTCCGGATCCCTTCCCATGGTGTGTATTATTTCATATTATGCCCAGTTATATGTAGGTACTAGGTGGTAAATAAAGCAGTGTCTTTAAAAGTTCACTTGAGGGCACAGTTTTACCTAATTGTATATGCGGCCCCAGTCAATTCAGACACAAGCAGTGTTTGATTTGGGCACAATCTAAATTTGGTAGCTGTCAAAGGGAGGAGGAACTTACGGCACGGCTTGACGCAGGTGGGAGCCCTAGGTTGGCGAGAGCTTGCTAGGTGTGATGTCCAGAGGGAGGAGTGGAAAAACCTCAAGGCAAATGGATCCCCAGGTTGCTAAGCTGCTCCTTGTGCTTGCCCGTCTCCGTTACGTTTAATCACAGGAGAACATTAGCTAGCAATCGGTGGGTAATAAAATCACAGTGGCGGTGGCTTCAAACAACTGGGAGTTTCTATGAAAAAAAAATTTTGTGTGTGTGAAAACACGAACAGAGTTCTCTCTTTCAGAGCCACACAGGGATAGATCAAGGGATTCAATGGGGTTATGTTTCCTCTGAGGTGGGACTAGAGGGCAGGATATGGGTTCAAGCTCCCAAGCTTCTGAGGCAACGGGCAGAATTCAGTTCGTTGCAGTTTGTTGGTCTGAGGGTGTCAGGTTCTTTCTTCCGGAATGGTAGGCACTGTCAGCTCCTGCACAGTTACTGGGAAGAGCCTACTTCCGTTCTGTGAGGTGTGGCCTCCTCACCTTGACCAATGTCTTCTTTACGGCAAGGGAAAGAAAGAAAGGACATCGAGAGAGACGGGTGAGCATGGGCGAGACATCTTGCCACCTTTCCCGAATTCTAAAGCTCAGAAGCACAGGTCGGATTGTTTCCCCGCTGAGGGGTTTACACACATTACGAATACCAGGAGTTTGGGACTGTTGGAGCCACCTTAAAGTCTGTTCACTACCAAGAGGAAAACACACCGGCTTGGTTTGTGTTGTTTTGTTTTAGCAAAAAGTAGGGCAAGCCGGCAACTGCGGTGAAACTTCCTTCAATTCAGGCTCAGTTGTGAAGTCTCAGTTGGTGGTTTGATTTCACAGATGTGAGCTGGTCTCATAAGCAGGGAGCATGAAGCATGGTGATTCTTTGCTTTCATGGTCCCTGGGGCTAGGCACACTGAATGAAGGAGTCTTCAAGGCTACACCTTCTCTGTGGCTGGAGGGAAGAGCTCTTCTTTGCTGCTTTCTTTCTTTCTTTCTATCTTTCTTTCTTTCTTTCTTCTCTTTCTTCTTCTCCTCCTCCTCCTTCTTCTTCTTCTTCTTTCCTCCTCCTCCTCCTCCTTCTTCTTCTACTTCTTCTTCTTCTTAAAGTATCTTAACCCTTAGCTTGAGGCTGTCACTCCAGTCTCTGCTGCAAATGCCTCATGGATTTTCCTTTGCTTGTGTCCGTGTCTCTCCTTCTCCTTATACAGACACAAATCATCAGGTTTAAGCATCTACCTAATTCCATACGGTCTCATTTTAAAGGATTACATCTGCAAAGAGTGTTTCTACCATAAGGTCATAGAGATTTTGGGTAGACATGGCATTTTTGTGGGCATTGTTCATCCCACGATTGCTGTGACTTTTTCCTATGGCCTTTTGCAACCTTACTCGAAATGAAATATGCAAACCACTCTTTCTAACTCATTCCCACTGTGAAAGATGATGCTTCTTAAAAGGCAGTCAGAGAGGTGTTCCAGAATCACTCCCCTTCACCAGTCAGAGGACCAGGCAGGGCTGGTATTTGGTCTCTTTCTGCTGCAAGTCCCTCATCTGTAAAATGGTAATAACAATGATGATGCTATTTATCACTTGGTGTGGGTAGAGGACTGAGGGAGATACCTAACATGAAGAATTATTAGAGCAGTTTCTGGCATATAGCAAATACTCTAAGGAAGCACATGTGATGACTTTGCTCTCCTTTAATTCTCTCGCAACTACTTTCTCTCAGTTAATTAGTAAATATTGTGGGTAGTACTTGTTTTTCAAATTATAGTCAAAGTCATTGACTAATAATTTTAAGTATAGTCACAATCAATTATGAAGATGACATAGAAACAAATATCTATAAGAAGTACATTTGTAAACAGTTAATGGAAACTAAAAACAAATTAAAGTCAATTGCAATTATATATTAGTTAAATTATTTAAAGCAAATAGATAATGTGAAAGTTCTTTTATTGTGTAGTCTATTTACTCTAAATCGTATTTAAATATTTCTATTTTCTATGAATAAATGAACAACCTTGTATACTTTTGCTTTTCTACCTCTCTCTTTTTCAGTTATGCTATTTATTTTTTTCCTCCTCGGTTTCTGTATTTACTTCATATGATTTATTTTTGATTTAGTCGTCTACATTTTGTTGGTTAGCTAACTTAAAGAATACTAGTTGTATGGGAACTCGCCTATTATTTGTATGCTTTATTATCGCAACACTCATGCTACTGTTTCATATTTGAGTTCTGATGATCAGGGCGATTCTATTACTGATACCTGGTGTGCATCAGCTCATTTAATCTCCGTGGAAGTGGGTGACATTTCACTGATGAGATAATAGGAGGTACAGAGAGTTCAAATCGTTTGCAAGGCCACAGAGCTTCTATATGGGACAGGTAGCCTTTGAGCAGTCCCTGGCTTCAGAACTCTTGGCAGAGCCTTCTGTGGCTTCTTAGTGTCCATAAACTCAAGGCAAAATTGTCATACTCTACACGGATCCAGTGGTTGACCTCACTGGGGCGTGTAGGCAATGAAGGAAGGCCAGGCACATGGCTACAGGCACAGCATTGCTTGGATTGGTGCCCTGGGGATCTCTGATAAGAAGCCACAGTGTGACAGGGCAAGAGGATGCAGAGGTTCCTTCGTCTTGTGTTCTTGCTGAGGCCATCATCTTCTTCATGCAAAGCCCCAGGGAAAATTACTCAACTCCATTCTAGGAATTTGAAGTCAAGGTGCCCAGCTAACTTAGCTTTAGTTAAACTGCCTGCTTGTGCAAGCCTGCCCCTCCAGCTAACTGTTTATCTTAGTGTCTGTACAACTGCCTGCTTTCAAAAAGCCTTCCCCTACTGCTGCAGAGTGAGACACTAGGTTGTGGGTTTTGCCTTTACAAAACCCCTTACCCTAAACACTCAGCGCTGCACTTGGGCCCCCAAATACCTGAGAGTATCCCAAGCTTGCTGGAATAAGGGCTTTCAGTTGGCTATAAACTATATGGCATTCCGTAGCAGATTTCCTGTAACAACAGTACCCCAGACGTTCAGCGTGCTTATGAATGGGGTTATTGCATACAGCTGGACAAGGAGGCAGGACTTACGGTGCACAGCAAACTGAGGAAGAAGGCTTAGCTAACCCCAGTGGAAGCAGTCTCTGCAGGGAGCAGTCTTCAGGCATAAGTTTCTGGGGTGGGGGGAAGCTACGGCGGACATTTTCTGCACACACTGTCAACTTTCTCACTTGGACCATAAGAAGCCTTGTCGTCCTGGGCCTCACCCGGAGAAGGCTTTGCTGCTCCCATGTCGACAACACATGCTCACGGGGGTCTTCACTCGCTCCTTACACAGTACCTTGTGGTTTAGCTGGACTTAAACTTAAGGACCCACCAACTCTGAGTCCTTCACAGAGTCACAAACTAAGTGTTTCTGAACTCACACCACTTGAAAAGCACACAAAATCATGAAAAAGAAAAAGAGAAAAAGAAGTGCTTCCATTAGTTATGTCCAACAAATGCTCCTTTTACATGTCTGTATCTACCCCAAGCCTTTGCAGGTCTGTTTTAACAGGTGTCTATTTTTTTTTCTTATTGATGAAGAAAACAAAGTTAAACCTCTATCTTCCTATTAAGAAGTTGCATCGCCTTCTTCATACAAATCCAATGGCAAAGGCTGTTTTCCTCTCAAAGAGGTTATTTCTGGCACCTCTCAACTTCCTGTCCCCATTTGGACTGATTGCTTCCCTGCCACACGCTTGTCACCCTGAGATTTTACTTGATTGCCCTTCTGGGTTTACTTTCCATTTTTTTCCCCCTTGGATTTCCTGGACTTCTTTTCTATTTTCCTTGGATTTCTTTTTCATTTGGCTGAAGTATAACCTCCGTTTTATTATTATTTTTGCAGAAAGTACTCTTTGCTGAAACACTGATGTGCTTATGTGTATGCCTGCAAGGTGGATAATAGAAATATGTTTTCCATCAAAAGAAAGAAGCCGATGTGAATCTGATGACTGGCCCATTGAAGATAACGCCTTTCTTCCCTCTGAGCTTTCAGGAGTTCCTTATAGTCTGTGCCATTTTGGACTCTTGCCAGACGTCATTGAGAGTTGTTCATCGTCTGTGACACTTGGAGTCTATCTGTCATTCGGCAACGACCTTAGTTTTATTTCTAAAACATAAATCCCCAGGTCCCAATCCACATCTAGGGCAGAATCTAGATATTTTCCAGGATCTCTGGATGCACTTTCTGTTTGCCGACGTTGTCTCTGAACTGCTAGCTAGTGTAGGGATCTGGGCTTTTCTCATTTAGGTAGCCTTATGTGGTGTTGGGTGGCCTTTTGGTAATATTGTCACATGAATCTATTCTCACCTAGGTTTCAATCCCTTCAGCAGGGGAATGGCGTGGAGTTTAATTCAATACCACCCCCTCCTGAGCCCCTGGTACTCTTATAGTCATGTGCAATCTTATTTGTAAGGACTCGCCTGGGACATCTACCTGTTGGAAGAAGTCAATCCATCAAGGTGCTGCTGTCTCTGGCCAGGCTCAGTGACCTTCAGCAGCCCGAGTCACTTGCTGTAATGGAGCGGAGGAAATGTTTGTCCTTGGGTTCCATTTTGGCTGAATCTTTCTGTCATATTACCTGCTTCTCGTTCCCTCAAGGTAGATGCCTGTCCAAGATAAAGCCATCTGTTTTAATTTCTTCCACTGGAGTCTTCTCTTCCTATTCCACCTGCTGACTTAAGTATCAAAGCAGACTCGTGCCCTTCGTCTCTGAATGGCAGAGTCTGCTCCAACTGCTCTATAAATCGTTATTATTAATAACAAAGATAATAACGATAATGCTAAGTAGCACTCGGGTAAAATTTTCCATTACAAAATGTTTTCAGAAATAGCACCTCTGGGCTGCTGGTTTATACAGGAAACACAGAAACTGATTTAAGAGGATGACTGCTCTATCCAAAATGTGTTTGCTTTTCTGGGTTGAATTCATTTGTTTGATTGAAAATCTCATAAGGAGGGTATGTGTTCCGTAGGTCAGGGATTGTAGAGACAAGCAGGGCTCTGAGCCTGTCAGTAACCCAGGTGTTCAGAGGCATTTGGGTATACTATTGGCCTATTCCTGAAAAGTGAGGTCATAAAGACCTCTCAGAGTTAATGCCTAAAGTAGGGTAATCATGCTCTCATTTCTTGAAATACTACTGGGAAATTACACGGCCCCCTAGTGGAGACTGCCGTAGTTTGCTTCTGTTGCTGTGAGGAACACTATGACCAAAAGGTGAGAAGAGGATTTGTTTTCCCTTACAGGTTAGAGCCTGCTGTTGAGGAAAACTGAGGGAGGAACTCAAGGCAGGATGTTCTGCTACACCATGGCCAGAGCAACTTTGGGAGGAGAGGGTTTATTTGGCCTACACTTGCAGGTCATAACCTATCATGGAGGGAAGTCAGAGCAGCAGCTCAGAACCGAAGCAGGAACCACGGAGGAACAGTGTTGAGTCGCTTGCTTAGTTAGCTTTCTTACACAGTCCAGAATCCCCTTACCTAGCGGTGCTATCTCCCTCAGTGGTCTGGAACGTCCTACATCAATTAGCAGTCTAGAAAATTTCCCACTGACACGCCTACCAGTCAATCTGGTATGGATCTGAGACTCCTTCACATAACTCTGGGCTCTGCCAAGGTGACAATGCTGACTAGAATAGAGAGATTCTTGAGTTCTGGTCCTGTTCCATTCTGGATGCATATGGTGTTTAGCATCTCTTCATCTTCACTTCCTTATCCATAAAATGAGGCTTTATACTCTACCCCACAGGGTTATTGTCAGAGCCTACCAGATTCTATGGAGCATGTAGTCTTACCATTCCAAAGTAGAAAGCATCATTGCTGTTGTTACGTTTATTAAAATCCTTATATTGTGGTACAATAGATAGTGTAGTCCTTCCTAAGTACACATGGGAAGCTAGTGTCAGGACCTCCTGTATGTAACAAAATCTACAGATGCTCAATTTAATCATATAAAATGATATTTGCATCCAAGTTACACAAACCTTCCCATGTATTTTAGCTCATCTACAGATGTCTAAATATCTAAAACAAAAATGTAAATGCTATAAAAATAATCACGTTGTGTGGAGAATAACCACAAAAGGGAAAGTCTGCTCAGGTTCAACACTGACACAATTTTGTCTTCAAATATTTTCTCTTTGCCCTCGCCTGCATCCTGAGATGCAGAGCCTAAAGATACAGAGAGCCAAGTGATTACAGGGGCAAGAAGCCCTTAGATCTGCAACTGGCAAGTCGGGAGTCCCAAGAGAGCTGATTGTGTAGTTCTGATCTGAGTCAGAATGCCAGAGAGCTGCATGTGTGGTGAAGTAATTTCCAGTCAGAGGATGGAGAAGACTGATGGTCCAGCCCCTGGAGCCAGGCAGGTGCTCCCTCTTACTCAGCTCTTTTGTTTAACCCAGTCTCGGATTGATTGGATAAGGCCTACCCACAGTAGACAGGGCAACTAATTCCCTCTACAGATAAGAGTGTTTTTTTTTCTATAGTTAAAACTTGAATAGATTTGTGTAAAACTTTTCACAAATGTTGGAATTTTTATGAAGTGAACATTCACACTGGAGTGGCTAGAATTTGGAATCACCATATTAGAATGCATCCTACATGTGTGTCCTGGGATTCCTTGTGTGGCTTAACATAGTGGTACATGATACAATGAGAGATACTTTTTTGAAGGTGAATGCAGAATTCTTGTTTTTGTTTTGTTTTGTTTTGTTTTGTTTTGTTTTCCATTTTGGGCTGTGTTTTAAAATTCACTTCTGCCAGTGCCTTCTTCCTGGAATCACGTTCTCACATAGACAAGTTGTGTCCTTCTGTGTCATGGTCACTGGGTAATTTGCAGGTGGCCAATGTGAAGATTACTGCTGTAAGTGTTCCAGAACACTCTGCAGCACAACACAGCAACCTTATTTCCCACGATGTAGAAAGACAGGATGTTTTCTCGCTACCCTCTAGCTTCTCAACTGATCGATCTCCAAGGTCCTTCCCACCTGCTTAATTTCGCCTTTTCACTCATTGGTTGAACAGTTGCAATAATTGTTCCCAAGTTTCTCAATATTCCAGCTGAATCTCAGTACTAGTAGAAGTCACTTGTCCATATCTATTTTAGTTTTTAGAACTTCCCTGCTCAAAGCTTGCTGGTCGTTAGTGATAACAAACTGTGAGTCAGCTTTCTGGTACTATAATAAGTACTTGAGGTGATCAACTGCAATAAGTATTTGAGCTAATCAACTGAAAAAGAGATAAAGCTCTGCCTCATAGTGTTGGGTGTTTTACCCATTGTCTGTTAGCTTCTGAAGTTGTGGTGTGGCAGAACATCACAACTGAAGTACGTGGTAGGGCAATCACTTCGTAGCTATAAGTGAACAAGAGTGGGAAGATGGGATGAGGTTCCCTTTAAGAGAACGTCTCCAGTGCTCTGACTTCCTCCCATCAGGCCCAGTCACTTAAAAGTCCCACCAAATTTCCAACATGCCAGAGATCAAGACTCTTATCAATGAGCCTTTCAAGGACACTAAGATTTAACCTCTAGAGAAACACAGCACCACTCTGAGACCCTCTCGCATTCAGCGTTGCTGAGCAAGCCCCTGATGATAGGTCATGTCTTAGCCTCGACCTCTTCTTTGTACCACATTTGTACGTCCTGTTTCAGCTCTTTCAGCCCAGCATGACCTTTCAACGTTTCAGCCATCACTGAATTTCTGCTCATGGTTGATTACCAGCCTAGACCAACAAGTCCCGACACAGCCCTCTCTGCTCTCCCAGCAGCCCAGACCAATAGTTTGGCTCTCGTGTTTTCTATCTAACTGAGCTCCATTCTAGGTCTTAGGACTGCCACCACCACTCATGCATTGCTCTGTGCCTCTAGTGTTTGGTTCTGGTAATCAGGCTGCCCCTATGGCCCTCTGGCAAACTGTCCGCATCCTCATCAACAAAGAATACACGTCAAAAGTGTCTCTTGTCAAGAGCACTCCTTCCAATTAGAGTAAATGGACTGCATTTATTATTTGTGCCAGTTATTTGAAAAGTGAAACTCAGTAATAAGTTAAAATTAAAAGACAACCTTTATGCATGTAATTACACTCATCCTTCAGACAGCTGAGCGTGCAAAAATTTACTTCTCTTACCACTAGAAGCCATTTGATTTACACACACACATACACACACACACACACACACACACACACACACACACACACACACACACACTTCTGAAACATCATTTGGCTTCTGGAAGGTCCCTGGCCAAGAGTTTGGTTCTTTTTCTATAATGGCTGAAGCGATGCAAACACGGAGTTTCCCCCTCTCTGTCCATCTAACAGGACTGATGCTCTCTCTCTCTCTTTTCTGAATCAACGCTGCTTACAAATTGATGTGGAGCGCTGTGTGTTCATAAGGGACTTTTCACTCATGTGCCAGCCCTACCCCTCAGGCTGTTCCACGTGGCTTCTTACTTTCAGCCTCTGCATACACCTGACATTCAGTGTGTGATAACTGATGCTTACTGCATGACTGAACAAATGTTTGTGTTGCCAAGTGGACACCTAAAATTAATTTGAACTTGGAGATGATTTCCACATTGATGTTTTTGGTATACAAACAGAAAGGAGGAATTTCAGTTGATTCCATGAGCAGGTATTTATGGCTGGCCAATGCATATCTGTAGTGGAAAGGGGTGTTTAAACCGACAATGTACTTTAAGCTGGCCATGTCCAACACATGGCCCTTGCTTTTTGTTCTATTTTTAGTGTAAATTATCATTATTTCTTTCTCAAGCATTATGGTGTGTATGCTTTGCATTTCTTATACAGTTAATCCCTGTATCTCTTTGCATATGTCAAGGAAAATTCCAATCCTTAATATGTATGTACTCAAATATGTGAAAAAATTCCTCTAGCCAAGGCAGGTGTGGAACTAAGTCACAAAAAATTATAAAAACATAAGAAAAGGCCTTGATATGTACTGATGGTGATTTTGTCAACAGCCCCTTGTATTAAGACGACATTCAAACATTGTATCCGATAGCTCATTTGGCACCCATGCTAGTCAATCAGGATACAATGATGAACAAATGCTGATTTCCTTATTTTTCCAGTACTTATGTGTCTCCTGGGGACACCAAGATAAGCAGGGGAAGGCAAGTAAACCAGCCAACGACTTAAAAGCTTCCAGAATGTGACAATAAGACCATATATCATTGATTTTTTTAAAGACACATTTCTTTTCGCCTTTTAATATTGTTGAAATTGTGATGTGTTAAAATGGGAATGTGTGTTTAATATATTGTTTTTCCCCCTGAGAAGATATTAAATTGACGCTTTGACTTCCGATCGATGGTGTCTCTGAATGCAGGAAATACGGTAATAATAAAGGCTCACATTTATTGAACACTAACTATGAGTCAGGCTCTGAGCAGTTGGCACTGCAGCACGATCTCTTTTATTCTGAATAACAAACCCGAGAAACACATAGGAGCATCATTCCTTTATGGATGAGGGAGATGCATCTCACAGAGGTGAGGAGCCTGGTTTATTGTTGCAAAATTGGAAAAGTCAATATTTGTACCCCGGTCTGAGTGATTCTTCTCTTCTGGGCACTCTGTTACCCAGTGCTCCATGCGCTGGTGCCCTGTAAAGTAGTCTAGTACAAATCAACCAATCCTGTCAAGGATTTCACAGGCAAGGACTCCACGTACCTGGGAGGTATAATCCAAGACCTAGTGCTGCTTAAAGAGTTGCACAGGGATATGCAGCAGTAGCTGTAGAGCAATGGTTCTCAACCTTCCTAATCCTGAAACCCTTTAATAAGTTCCTCCTGTTGTGGTGATGCCTTTAGAAGCTGGTTCTGGTAAAGAAGCCAGAAACTTGGGGTCACGCTGTAGAAAAGCTCCTAAAAAGGATGGTGGGTAAACCCCTTGGACCAGACCAACCCCAGAGAGGTCAAGTGACTTGCTCAGGCCCCCTGGGGTGAACAAGAGAATCAAAGTAGTCTCTGATCTGCAGACTCCAGCAGAGTTCAGCTTTCTTCCCTTTGTTCCCACCTCTTTGCCACAGCCTTTCCTTTTCTTCAGTTACCTCCCCCCCCTCCTCTTCTTCCTCAGTTCTGCCCCTTTTCCATTCTGCTTCTTTATCTAAAGGTAGAGCCAGCTGACTGAAAAGTCATTAAATAACCTCCGGCAAAACACGGTGAACAGTGGTAGCTAAAATGGAAAGTTCTGGAATTTGTGAAAGTATGACGAAATCGCTAAGATTAGTTCAGGATTGATTTATGTGGCTAAATACTTAATATGCTCAGAGGGGTTTTAAAAATATGAGGCTGGCAATGAATATTTATAGATCTAAGTGATGAGAAGTGACCAAGAAGACTGTTGGGATGGCTTTTAGGGAGCTGAGAATCTCCAGAGATAAGGGGCCCTGGCCTGTTAGAGAGGCTCACTTCAAAGTGCTAATGCAGCAGGAATCCAAAACAGGAGCTCTGGGGGCGGGGCAGGGCGGGGCGGGAGCTTGTATACTGCAGGGGAGCCATAGAGGACTTGGAGGCAGTTTCCATTGAATTCATCTCACACAAACTGGACTGATTTGGGTTAAAGTGAGCTGGCAAATCGACAAGAGTGCAGGGGAAAAAAGCAGGCGCATGAACTAGTAACCTATTTAGAAACGTTGTGAAAGAATCTGAGTCGTCGGCCTCTTGAATCTGGCGAGCCAGGCAGGGTGAAAGGAAGTCAGAGGCAGAGAGGAACTTCTGAGAAAAAACGGGTGCTTTCTCACTGTAGCTTGCAGAGCAGCAAGGGGTTGCGACACCTAGACACCCCCTGGCTGCCCCTTAACAGGAGACATGTTTGTGGTTACAAATCTGCACTTGATAATTCATGTTCCTGGGGACTTCATCGCCCTTGCGCATGAACAATTCATGTGCGCTCCCCCAAACTGAATTCTAACCAGAATGTAACACACTGCCTTGGAAATTTCCCGTTGCTAAATGAATGTTTAAGAGGCTGCCATTAGTTTATAAACATAGATGCAGAAGGAGAAACTCCTTTTAAAAACGCTAGCATTTGGACCGTAAAGAAAATAACTGACAGAATGGTTATTCAAGCCAGAGAAGATTTTTTTTTTAAACTTTGAAAAGGGGAATTCAGCACAAAGAAAGAAAGAAACAAAAAGGCAGAGAATAGAGTGGGAAACCAGCGACAGAATCTTAAGACCATTTTTACTGATGAAGTCAGAGGATAAACTGAGGCTGGCTGCACACACATGCACAGTGAAGGCTGCTCATTCCTTCATTCAGGACACAAGAGACGTTCAGCTCAGCCTAATGAGAACGGCAAAGGAAATAATGTGTTAGTTTTCACGCAGAAGAAACTTGCACTTCGTATGTATCGACTGTTATTTTTTGCTACATTTTTTTTTGTTAGGATAAAGCATTTGCTGTAAAAGATTTAGAAAATACAAAAGAGATTCACAAGGAGGAAGCAGATACGCCAATGATCTCGCTTCCCAGAAATAGGCACGGTGGGAATATTCATCCATTTCCTTCCTGTCATTTTCTTTGGGAGCGTGCGTGACTGTGGGTGTGCATGCAAGGCTGAGAGCAGGCTTTGAGAGGAAGGAGGGTGGGGAATAATAGGCCCAACATAAGCAGGGGCAAAAGAGTTTGTCCTGAGCTGGTATGTTCCCTCTCTCTCTGGTGATGGGGGCTGTGAATGAATCTGATGGTCAGTGAGTGGTGCAGTTTCAGAATCCAGGCTCTTTTTTTTTTTCTTCATCACTCGCATATGAAGGAGGAACTATGCTTCATTGACAGGGTACAGTCTAGAACATACAAACACCAGCCGTCAAAGGCCTCTGAGCCATTTGATAACATCAGTGTTACCCCTAATCAATAACTGAAAGTACAAGAGAACTTTAGTTGAGGTTTCAAGAAGTGTAATGGAGACAGATGCCGAAACACGGTGTTCCAAACAGAGAACGTAGGGCTGTGGCTTAAGGAAGGCCTAGGCTGTTTTTAAAGAATTATGATTGCAGGCAAACATTGAACTCCATAAATTCATAGTGAACTGGCCAACAAATCAAAACTTTTTACTGGGATTTGTTCTGATGATCAGGCATTCCCAGCCACCAGTTGACTATATATATATCTTCAAGGACATGAGAACCAGAGAGCTGACCTTGTCCCTTGCCAGCTTTGACATTGGGTAAACTAACCACGCAGTGCTGGAGGGCTTTCTCTGGTGGTACTAGTGCAGGAGAGCTGGTGGCCTGACCAGCTCAGCCCACCCAGGCTAATCCAGGGCTTTGAGTTGTTCCACCCCAAGATCTACCCTATCTAAAATCTGGAGTGCATGAAAGGGCGAGCCCTGCAGGATCTCTTTGACACAGGGCACCAACAGTTTATTCAAGAGGCATCCCGGTGAAGATCCAGTGTTGATGGTGTAGCAGAAGCCTGGAGTATGTTCTTTCTTTATTTTACTAGTAAATATAAGATGTCCCTCTGTTGACTTCTTCAACTCTGGCTTCATGACTACACCTTCATTGGCCTACGAGTCAACACCAGCCCTGACCAGGACACCGCGTTCCACCAGGAGAACTGAATAGAGTGGTGGAAGAAGCAGAGATTAGCAACCACAGGCTTGCACATTCCAATTGTTCTTAACTTGATTTCAACTTTTGACCCGTAATGCTTTCCAGCTGTTTTGAACTCACACAGGCTATCTTGATTAGCTGCCCCCCACCCCCACCCAAGTGATGCAAACAGAGGAGACGGTTTCAGAGAGCTATCACTCCACCCAAGTGAGTCTGGGGTTTGCAATTCTTGGATGGATCTGTGGATCCCAACCCAAGCACTATCCTAAGCAAGGACCCCCCAACCCCCCCCCCCAAAAATCTCCTCTTTTACAATCTTTTCACAGTACAGAGTGAGAACAACGGCAGCCCTGCCCCCATCAAAATAACATAGCCCAGGTGGTGGGAGTTAACGGGAAGGCAGAGGGCTCGGCTTCCAAAGTACACATCGCCACAAATGAGAGCCAACTGGAGTGAAGCTGGGCAGAGGCAAAAGACTAAAATTAAACCCTGGATCTATTTTCCTTTCTTTCTTTCTTTCGTCCTTCTCTACCTCCCTACCTTTCTTCCTCCATTCTTTCTTTGTCCACCTCCTTCCTTCTTTCTCTTTCCTTTCTTTCTTTTCTCTCTCTCTCTCTCTCTCTCTCTCTCTCTCTCTCTCTCTCTCTCTCTCGCTCTCTCTCTCTCTCTCCTCCCTCCTTCCCTCCCAGCCTCTTTTCTTTTCTCTCTCTCTTTCCTTTCTTTTTCTTTCCTTTCTTTAGTAGAAAATGCACATGGTTTTAAAAATATGACTTTCCTTATATGGTGAGAAATGAACAGAACCAGAGATCGTCTCTGCCCAGGCTTAGGGGTGGGCTCTGCATAGCACACGTACAATGTGACCTTCCATCCATCAATAGGCCCCGGGGGCCAGCTCTCAGAGTTTATCATTGAATCGAAGTAAGCAGCCAACTCTATTTTTCCTTTTTGTCATGTGCCTTCAGGGAATCCCTCTGTGTTCAATCCTGTCCCAGGCGTTCATGTTTTAGCCACATTCTGTAGGAGAAGTAATCCAGAGACACAGAAATGTTGGTAGAAGTTAGTTCTCCAAAAAAAGTTTTCCGTGGGGAATTAGAAGTTTCTGGAGGCCATAGGTAGGGGACGCTAACCATTGAGAAGGAAGCCTAGAATTCAGCCAGCACAGTGTAGCATTTGGTACATCCACCCACCCGGTGCATTTCTATGGTGTGGTTGGGCCATTTGTTTATTTTCCATTTGGATGTGGCTCATCTTGTCAGCTCATTTTTACTCACAAATGCATAGAAATTCAGTCTGTGGGTAATTCTGAGGAAAAGTTTGATGGCTTCACCAGAGAAACTTCAGTAGGAAAGTCAAATAAAAAACAATCATTTTAAGAGAAGAGAAGACAAACCAGCAGTTTTGATTATTTCAGCCATCTCGGGGCCAGGGCATTGACTAGTGATGCAATACCAGGTTTAACTCATTTCTTCACTTTGGTCCTCCCTGTAAACATTCATTGTATTTAGAAGGAGGATTCTTTGCCCGTGGCTGGCCACACACAGACTGCTGGATGTTTCACCTCCTGCTTCCTTTCCTGGGTGCAGGGATCAGAGCAGACATGAAGACTCACTGGGCTGAGAAAGCCCTCCTTGACTCCTGTCAAATACCAGCTGCCTTTGCTAATTCATATGGGACAAAATGCGGGCCCCTAAAAAAATGTAAGGAGTGAGGGGACTCTGCAGCCTGAGTTATTTGTGGGCACAGAGTGTCTGCAGCTGGGGTAGGGAAGATTCATGGAGCCAGACGGTGACTTGTAGATCATTTGTTCATCTCAGAGGTTGCAAACATGTTTGAAGCAATAAAATACCTTCCGCTGCTAAATGTTATGCAGAGCAGAACCATGCAACGTGGATAAACAGCAGGATTACTATGGTGGGTTTTGTGCAGCTCTTGGGAAGCAAGAAACACGCTGGCCTGCCTCCCACTTTCATCCCCTTCCCTTCCTCTGTTTATTTTTCTCTTCATTCTTTCTCCTTTCTTTTTCTTTTTTAATTTTCCAAAGTTGGAAACTGAAAACTAGCGAGGCCAAGATGTTCATGATAGAACCTGGCTCTCAAGCAGTGCAGCGTATAGTCTTCCTGGTAACCATTACTGTTTTATTAAAATCCCCAAGGTTCCTGTGAAAGAGGTCTCCAAAGGAAGTTGTTTAAAATCCTTCCCCCCCCCCCCCAGTGACACCATTGGTGGATGGGTACAAGCACTTGCCAAATCTCCTGACTGTTTCTGTTTCATCCAGTGTGGCAACCCTGCTCGTAAATTCGAAGCAAGACACCGGTGACAATGACAAGTGTGTGAACTCTGGGGCCAGACAGTGGAAAAACATTTTCATGCATTCTTTCATTCGCCACTGGACTCCTGTGAAGCTGCTATTTCTAGCTCTACAGATGTGAAAATTTAGATTCAGATATTTAACTTTCTGTATCAACTAATGTATTAGGGTACAGGGAAAGGATTTCCAGCAAAAATATCCTCAAATATAATGGCTCTAACTTTCTCACTTGTTTGTCTGTGGGAAGGTGGTTGGGCATAGCTGGATGTAGGTGGCAGTGCTACAATACATATGGCTTCCATCTCCGCATTGCTTGTGGATTTTACAGTTTATAACATGACTCACTTCCCAGAGAAGTGAGAAATCCAGTAAATGAGCTAGGGATGGGGAAAAAAAAAGGCTTATGCAAATTTCAAATGTGATGTTGACTAACCCCTGGACTGAGCCATCCAGTCACTCCAACTCCCAACCACCGAAGGACAAGTATAACAATGAGGGATTTGCTCTTGGCCTGTGTACTAACATGAGTGATGGTAGCCAGAGTTCAAGATGGCCCCCAACAAATTGGTCTTCTCTTCCTGGTCAGGCAACTCCCTCACACACTCCAGAGGATATGCTGGAAGAGCCTAAGTCTCCAAAGACAGTGATGCCTTTTCCCCTCGGCTCATTCCCTGTGGGGAGACTAAGTGCCGTTCAATGAACAGCCCTTTGTGAAGAGGTCTACAGAGCGAAGAATGCAGGCCTCTCTGGGTACGCCATAGTAACTTGGTAGACACGTGAACAAGCTGCCTTGGAAACAGATCCCCCAACCTCAAATCCATCCTTAGAGGGGTGTGCCCTAGACCTAATCTTGAACATAACTGCAGAGTCCCTGATTAGAAGTAAGAGAATAGAAGCCTGTTTTTATTCCATGCCACAAAATCTCCTGCTAGTTTCTGGTGTAGCATAGATGATACCGACTCCAGATGACGTGTTTTTACTATATCAAACTCAGGCTACAGCTTCCGGAAAGCCCTCGGGCAGCAGCAAGTTCACAGTCCTTCCTCAGACACCCTGGTTACTTCGCTGTGCCAAATGCCACTCAAAACTCGAGTTCCTGCTTGCTGCAAGTTAGCTTCCTCTGGATTCCCTGAGAACAGTGTCTGTGTGCACATTAACCTGCAGACGCCTACCAGTGCTGACTTAGGATTGCGTTTAAGTCAATGACTGAAACCTGCTTCTCTATTTACTGTTCTGTAACAGTTTTGCTCTAAGGGTGGGCTCTCCACACATGGTGCTGCCTTTTACGTGAAATCACTCAGTCTCCTTGTCTCAGTAACAGGCTTTTAAAAATGTTCTGTATAAATAAAAGATAAATCTCCTCAGGGCCAGAGAGCGTGCTAGCTTAGGAGCTTTACAAACATTTGGCACCTCCTTATTCTTGGAAATCAGGCCTGAAATCTCATCAAAACAAACATCCCCCAGAGAACCTAGAAGATGGAGTGACTTAAAAAAAAAATAATCCCATTCTCTCCTGTCTCATTTAAGAGGAGAGAGGTCAGCCCCAGGGCTGCCCATCTCAGGAGCCCGGGTGCCACCACTTTCAGAGGAACCCCTGTGTTTCTGAAGTGTCCACACACTCATCTCCACACACTCACGTGGTCTTTTAAAAATGCTCACTAGATCCATCATGCAAATTTCCTTCTGATGTGCTTAAGGCCGAATCACTTCACAGGATGGCTGCGGCACATTGGGTACCCTATTTAAAAGCCTATGTGTTATTTTCAATCTCCAGGCGCCCCCCCCCCCCCCCCCCCGCCCCAGAGGCTTGGTGCATTCATGTATTGTTGAAGTTTGAGTTCAGCAGGAAAGCGATTGCAATGTTTTGGGGGCATGTCTTGGTTTAACACAGGAGAAAACACACACTGTCTTAGAGGGTCCTAATTGATCCTTTCTCCCGTGTGTATACATCTGTGTTTCTACCCTAATCGAGCCATAGGATAGAGACTCCAGTTTGCATTAAGCCTCATGGTCCCCACCTTCAACAGCGTGAAGGGAGTGTTGCATTTTTATATTACATAAAAAGAAGCAGATTTTCTCTTCCTGCTTGCTGTTCACAGGGACATGGGTTGACTCACATGGGATGATGGTGAGCTTGTGGCAAAGGCAAGAGTTACAAAGCAGCCAAACACTAATGCACCCTGCGAGAGAGGGTATGCAAACCATATCCCCTCCTTTCTCCCCCAAAGAGTCTGCAGCGTGCCTCTCAAGTGGGAGGTATTGATATCTTGATTATAAACAATTTCCATACTCACTCAAATTTAAGACTGTATCGATCCACACCGTTGATTGATTAACACCATAGATTTGGCTGTTTTGCTATCTCTTTCTTTGGTGTTTAGGAGGAAACAAACAAACAAAAAACAAAGTAAAAAAAAAATGACATTAAGCTTCAACATAAATTTTGAGATGCGCCCAGATTTTGAACACATCATAAACATGGAAGAGACATATTTGCTGTGTTTTAAAGATACTTGGCTAGCCCTAGGTGAGGTACAAAGTAAGTACCTTGTTCCTGGATGTGACTAGGCAGAGCCGGTAATGGAGGTCAGTGCTCTGTGAAGTGGCTTTGGAGGCTTACCTGTGTTCCCACTTCCAACACATAAGATCCAGACATGTTGGGGGGAAAAAAGGGCAGTGTGCTTGTGTTGTGCCTCCAGGCCTACCTCTATGCCTAGCACCTGGGTTTATTTGATGGTAATTACTAGGCAGTGATAACTATTATAATTTTATTGTGTGTCTGCCTAAATGCAGGTGCATGTTCCTGTGGGTACATGTGTGTGG
This sequence comes from Acomys minous, assembly GCF_964271855.1. Classification (NCBI taxonomy): domain Eukaryota; kingdom Metazoa; phylum Chordata; class Mammalia; order Rodentia; family Muridae; genus Acomys; species Acomys minous. The sequence continues at coordinate 24,391,847 of NC_140496.1, forward strand.
GTATGCATGCGAATGTGATCCCTGGCAGCCAGAGGATAACCTTGGATGTTGTTCGTAGGGTCCTGTCTATCTTCTTTTCTTTTACAATTTTATTTTTATTTTTATTTTATGTGTTTGGGCGTTTTAGCTGTGTATGTGTCTGCACCAAGTGGTCGGCTGTGTCTGATGTCTGAAGAGTCCAGAAGGCGGCATCTGATCCCCTGGAACTGGATGGAGTCCTGGCCAGTGTGGGCTGCTCTGTGTGTTCTGAGAATCCAACCCATGACTTTTGGAAAAGTGGCCAGTATTCTTAACCACTGAGCCATTGCTCCGGCTCCCTTTCCTTTTCCTTTCCTTTCTCGTGTGTGTGTGTGTGTGTGTGTGTGTGTGTGTGTGTGTGTGTGTGTGTGTGTGTGTGTGTTTCATTTGAGTGTCAACTATATTTAGGCAGGGTCAAGAGGAAGACATTACATGTCTTTCTCTGTAACTTTCTGCTTTATTCCCCTGAGGCACTGTTTGTCACTGAACTGAATCAGAAGCTCACTATTTCAGTGACCCTGGCTGGCTCCTGGGATTGACCTGGCTCTCTGTCCCCCAGTGCTGGACTTACACGTGCTAAAGTCATGCTCAGGACAGTGCTTGTGTACTAGAGATTCAAACTCAGGTACTTAAGCATGTTGCAAGCACTTTGCTCCCTGAGCTCCATCCCAAGAGACTACCCTGTGTTCTTGAGACAGAATCTCCATTGGCCTGGAGCTTGCTGAGTGGCTAGACTGGTTAGCTAATTAGGTCCAGGGATCTGTGTTTCTGCTTGCTCAGAATCATGCTTGACTTTTTGTTGTTGTTGTTGTTGTTGTTGTTGTTGTTGTTGTTGTTGTTCTGGAAACCAAACACAGGCCTTTATTCCTGCAATGGCAAGGGCATCACTGAGCTCTCCCTCCAACACCTAGATGATTATTTATTGAATTAATCAAGCCTTAGAGATGGGTGGATATCTCTGGTCCCTTCTACTTTCTCCTGATGCCCTTACTTTGTCTGTTTTGGGAACATGCCACAAGCCTTGGCTGGAATCACACCCTTGAAATTCCTAAGGTGGCATAAATTCTCCATAAACAGATGTCAGTGCCTTCGTTTTCCCCTCATGCTCCCTCTCCTTGTAGATTCTTTGCCTACTCAGGATCCTTCGACAGAAAATTAAACTTCGCTGTCAAACTCCCCAGGGCCTCACAGAGGACAGACTCTTTTTGTGAGAAAATGAGTTTATTGACTTTTTCTGCCTCCAAAAAGGATAAGGTACAGGTGTTGGTGCTGGCGATACAGTGTAGGCACAGCTGGTTTAGAGCCTGGAGTGGCCTGTGCCATAGGGCTGGGGTCAGGGGGAGCAGCAGCAGGCACCAGAGTATCTGTTTTCCAGCTCTTTCTCTCTGTTATACTCTTCACAATGGGATGAGGTCAGTCTTTGTTTCTGCGGGGGCCTCAAGTCACCTATTCTTGGGGAAGTTGTGTACTCTTGGAAGAAGTACCCTGCTGCTTTGTGTGGTACCCAGACAGGTAGATAAAACATCACCTCCCCCATGAGGCCAACAGATAGGCCCTTTCTGAGGGGGAATCTTATTAGCAGCTTGCTCACCACATTTCAAATACCACTAGTTTTAAAAGCTCTCACTCGGCCTGCAGAAAATGGTGCCAAGCAGGTATCATCGCTTGCCTCTTTGCTGTTGTGATAAAACTTTGGTGCAAGCAACTCAGGGGGGAAAGGATTTGGTTTTGCTCACAGGCATCTAACGGAAAGCTTCTGCAGGAACTTGGAGGCGGGAACTTCCAATGATGGACCATGGAGGAGCATTGCTTGCTGGCTTCTTTTCTCATTTAAACTCTTGGAGGTGGAGATGAGCTTTTTATGCTGTGCTGGAAGAGAGAAGTCTTTGGCCACACTGCACTGAGCACCACAGAAGGCTATAGAGTGGAAAATGACAATCTCTGATTCATATTTTGGATAACACAAAGGACAAAGTGGGGACCGTGAAACCGATCGGGTTGAATTTGTTAAATTTCCTCTGACCTTGGTTCTCCAGCTTCAGGGTAAAGTGGATTCTCATGGTCCCTCTCTCTCTGCCTCCCAATCTCTCTCCTTCCTAGATCCTTTCTTACCCATATTCTCCCCTTGCAAAAATGTGACTGCATTGTTTTTTGTTCCAACCAGACCGGTTCTAGATTCCAGACTCCAACTCTGTGCCCCCCCACCCCACCCCCGTCCCTGAAATTCAAGGAAGGTGGCAGCTTTCTGATGTTTCCCCAGGTCTGCATCTCATCAGGATGGAATCTGAGCTCTTCCAATACTGATAAAGCTGAATTTTGCATCACCTTTAAATACATCAGGTTTATTCAGTTATTCCCGCATCATTTCTCAGTTGCCCACTGAAACAAGCCCAGGCCTTTCGTCTTTCACTTTATCATTCCTTTTTTTTCTTTTTTTTTTCTTCCTTTGAGGTAGGGTATCATGTGGTCCTGTCTATCCCAGGCTTGTCTTGAAGCCTTAATCTTCCTGCTTCCATCTTCCTAGTACTGAGATTACAAACATGTGCCAGCATACCCAGTCACTCATGAGCAGCTGCAGGCAGGCTTGGAAAAGATGTAAAAGCCCAAGTAAGGCCATTGCCATAGGGTCAAAGAATAAAAAACAACACAAAACAAAAACAAAAACAAAAACAAAAAAACCCAAAAAACAAAAACAAAAAACTGAAGATACTGCTCTTCAAAACCCTACCTAGAGTTTCAGTTCCTTGTATTCTAGCCCTATGATGTATTCTTTGACATAATAATGTAACAAAGTCAGAATATTGTACTCCACATTTCAAATATCACTGATTTTAAAAGCTGCCATGTAGCAGCATATCACTCAGCCTGTAGAAAATGATGCTTAGTGGATATCATGGTTCAGGTCTTTGCTGCTGTGATAAAAGCTTGGCCCAAGCAACTTAGGGGGAAGGGGTTTATTTTTGCTTACAGGCATCTAATGGAAGGCTCGTGCAGGGACTTGGAAGCAGGAACTAATGCAGGGACCGTGGAGGAACTTTGCTTACTGTTTTGTTTTTCATGGCTTGCTCACCCTGCTTTCCTATAGAACCCAGGACCACCTGCCCAGGTATGGCACCATGCTCAGTGGGTGGTCCCATCCACATCAATCATTAATCAAGAAAACTCCCGTACAGACCCACATACAGTCCAATATGATAGAAGCAATTCTTTCATTGAGCTTACCTCTTCCCAGGTGACTCCAATTTCCATCAAGTTGACCAGAACTTCCCAGCACAATCAGACAGGCACACCCTGATATATGAATGCCTTTCATGTCCTATGAAAAGAGACACACATAGAGTGTGTCACATGGAAGCCCAGATCGGAATGGAGAATAGTAAAAGAAATGAACACAGAAGCTCATCAATGGAGAAATATGATTTTAATGTGCTTTCAGGTCCCAGTTCTCCATCGACTTGATCGGTTGTAAAGCCTTGCCTCTCTTTGAAACCCTATGTGAGTACAGATGGATTTTGTAGGCCCCATCTGAGCTTTGCACGCAACGAATCAAATATCACACATTGATTGTCCTTGGCACTCTGTGTAGTCAGAATAGGCAGACATGTGGGGAAGGTTGGTCTGTTCACCATCAAGTGGCTTGAAATCAGACCCTCTGTTTTTTAAATGAATCAACTTGCCTCTCACTGTCTGTTTTTGAGGATCTGGAGTGGTGCACTTTTATTTCCATGTGCAGCCTAATCTGTTCCCAGAAATGTGCACTGGAAACCAGCAAAGAAATGTCATTACTTTGGCTGGTTACCTTAAGCTACCACTAGCCACCTTCCTTTATATATTTTCATTGTATTTTGAAGTATTTTCCACCTAAAACATATTTTTATTTAACTATGTTTTTCCCTCACTGAGATAATGGTTTATTTATTAAGGTGACATTACAGTACGCACTAGCGTGGTAACTCTTATTTTGCTCAACAAAATCCTACTGGGACCTTAGCCTTACCCTTGGTATGTATCTTTAATTTAGGCATTTGTTTACCTTTTGATGGCAAATTGGTCACCCATAAAATGGAACCATAGTCTGTGGCAGACATTTTGCTTATCCTTAGGTTTTTCTGAAATGGGACTTAAATGAACTCTTCCTGTGAGGAATTCCAGTCTGTTAGAAACAGAAGGGAACAAGTGTGTATTGTCACGACATAATGATTATTCTATTGCGGGACTTCAATCCCACCCACATACATCTGTGAGTCTAGTCTTGCCTTCATCGTATTTAGCCAAAGAGTGACTACTAGTGGTCACTTTTTGAATTGCAAATATAGAACTGTGTAGGAGTGAGAAGGATGAAAAAAAAAAGATTAAATCTTACCTTCTCAAAAGTTTAGTAAAAAGAGTTATTTCACTTATTTTTTCAATATAGGTATTGTATTTCTGCAAGTTTGAAACAGGGCCTTCCAATACTTTCAAAAGGTACTTTCAATTTGAAGGGCTGTTCCTCTTGAAGAATTCACTTCTTCAAGCTATGGAGCTATGAAGGACCAAAATGTATGTATTAAGAATGTTTTCTATAGTTATTCATGATATCATAAAGAGAAAATGTCATCTAATTATAAAATATGAACTATGGTAAATGACTATGATGTCATGTAGTAGTGATATGTAAATGATTTAATTATAGGATAAGAAGATTGTAATTCATAATTTGTTAAAGTAGTAGATGATGAAATTTTGTAGAAAATAGAGGAAATTTAAAGTGTACATATTTGTGTATGCTATTCAGTGGTACATGCAGATGTGGGTATATTCAGAGATTGAGAAGCATATTGGCCTCAAGTTTACACTGATTTTTTTTTTTTTTGGTGAGACTGTTTCAGGTGAATTTTACATTCTTTTGTCTATCTGTATTCTATAAAGGATGTGTATTTTTTTTTTCGAGACAGGGTTTATCTGTATAGCCTTGGCTGTCCTGGACTCTCTTTTTAGAACAGGCTGGCCTTGAATTCACAGAGATCTGCCTCCCCAAGTGTTGTGATTACAGATGTGTGCCACCATGCCTAGCTGAGGTGTACTATTTTTAAATTTTGACTTTTATATCTTGTGTGGTAGTACTAGTGATAGAGAACGCTGGTTTTGTGGTCAGTAGAGCTATAGGAAATGTTTTGAAGCTTCACATTTCAAGAAGGTCACTCCCAAATGAAATCTAATTTGATTGGCCTTTGGCCACTTAGAACATTTTTGTCTGTAAGTCATAGAGTGGCTATGACAAAAGGAATATATGAGGTAGCAGCATCAGAGCTGTCCCAATAGGGACCCTAAAGAAGAGGCCTGGAAATATTTCCATCTTCTTCATAAAGTCAGAACCTACACCTGGTACCACTTTGGGTCATTAGGATAGATGGATGCATAGAACAGGACCCAAAGCTGCCCTAATCCACCCTTAAGCCTTTAGTCAACTTTTCTGAATCAGAATCAGAAATATCACTAGATCTCTACTGTGTGGTTCGTGATGCAAGCGCTCAACTAGACCCACCAAATGACAATGAGCTTTCTTCTTGGGTCCTGCAAGGGTTGTATTTGGATCCACATGAAAACTGTCCCAGGAGGTACTCGCTGGGGGAGGAGCTTTGGGTAGCTATTCTGGGAACCATTTCAAGAACATCAAAACATTAAATTCCATTTGAATTTTTCCAAACAGGAAGGCTAGGTGGGAGGAAGCCCCTTCAGCTTTCCCCCCCTTCATGTTTTTCCACTTTCCCTTTTATGTTATCTTTTAAAGCTGGAGGTGCTGCTAATCTCCCAGAGCACCGAGGGTCTCTGACACCTGCTTTGCTATGGATGTGCTGACTGGATCCCAAAGCTCATCATTGCCATAGTCCAGTCTTTCGTTCCATCTTCTTGCGCATGCCTGAGGATGTCCCTCCTTAGGGTCAACTTCTGTTTTCCCTTGACCTCCTTTGAGCATCTGGGTAAATAATCTCCCCTCCCCTTCTTTAGTCCTTCTTCCAGCTCTCTGTGCTGCCTGGATCACTTGGGCCCAGGTTTCCTATACTATAAAGCAGGGCCATGGGTGTGGTAAGGACAAAGTTCAGTTTTCTGTGGGAGTAGGATGGGGTGGTGGGGTTGGTGAGTGGGGTGGTGGTGTTGTTTCTTAGCTTGCTGAATGTGGGCTGGATCCTTATTTGTTGAGGAGGATTTTACACACACTGCAGGATTTGTTGTTTTGGTTTTTTGTTTTTTGTTTTTTTGTTTTTTATCAGTATTCCTAGATTCTACCCACCAGGTGACAGGAGTACCTTTCTCTCTATTTGAGACAACCAAAAGTATTTCTAGACACTGCAAAATGCCTCTCGAGGGACAACGCTGTCTGAACTTGAGAAATGTTATCTTTTGCTTATGACGTCCTTGGCCTATTTAACATCTCTGTTGTCAGCGGTCACACAAGTTCTGGATACATGTTGGCAGATGTCTCTAGAGAAACTATGCCACTAAAATCTTGTTTTGTCTAGGTTTTTCCTCTCCCCACAGCCATGTTTAAAGGCTTGGTGACCAGCTTCAAGTGCCCCACACTGGCCTTTCCTATCAAGCGGGGTTTTTTTTTTTTTTTTTTTTTTTTTAAGACAGCCTGGGAGAAGGGGAATTGGCAGCTAGCCACCACCAGGGGAGTCATGTCTCCAGGCCTTGCTCTGCTTCCTGTCCTCTGAAAACACTCAGGGGGTTTTGGCTTGACTCAGAGCCCATAGAGGGCAGACACAGTCAGGAGAGCCAGGAGAGAATGCAAGGGTAGGGTGGGGAATTTCCTTAGCTTCATTGGAAACAGATGCCCAGGAGAAGGGAGGGCTGGGGCCCCGCTTCAGGCCAGCGTGCTTGGCAGGCTCTCCTCTCCATACCCCTCCTCCCTGTCTATCCTTCTCCTCACCCTTACAGCCCGCACCACCAGACTGTATGGAGGAGGGCTGTGCTCTAAGTGAAGCTGGCCTTGCCGCAAACCTGGTTTTGTGGGAACATGAACGTGCGTGTTAGGATGGAATACACAAAGGATCATGGATTGATGAGACTTAAAGACTGTCGGGGTAGGAAAGGCCTTCTGTGGTTGAAGTTCAGTGTTTCCATCTTAAATGTGAAAAACTGGGGCCTGAGCGTGAGACTGGAGTACAGACTCCAGGTCAGTTGATTCTCCTGGATTATGCTATAAGCCCCCTGCTGCCAAAGCTTGTTCTAAACTCATTAAAGTACAACCGAGCACATCTGTGTGCTGTGCATCATTAATTGATGGTGCATCTCCTTCCCTTTAGCTCCATTCTCCTTCCTTCCTTCCCTTCCTTCTTTCCTTTTCTTCTTCCTTTCCTGCTTCCTCACTCACTTCTCCTCCCCCTCATCTTTCTTTCATTCTTTCTTTGTCAGGTATCACTATGAAGCTCAAGATGGCCTTGATCTCATAATATAATCCTGTCTAACTACTGTCCGGTGATAATTTGTTGAGTCAATATGCCAGGTAGGTATCACCAATCTATAAGAGATTGTACATATTTGTCACATCTTCCTGTGACTTCATCTGGTAGAGACTTCTACAGAAATATATCTATCAGCACTTTGGGTACTGGACTAGTTAAAATAATTCTGGTGAATATTTTGAAGTAGAGGGTGACTCTGCCACTAGTCCTTCGGATTTAAGATTCTTTTGAGAAAGGTGCAAAGGAGGTATATCAGGTGTATAGGGTATTCAAGAACTCCTAAACTTTCCTGTGTATGTGACTGATTAGAGCATTGTTCTAGAATGTTCTTTGTAGATCTGGGAGTCTGCAATTCTAATAGTGCCCCCAGATGATGCTCATGTGGCTATCTGTTGATCTTAACTGCACACAAACTTAGTTCACCCCTCAAGGTGGCTATTTTCCCCATGGAAAGTTGTGGTTCTACCAAGATGAGGGGGAATGTCAGGAATTTTTTATTAACAGCTTTCCAGTGGCTTGGTGTGAAGATTTCATCCCTTTGTTCCTCTTTCATTTCTTTAAGGCCCTTCACTTCTGCATCAGCCTTACATCAAATCTGAATCTTAGGCATCTAAGAAATGACTTTCATCCCAAATGTGCTCCAGCCCTGACCACAAGAAAGAACAAGTATTTGCTTTCATATCCCAGATCCTTCTAGAACCATCTTGAAGATTCTGCAGGAAGTCGTACCCCAGTGAGAATTGAACTTTAACCAAGGATAATACAAAGGTCAAGTAGATACTTGGATATTCTGTTTCCTTTGAGCAAACCTCATTGTTTCACCTAAATAAATGTTCTTAGGAGAAAACTGGAGATATCACAGGGCCTGCCAGGATATCACATGGGTGTGGATCATTTTCTGGATAAGTGATCTGTGATTTGAGAAAGAGCTTTATAATATGCATAACTAAAAGAGAGAAGGCAGGGTGGGGTCTTACTCTATTTTTCCTAAGTAATTGAGATATTTCATCCCACTTGGCATGATTATATTGTCAAATGGAAGATGCTTCAAGTAATTAGTGACGTAATTAGTCAAGCTCCTGTTCCACATGTTCTCAGCTAAGTACAATCCTGGTACCCAGCGCCCTTTGAAGGGCAAGACAGACTTTAATGAGGAATGCTTTATTTTTTGTTAATGAGCAAAGGGCAAAGGAAGATGCATGCAGGGCTTACTGCTAAGAGGTGCTATTGCTTGAGCATCAACTAACAAATGAAGAAGCGTTCCTAGTGCATTGGGAGGCCTAAGTGGCTGTGGTCAGGGCAGAGTCTTTCTGCTGCTGCGGTGGTTGATAGTACTAATAGCAGTAGTAAAATTGCACCACATTCATGCTTTTGTCTTCATCAGAGTTCGTTAATCTCCTATCTCCCAAACTTTTCATCCAGACCATGCCAGGTTGGAAGGAAAGGGACCAAGGAAAGTCATTTGGCCAAGAGCATCATCAAACCCTTTACACACATTGGCTTTTTGCTTTCTCATAGCTTTCTTATGGACACATGTCATTGTCGCTGTGGTAGTCAGCTTTCTTTTCCTTCTGACAAAAGCACCAGACAGAAGCAAGTTATGTGGAGGATTTATTTATTCTGTCTCACAGTTTCAGAAGGGTTAGCCCATGGTTGCTGTGCCCTTGTGAGCATGGGCAGAGCACTGTGCAGAGGCAATGTGGGGGAGGAGGACTCCTTGGCAGATAAGAAGAGAGGAAAAGGAAATGGAAGAAGCTGCCAAGGGAAGAGTGAATCCAGAACAGCCAAGGCTGAACAGAGAAACCCTGTCTCAAACAAACAAACAAACAAAAACAAAAAGGTTAACATCTCTAGTGATCTCTAATGACCCACCTTCAGTGGCCTGCCTCCTTGAATAGGGCTTACCTCCCACTAAAGCCATCATGTTATAAAGCTGCTAAGGAAACGATTCCTGATCACTAGGTCAAAGCCCTTAGTATCTAATTGCCTCTAGAAACCTCATCACAGACACACCCCGAAGTAGGCCACACTAATTCCCTGGGAATTTTTCCAAAACAAACAAACAAACAAATAAACAAATACCCATATAAAATGTTATTATTAAGAAACCTTGCAAATAAATAAAAACCTCACACAGTAAAATTAACCAGACACAAAGTCTATACAAGGTAATTAACTTATATAGAGTTAGAATTGTCATTCTAAGTGAGACTAGGAGGTTTTACAATAATTTTTAGACTTTTAGTATTGAATATGTTTTATGTGCTTATGTACCACCACAAAAACAATGACAGAATTATGTCTAGAAGAATAATTATTCACACACACACACACACACACACACGTCTATCACCTGCATTTAGTCCTTCAACATCCTTTCTTCTCTTTTCTTCATACTATATTATTTCCACACATCTGCTTGTTTGCATGTATATGTATATTATTGGCCATATCCGTATATGAGAATATGCCATTTCTTTCTTTCTGAGATTGTATGACCTCACTTAAAGTTATACATGCTAAGTATGTCAATTGCCTGACGTTTGTAACCTTCAGGGTTTTTTGTTTGTTTATTTGGTTTTTGTTGTTTGTTTGTTTGTTTTTAGAGCTGAGCAGTATTCATATACACAGAACCAAAGTTGTCTTTTTCCATTCATCTTCTGATGGACAACTAGGTTGATTTCAGTTCTTCATCATAGACACACCCATAGGAGGGCACCATTAATCCCCTGGACATTCGTTGATCCAATTTACTTCTCAAAAGAAATTAAGCATCATATCATCACAATTTCTGAAAAATGATGTTTAGTGAAGGTCAATTACTAATAAACCTTGGATCCTTGGCCAAAGCTTAGTTTTCACTGGTGCCAACATTTACTGTCTGACTGTTATCCCAGTACACCAGAATGAGGAGCACCGGTCCCAGGTTCAACCATGACCTTTGTGATTGGTGAACCTCTCACTCCCCTCTTCTCACCCAACTCCTCAGAAGTTCCTGAGGACTCTCAGATGTCTCTGTATTACTGGTGATGGGGTCTTGGTCAGGTGTTTTCTGGTTCTTGGTCTCATACCCTAAGAGTTAAAGTAGCAGGTCACACAAATCTATCGACTTAGCAGGGTAACTTTATTCAGAGGAAGCGATAGTGCAGGTGATGTACACTTTGTCAAGATCAGCAGTGGGCCACCCAAGTGAGAGTGCTACAGCTTGGAGTCTCTATTTAGGGGATCTAAGACAAAAGGGTGGTTGCTAAGGGGTGCATTTTGGTTAGTTCTCTATTTTGATTGATGTGTTACATCACATATTAATTTTTCTAGTGTGTGTGTATACCTTCCCATAATGCATCTGATTTTAATAATTTACACACACAATTAGATATAGACATTCAATCGTAGATATGGAATTCTCCCTAAAATTACACTTGAAGGACACAGTTTGACTGAATCCACCAAAGTCACTTCAGACCAGATTAACCCTTCTCTTCTTCAAACTTGATACATTGGGGATATGACTGAATAAATTTTCTTGGTACTATGGGCAGAGGAACCTATAATATTGTTCAGAGACTGGAGTATTTATAACCTGGTGCTGGAGAGGGATCAAGAAGGTTCTGGATTTACAGGGCACATGGAAAAAAGGAGCTAGGCTGATAGTGCATTGCTACAAGATGGGGGTGAGCATAGGCACCAGGCAGAGTTTCAGGCTAACCTGCCTCCTGTGCCTGCTCCATTGTCTTCACAGGGCTCTGTTTCTCCTCTCCTACTTATATTTTGAGCTCCAGTATTTTAGGTTATGAGCTTTGGGCCAGGTACATGCATCATCCCATGAAAAGACAGAAGGCTCTGGGGTTAAATATTTATAACCTAAAATCTAAGCTCTCTTTGGCCTGATGCAACATAGGTCATCTTCTTGATCCTCAATTTCCCTGTTTATTAAATGGTAATGAGTGTATGAATGGATGGATAGATGAAAGAATAAAAGGAGAGGTGGAGATGGATAAACAAATAAAATTAAATCTGGAGAATGAAGATGACAGGATGGTGAGGCATGCTGGCAGCAGCATACATAGATGAGTAAGAGTGACATGTGCTTTCCAGGGAATGTAAAGGATGCTATACAGCTCAATAAAAATTAACCACCATATCACAATTTCTGTAAAATGAGGTTTAGTGGAGGTTAGTAACCAGGACTCAAGAGTCCCGCTTAACAAAAAAGTGAGGCTAACAGCAAGCTGCCATTTCCAGTCAGCTTTACCTTAGGTCAACATGGATGATGTTTGTTTCAAAGATTATGAGGGTTCATAAAATAGGGTGTCATGGCCAAAGGTATTTTTCGACTCTCAGTACTTGAGAGGCAGAAGCATGTGGATCTGTAGGTTCAAGGCCAGCCTGGTCTACATAGTGACTTCAAGAACAGCCAGGGCTATGTATAGAAACTCTGTCTCAAAATATAATCATTATCATAAAAATCTACACATGAACATTCACATATACAAGAGCATACTGAGATCATTAAGAAGTGTTTCTGAAATGCTTTCACATAACCTATATTTCCTATAATGTATATTAGCTTGGGGAGGATCTGTGTTCTGTAGGGTTTGCAGCTTATATATCACGACCAATAAGTATCACATGGCATTTTCCATGCTATCTCTGCTTGTGTGTGTCAGTATCACACATGAGTCATTCTCTCTAATGACTCCAACACAATTAGGACTGGAGTGGCTCTCCATTTACAGGTGCGTGGAACGGATTCAGGCAGGTGGCACCCTGATGTCACATAGCTCACAATGGGCTCGTTACACTCAAGCCTGGATTGCCCATTGTCAATGCTGTTCTCTTATGGCCACACATACTTCCCTCCTGTGACCATTGGGTACTTTGGTATCCACTCAGTTATATCTTGACGCCAGATCTATTGAAATGGGTCTGGACAGCCTTCTGTGCTTCTCTTTGTGTATGTAGAAACCCTGAGTGCACTTCACCACCCCACAAGCAGCTCTCCAGCGGAGGACAATGGAGCCAGAGAGAATGATCACACTAACGAAGGCAATAATTACACTCTCCAGGATTTGTCGAGCGCTTTGCGGTTTGATGAGTACTTTCATATACAGCATCCCTTCTGATCGTCACAGCAACACAGTGTGTGTGCCAGTCTGGCAATTTTCATCTTCATCCTACAAAGAACATAGAGAAGCAGAGAAGTTAGGACCAGAGCAAAAACTTACTCTGAATGCCACTGAGCAAGTCAATCATCTTTCTGCAAATCCTCTGACTTATCTGTCCTGGTGTCTATCTGCCTGAAAGCTTGTCAGAAAGAAAGCTTCATCTTGCAGTACCTGGTTCTTTCTTTTCCTCCTTCTCTATTCCCTCTGTTCTTCCCAGTTAAGTTTCAAAATATACCAATGTGCAAGGAAGGAAAAGAAAAGTTAGCCGTAGCCTCCTCATTCTGAGCTGTAACCCGCAGGCAATTGCTTCTGGTCATTGCTTAGGGTAACTTGCCTGTTATTACATGTTGCTCAAAACTACATTTTAAATGTCTGCAAAGAAATATAAATTCTGAAAAGATGTAAAGATATATCTATCTACATAGATATCACTCATCTTTTTCTGTTAGACATTTAGGTTATTCCCACATTTTTTATAACATAAATGACACTTGATTAGCATCATCAAGCATATAGCTTGTGTATTTTAAAAATCATCACCTCTGGATAAAAACTCTGAGCATAATTTTACAATAAAAATTTTTGAAATATTATTGATAGATATGCAGCACTAATATTCAAAGTTTCTTTTACCAGGCTCAAAGCCCCAAGTATAACTATTTTTGTGGCCTTTAAAAATCTTACATGTATTGTTTTAATTTCCATTTCTTTGATAGTCAGCTTGGGTGGTTTTCTTTTTTTCAAACACTTATGTTCTTACATTTATTTTTTCTTTCTATCATCTATTTATCATCTATCCACCTATATCATATCTATCCATCTTCAATCTCTCTCTCTCTTTTCTTCTCCTCTCTGTCTCTGTCTCTGTTTCTGTCTCTGTTTCTGTCTCTGTTTCTGTCTCTCTGCCTCTGCCTCTCTCTCTCTCTCTCTCTCTCTCTCTCTCTCTCTCTCTCTCTCTCTCTCTCTCTCTCTCTGTGTGTGTGTGTGTGTGTGTGTGTGTGTGTGTGTGTGTGTGTGTGTGTGTGTGTTCTGGCACCTGCTCTAAGGCACTTGTGGAATCAACCACCATGTTGATTATGGTGATAGCTCAGGTCATCAGACTCAACAGTTCATTGGCTTCTTAAATACTCACTCTCTCTTGGCCATTTGTATTTCTTCTGCCCTCAAAATTCTGCTTATGCCATGCTGGTTACCATTTGCTACTATTTTCATAGGGTTTTTTTTTTAGTTTCTTAGAAACATTTGTATATTGAGGAGAGTAAAACCTATTTTATAACTCATACTTTTCCATAAGTTGAAATCATGACACATTGAACACAATGAATACAGTGTTATTAATTTATGGCAGAGTGTATCTGAATGGAAATGTCAGCCAAGTGTTAAGAAGACATTTCTAGAGATAGATGAAAGGATATGGATATAGGTACTGGTGGCTTTGTGAATAAGCCCATTTCACAGGGAGATAATCCAAGACTCAGGGAGGTCCAGTAACTTACCATAAGTCACATAACAAAAGGTCCAAAATGAGACTTAAAATGGGGACTGTCTATGACTTCTGTGTACATTCCATCATGTGATCCTTTTGTGTCCCAAATGGAGCATATGATCAGAGAAATGCCACAGATGCAGATCAGTTATGGCCCAGAGAATCTAGGAGTAAAGGAAATAATCAGGAGCTTTGGTTTCTGCAGTCCTCAAGTCAATCCATTTAAAGATGTGAAGTCAGATGCCTGCCCTCAGAACTGGGAGGAGAGGCTGGATTCCTAGATCTCTCGGGGGATGGTTTGTGTTTTCTTTAAAGCTAGAAGTAAGAGTCATTGGCATCTGGAACACCCATCAGGTTAGAAATATGAATTCATGAATGTCAGAGCCAATGAACACATCTAGCCTTACAGTTCTAGTTCTCTACCATTGTGGTAGTATGGCTCCTAGAAAAGCAGAATCTGCGGGAGATATCCATTAGGGGTTGTGCTCTCTCTCTCTCTCTCTCTCTCTCTCTCTCTCTCTCTTTCTCTCCCTCCCTCCCTCCCTCCCTCCCTCCTTCCTTCTCCATCCCTCCCTCCCTCCCTCCCTCCCTCCCTCTCTCTCTCCTTCCCTCCCTCCCTCCCTCCCTCTCCCTCCCTCTCTCTCTCTCTCTCTCTCTCTCTCTCTCCCTCTCTTTCTCTCTCCCTCCCTCCCTCCCTCCCTCCCCCTTTTCTCTATCTCTCTCAAAACTATATTGATTGTAAAGGATGGCTCTTGTGACTATGCAGACAGATAAGCTGCAGAATACAGAATTCTAGTACTTTGGGAGATTGTTCTAAGAATGAATGCATGATTTTTGTCTATCTTTCTGTCTATGAAAGCCTTCCTGTACAGCACCTGCCTTTGGTGTGAACTAGACTCATGTTTCTAAAAATATTCTTCTCAATGAAGTCATTGTAGTTTCTTCCTTTCCCTTCCCCGCTCTTATTACACCTCGGAAATGTTTCCTCTGACTAGGATGAGTAGTTAATGGATGGGAAAGAAGGCTCAGTTTTCTTGTTGACTATCTTGTGGGGGAGTGGGAATAAAAGAAAGACAACGTGGAGTACCTATGCAGTGAACACAAAGTTTATCATATAAACCAGGGCATTTCTAGAGTGGAAGAGGTCATCCTCAGTAATTTAACTGGGGGGGCAAAAGTGTAATCTGCAATGGACCCAAGAGAGCCATGAATGTGTAGCAACCATCCCAGTTTTCCCAACAAGGAGTGCTGAAGTCATGTGCAGGTGTATCTCCCCTTAGACTTTCAGTGGCTTTGTCCAAATTCAGGAAAGGCCATGATATCCTCAACAGACAGGCAGGTACTCTTGCCTCCCATCCCAAGAAGGCATAGTAATAAATCTCCAAATTGGTTTAACTTGACATTGTTGTCTTGTGGGAGATGTTCCCCTTCCCAAGCTGTTACTTATGGTGCAGAGGACAGGAAGCACATTCATAGTGGATTTGATTTTATTGGCTAAAAATGGGAGGGATGGTGAGAAGATCACGAAAAGGTATCATTCATAATTTCAGCAGGACCCATTAAAAATGTGTATTAGAGAAAATGAAATTTTCACTGGCTAAAGTAAATCCATTTACAGTTCAAGCATCCATATTTTTATGAGTATTTTAGTCCTCAAAACAGTCACCTGAAACAGAATTAAAAAGTGTCTTAAAAGCCCTAATTTATCAGACTGAGTAGCTTAAGAAAGAAAGAGAGAGAGAAAGAGAGAGAGAGAGAGAGAGAGAAAAGAAGGAGGAGGAGGAGTAGAAGGAGAAGGACAAGAGAAGAGAAGAGAAGAGAAGAGAAGAGCACTTCTGAAGATAGGACATCGTGTCCTGGAGGTCTGTATTTCAACAGAATACATTTAAGGAGCATTTATCACAGAGAAAGCCAATAATCATTTATAGTAAAGTCTGGTACTGAGCCTTGAGGGAGCAAAGAACACTGTGAACCTTGGCCCGATGAATTTCGTTTGGGTAAATAGTATCTGGGTGTTTCTGGATGAGATTGGCATTGGATGGGCGGACTGGTAAGAACAGTCGGCTCTGTACGATTTGAATGGACTCTACTTAATCAGCTGAAGGTCAGGATGGAGCAAAAGGATGGCAAGAGAAAGAAGGCTTTCCACCTGTCCTCTGGGTGGGATGGTGATAGAATTCAATTTCAAAGTGCACATTTCCACTCAAAACTTGCCTGGGTTACCATCTTGGTCATATATCATTGGATTAAACTTGACCTTGTCTTTTCATGCATCCATGTCAAGGCTCATTGAATGGGTGCCAGCATCTTAGAGAAAAGCCCTAGAAATATCCGCAGCTGCTTTACTGCCTAAGAGTCAAATGATTGTAGAAGAAGGGTGGTGAATAGGACAAATTCAGCAATTCAGAGACCGGTCGGGCATCTAACAAGCACATCTTTCAGTTTTTCTAGGCATTTTTAAGGAAACTGCTGTGTCACCAACATGGATTGTCACTTTGTTTAGAAAAATACCTGCGCCATGATTTTCAGCTGAAGGAGTGTGATGAAGGTTTAGAAACATCTCAGCCAGTTTAGTTCATGTCTGACCTTTCCTTTTTGTTAGCACTTTCCATTGACATGTATGTGCCAGATGAGTCTGAATGAGTTTTTGAAATAACTGTAAAAATATAAGTTACAAGGAACTGAAAATGCTGGACTTGTTTTTTTGAAGCATTTTCAGATTAACAACTATTATTTATATGTAAATCATACAACATGATGTACATATGATTTTATAGACTGGCAAGTTAACACTGCCATCATCTTAATTAATTCATTATTCACACTATACCATAGCAAGAGCACCTAAAATGTGCTTTTTATAAAAGTTTTGTATATGACATGATATTATTAATCATAAGTCTCACATTGTATGTTAGTTAAGCATGACTTGTTTGGAGTATCTTGTGTCTCTTAGTGGTATGTTAAACAACATGGATCCTAATTGCCTGGTATTATGTCATGATTAAATATGATTCATACTTGTGGGTCCAACTTACAGGTGAAACCAAAAGATGCATGTGAGGTCATGTAGCCAGTCAGTGGTCATGTAGTGGCGTGGCTAGAAAGACTCAAAAAATGGATTTTAAAAATAGTCATGAAGTGTCTCCAGTGTGCCAGGCAGCATACTATAAGATCTAGTAGTTTAAGACATGGGACTGCTCACTTTTCTCACAGAACTGCAAGCCCTGCAAATAGTGAGGTGGCAGAGAGGCAGTAAGTATGTTACTCCCTGCTGTGAGTGATAATAGTAGAAAAATTAACCCGGAATGCATAGGACATTAGGGAAACATCTATGAGCAAAAGCAAGAAGGATTATTAGTTAATCAGGAGGACCCAGGGAGGAGGACCAGGCTGTACTCACATTTGGAGACTCTGAGTGTGCTAACATCATACAGAAATGTTCATAATTGGCCACTCGCTTCTGATAGGTACCAGCAGAGTCTATGGAAAAACACAATTATCTTCTCGGTACTAATGCTTGATTCTCTTTTACCTTAACTCTTATAGGATTAGGAATATTACTAAAAACCTTTTAATTTTATTTGGTAGTGCTGGGGATCAAATCTCAGGTCTGGTGGGTGCTGCAGAAATTATCTATCATCGAACTACTTCTCCAAGCCTAAAACTTCACTTTTAATGTATGGGAAAAGAGAGTTCAAAGTTCTTCCCTTCTTTCACTCGAATCCACAGTCACATTGGTAGGGAATAAATAGTGACACTGACATTTGACTTGCAACGGACTTGGTTCTAAATAAGATTTGAGCTGCTACGTCAACAGGCCCCCATGATCCCAAGAGGAGAGGAGATTTAGGATCCATTTGATTGGACACTCATCCCAAGACCTAACCTCATCCTCCGGCACTTTGGGTTGGTGGGGAGGCAGAGAGAAACTGAGCAGGTGGACACCAACCCACTCAGGTCACATGGAGGAGCCGAAGACAGCTAGAAGCAAGGCTGTGAAGGAGCAGCCTGGTCTCCACTCAATCGTGTCTTCATTACTTTTATCAACATGTATTTAAGAATCGTCCAAGCAGAGAAAACCACAGCTTTAAAGCAATTACTTGGCAGTGATCAGGAGGGGCTAGGGGGATTCTGGTTGCTTATTTGTGTGAACCTAAAATGTCTGCTTTCTTAATTAAGCCTTTAGCTCTAGGCCTCACTACTGGCTTAAAACCATCTCCCCTTCCCCTTAACAGCTTCTCCTTCCTCCACGCTGCTGGCCCTCCACCCAGAAGGACTTTCTTTTAGAAGCATATGCTCCCACACCATACTGAGGTTACTGCTTTCATTTTTGTCCCTAATCCATTGCTTCTTTTAATTTAATAGTTATCAGCTATGAGCAGTGCCATCCTCAGAGACTTGGGGCAAAGGATGGATGCAGGTATTTCCTTCCTTGTAGCTCAAGTCCCCTGCAGGGGACATACTTCCTTGATTAACACCAAGTTGGTTCTGATTGGTTCCCATCTGCCTAATATGGCCCTAAACCTTGTCATTTTGTACATTATATCTCTAGCAACTGGTGCAGCATCTGGTGCATAGAAGACTCTTGACAAATGCTTGAGCAAATGAATATAAGGATGCACATGAACATATTATTTAGACCTGATTTTTAGATGGATGCTAGTATCAAGAGGGGTTGGTACCAATAGTCTTACCCCTTTGTTAGGTTGTGTTTACTGAGGTGTGTATACTGAGGTGTGAAAGACTGTTTAATGATTTCATAGTCACTCATGATGGTTTTTTAAACACTATACCTCACCTCAAGCAGATTGTAATCTGTATGTACTCCTCCCTCATGGTCTCAGTAGTTACTTAACCCTGCCTTGTGTGATGACTTTGAGAACTTTGGCTCTAGGTCATAATCAGGCTCTTAGGCTGCTTCGGTGAAGGCCTGGCAGATACGTATAGCTTAAAGACAGGAGAATTGATTTTAGACCACAGCTTTGCTTCAGAAATGCCAGCCCATGGGGATCATCACCACTGTGTCTGGAGCATCGTGGTGAGGAAGATATGGTGGAGGTACAGCTGTTCACCTCTTGGTAGCTATGAAGCAAAGACATAAAAGGCAACACACCACCCCAAGGATGCTTCTGATAACTAGCTTCCCAGAGCTAAATTTCCCAGAGCATCCCACACTAGTAGTGTGTGTGTATGTGTGTGTGTGTGTGTGTGTGTGTGTGTGTGTGTGTGTGTGTGTATTTGGGAAGACTTTTCATATTCAAACTATAGTAGGTTACAACTAACCCCTTCCCATGAACTATAAATATCTTTGTTGTTCCAGGTGATTCCTTCCATGGTTTTCATTTACTCTTTCATGGAGAAAAGGCTGAGATAAACTAGTAGGGGATCCAGACTCTGTGGACCTCACAATGTTGCAGAAGAAACTAGTGTCTGGGGTCAATCAGATGGAAAAAACAGTGACATCATGAACTGGAGGGAGGGAAAGTATTTAGGCTTTTAATGTATAGTGAAACTGAGTGGATTTAAATGACTATTGTGTTAGATTTTACAGCTCTTGGGTTAGGAGGTTGTCTAGGGCTCAACTGGGTGATTCCTCTGTTCCATGTGGTGCTAAGTGAGGTTAGGAGAAAGCTAGTCTGGTCTGCTTGGTTCTGGAGGCTTCTAACATGCATCTAATGTCTTGGTTGGGAAAGTCAAGGGAGTTATTTTTTCTATAGGGTGTCAAAGATTCTCCATATGTTCCTTTTTTTTTTTCCTCTGATAAGGCTGTCAAGATGTTTACTCAATAGCTCCCAGGCTCTAGAGAAGAGAGGAGAGAAGGGAGCACCTACTAGGCTTTTAACAAGCAGGACATTATGACTCTTGGATTCACTAGTCACAAAGGCCACAGTTCCTGCCAAGACCAAGAGAAGACACAGAGACCTGTAGATGAAGTATCAAAGAGCCTGTAGCTATGGTTAATGTGCCTTCTCAGAGGTTGGAATGCAGACTCACAGCAGAGGTTAGAGGGAGCCCAACCAAATCAGAGCACTGGAATTGAGTCCTTGGAGGTTAAAGCTTAGCTGGGCAGCTGAGGTAATGGATGAGGCTATTGCACAGGCAGCAGTCAAGAACAGCCCGGTTGAGCCTTGCAATTAAGTCTGGGATTTATCTGGAGGACAATAGGGAGGCATTGAAAGATTCTGATCCAGGATGACATGTGGTCATTTTGCAGCTTAAGTAAAAGCAGTCTAGAAGCTATGTGGAAGATATAGGAGGAGGTTTGAAAAGGTCTGACCAGAGCCATGGCTGCCAAGTATAGAAAAAAGGATCAAAGAACTCAGGAGAGAGATGTTGGCATCATCAGAAAAGAGAAGGGTGGTAGATGGCAGTAACCAGACAGATGGGGTGCTTGGGAAATGCATGCATGCAAGAGCTTGCATGTCTACTCTCCCAATGTCTTTAAGGTCCATCCTCACCTCTCTCATCTTATTATCTCCAAAAGTCACAAGACTGCATCTGGTGTCATCAAAGAAACACCTTGGGAACTCCGTGGATACAAAGTCCTGCACACACAGCTACACGAATAGCCGTATTTTCATACCATGTTTCCAGTGAGCATCAGTCAGCTTCCTGAATATGAAAAATGGGGAAAATAATATTAATATGACAAACATTTAACCATCTCTGAAGCTGTAATCTCGATAAGAGCAGAGAGGAAATGATAAAGTGGTAACAAGGACGGAAATCTGATTTCCTGTTGGGAAAGTGGATAAAACATTTCATTTTTTCTAAACAAAGGGAGTCTGGGATCAATCTGATTTATTATAAGCATCCAGGAATGCAGTCTTCAAGCTCAGAATCTGAGAGGCCCAAGGGCTTCCTTGTCTACAGCTTGGCCCCTTAATTTCCTGAGATACAAGTGGCAAGTCCCATGAAGCATCAAGGATACATTAATGAACTTGGACTGGGGACCCTCCCCTCTCAACTGCTTGGCTTCAGTTTGTTTGTTTTAGAGAAGTCCCTGATTTCTTCTACACAGCATTTGTATGACATCTCACCAGCTGCTTCATTGCTCTTTTAGTCTTTCATTAATGTACAAACTGTCCAGGCACCTTTGAGAAGAAGAAGAAGAAGAAAAAAAAAATCACATGGGGCCATGTGAAGAATAACCTTATTCTTCAAGTGATATTTATATAACATCGGCCACATCATTTTTACATGTTGACTTGTAAAATCTTGAGAGATAGGAAGGCGTTTCTACTAATAGCACCATCTTCTGCTTGAATGCCTGGAAAAGGGGAATCGTGATACATAATTAGATCTGATACCCTTTATTTCCCATTCTTCTTGCAGCCCAGGGCTATATAGGCTGTTGCCACAAGACCTCACAGAGCCTCTGTGAGCTATTTGCCCTGGCCAGACATACCCTCCTTATGTGTGACTCTGACTCACTTTGCGCTATACTACAGGGACATGTGTGTATATGGCTTTTAGGTGTTCTTGGCTGGCGGCTTCTTATTTTTCTGAACCTATCATAGCATTAGAGCTCCATGGATTGGGCCTCTGAGGTCTGGATTCCTTGTGCCACTGTGACAGCTAAGGGCCAACTGACCTTGAGTAAACTTATTCTTCTAAGTCCCTTTCTTCTTCTTAAAGGTTAACTGAAGGTTAAATCCTAAAGGTGCTCTGAACATGACATATGTGCAGTGGCTGGCGTCCTCGTGTCTTCCCATGGCCTGTGGTACTGCTCCTGCCTCCTTCAAAAGGAGCCAGCAACTCTTGCAGGCAGCCTCTAAATTATGTTCCTTTTCTTCTCCCTGTGGATCGCTTTCTGATCCCATAGGCCTCATTAGACTGTCACTTCATTCTTTTTTTTTTTTTTTTATCACTGTGAAATGACAGGAGAACTCCTCAGGTCATATAAAGAATGAGCCATGTGTTCTTCCCTGAACTCAGAGCTAAATGCCCCTTTCGGGAGAAGTAGCCAAGAGCTGGAGGAAGAGCAGTTCACCCCTAAGAGACAAGGCCTCCAGGCCTGCTTGATATGTATGGAGATGTGTGTGAGTATGGGACTGCGGAGGTGGCTCGTGGTTCAGAGAGCTTACTGCTCTCACTGGGTTTGGGTCCCTGTGCACACACAGCAGCATAGCCATCTGTAACTCCAGTTCCAGAGAATCTAGAACCATCTTCTGGTCTCCAAAGGCATTGGATACACACGTGGTGCTCAGACACATACACATGTAAGCAAAAAAAAAAAAATCATACACACAAAATAAAAACGAAAAGTTGTATAAATGTGGCAGACTGTCTCCTCCTTGTCCTCCTCTTCTTCCTTCCCCGCATCCCCTTTCTTCCTTCCCCTCATCCCCTTTCTCTTCTTCCTGTTTCATCTTTTGAGACAGTCTTCTGTTTCATCCGGGCAGGCTTCAAACGTGTGATTCTCCCAGCCTCAGCACTAAGCGGTGGAATTGCAAGCATGTCTGGATTTGTCGTCCCCCCCACCCCCCGCTGAGCTTTGCTGTGCAGTCACGATGATGAACATCTAAAACCAGGGCTATATCTCCAGGCTGCGTTTGCACCTAGTCAGAATGCGTGCAGGTGGCCTTTGGGTCTTATCCCTTGATGCGTCTCTTTAACTTTCATCACAAACTTAAATCCAGCCACATCACAGCTTTCAAAACTGAATTCCAATGGTTCTGCTTTGGGCCCCTGGCTCCCAGTGTCTAGTCTTTTTTTTTTTTTTTTTTTTGAGATTGTAACTTAATTTCAACACTTCCCCCTTCCCGTTCCTCTCTCAAAACCTTCTCATATACCCCTCACTACTCTCCTTCAAACCTATGACCTCTTTTCCATCCATTGTTATTGCTTGCATATATAAATACATATTTGTATAAATACATGTATTTCTAAGTTTAACCTATTTTCTTCATATAATGTTACTCACATGTACACTCACAGCAGACTGCTTGGAACGAGACAATCAATTAGTTCTCTCTCCCCTGGGAAGGACCACATCTCCCTCTCCTAACTTTACTCAGTTGCCTGTAGGGTTAAGGCATCATGGTGCTTTCTCTGTCCAGTTTGGCATGTTTGCTGGTGGTCTTCTTGTTCAGCTCACATTTGGCTAGACATGTTGGTGAAATTTAGTGGGTGTAGCTGCTGACATTACTAGGAAATACGATCTCATAGCAAATTCCCATTGATCCCATGGCTTTTAAAAAGCCTTTCACCCTCTCTTCTGCAGCATTCCCGGACCCTTGGTGTGGGGGTGTTGAACATTTCCTGACCCTCCACAGCAAACTGTACGCAGCTTTGGGATGTCAGGCATGCTATGGTAGTGAGGGTGACTTTGGGAGAGAGCTGTGTTACTACTCCTGGCTCATGTTTCAGACTTTAGGCACAGCACCCTGACTATTTGCTTAGAGTTTTGTTGAGGCTCTTGCCAAAGATGAGACCATAAAAACGCCGAGTGACAATACCATTATTCAAGGTACCCAAAGCCCTTCATGTTCCTTCAGAAGCTCGCTGGTGTTTTATGTCATTAAAATATATTGTTGATTAATATTTGAGCAGCCACATGGAGCTTGCCTCTCACCGAGTCCCACATTTCTCATCCATTTCCGTTCCCTGCACCACTCAGGTCTTTCTCTGTACTCTGCCTTAACCCTTCCCCATCTGGTCTGCATACTCCCAATCCAAACAGTCTGTGCAGGCCGTGTAAACATCACTAGAGGCCCTTCTGGACAGAGATAAACAATCTCTGCTTCATCACTTCCCAGGCTTATCCATACTGTCTCTGATTACCCCCAGAGTGCTGTGATGTGAGAGAATCTTCTTTCAGGCCAAATTTCTGGGGGTTTTTTGTTGTTGTTGTTGTTTTGGTTTGCAGTCTGTCCACACTATGGTCTGTAGGGAGGATTCCTTGCTATTTTGAAAGGCAACTTGCCTGGGCAGACCTGTTAAAAGATGCTATTTCCTGATCTGAAGGTGTCTCCCTCAAAACCTTTCATGGCTTACATCTCATTTTGATCCCAGAAGGCAGTGATCTCATCTACAAAATCACTCCTTGCAGGTCTCAGAACCTCCCTGAGCCTCTGGGTTTCTGTATGTAAAATGGGGCTGACAATGAGTTATAATTTTGTGAGGATAAAAGAGGCCGTGTATTCAAATACAACATGTTCCAGATGCTTTGGTACAATTTTGAGCTTTATAAACTTCAGAAGCCTCAATGCTGTCTTCTTGTAAAACATAACACTGGAAAGTGGAAGCATTTCCATTTTTAACCATCTTCAGGTTATTGTTAATTTCATAAATGTTTAATTATAATTACTGTTTCAGTCAATATTTGCTGTTGGGGCTACCCAAGGGGCCAAATAAAAATGAAAAGTTAAAGACTTTATTTTTTTTCACAATTCACAGAAGTTTTAAAAATTTAAATCAGCTTTCAAATGATGTCCTTTTTGCACGTTTATAGCACCCATGACTCTGAAGTTGTTAAAGCTGAAAGTCTCACTCAACCTTGTGCAGAGGTCTTCTGTTGTATTTATCCCAGGGCACAGGCTGTGCCATCCTCCTCAGCTTGACAGCACCAAAGAGGAGGCCTTTCTGTGATGATCATTCATTTCCAGAGATCCAAACTGTGTTTTCCTTGACATCTCTTTGCTACTGAGTCTTGGTTCAGAGAGCTCCCAAGGTCCTGCTTTTGTCCACACTGTATCTTTACATGGCTTTTCTTGCATTCAGCTTGTGAATGTTCTGCTATCGCAAGCTGGCATCCTTTGCCAAGTGTCTTTTTCCTTGTGGTAACCTTGTGAGCTCATCTATTGTTCTGTAGACTTTAGCGGAAAATGGGGGTGTGGAGGCATAGGCAGCTAAGGAAGCATTGTGGGAACCTTGTACCTGTGTTCCTCTTAGAAAGGAGATTCAGCTCATCTTAAGGGCCTCTTTTCTCCATCTTTACTCTGTCAGCTGATACTGACTTCCACTGCCATTGAAGGGACACATCTTTGGCAGTGGTCTCTTTTGTCACATTTTTTTTCCTCATGCCTTCCACACTGCTGGACTAGCATTCATCCATCCTTTCACACTTACTTATTTTTGTGGTGAATTTTGAAATTTCCATTCCAATACAGCACTGCTTCCAAGCATTTATGTCTCCAAGGGGACTTTGACCTTCATGTTTACTGTGATAGAATATTTCTCTCCCCGGTGGCCTCCTCTCAATTAGCAACTCGCTCATGTCCCCAGATTTGATATCCAATAGGATTTGAGAGATGAGAAAGAGAGGGATGTTGGGGAGAAAATGTTCTACCATAGCAACTGAGGCTTTAGTCATCTCATCCTAACAGAATAAAGTGAAATTATTTATCCCTCAATGTTGAATTTCTGAATTCTAGGAGCTCCTTAGATACCAGCAGCAAGGGCTACCCGGTAGAGACTTTAGAATTTGAGTTGGGAAGAAGTGGAGAGAGCCCGGGACACATCCAGGATGTACTCGCCTGACAGTAACTCTGAAGTGACAAGGCCAGCAGTCCCAACTTTAAAAGGATGAGATATTCAATGAAATGAAAATCGGTGGCTGATTCTGGAAAGTGGTTAAGGTAGTAACTGCGTGATCAAGTGGTTCTCAGGAGGATCCTAGGGAACCCAGCACAGAGAGCTGCAGGGCTGTTGTTGTTCAGACAGGACACCAAGGAGTGAAGATGGATGGACCACAGCCAAGTGTTTCAACAAGGTAGGGTCAAAACAGAAGTGGCAAAACAGCCTTTGATTGGAAGAAATGAAGGACTGGCTTAAAGGATGCTGGTTAGAATAGTTTTTATTGAAGGCAAGGTAAAGAAGACGGTGGTTCGCAATGTTTTATGCTTTGCCCACTTTCTGAAAGTCATGTGAAGGTATGTGCAACCTTTCTGCAAACCTGACTTCATATAGCCTTTCCATCACATTGGAGGCAGCTCATATACCCTCTGTAACTTGACCACCACAGAGCACAGCAGGATCCTCTGCGGTCATGTCAGAGCCAGCATGCAGCGGGCAGGGGCGTGAAACTGGGGTTTTGGAGCATTCCTTCTCTGTGCCACTGGAAGTTTTTGATCTTCTGTTTTGCACAAAGACTGTCCCATTTTACAGGCGGGAAAAATCTGAGCCTAGAAGGGTGGGAGTTGAGTGTGGCTGGGTTTAACTCCCTTTTAGCAGAGGCAGGAAAGCAACCCAGGTCTTGTGAGATGCTTGGTCTAATTAGCCTCTAATTGAGTTCCCTTTCCTTCCTTTCAGGCATCAGAGTGACATTAAATTACAGGATTCAAACATATAATTTCCTAAACTTAAATGTGATTTATCTTAATAGGACTCTGTGCCAGGTCACTTTATCATCCCCACTGTCAGGGAGCAGATCTATTATTCACAGAGACTGTTATTGAATCAGGGACTCTGGAGCCAGATGAGACCTTGAGAGGTCAGTTATGTTGTAATCAGTTCTCCCCAACTCTAGGAAGCCCCTGTTCCACATGAACGTCTATGTGTGAATGGTACAGCTGGGTTTACATGGGAGGAGAAATAGGAAGGCCCTGCATCTGTACAGTTTGCGCTGTGCTCTTGGTCCTGCTCAAAGTACAGATGTACACCTGTAAGAGACACTGAGAAGGTTCCGTGCTACACCCGTGCATATCATAGAAAGTCCTGTACAGTGACCCAGTTTTGAGCAGGAGTATGGGTGGTACATGATTCGCTAGTTCATCAACTCACTTATTCTATCGTTTAATAATTCAAAGATGCTTGTTTACTTTACAGACAGGGAAACAAAGCATATGTGGAAAAGTGACTTGCCTATGGTCATGTGACAGGGTCACGTCAGCAAGATCAAGACCCAGGCCTCCCCAACCCAGCCTCCAGTCTTCTCGTCCTACAGCCAGCTGCCAGGCAACTGATGTGTTCTTTGATGATGGAGATGGGGGAGTGGGTAGCTGGTGTTTATCTCCTTGATGAATGGAATTCCGCTTGGCAACTTGATCTTCTGCCTTTGCAACTTTGGGAAGGCAGAGGGTGATTGGAAGCATATATTTTTTCCTAACGAAAGGTGACGGTGAAAATCCAATATACCACTCTGTCAGGCTGGCAAATCCGGGGGAGGAGGGATGAAAAAGATCTGGTGTGAGCAAGCCTACCGCTGTCCAAGCACTAAGCCTAGACCGGGCTGCTGGAGCTCAAAGGCCCCAAACCAGTTCGAATGCTTGGTGTTCTCTATCTGGACTCTCTCATTACATAAAACAGGGGAAATGGGTTGGCGCCTCAGGTTGTTGTGGCAGCTAAGAAGGATGAGGACTGTAGAAAAGTTAAGAGGTGTCCTGGGCTGCTGTCTATGTAGTCTTCAAACCCGCCTTCTCCCTTGGGATGACGGCAGGCTCTGATTGTGTGCAGGCATAATCATCAGTATTTGCCTTGGCATTTGATGACAACCAGCACAAGACCCCAAGAAGAAAATGAAGGTGCAAAAAAGAGGCTGTGGGGCTTGGGTTACCAGTGCATAAATGGGGAAAGAAAACCCTTTTATTTCACTCTTTTCGTTACCCTCTCCAAAATGAGGTAGCAGTCTACATGTTCGAAGTCATATACTAGTACCATGGGTGTAAATGGGTGTCCCCATTAAGGGGGACAAGAGGGCATTGTACTTAAAAAATATCAAACTGAGGTACAGACTCATCCATCTTCTGGGGCACATGCTTGTGAAGACGCTCCCGTTAAGGGAAAAAGGGTCTAAGAGGGTTAACAGGGTCTAGTGAGAGGGACACAGCCTGGAGAAAGGAGCTGTGCAGAGTCTGGACTGGAAAGTGACATTTGTTTTGAGCTGATCCTCAGAAGAGAAAATGGAGGAAGCTTTTATTTTTTTAAAAAAATTCAGTATGACAAAGGTGAGAAAGAACCTGAGGAAACTGCCTGGACATCTTGGCAGGCTCAGACAAGAAGGGCTTAGCCATTTGGCAAAGAGCCTGGATGTGAGTGAGCTTGAGTTTTCTCTGAGTACGGGTAGGAGTGCTCGACACAGCGGGCCTGGAGAGAGAGGTGACGTGGAGAATTTGGAAAGGCTTGGCATTTGCTACCTTGAATCAACATGTCACTGCCGAAGAGGCAGTTAATCCATACCGGGGATCAGGGGAGCTTCCTGCAAGGTGTGCTGTTTAAGCTGAGAACCGAAGGTCTGGGCAATGGCTGATTGGGGCTGAAGGGGTGGCGAGTTCAGAATCCTGAGGGTTTCAGAGGATGGAAGAAGACAGACAGCCTTGCTCCTTTAAGCTGGGAGTTCAATGAAGAATGGACGAGAAATAGTAGCAGATAATGTGTGGGCAGGAGTTGGGGCCAAATCACCGGAGACCTTAAAAGCTGTGCTCAGTCGAATCCAAAGCAAGTCACAGACAGGGTCTGACATGATTGGATTTTCAGCTCAGAACTCTGGATGCTTCAAGGTTCCAGTGCTGTACAGCTTGGCTTTGTTTCCTGTCAGAGTCCCCACACCCACTGCAGCATGCTGCTCAGATCCTGTGCTGTTTTGGTCAGTTGGCTGACGCCTAAGGAATATGTTTACCTGGGCACAGAAAGGGCTAGCCATCATTCAGATCTCTAAATGCACATAGCGAGGGCCCCTCTCTGATCCTAATGCAGATTTGTGGCTTGTTCTGTGGAATTCATTCCGCACTACAAGAGTATGACATTACCCAATGTTTATGGATGGCTGAGTCGAAAATATCCATTCTGAAGTCCACTGAAGGATGAAATTCCTTGTTACTTTCATAGATTCTCTTGTCTTATTTTCCCCCCACGGAGGAACATAAAGCATTCATATTTTTAGCCCAGAGCTGGGTCATTTTTCTAATCCCACCTGAGTAAGAAGGAAGGGAAGGGACATTTTTGGAGGAGATGTGGCTGTTTTGATGGAAAACAGTCTCTGTTTAGAAAGAGTGCCCTGAAACAACGCCCTCCCTAATCAAGGTCTCTACTTGTCATGTGTCCGACATTTCAGAAGGCTGAGGCTGGTAGCCCGGCATAGCTCTGCATCTGTCAATGATATTGACACTCATCAGGACTCAGGACTTAAATATCAGACAGTGGCTTTGGCAGTGCCCAGCAGACTCCCCACCAAGAGAGAAATAGGACTGGCGCTGAAACTGGGAGCTCTGTCTCCTGTTCTCTCTGAACACACGGGATTTCTTGAGGGTTTTAGAAAGTGGCCAAACATGATCTGAGATTAGGATATATTTAATTTTACCCACTGCCCTGTTGTCATGTGCACGTCATGATTTACTGATGCCTGGAAGGTAGTGGCTTCTCTGTGCTTGGCATACAAGCCTTTCCTGTGCTGTACAGGTTGAACAACCCATGGTAATTGTACCCTTGAACTCTCTGTGTACAGTGCCTCTCTAGAACAGCACCTGCCACATTCTATTACATTCACGTGTCTATATTACAAATACTGCCAGGTTTCCTCTATATTCTATGAATTTGGAGGTGTATGCTAGAGCCTGCCATGCAGACATGCAGAACACATGCAGCAAGGATGAATAAATAACTGGACCCACTCAGAGCCACTTTTAAGAACAGCTTAGATGCATTTCAAAGCTGCGTGGCTGCCCACGTCCATCACCTGCTTTTGCTCATGTGCGTGTCACACCCTCCCATTTAATGAGGATGTGAATAGATGGCAATGCTTATTGTGCTGTGGAGCTCAATGTCATATTGTTTGCAATGTGGGGGAAGAACATAGCTCGTGCCTTCTTGGAGTTTGTAGTTCTGCCAGTGATACTCTGTTAAATTGACTGAAAGAATGGTAATACAGAAAGGATGCAGGACACCACAGGAGCCCAGGGCAGATCTAGGAAGACTCCTCTGAAAATTGCTTCATCACTTCTAAGTACGGTGTAGGCAGAAGCCTAGGCCATTTGAGAATTCCTAAACCTTCTGCAGCGTCCCCAGCCTCTGGAGCATCCAGGCACTCAGGAGGCAGACACCTGGGGGCCATAGCCTCCTATTGATGTCAGTGTGTCACTTAACTTCTCTAGGAGATCCAGCTTTCTCCCTTAAAGTGCGACCAATGCATAGTTGTATTTTCAGGGTTGCCAACAAGAGCACCAGCAGCAGTTGGGCCCAGCGAGTGCTTCATACTGCCACCCGGTTCTCTGCTTTTACAGATGCCCCGTAGCTCATGGACTGCTCACTCAAATCCAGCTAATTATAGTATTTCTCATGGGTATAGAATGATGGAAGCATGCCTTTCACAACGCCATGTTGTTCTCTCTGGCGATGTTACAATGCCCATTTTACAGACGTGGAAGTAGAGGGTCAAAGATACAAAGTTACTTCCCCGGAGTCCCAATGTAATAAGCTGGGAATCCAGATCTGCAGTTCCACCTTTTTTTTTCTGCTGCTCTATTAGGCTCACTTCAGTGTCACTCAGAGGACAGAGGCTGCAGTGGTTTCTGTCTCTGTCCCTTCCAGTCCTTCTGTAATAAGATGTGGCTAGCCACTGACCTGTGGCACTGGAAGACACATGGTTGTTTGCAGACTTTGTTGAAGGAGAGGGTGGTTTCTGGGCCTATATCCTAACCAAAGTCACCAGATCCCAAGTCTCCTATTTGATTTGGAGGAGTTTGTCGAGATGCAGGGAGCAGTAGCAAGTAGTTGTTGGTTGCATCAAAACAGAGTTTCAAGCCTTTGGAGGAGGTGGGCAGCTCAATTCCATTTGGGGAAAGTTCTGATGTCTTCGCTTTGGGAAATCCTGTGGAGCCTAGATCAAAGTCCCATAGTCCCGTGCTTCTTCAAGAGTCAGGGCGGGCAGGGGGACAAGCCTGTTCAAAGCCTCCGAGTGCCACATGTGTTCCCCTGCATCATCTCTGCTTATTATCCCTCAAATGCTGCTGGGGAGGCTTCACTGGCAAACAAATGAAGTGATTTTAGTGTGAGGGTTGGAGCTTAGCTTCAAATTCAGATCGGAGCTGCCTCTGAGCTGTGAGTGGTGCCTTGGCATAGGATGGTGCCATGATAGGTGGCAAGAAAAATTCAGGAGCGGGCTGCCATCTGTGGGCTGTGTTCACCATTGATGTAGGAGCCACAAAGTCATGGATGAGGCCAGAGAACAGAGGGAGGATGGCCTTGCTACAAAGGGACCAGCAAGGTGGAAGCAAGGGGTGTTTTACTGTGTTGGTTATATACTCAGGGACTCAGGCTGGCCCCACAGTGGGATGACTTTGCAAATGAGGCAGAATCTGAGGTCACAGGAGAAGCAAGCGGGTCAGGGTCCAGGATGTTAAAGTCTTAGGCTGACAGTGGACAAGAATGGACATCAGGGCCTCTGGGAGAGGCCAGCTCTGCCTCCAGGCATACTGCTGAGCCTCTCAGTTGGTGCCATCAGGTCCAGCTGTAGAAAGGAGAGGTGACATGACAGGCAGTCAGAGCATGCTACCCACCAGCTGAGAGTTTGATTTCTTCCTGGCTTCCTGCCCACCAGGTGGCTGCTGACCTCTTCATAGAAAGTGGAGGAAAGAGGCTTGCTTCACGTCTGTGCATTGCATGGCTTGGGGTTTATGGGCGTTTCTAGGAAAGGGCGTCTTTCGGACAAGGGAAAGGTCAGAATGAGGAGGAAGATAAGTTTGCTACACACTGCCAAGAAGAAAGGTTGGCTTGCCTGGTCATGATGAGGTCTGAATTCTCCCAGCCACCTTACAGAGTGGCGTCCTGTCCTTGGGAAGGGAAACACACACAAACTGTTGTGATGTAGAGCTAAGCGAGAAGAAGAAAAGCAAAGAAGAGCAGCAGACAGCACAGGGGTCAGAGCACCAACTGCTCACAGCCAAGGAGCTGGCTGGATGCGTCTGGCCTCAAGGGAAGATCGCTGTGGAAGCCATCCCTGAACTAAGCTGAGCAGTCTCTTTCCTGTACACTCTACCAACAGGCTCTGTGTAGTGTCTCCGTACTTTATCTGTATGGGGACTTTTCATGATGAGAAGGATGATCGGCACTAGGCTGAGCTGGCATCTGGATCAGGGGTCCATGGAGGAAGGAATATTTCCTGCATTTTCTGTTTAAAGAGCTTTCTCTCTCTCTCCCAGGACGCGACCTTTTCTAAGGCTCCAGCTTCCATCTGTCACCTCCTGGGAATCATCCTTTCCCCATCGTCTTTTCTTCAGCCTTGGATTCCTGCTGCACCCCTCTGTGTAAAGTTCTTGTCTCAGCTTACAAAATAACGTTCATCTCTTGCCCAAGTTCAAAATGGAGCATCACAATATTTAAATCTTCACTCCTTCTAAGGCTGTTCTTCTACACCTACATCATACATCTGAACAAAAGCAAGGGCAATGTATTTATTCCACTGTATTCCATTTTATTCCTATGTCACCTTATTGCTATAAAAATGATTTTCTAAAAATCTCAGAGAACCTGCATCCCATTCTGAGGACACAACCCTTCTCATCATGCTTGATGACACTGGATGGAATTATCCTTTACTTTGGGCTCCAAACTTTTTTCTCCTTTAAGTTTGGTAGCTCATCTCTCTCTCTCTCTTTTTTTTTTTTTTGTTTTTTTTGTTTTTTGTTTTTTGTTTTTTGTTTTTTGAGACAGAGTCTCTCTGTGTAGCCTTGGCTGTCCTGGACTCACTTTGTAGACCAGGCTGGCCTCGAACTCACAGCGATCCGCCTGCCTCTGCCTCCCGAGTGCTGGGATTAAAGGCGTGCGCCACCACGCCCGGCCTTTTTTTTTTTTTTTTCTCATCTCTCTTGTGGTCCTACCAAGTTTCTACTTTTCCCTTTGGTGTTGGCCTTTGCCAAGGTCTCTTTCTTTTTCCTCCTCTCGTCTCACTATTTCTTCCCTTGGGTCTTTACCTTCCAGTCACTTACACACCCATGACACCAAAATCTCCTTCCTTTAACTCCAGGTAGAGCTTTGCATGGCGGTGTGTTTATAAAGAGTGATGAGGTTTGTGGGCCAGGATTCGGGATGGTCAGAGTGGAGGCTTCAGAAAGAGATTAATATGGGAATCAAATGGCTGTGGTGAAGATGAAAAACAATAGGCTTTTGGTCTTGCTTAGATAGGAGGCAGAATTAAATTAGAAACTCGTGGCTGTTTAGCTTGATCTGTCTACTTCTTAACTTACTGTGGGTGCTTAATAAGAAGGCAGCTGGATCTACTGTTGATTAGTTAGCTGTGGGTAGTTTTTTTTTTCTTTTATTTGATGAAAGAAAGCAAGAAGTACATATCTTATTGTGTAAGGTTTTCAAAAGGGGTGATGGGAAAATACTATTGATTGAATGACTGGGAGAACAAATGGAGACAATAATTAATTAACACTAAGGAACTGAGATCTTGCCACTTTTAGTAATTCATCTGGTGATGTGTCTTCTTGAGAGCTATTCATGCCAGAGTGCCCAGCTCTGCTTTTTGCTCACCTTGATGGGCACCCTTGATTCTTAATTTGAATAAAGCCAATATTATCAGGATGAGTGAGTTTCTATTTAAACCTGAAAGTAAGTTTTTAAATCCCATTTTCCTCCAACTAGATAGAGAAAATACTGTATAACTTATTAGCTCCAGGAGTCGGACCTAAAACTGTCAAGGCCGGGGAAGGCGATGGCACCAAGCCACAAAGGCAAAGCTGTTGTTGAAAGCCACTCAGATGTTCAGTTTTTAAAACCTTCACTGTGTAAGATATACAATCGTTAGATTGACTATCTTTTATTATATGCTTTTAGTCTTTTGGGGGTTCGCACTGACAGATGGGTGAAGAAAGGCATAGTGAAGTTTGAGTGCTAAGTGCTAAGTTACCATGGGCTAAGAGGCACTAGCAATTGCACAGTAGTTAAGTGTAGCTAGCAATTGCACTATGTGACTCTCAGAAAGCCACAGGAAGGGATTTTGAATTTTTCAGCCTTAAGAAATTAAAATTTGAGACATCAATACATTTACCCCAAATACAGAATGTGTTTATTAGAAATGCCAAGCGGTATCCTATTCGTATGGCTAACTTTTGTGTTTTCCTGTATTAGTTCAAACCAAATTAATTAAAACATATTTTTAGTTGAGTTTGTAAAATTCTATATGTTGCTGAGAATAACCATTCTTTCTGTCTTCATGAATCTGACTACATTAGGGAATTCATGTGTACATGATCATACATTATTTTAATCCCCTCCCTCCCTCCCTCCCTCCTTCTCTCCCTCCCTCCCTCCCTTCATCACCTTCCATCCTTTCATCTTTCCTTCCTTCCTTCCTTCCTTCCTTCCTTTCTTCCTTCCTTATTTCTCATGTTTTTTTCTTGAGAAAGGGTTCCACTCCATAGCACAGGCTAAACTCAAAGCCTTCCCTCCAGAGGATCAGAACCACACTTTAGATACATTGATATCTTTAAACAGACAGTAGTGTCCCAATTTCTATTTTATGATGTACTTTTGTTCTTACAATAATCCTTTTCTACAAAAAGCCTCATTCTAGAAAAGCTGGGTGCAACAGGGAACTTGGAAATTGGGCACATTTTAACGTCTGTAAATCTGTTTGTAAACCAATTTGCTTTCTAAAAGTTGAGTTTATTTGAAAGAACTCATATTATTTAAAAGAACTCATATTGATGTATTCTTGTCCCTGTCATAACATAACAGTCTCTCTCTCTCTCTCTCTCTCTCTCTCTCTCTCTCTCTCTCTCTCTCTCTCTCTCTCTCACACACACACACACACACACACACACACACACACACTCCACTTGAGGAAAATGACTCTTGACTTTTTCGCCCTTGTGCATTGAAAACGTGCTCTCCGCCTGCTGGCTTTCTGGAAACCTTTAAGGCTTGCCTCCTGCAGCCCCTGCAACTAGCTAAATTATCATTCCTCACCCTCAGCTGAAAGAGAGGCTGTTAACAAAGCCCAAGGAGCATGGAGGCCAAGAAAGGCAGCTCCGAGGCAGGCTGCGCCGTGAGGGCTGTGGCAGGAATATAAATGGCTATTTCTTTTTTCTTTAAAGAAGGATTTTAAAGGTTATCAACGGACCCCCTTTCAATAGAAAGCAGAAATACCAGAGACCACGGTTGTCGAGGCAAGTTGACTGCAAGCTTAGAGTGGTCAGGAGGCTTGCGGGAGGGTGGTTATTTGGAGCATGCTGAAAGGGCTCAATCTGAACTCGGTCAGGAAAAGAAAAATGAGGCTCCCAGTTCACATTCCAACACTTTGCAGATTCTCGCTAGTGCGTCACAGAGAATGCTGTCTCTGGCCTTCAGCAGAAAGATGCTCCTTTCGTTTTCAGGGACCCTCGTTATAATCCAGCACTATCACTGAAGCAAGGGAACTTTGGTTCCAACGCTGCGCCATCGCTGTCTCCTTCCCTTATAGTGAACGGAAGGCCCTCTTCCTCGGGAGAGGCTTTGCAGGGAAAGCCCTTAGCTCACACAAAGCAGGTGGATGCCATTCTGAGGCATGCGCAAAGATAACGGCAACTAAATGTCTCTAAATCAGAGTCCTCCTGCAGACGGACTACCAGCACAGTGTCCTGGTCACGTTGGAAAAAGGTTCTTAAGCCCAGTAGTAGGCCTGTGAGTGACTTCACGTTTTGGCTCCGTTCATTTGTATCACAGATATACAAGGCTTTTTGGCATTTTAAAATAGAACAAGATCCCGTTTGTCCTGGTGTCTTTGAGTGTTTTTATTTACCTAACATATGTTCTGTTTTCTTGGAGCGTGCGTCCTTTCCCTACATTTCAAGGTAGAAGAGCCATTACACCTAATGAGAGTCCCTCTCTCACTGGTGTGCCACTTAAGATGTTCAGGAGTGTGCTTGAATGTTAACCTTTCAATGCATCTTTGTAATGGCATGTCATCCTTAAAAAAATGAGGCGTCAGCTTCCCACAATAGGCAATAGACACTGCTTTTCAACCTGGAAACCACCCGCCATCCTTCCTAGGTGCCTCATTGAGTTGATGATGTTATAAAACACCCTGAAATGGAGAGTCAGGGTGAATGCTGCTTCAAGGAACTTTGCCCATTCTGCTGGTATCTATGCTTTGAGTGAAGTAAATACCTTGCAGAGTGATAAATTCTCGCTGCTGTTAAACACTTCTCTGGCATCCTCTATTACCCCCTTTGGAAATGCGTACTTGTCAAGTCTATTTCTTAGGGGTCCCCAATTTCATCTACATGAGCTAACGTACCAACAAAGACACTTTAAGAATTGATGGATCAAAAATAATTGTCTTTTGGATGCTCGGGATACTAGCTGGATTAGCTCTGTACTATTGATGTCATTGCTAAGGAAGCAGGCCATCATCTGTCTTTGCATAATTATCAGTTAGCTTTCTACAACTTTGTCCTGTGTAGAGCCTTTCATTGCTGTCCATCCTAGCACACCAGGCTCTTGGGAGTGATGAAATCCTACTCATCTTTCAAGACAAAGTTGAGAGTCTGCTGTTCTCTTATCCTGTCTCAGATAGCCTGGGAGAGGGCTACCCATCACCTTCTTTCTTGGAAGTGTCCTGGTACCTTGTTTACAAGTCTGCAATGGCACACGGCAAACTACAAATGGGTGCTTGCGCATCTCTCTCCCATTGCCATGAAAACACACTTTGTTCATTTCCAATCAACATTACCTAGCATGTATATGACATCCACAAGATACATGATGAAAAAAGTGATTGGACCACATCTGTTAAACGGTGCCCCAGCTGGTGAAGGATGGTTTATTAGTTGATTTTCTTGTTCCTGTTGCAAAAACATGTGACAAGAGCAATGTAACGAAAAGAGTCATTATTTTGGTTCACACTTTTAAGGGGTACATTTCACCATAGATGGAAATGCACTGTGGTGGGACTATGAAATGACTGGTCACGTGGTACTTGCTGTTGGGCCTTAGATGCCTTCTCAGCTTGCTTTCTCTTTTTTATTAAATCCAGAACTTTAGCCCATAGGGTCATGCTGCCCCATTCATAGTGGATCAGTGGCTTTCCCTTCCTCTACTAACCCTCACTAGCGATGCCCTCAGCCTAGAAGTGTGTCTCCTACATGACCCCTATCAGGTCAAGCTGTCAGTTGAGGCTAACTATCACAGAGACAGGGAATGGCCCCACTACAAGATAATCAGAGCTGGAAGAGGCGTTATTGGATTTATGATGAATCCTGTATAATGACCCTTGCATAGAACTAAAGAATAGTCTTAAAGGAGAGATTGCTTGATCTGGGACACACATGATACAGAGGTGAATCTGTCACTCAGGACACCAAGTTTCTTTCCGTAGGGTGATTTTTTTTCCTCCCTATAACAGTAATCTCACCCCTGAGGCTTTGTCCTACAGGAAGTGAGGTCTATAAAGCAGTAGTCACGGAGTACATAGTGACTACTACAAAGATATGCAAATGTTATGCTTCCAACTTCCTCCATAGTTGCCAGATCAAGTCCCTGGGATAGAGGCTCTGGAAAGCAATTGTCCATATGGAACCCATGGGGTGATGACAGTATTGGGGCCTTCTTTTCTGGTTGCTTTACCATATCTCATCCTCCCTCTTTATTTTCCAGGAGCCCCACTTTTTATTCATGGATGTGTGCATTAGTAGGACAGAAGGGATTATGTGTAGTGATTCGAGTTATTCATGGAGATCCTGGCTTGGTTTCTTTTCCTGTAGCTAAGCTAAAATACTCTGATAAAAGCTCACATAGTGGTGGAGAGCTCAAGGGAAGAAGAGCTTGAAGAAGCTGCTCCCATTGGGTCTACAATGAGGAAGCAGAGAGTGTTGAATACATGCTGCTACTCAGCTCCTCTCTCTTACAGGGAGAATGTAGTCCAGCATCCCAGCCAGGGATGGGTAACATAATCCTCAGTAACATAATCACAATAATCTCCCATAGTCATGCCCAGGCATTCATCTTTCTGGTAATTCTAGATTCTGACAAGTGGACAGATAACACTAGTCATCATATTGCCCATTCTGGGAGCCAGTATGGTGAGAACTCAGTTCTGCTCAGTGGCCCTGAGATAATAAGAAGTAAATAAATAAGTACAATATAAAGTCAGTGCATATTTGCCCTTTTATCATACAAGAATAGTAGGTTTCTGGTTCAACTTTAATTTTTAATAAAACAATTATTTAATTTGAGTGAGTCTGTGACAGTTTGAAAATGGTTTGGTTCTCTAAATCTCATTTTGAAATTTGATTATCAATGTCACAGTGCTGAGAAGTGGTGGGGACTGATAAGAGAGATTTAGGCCTTAGCACTACCCTTCTGGGACTGGGTTAGTTCTTAGAGGATTGGATGGGTTCTTGCTTCTCAGGATTGTGCTGGTTGCTATCAGTTGAGCTATTATGAAGCAAGTTTGACTTCATAAGCTTTCTCCTCTCTCTCTGTCTCTCTCTGTCTCTGTCTCTCTCTGTCTCTCTCTGTCTCTCTCTGTCTCTCTCTCTCTCTCTCTCTCTCTGTCTCTCTCTCTCTCTCTCTCTCTGTCTCTCTCTGTATCTCTCTCTGTCTCTGTCTCTGTCTGTCTCTCTTGTGTGTGTGCATGTGTGTGTATAGGTCAGAGGGCAACCATGAGTGTCATCTATATTGCTTTTTTTTGTTTTTGTTTGATTTGTTTGTTTCTTTTTAGGGGACAGTATGATCCTCCCTGGCTGTACTGGCACTCACTCTGTAGACCAGGCTGTCCTTGAACACACAGAGATCTATTTGCCTCTGCTTCCTGAGTGCTGGGTTTAGAAACATGCCCCACCATGCCATTCTTTGTCTTTTGAGACAGTGTCTCTCACTGGGTCAGTGATGGGGCTTGCCAATCAGGCTAGGCTGACTGGCTAGTGAGCTTCAGGGATTTCTTTGTCTTTTGTGTCTCCAGTGCTAGGATTACAGTCACTTATCACAGTACCCAATAGTTGATGCTAGCGATCAAGCTCAGTTCCTCAATATTGTACAGCAGGCATCACACTCACTGAGCTATCTCTTCAGCCCTTCATGCCTCTTCCCCACCCCACCCCTGTTTCTAGCTTGTCTTTTCACTTTTTCCTATGACTTAAAGCAGTATTAGGCTGTTCTGGCTCAGCTTCGGCTTCCCATCTTCCAGAAGTGTGAACAAAATCAAATATGTATTCTTTACAAATTTCCCAGAATCTGGTATTTTGTTATAGCAATGGAATACAAACTGAGATAGCACTGTGGGGCCTATGTAGTTGTAGTTAAATGTACTCTTTAGATGCCCAGGCAACTTTCATGGGATTTATTCCTCTTGAATCAGCCAAGCTCTCAAACTATTTGCTTATAAGATGCATGGTACCCAACAGAGTCACACATAGCATATCAACCTTCTCAGAGCTCAGATACTTTGGATAATGACAGAAACACATTTACTACATATGCTCACTCAGGTTCCCTTCCACCTTGAATGCCTCCTTACTCTTAAGCAGTGATTTGTCTGTTTTCCCCAATAGCATCATCCTATTACTCAGCCTCCACTGAATTTGGCTTTATTGCAAGATGTCTGTCCTTTTTTTTTTTTTTCAATCTGCCTGGACATGAGGTTATAATAACAACTTTGAACCTATATGAAAACGTTCTCAGGATATCTGGCAAGGCTAGTTGGATTGGGAATTAATGACTGGTCAACCGTTTATTTATTCCCTTACCTAGAAAATTCACTGTGATCGTCTCCTCATCTGCATAATGAGTACCTGACTCCTAGGGTCCTTGTGAGAATTAACTTTGAACCTATATGAAAACATTCTCAGGATATCTGGCAAGGCTAGTTGGATTGGGAATTAATGACTGGTCAACCGTTTATTTATTCCCTTACCTAGAAAATTCACTGTGATCGTCTCCTCATCTGCATAATGAGTACCTGACTCCTAGGGTCCTTGTGAGAATTAAAGTGAGATAAATCTTATTGACTTATGGGCATGGCAATGGCACAGGGTCCTTGTTGTTCAGTGGTAATTCTCCTTCCCCTTGTTCCTGGGGGCAATAGATTTGATGTGCTCCTCCAGAAGGCTCTGTGCCACTCTTGCTGTGTTGACCTCCATGGGTCTCCATCAGGCTAATGGTAATAACATCGTGAGGAGAGATGAACAGACTCAGAGCCAGGAGGCCTGGATTTCAGCCCAGCCTCCCGCTGCTTACAAGATAATGAAGATTGGGGAAACAAATTAAATACAGGAAACACAGCTACCAAAATGAAGCGAGTGATTATGATGACGAGGACGGTAACAAACACTTGTGCGGTTTCCATCCGTTTGAAAGCTTCTTGGGAGGAGAGTTATATTTGATAATGAGACATGAAACTGTTTATTTCATTCAACCAACAAGCCTATTTGGGACACCAATGTCGAGCTAGGCGTCTTCCTGGGTATAGGGCGTACAGATGTAAATAAGAGTCAGGCTTGACCTTAAGGAACATCAACCTAGGAGGGCAGATGGCTGATAAACTCACAGTGGCAGCAGCATACATTAGGAGCTAAGCAGTTGTAATACAGAGAGGTAGGGCACACAGGAGAATCATGCAAATGAGGCTGCTTGGGGTTAGTTGAAGCAAGGGGTCCCATGTGTCTTGTTCTCTACATGTGAGCATAATATTGTAGCAGAGAGCCAAGCAAATGAGAGCAGGGACAAGCAAGTAGCTGCGCTCAGGGCTTCACCGGACCCTTACGAATCTTTTATTTCACTCGCTGTCTGATCAGCTTCTGATTCATTAGCGATATGTTAAATCAATCTTAAGTTTTCTGCTCAGGATTTGGGGCCCCTAGAGTTATAAAATCCTTCTGCTACTCTGACAAATCAAATCCAAAAGTGGGTAGCTTTCCATACATTCATTATAAAGTTTCTCTAAGAATTGTTAAAGTATAATAAAATTTGATGTCATATTTGTATCTTTTCCAGAGTTTAAAAAAATGAAGTTAATAGTTCAGCATACCTTGATTCAATCTTAAAGCCTGATCAATGCAAGGGTGGGGGATGGTGGTCATGCAAAACCCACTGATGGGATTCATAAAAAATAGCACAGCATATGATATTACAAATAAAAACAGGGCACAGCTATGTTGATTTGACTCTAATCTTTGTCTGAAATCCATGTGGCTAGGAAATTTGTGAACCAGGATATCTTAACACCCCAGAAAGACCATGGGAAAAATAAAAAGTTTTATTTAAGAATCTTAAAGACAACTGGAAGAGGCTACTCTTCTGTGCAAACTTCCCAGGGTGAGATAAATGAGGGCAGTAACGTGTTCTCATATTCAAGGGGCTTTTGTCAAGGATAGTTTTCAATTCATGCATTTAAAGAAGAAATTAGAGAACTGTCTTTTATGAATTTGTATATTTTCTAGTGTAGTCTAG
Source organism: Acomys minous (assembly GCF_964271855.1). Classification (NCBI taxonomy): domain Eukaryota; kingdom Metazoa; phylum Chordata; class Mammalia; order Rodentia; family Muridae; genus Acomys; species Acomys minous. The sequence goes on from NC_140496.1 coordinate 24,433,273, forward strand.
GTACTCTGGACCTTTTATTTTTCTTTTTTCTTTTTAAAAAATTAAGTTATTTATTTACTTTACATCCTGAGCAACTTCCCCTCCTTCTCTCCTCCTAGCCCCTCCCTCTCCCCTACTCTTCCCCCATTCCTCCTCCCCTTCTTCTCAGAAAACGGGAGTCCTCCCATGGATATCAGCCAGCCTTGATGTATCAAGTAGCGGTAATATTGGGGACATTTTCTTCTGTTGAGGCTAGACAAGGCAACCCAGTTAGGGGAAGGGAATCCAAGGGCAGACACTGCAGTCAGAGACAGCCCCTGCTCCCGCTTTTGGAGTCACACATGAAAGCCCAGTGGCACAACTGTTACAGGGGGCACTCTGGAACTTTTAACCAATAGCAAGCCCCTCCCAATTTTGGTGGCTCCGGAAGATGGTCCTTTTTTTTTTTTTGTTCTCACAATGAAGTTGTTTGTGTGGTGTGGGTGGTTCTTTTGGGGTGGGATAGTTTGCTTGATCTCAACAGATCCACTCATGCATCTGTGATCAGCTTGCTTGGTGGCTGGTGACTAATTGATCAGGGAGGCACACTGCAGTGTCTCGCATCTGGCTACACATGAATTGAAATGCTGATATGGTTTGAGTAGAAAATGTCAGGTAGAGGCTCATGTGTTTAAGCACTTGGCTTTCAGGTGGTGGTTCTCTTTCGTTTGAGGCTGTTCAACTTTTGGGGAAGGAGTCATGGCTTGTAAAGATGGGTCACAAGAAGTAGGTATTGTGAGCATGTGTGAGCATATGTGCACGTGTTGTATATTCACAAGCGTGTACAGATGTCAATGCATGTTTATGTATGTATGTCTGGAGGGGCCAGAGCTTGGTTTCAGGTGTCTTCCTCACCCCCTCTCTACCTTATGATTTGTTACAAGGTATCTTCCCAGCTTCTACGGTTATGTTCAGTTCTTGCTTCAGGCTCAAACCCACTGGTTTCTAACCTACCAAGATGTGAGGTAGCTACAGACTCCTCCCACCACTCACTGAGCCACATCAGCCTCCATACCGGGATAAACTCATCCTTTGTTGAGCTGCGTTTGCCAGGGCTTTGGTCAAGGCAATGAGAAGAGATAACTAACACAGACGCCTTGTGCTGTGGTCCTCCTGCAGGCTAGACTGGACATATTTTCATAGTAGTCTCTATTTATCTTAGCAGAGTTGCTTGAGGCTCCGAGGCTTACTTTAGACCTTTTTAAACAGTTGGAGAGGAGGAGTCCAGCATTCATTCAGCATCCATTCATCTGTAGAGAGATATTTAAAACTATGAAACTGTTGATCACGGAATATGAGCATGAATAGAAAACAGAGTCTCAGAAATGGGCCCAAGTTTAAGTGTTGGAGAAATCTTCCTCTCTCTGTCTCTCTCTCTGTCTCTCTCTGTCTCTCTGTCTCTCTCTCTGTCTCTCTCTCTCTCTCTCTCTCTCTCTCTCTCTCTCTCTTTCTCTTTGTTTCTCTCTCTCCTCCTCCTTCTCTCTCTGTATTCACGTGTGAAGGAATGAAGTCAAGAATGAGGTAATAGTCCAGGGGAAAACAGTGCTAGAGTTGAGTTACACATGGCAAGGATGAGTTGGAGCGACACTTAGATGTCTATGGATCTTTACTCATTACTGTAGATGGAGCTTCCCAAGGCCAGGTCCTCTAAGAGTCACCAAATGCCTCAGCCTCCTCACCTCTCCCGAAGATTCGATTCTAAATAATAATTTCTACAGCGTCATTAACTGTGCCTGACAGAGGTGGTCAACTGGGTTCTACTTATTGTACCTGCACTCAAAGACTCAAAGAGCAGGATCAGAGGGCTGCATGTAGCATTTATATCAGGTACTTGGACAAGAGGAATTCTTGCGAATAATAAAGGCGAAAAAACAAAAGCTAAGAGAAATTACAATTTTTCCATTAATATATTACTTTTAAAAAGCTTTTAAACATGTAATAAGCAGGAAAAGATGCACAGTGAACATCCAAACACCCACAACCTAGATATTATAATTCATGGACCTAGATTTTATTAAGTACTTATATGTATATAGATATATGCATTATCTATCTGTCTGTCTGTCTGTCTGTCTGTCTATCTATCTGTCTGTCTATCTATCTATCTATCTATCTATCTATCTATCTAATCTGTCCGAATTTGTGTTGATTCAATTCATGTTATTCTCTTTTAATGTAAAGGAACAGAAAAATGGAACAGAATTAAAAGCTGAAGGGAGTTAAGTACTATAAGGCCTGACAGTGTGTAGTATGTGTGTATGTGGTGGGGGAGGAGATATAAAGAGAGAATGATGACAGCACAATTCTATGCTGATGGGAATGATTCAATAATAAAGGTGATATTAATGATAGCAGAAAAATTAAGCCATGTGTGGTGGCACATACCTTTTAATCCCAGCACTCAGGAGGTAGAGGCAGGCAGATCACCGTGAGTTCAAGGCCAGCCTGGTCTACAAAGCGAGTCCAGGACAGCCAAGGCTACACAGAGAAAACCTATTTCGAAAAACCAAAAAATAAAAAATAAAAAATAAAAAAAGAAAAAAAGAAAAAGAAAAATTAGTATTTGGGAAACTGTTTGTTTGGGTAGAAAAACATATGAGTATGTTGTTTATGCACAGAGGAACAAGCTTGGGATACATGGATGGTTCAAACTACAGGGTCTGGTGTATAACAGTGTCTATTACAATGCAGACACCCATAGTCAAACAACAGGGGAAGCCTAGGGAGTTTTGTGGAAGACTGGCAGGAAGGAGAGAGGGAGCTGGAGGGGTCAAAGACACTGTAAGAAGACCTGCAGAGTAAACTGACCTGGGCCCATGGGGCCTCACAGAGTCTCAACCACCAACCAAAGAGCACGCATGGGCTGGGCCTAGACCCCCCCGACACATCTGTAGCAGATGTACAGCTTGGTCAAAGTATGGATCCCCCGCAACAATGGGAGTCGGGGCTGTATCTGACTCCGGATCCCTTTCCCGTAGCTGGGCTGCCTTGTCAGGCCTCAGTGGGAGAGGATGTGCTTAGTCCTGCTAAGACTTGAGGTAACAGGGTAGGCTGGTACTTCTTGGGGGCTTTCTCTTTTCTAAGAAGGAGAGGAGGAATAAGGAGGGGGGGGCATGAGTAGGGGACTGGGAGGAGAGGAGGAAGGGGATTGAGTTAAGGCTGTAAAGTGTTAAAATTAAAAAAAAAATGTCTGTTACAAGGTCTTTGCAGTTATAGTTGGAGACTGGAGCTATTGGCATGAGGTCCAGCACAACCACATTTGCTCTGGACCTGACTTCTGTTTCTAGTGTTTTTGTGGTCATCCTTCTGAAAAACTCTGGGAGAGTCTCATAACCAACTTCCCAGGTCTTCTGGGAGCAAACTGCAAAATGTGCATAATGGTGAACATTAGAATTATAGGGAGCTTGGGAAATTATTCACTAAGGGTGTTGGCTTTGTTGTGATTTATTATTATTATTATTATTATTATTATTATTATTATTATTATTATTATTATTATTATTATCCACATTTTCCCAGATGAACAGCGGGCTGTGACAACTATGTTCCTGAACTGCATAATATCTTTTCTCTGTCTGGAAACTTTGAGATGCTGGGTGAAGAACTCAGGTCTTCACCAGCATTGTCAGTCACCCTTAGTATTTAGCTGTAAGCTTGAATGCATTCTTCTGAAATTTAGGAACTCAATTTCTTTTTTTCCTTTTTATTTTTGGTGTTGAAGTTGGAACTGTACCCTTGAACCATACCCTTAGTCCGCATTTCCCTTTCGTTTTTAGATAAGGTCCCAGTAAATTTCCTAGACAGGCTATAAACTGTAATCCAAGTAGAACTTGGGATCACATTCTTCTTGTGTCAGCCTCCTGAGTAGCTGGAGTTCAAGGCTTGTACTACCGGGGCAGGTCGTGTATTAGAAACTTAACTCTGTAATGAGAGCGTGTTGGGAGGTGGGCTGTTGTAGTCATGGGGATGGAGGGCACAGGAATGGGTTAATACCTTTCTCATAGAAATGCATCAACTGAGCTGGGCGTGGTGGCACACACCTTTAATCTCAGCACTTGGGAGGCAGAGGCAGGTGGATCTTTGTGAGTTTGAGGATAGCCTGCTCTACAAAGTGAGTACAGGACAGCCAGGGCTATTACGCAGAGAAATGCCAAAGGGGCATGGGGGAAGAAAGGTATCAACTATTGCAGAAGTTCACCCTCTCTTCTCTCTATTTTTTTGTGTTTGCTTGCCCTTCAGACTTCCACCATATTGTCAAGCAGCCCGAGGTCCTCCTTAGATATAATCTTTCAAACTTGGACATTTTAGTTTCCAGAACCAAGAGGCTTAAAAAGTTCTTTTCATTGGTAGTCTATTCTCACGTATTCTGTTATAGCAACAAAAATGCATTAAGGAAGCCGTTGGGCTATACTGCAAGGCAGGGAACTTTAAAGGTATTACAGAAGAACCGAGTCCACTTCCTGCACCTGTGGATGATGCTTTTGGACAGCAACTGTCATGTCTTCCCTTCCCTGTCGTCCTTCCTCTCAGCCACAGAGCAGTGTCTAAGGCTTATAATTCATTATTGACTGTGTTTAGCTCCTGTTTATTCTAGCAGATGCTGACTTTTGATACCAACGTGTCTTTGTTCTTTTTTTTTTTTTAAACAGCATTCCACACCTCCTTCCAGTGCTTGGAGTTATTTATGCCTTCAGAGAATATTGGTGGCTGACCTGCCACAAGTAACCACACATAGCAAAGAAAGACTGAAAAAAAAAAAAACCCAGCTATATTTAGTGCCACCTAATTAGAATTCACTATCTCCAATTCATTTTCCTTCCTTTAGGATGAGGTTTTAAATGAAACCTTAACCTCTCTACATTTGCATTTATTTAGATGGGGAAGCTTAAGGGCTTGGAATCACGTGGCTTGGATGGGACCTGCATTTTTGTCGAGATCCCACACCACTATAGCCACATACTTTCATCTTTACACTCAAGATAGTGTTTTCCCTGCAAGCGCTGCTGGGGAACAGAGAGGTCATGTATGCAGATAACCTTAGCACTATGCCTAGAAAACAGTAACACTCTTGGGATATGAACACAGCAGATCAATGATGAGATGATGCAACGATGAAACTAAGTAGGCAGCCGTAGATGGTTCCAAGTGCTTCCTATGTTCCAGGCGTGGTGTTCTGAGTCCCTCACGGGTTATCCAATGCAGAAAAAGAGATGAGAGGACACTGTCTTTTCTCTGAATGCTTCTTCCCGCTAGTGAAGTGTACACATTAACCCCCAATCAAACCAGGCCTACAATCTTTGTTTCAGTAATGCAGTTAAAAGAATCGTCTTCCAGTTCATTTTAAAAAACCATGACTTATTATTCACGTGATTTTCATTATTGTTTTAGTTGTCCCAATTTATGGGGTACAGTGAGGTAATTTGGTCCATGGATACAATGTATACTACCTAAACGAGGAGGACTTGTGACAGAAGCTGGTCATATAACACAGGGTCCCCAAAACAGCCTTGCAGAGAATGCCCTTGCTGGGAGCAGCCAATGCCAGAAGAGAGCTCTGCCAGCTGGTCCCCACTGTCTTCTAAATGAGCACTTCTGCCTGAGGGCACACAGGTCTCAAGCCTGAACCTGAGAGGAGGCCCCTGCATACCTGGTCAACTGGACAGGCCAACTTCTCTTCTTTCTTATATCTCACCCCAGTTTCTGCCATAAGTCATTAAAAAAAAAAAGACCCAAACTAGCTGGGTACTGTCCTACTTCCTGCCTCTCCCTGCTCTAATAAAATACTTCCTCCTAAAACTCACTCCTTGTGGTCCAAGAATTTAAGTCTCTGAATTTGCAAGACAAGAACGTCTCCCACCGCAAGCCACGAGCTCAGGGTGGCTTTGGTATAGCCTTTGAGCTTCCAGGAATCTGAGTCTCCAAAATGACTCTCCTTCTCAAAGATGCCCCCAGTAGTCCCGTATCAAAACGAGTAGTCAGTATCACCTTAAAGAGGTTGAGAAATTATTTTATGAGCATGCGGTAATTGAGCACATTTATGAGATACAGTGTGATATGTTAATATACCCAAATCATTCAGAAATTATTGAATGACTTCCTAGCAGGCTTGACAAAACAAAACAGGAAACCCGATAAAGTCTGAAGTTCAGCCACAAATAGCATAATTTTGGTATGAATATGACCCATGAAATATTTGAAAAAAACCCCCACTTTATTCAAATATTTTGTTTTTCTGAAATTCAAAGTTAGCTTGAAGTCTTGCGTTTTTATTTCCTAAATCTGTTACGCCTCATCTAGACGGAATACAATGCTCCCTGTGTCGTGCGTATGCTTGTGCCAATGGCAACAAAATCTTGACCTTAATGTTTGAGGTAGGTATGCATGACTAAAGGCCACCTCCTGAGAGGCTGGGCATCCAGAGTTCTGGCGTTTCCCTAACGGTTAGACATCACACACATGTGACCCCTGTCCCACTTTTGTGTTATAATCTCTAGTCTGACAGTCTTATAGCTTCCTTAGACTTCAGTGAAGTTTAATGTCTTCTGGATTATTACAGTTCCACTGGAGACCTGCAAGCTACGCCAGCCACACTCCTTCTTCCCATCTTTCTGGCAGAGCATCTGTAACATAGTAAGTGGTCGATCTGTCCTCCAATCTACACAGACTATCGCTCTAATTTCTTGTGCATTTGTCATTGCATTCCCAGTTCTTCAATCTCTCAATAAAATTTCAATGAACACCTACCAAGAGACCTATCCACTTCCAGGCAGAAAGTTTCAGGTATAGTTTCTGAGTTTGAATGGTAGGAGTAGTTACTAGGAATATAGAAGTTTATTTTAGCTGTTGGATACTGACGAAGACAGGCTATTTGTTTGTTTGTTTGTTTATTTATTTATTTATTTATTTATTTAACATCCTAATTGCAGCCGGCCTCCTGTCTTCCCAGTCCCCAATCCCACACTCTCCCCAATTCTTCCCTTTTCTTTTCCTCAGAGAAGGCTGAGCTCCCCCAAGGGTACCAATCTATACTGGCACATTAAGTCTCGCTAGAACTAGGTGTGTCCTCTCCAACTGAGGCCAGACAGGCTGCTTGGTCAGAGGAATGGGCTCCAAAGGGAGACATCAGAGTCAGAGATTGCCCCCTCTCCATTTGTTGGGGGATCCACATGAAGACCAAGCTGTGAAACTGCTACATGTGTGCAATTCTTTACAGACCTTGAAAGAACAATTCTTAACTTCATATAGAAAATCAAACAAACAAAAAAATCCAGAATAGCTAAAACAATCCTGCTCAATAAAAGAACTTCTGGAGGCATCACTTTCCCTGATTTAAAGCTACACTACAGAGTAATGCATGGTATTGGCATAGAAACAAACTGGTTGGCCAATGGAATTGAATTGAAGACCCAGAAAAAGAACCACACACCTACAGACACTTGATTTTTGACAGAGAAGCCAAAACCATACAATGGAAAAAAAAGATAGCATCTTCAATAAATGGTGCTGGTCTAACTGGATGTCTGCATGTGGAAGAATGTACATGATCCATGTTTATCACGCTGCTCAAAACTCAAGTCCAAGTGGATCAAAGACCTCAACATAAAACCAGACAAACTAATCTAATAGAGGAAAAAATGAGGAACAGCCTTCAACTCATTGGCACAGATGACAGCTTCCTGAACAGGACACCGATAGCTCAGGCACTAAGATCAACAATTAATAAATGGGTCCTCATGAAACTGAAAAGTTTCTATAAGGCAAAGGGCACTCACTCTCAATAGGACAAAATAGCAGCCAACAGAGAGAACTCAAGAAGTTAGACACCAACACACGAAATAACCCAATTAAAAATAAAGTAAAAGATAAACAGAGAATTTTCAACAGGCATCTCTAATGGCCTAGAAGCACTTAAAGAAATGTTCAACATCCGTAGTCATCAGGGAAATGCAAATAAAAAGGCCCTGAGATTCCATCTTGTACCTGCAGGTTGGCTGTGATCAAATACTCAAGTGACAACACATGTTGGCCAGGCTGTAGACAAATGGGAACACTCCTCCATTGATGGTGGAAGTGAAGACTTGTAAAGCCACTGCGGAAATCAATCTGGCGGTTTCTCAGAAAATTGGGAATAGTTCTACCTCAAGAGCCAGCTATACACCTCCTGAGTATAATCAAAGATGCTCCACTATACCACAAGGGTTTTAAGTCTTTATTTCTCTGTGCTTCAGTTTAACGGAGATAATTGTACCATTCTTAAATAATTACTTTGAATATATATATATATATATATTATGGCTGTCTATTTTTCTGTATCTATAGTGCATGTGTGGCATGCATATTTGTGTCAGCTGGTAAGCATTAGATTTATTAGATAACCATTAATTCCTTTTCCTTTTGTGATGACTAGTTGTATGTTGGCTTGAGTCATTTTGGAAAAGGAAACCTCAGTTTAGAAAATGCCTCATTTGACTGGCCCATGAGCAAGTCTATGGGACATTTTCTTGATTGATGATAGATGAAATGGACTCAGCCCACTATGGGAGGTGTCACCCCCCTAGGCAGACAGGTGGTCCTGGGTGTTATGAGAAAGCAGGCTGAGGAAGCCATGAAGCAAGCAAACAGCAGTCCATGGCCTCAGCATCAGTTCCTACCTCCAGGCTCCCACCTTGAGTACCTGCCATGACATCCATGGATGATGGGCTGACTTTCCCCCAAATTGTTTTTGGTTGTGGTGTTTTACTCCAGCATTAGAAACCCTAACTATTGTATTAGAAAGCTGTGGCTGCTTCAGCTTTGTTTTCGTTTTTCTCTGTTTTCATAAAGAAGCCTTGACCAGGAGGGCTTGTGAAAGCACATTGAATTTATTTACTTATTTTTAGGATAAACTTTGCAGAATGCATGCCCTTGACAGCTGAGGGGCTTGATCAGAGACTCAGACAAATATTGTCACTACTAGCTTTCAGAAGGTCTCTGAGCATAGGGTGATAATGATCTAATAAAATCTCTCCACCTTTCCCATGGAGTTCCCACGGTTTCAGACAGGCTTGCGGGGGCGGGGGGCAATGAACCCTTGCAGATGAATCTTGTTTATCATGGGGCACATGATGTGTGCAAGTCTGGAGTCAATTAAAACCCTGAGACTGAATGTCAAGAATGGGGAAATTTGTACCAATATTAGACTCCTTGCTCCTTGGGAGGGTGATTTTGACACTCTGAAGGATCGCTAGGGAGTTAATAATAACATCTTCTAACACATTGCTTTTGTATTTCGAGCTCACTGCTTTTTTTAAAGGAGTTCAAAGTCATTCCCCAGTTATATGCCTTCAGGATGAGACTAGGTATGAAATGCAAACCCCAGGGTAAAATAATGGTTTGGCTGAGAATATATATATATATATCCCAAAATCAGAGGATGCCAAAAGTAAAGCCTTGCTAGCTCCTTTTTTCCCCCTTTGGTTTATATGCATTGGGCGTCCCTGGGAAGTGACAGCTCACTTATGAAGTGTGTATAGCATGGACACATTCAAATTTCTGTGGGGACATGGTCTCTTCAATTCTCCTTGGCTGAACTGATGCCCAATGCACTTGATTCCACGTAGAGTATAGGACTCTTAGCACAGATTGAAAACCTGAAGCTGTAAAATTCCACTTGTGGAAATTTCCTTATCTTACAAGTTTCCGCACGCAGAGCAAGGGCACATTGGTTCCCAAACCATGATGGAGGAGGAGCCTTTGAAAAACCACCACAGAAGAGCATAGCTGGAAACCAACCCAGGGCTGGGGTTTCCTTGCCTTCCCTTTCTCCGTCAGAGAGCCCAATATCAGAGATTTCTCAGGTATTTTTCAGAGCTCTGCAGCAAAACCTCGATTTGTAAAATTGGACGCATTCGTTTCAGACCTACTCATTCTAATGACAGTTCAGTTTAGTATGGCTTTTCTATTTAAAGGAGAATGTCTCTTAGATCTCCAGTTCAGAGCTTTCTGTTCCTGCAGGAATAACTATAGGCCCAAGGCACTAAGAATTAGACAGTTGAAACAAGAAGCGTGAACACATGAGCCGAACAGCAGATTGAGCCAGCTCAGACAGAAGACAGAGGGCATTTCATAGGATTGAAGAATCCAGTATGCCTTAGATATCCACCTATATCTAATGGTACCTTAGATATCAATCAGAATCCATGGCCGGGTAGTTAAACACACACAATACACTATATGGGGACGTTGTTAAAGGAAATTCTAGAAGCCCTTGGGGTGAGATGCAATGGAGCGAGTGGTTTAACTGCTTTTAAGATGGTATGGATCAGACTGACATCAGACTTCTCAGGCAAAAGAGGTGACAGAGGAGCAATATTCCAAATGTGTGGAAAGAAATTAACCTAATTTTCAAATTTCCATGCCTAATAAAGTACAATGTAAGTTTCAGAGCAAAACCAACAGATTTTCTAATTTTCAAAAAAAAATTTTGCCATGATGATTTCTTTTCATAAGAGTTACATGCAATAAAAATTAATGTGAAGTAGAAATAGGCTCAAGAAACAGTGGGAAGCAAGTAAAAATTTTTTAAATCCTATTTTTTAATTTTTAGTGTGTTCAGTTTTAAAATTAGCATTTTGAACTAAAACACCTCAGCAGGTCCTGATATGTAATATGTGGGGACTGGGGAAAAGGGCTGAAGGAATTTAAAATGTGGTGGTTCTTTCATCGTCTGGATGATATAAATGCTGATTGTCTACAAAATTGCTCAGAGTGACGCAGGTATAAGTACATTCATCAAAAACATAAGTGAATTGAGAACAATAGGTCTGTTGTCCCCAAACCCACTGGAGACTCCGTCCAGGGAGAAGACAGCAGAGGAATCCCAACCAATGAAAGTCAGGGACAGAATGAAGGATCCAAAAGTCACAGGATGAACAACAAATAGAGTTTTAGCAGACACCAGTCCAGAGTTGAGCAGTGGCTACAGTGCTGTAATGGGTTCATTTTACTTACTAAAACCCAATGGTTCTTAGACATAATGCTACCCTGTCCTACCAGGACTTAGGATGGAAGTTGTAAATGATACAGTAAAGGTGAGCTGGTACTAAAGGAATGGAAATGCTCCCATAGATCAGAGATCAGAGCACATAAGAAAGAGTCAAAGGGTGATCTTCTCTAGCACAGATGAGGGAAAGCACTTCAGGGTGTGTAACACTTTTGAAATCTATTCTGGATGAAAGTTGGCAATAATGTAATACTTTTATTGACTTGACTGCTTTTGCATTAAAAAAAGATGTGTACTGCACTTGGGAAAGTTTGAGGTGGATAGGTCAGACAGGAATCAGGAAGCAGGATCAAGGGATCCATGCGCGAAAGACTGAATCCCTGGACCACGCTGTCACAGTAGTGACAGTTATTACTAAGTTTTAAGAAAATAGAATCAGCACTTGAGAGTGTGGGAGGGACTGGAACCTGACACGAGGGTTTATCAAACGAGTGGTTGGAAGGACTTCATCAATGTGGGAGACTCGGGGAGGAAAACACAGGGAGCAGAGAGAGGACAGACTTGGATCTTGATGTACTTGGGATCTTCATCCATCACTGGGTTTTGATGTAGAGCATCATATTGAAGAAAGAGCATCATAAGAGAATTTGCACTAAAGGCCTGGCCGTCCTCAGAGGAAGCAGTTGTAACGTTGTCTAGAACTATCATATATAAGAAGTTAGAAGTCAGCTATAGGTCCTATCTCCTTATGTTTATTTTATTTTTATTTATTTGTTTATTTATTTATTTTGGTTTTTCGAGACAGGGTCTCTCTGTGTACTCTTGGCTGTCCTGGACTCACTTTGTAGACCAGGCTGGATAGTGGAGAGAGCCGGTTAATGAAACTAATCACATCGTCATGAAGGCAGGCAGGAACTTTGGAAGCTTGACAAAGTACCAATGATTGCCTCCCTCATCCTATGTCTCCGAATTCTTATGCCTTTATGGTTATATTGGGCAGTGGAGACACAAGAAGCAGTGGGAATTTCCCCCTTTCCCCTAGTTGTAAATAAAACCCTAGCAATAAGTGTTTATAAAAATCAAGACTCCTTTTATTGCTGCCCGAGGAAAAGCAGCACCATAGACAAATGGTTCCAAACTATTTTCATACTCAGTCATCTACTTGAATGTAACAACGACCTCATCGATTATAAGTGATAGCCTTTTCTGCACTTTTCCAAGCAAAGAACAGGCTTCTTTATCATGACACACTTCCAACTGCCCCTGGAAGTAGAGATGCAGCCATCACAGCATGGTTTGCTTGAGAATTCCCAAGAACACAGGCTGTAGCAGCAACCCCGAGACAGTTCTAGCTCTCTTTAAGCTGTTGAAGTGTTTCCTAGGTTGAAAGGTTTCTTCTTCCCAAGGCACCATACATCCTGGCAAGCACTCGCATGTGTTCATCTCACTGGACTCAATTCCTGTTACTTTCTAAGTCAAACTATAATTTCAGCTCTGTTGAGGAAGTTTGGGTAGAGACGCCATTTACAGTCTCTGGCTTCATTGTGCTGTTTTGAAACTTCTTTAAATGGAAAGGATTCCAGGAGGAGGTGTGTTTTGAGGCACAGTTCAGAGATTAAAGGTTTTTACTTAGGATAGCATCCTACCCTCATGGAGACCTGGATGCCCCCTCTCCTAGGCTCCCCTCAAAATTATGGAAATACTTCCATAATCATCCATTTAAACAAATGCTTGTGCCTTTCCTTTTGGCATAAATGAGTGCAAATAGTATAACAGAATAGGTGGGAAAATCAGGTTTTATCCTAATTATCAGTCAGGCTTGCTGTTTTCATTATGATGTTTACATGTTTACTGATTTGAATATGGTACTGAAAAGAAAATCTTAGTATGTGAAGTAACATGGGTGGAATTCAATAGCCTGTTTGAATAATGAGTTAAGGAATGTGAGGGAGAGATGGGTGTTCTCTGTAATTATAATAAGTAGCAGGGCTGGGAAAGCAGGTGCAGAAAAAAGGGAAGAGCTCTGACTTCTAATTCATTTCTTTCTTCCTTCTTTCTTTTTTTTCTTCCTTCCTTTCTTTTTCTTTTTTTAATGTATGAGTGCTCTATCTGCATGTACACCTGCGGGCCATCAGATTCTAGTGAGCCACCATGTGGTTGCTGTGAATTGAACTCATAACCTTTTGAGTTTTCTTTTAAAATATTTTATTAGTTAATTCACACATGCTTGCACGTGTGTGTGTGTGTGTGTGTGTGTGTGTGTGTGTGTGTGTGTGTGCGCGCGCGCGCATTTGTGCTTGTCTGGCTGGATGAATGTGTCTGTGTACGGAGGTACCTGCAGAGGTCAGAAGAGGGCAACAGACCTTCCTCAAGCTTGAGTTAGGTAGTGAGACACAATTTGGGTGCTGTGAAGAGACACCCGTATGAGTGCTGTGAACCAAATACAGGTCCTCTGGAAGAGCAGTTGTGTTCTTAACTACTGAACCATCTCACCATGCCCAACTGTCTAGTTCTTTTGAGGAAACAACTGTATTTTTATGTCTTGAGAGTCAGAGAGCTTCTGCACAAGGCAAAAGGATTAAGGAATCGAGTCTGGAATACCAATGTCCTTCAATGTGAATGCAAATGAATGAGGACGTGCTCCATTGGGGAGAACATCAGCGGATTGTCCACGAGATGTTGAGCCTTTTCTGTGAGCCAGATGTGCACACCACAGTTTCTCAGAGGGTGGAGAGTCAGGGATACGTCACTGGTGTCACTGGTTGTATGCTTACCTGATCCTTTATTCTCCACTGCAGTAAGAGGTTCAGTCTTCTCTACATGGGAAAACTTCCAAAAGGAAGGGGAACTGATGGGCAGGGAGGTGGACCTAACAAATCCTGGACTTTTATCCGAAGCTATTTACTCTATCCTAAGCATTGCGTACAGGCATGGCAGGACCAACATTGACTATTAAAGCATCCCTAGGCGAGGAGCTTTCCTGGTATTCCATAACAGGCAAGGGAATGGAGACTTACAGAACCCCGCCAATGTGCCAATGGAGATAGACATATCTGTCAAGATATGTAATTCTAGAAGTTCAATTTGGAGGACTGGAAAGATGATTCGGCTTACTGCTCTTTCAGTGGACACTAATTCAATTTACAGCAGCCACATTTGGTGGCTTGCAACTCTCTGTAACTCCAAACACATACTTAAAAATATTAAAAATAAGTATTAAGCCAGATGTGGTGGTGAATGCCTTTAATCTCAGCACATGGGAAGCAGATGCAGGTGGATTGCTGTGAGTTCGAGGCTAGCCTGGTCTATAAAATGAGTCTAGGGCAGTCAAGGCTACACCAAGAAACCCTGTCTCAAAATACAAAAAAAAAAAAAAAGGTATCAAAATGTTTTATCTGTATTGTTGAGGAATAAGCTTTTCTAAATATCTCATCAGCCCCAGGGATCTGAAATGAGAACTGGGGTCATCTTGAGGAATTGGGGTGAGCAGGTAATGGTTGGGGATGGTATTGGGAGTTAAACAAAGACCAAGAGTCCGTTGGGAAGAAAGAACAAGTACTCTAGACAAATGCTAAAGCCTTGGGTACCAACAGCATAGCTTTTATTAAAAATTCTCAATTTAGGAACTCTGGGGTGGACAGGTAATAGTAGAGGGCAGTGATTTTCTGTAGAGCCATAAGTAAGACTCCTCCAGGCTAAAAGAGCAAGTATTGCAGCCAAACATTGACACCTGGGGACAAAGGATTTGCCCAGCTTTTTATACAACATTTTAGTGCATTTCTGAAATGTTGTAAACTCTATTGTGAAGGTTCGGTACAGGATGGATTATTCCACTGTGAGAACTAGGAAAGCCCTAGGGAAATGAAGAATGAAGCATCTTGTAGCTCAGGGACAACTCAGAATAGAGTAGGGGTCTGGAGATGGTAAAGAAAAGCATTTCATAGATAGACTAAAGCAATCTTTAATCAGTAAGACTGAACCGTGTGTCCCAACCTGAGCTGGCACTACTGCTGCTACTATTGATCTTGGATGAATCAGGTGATATGTGTGTGTGTGTGTGTGTGTGTGTGTGTGTGTGTCCCCGTGTGTCTCTCTGTGTGTCTCTATACATACATACATACATACATACATACATACATACATACATACATTACAATACAATAGGGACCATAATACTAGTCTTACGTGACTGCATGGAAGAGGCCTTGAAGATTCTATGGGTGGGAAATATATGTGTGTGTGTGTATGTATGTATATATATATATACATATACATATACATATACATATATTTCCATGTTTTCCTACTTTTCTTCCTGAAAAGAATCATGCTAACTGATAGAGCAGAGAAAGAGGAACATATTGCATACTTCATTGTAGTCTAGAAGTCTTCTTTCAGAGACACCTGATTGATATCATTAACAACATCCAGGACTATCTAGGAAAATAAGTACAGGATGCTGGCACTTGTCAAGGGTTAAATATGTATGTATGTATGTATGTATATGAAAAATCCTTTTCTATGGATTAGTATTCCCTCATTATTCACAGTCCTGGGGTGGCTTATGACACACCAAGACCCTATTCAGTTGTAAGGGAAAATACAGATAAACACGTGAAACATTAGCTAGTTAAACACACAGACCCTTTTATGCAGGGAAGAGAGTGAGTGGCAATGCCCAGGGGAAGAAAGAAGGAGCTTCTGCTGGCCCTTTCCTGGGTCAGAGCCTGGCTTCGCTGAGTACCTCACAGCTGCTGCCACTGGGCAAAGCGATTTGTCAACTTTATACCTTTCTGCTTTATGGTCTGGTGACTTAATAGGATTCGACCTTCCCTGGATTCCATTTCAGTTGGGTCAGACACCACACTTCAAATTAAAACCTGGGCTCTGAGACAGGAGCTGAGAAGCTGCTGCGGTTGCTGCGGCTGCTGCAGGTGTGTGTGTGTGTGTGTGTGTGTGTGTGTGTGTGTGTGTGTATTCAGTGGGATCTGTGACTTCAGATGGCCTCCAAATTGGTGTCATCAATCTCTATATTCATGCTATAACTCACTTGAGCCCTAAATCTCTCCCTACCATCTTATCTTCCCCAGAATTTGTTGTGAACCTCGAAGTGTAATGTGATACTATCACCCATTTACCTACTGGGAAGAGACCTCGGATTTCCTGCAGTGGTGGAGTGGAATGTAGTTCACTGCGAAGGGATATGGCAATTACAGAAACTTCTTCAAGTGACTTCAGAGAGAAAATGATCCCCAACTACGGGAACATTTGACAGAGTACAAGGTAAGAGACCATACACCTTATTCTTTTTCTGAAATCTCTTACCTTATTTTTAGATGTTGCTTTTTATGCTTTGAGATGTGCTGTAACCAGACTGTCCTTGAACTTGCTACGTAGCCAAGGATGGCTTCAAACTCCTGATTTTCTTGGCTTCGCTTCTCCATCTCCCACGTGATGTTGTAACACCACTGCCTAGTCATCCATGGCTACCTGAGAAGACAGGCATCCAGCTGTGCACTCCTGGAATGTGCAGTCTTAACAGTGCTTGCCTCATGGTAACAAGTCCAGGCCTAGAGTGGGGTGGACACACACACACTGGAGAGCGTGCCACATTTTGTAAGGGAGGTGGCAGGACTTTCAGCATTTACATGTTTCTCTGTTTCTCGGCTATTATCCTTGGAGATTCCAGCTTTATTTTTATTATGCCACTGAAAATTAAGGGGAAGGCCCCCATGTCTGTTTTCAAGACTCTGTGTATGTATATAGGGCTCACAGTCATCCTTGAGGTTAGCTTAGACATGGAGGCTGGAGTTGCTGAGTAGTTTCTTCAGAGAGGATGGGTACCAGATGGGTGACTAGCTGTTTCCCTCTAAAGTTCAGTTACTCGTCTCCTAATTGACATTTTCTCTCTTTGCTTTGGTAAATTGGGGTTGGGTTTTGTTTTCAAGGGGGCTTCTAAATTTGCATATTAAAACATGGTAGATTGACAGAAACATCTCTATCCCTTTTCTTGTTAGCCACCAATATGGCGTAATCAATGGGCATTTCTGTATGAGGAGACCCTAAAGTCTTGTTCCATCCTGCTCACAATAAGCACTGTGGTGCCCTGGTCATGCCTAGTTCATAAAACACATGGTTTGCATGTGGAAGAGGGGGTGCAAGGGGGGATGGGATGGCTTCCATTCACCCTCCTTATTGCAGAATTATTCTGTGGCAAGAAGGAAGGTCACCGTCACACCATTAGCACGAATCAGGTCAAACCTTTGTGACCAAGATGTGCTTCACACACCCTCCATTACTGCATGAGAAAAGAGATGCAGCCACACAGGATGGCAAGAAACCCCAGCAAACACCACCGAGCCGCAGTCTTTCCAGAAGTGGCTTTGTTATGACGCGCAATCGATAGGAATTGATTCGAATATGGGCTATTACTTGCCAGTGGGCTCGGTGTTAGGATCGGATGAATCTGGCTGAGATTTGGGAGGCTTTCTGGTAACTCCAAACCCTGCTCCTCCAGCTAGGACCTTCCCATCTCACCCCACCCCTGTGAAAAATACAGTGTGGATACTGCAGTAGCGTTTATGTATAAATGTGTGCTCCCTGGCTCATAGTCGACTAAAAATGTTGAATTTTGGAGTGGGAATCGGCTTTGGTGTATACTCACACAAGCAATCTGTGGCAAAGCCAGGTATTCTGGTTTTCTTTTAATTATTCGTGCCCTCTTCAATAAAACATAAAGATAATGATGAGGCATCTACCCAGTGCTGGGTACTCTGTCACATCCGGGAGAAACAAAGATGAAGATGCAGTTTTCTTTGTTAGATGCACAAGTAACACCCTGAAAGAACCTATGTTTTTTCCTAACTTCAGGATCAGGCATTGCACACACCAGAACATACGTCAAAAGGGAGGGTTTCTTTTCTTTGGCTCACTGCTACATCAAGGGGGCCTGATAGAGCCTGAGATCTGGTATGTGATGGGTGAAGATTTGTTGGATGTGAGCCCAGTAGACAACCCAGTAGGCAGTGAAGTAAGGGCTCATCTTGCCAAGCATGGTGACCTGATTTTGAGCCCTCAGAACCCACATGGAAGAAAGCTGGAAGTGGTGGCATGCATTTATGATCCCAGTGCAGGGCTGGCGGGGATAGATGGAGCCAAGAGCTAGCTCACTAGTCAGCCTTGTCTTAAACACCAAAGAAGACAGAACCTTGACTAACAAAAATTGAAGTTATCTTCTAACTTCCTCAGGCACACACAGATACATGCACCCCAGCACACGTGTTCATGTGTACACACACACACACACACACACACACACACACACACACACACACACACGCACACACAAGATTTGTTAGGTGAATGGTAGCCAGAGGGTTGCGTAACATGCTGCGCTCTCATCACGTCTACATGTGATCCTCTCTGCCAATAAAGTCACAAGAATTTGGGGAAAAGTTGAAGAATGGTTAGTTGGGACTTGGGTTTTGGAAAATTTTGAAAGGAAAGACTGGGGACTAGATGCCAGATGAAGGAGAAACCATCAGGGGTACTGATACTAGGATGTCAACACTGTTCCTCGTTAAAAATAAGACTAATAACATGAACCATCTAATGGAGGGAAGGTGTTCTGACATAAGATTTCAGAGACAGCAGCATACGCTCACGTGGCACCATTGGGCTGGGACTGGAGTAAGGCTGAGTGTTACGGCTGCAGGAGCATGTGATGGAGCAGACTGCTAACGTTTTGTGCCGGGAAACAGAGTGAGAGAGGCAGGTTTCAGTGATCTCCAGAGACTCACTGCTTTCTACTAGCACATTCAGCTAGGAGCTTTTGAGTCTATTACTCCGCTGATGACAATAGTGCCTTCGTGATCTCTCAATAGCATGGCTACCAGGAGACCTGGCTTTTCACACATGACACTTGTGGGTGAAAACTTCATATACGGCCCAAAGCACATGCCAAAGGCCCAGGAAGAGGATGATTTCAGACTTGTGTAAGATTAGGTTTCCAGCACAGACTGAGATACTAAAGGGAGAGTCTAGAGTTTTAGGGTATGAAGATTAGACCGTACTCTTCTGGCACTTGGGAAAACCAGAGGAGGCTTCTTGCTATAGTTAAGCCCTTCTGATTTTTTTTTTTTGAAGATTAGACAAAACTAAAGCAAGTTCCTTGCTGATGGCTCTGGTGTGTGCCTGCTCTGAAGTTGCACATGTTCCAGATGAGACCCTCAGAGGAGCGGAGCTAAATGTCTCAGTATGCTTGCCACAGATGTCGTCGGCTTTGGTGCCTCTGGTCCAACCTGGTTCCTCGGAATCCAACGAAACTCTGCATTCCTGTTGTGTCTGCAGGAGGCTTAAGGAAACACCAGATTTCAGGGAAGGACCAGGGGAGAGGTGGGTACAAATGATCTTTGCAGCAAGTGGGGGCAGGGATAGTGTTTTGGAGAGAGGAAAGAAAGATGAATATTCATAAGTTAAGCTTCTTGGGTTGGGCAAGGTAGGCTTGTGGGAAAAAAACCATCTGTAGATTTGGACTTGAGTTTAACTCAGATGTTGTTCCTCGATATCTAAATAATGTGGGTTTTTCTTAACCTGTCTTAGCCTTCAATTTTATTATCTGAGAAGATATCCACTGGATCCCTCCATGCTGTCATTATGAGATGAAATAGCCCCTACTAAATCCGGTCCATCTGCCTCCAGTGATGAACTTGATACGTTGGAGCATGCCAAGAGGAAGAACTGGTATTCCTGGCACTTAAAGGAGCTGATGTCCACTGCAGGATATTGACTATGGAGTGGAGACAGAGTCAATGAAAAGGTTTAGGTGTAGGTCAATGGATCCTTAGAGAACAGCCTGCATACTCTTCCTGTTGGCATGGGGGAAGAATCAGGCGAAGGTAGGAATTCGCAGAAAGTCACTAAAGATTTTGACCTTTGGAAATGGGGAACACAAATGGGCAAGAATCATCTCAGACAAGTGTTATTCCTCTGTGCATGCAGCACATAGAAGAGGTTGTGCAGAGGTTGGCGAAGAGGATTATGCAGAGATAGAGGAAGGTAGGTTGTAAAACTTCTCATATCCCAACACAGGGAACACAAACTTTTCTGAAATCCATAAAACCCCAGCCAAGAAGGGACAAGAAAAGAAAAGATACTGGCCTCCAGATTCCTTTCTTCTTTTCTTCCTTCTGTCGTGGAGGTAGCCATGTATTTGACTTCCAGAAAACACATTTTCAGTGGGAACTCCACTAGAAGCAGCCAGACTATGGAGAATGAGTCATGGAAGGCTCTTTCCCAGATCATCATATTTGTATTTTCTAAAATAATATATGTGGACAATTTCATATGTGTACACAGTGTACTATATGATCATATCTACCCTCAATTCCACATCTCACTCCCCTGAACATCTCTCCCAACCCATTTTTCCTCCCAGATCCATCATTTTCTCCTCTTCCTCTTCTTCCTCCTCTTTATCTCTTTCTTCCTTAATAATTACCCACTGAGTCCTACTTATGTTGCCCAAATTCACAGGGACAGCCATAAACCCTAAGAAAAACTGCTTCCCTTCCCCACTAGCCAACAACTTCAAAAAGCTTCTCGGCTAAGGGTGGAGTCTCATTACATTTTTTCCCCTCTTTCTTTTAAGTTAAAGTACAGTAAGTAGATGGCCTAGGCTGGTCTTGAAGTCACTATTTAGCTCAGGCTTGCCTCAAACTCACGGTCCACCCATTTTCCTCTTTCAAATGATTGGACTCCAGGCATATTACACCATACCTGGCTCTTCTCCATCATTTTTTTATGACAACAGAAATCTCTCCCTTTATCCATGACTGACTCCCTCACTTCTTACAAGTTTCTGGACCAGGCCACCCGTGTACCAGAACCCACATAATATGAGAGGGTACCTTCATACCTCTATAACCCCCTTAAGATAGCTGTTTTTGTGCTCCATCCTGAGAGGCTAGCCGGTATTTTCGGCCAGATCTTGCCTCCCAGAAGGCTGGGCCAGATTCCCAGTGGAAAGCCAATGCTGACATTTAATTTAAAAGCCAAGATGATACTGGGTGGTAGCTTGTGAAGCTACATCTCAACTCTCCTTGCAAGTAGAGCCTCTGTCTAAAGAGGATGGCAGCTCTTGGGGGTTTGACATACTTCTCTGATATCTTTTCTGACAGCGGAGGACACATGAGCAGTGAGACACCAATCTGTCTAAATAGAACAGTATTAACCTAGAAGTCCCGAAGAGCCCGTTATAAAGAAACAAGGATTAAATTGGACGACAGACTCATCCATTCAACACGTTTGCTAAATGCTTTCACTGTGGTTGTTGGGGGTGTGTGAAGACCAGTGAGGATCCTAACAAAGAATATAAATAAATAGAGTTGTGTCTCCTCTCTGCTGAAGATCCGTCCACATTCTTCCAGTTTACTTCAAATTACCTTAACATGGTGTGTGAAATCTCACGGCATCTTGCTTCAGCTTGAGGCTCCTTGCTTAGTTCATGTCCTCTATCCCACTGCTCTCTCAGTTCCTCTAAGAGATTCAAACCTGGATGCTCTTTCCGGTCCTAGGCCCTTACGTGTTCTTCTTTCTTGCTGAGTCCCATTATTTTGCTCTTCACGCAGCTGATACTTCTTGTCTTCCAGGTCCTAAAAAGCCTTTAGGGACTATTTCGGGTAATACTCATGTTCTTTTCTATGTTAAATATCCCATTTCATTCCTTCTGTAGCACAGATAACATCTAAACGTTATCTATTTATTCATTTGCACAAGACTTTGATTCACTTGATTATAAGCTGTATCCTGGTATTGATATTGAATTTGTTTTCTTGACACACACACACACACACACACACACACACACACACACACACACACACACCACACTATATGTATATATTCTACATGTGCTGGGTATAAAGAAGATGTATGATTTTTCAAAAAAATACATGTACATATGCATGAGTGTATGTGTGAACAGAGGCAGAAACTGCCTTCTCCTTGTCATGTGGTTTCTTGGAGCCTAGTCCTGAATTTTACTTTTGAACCCACAATACTGTGGACCTGAGGAGGGAGGCAGTATTTTAGAAGCCTGTAGAAGGTTCAGTTTGAACTTACTTAAGATGATGAGTTTCTTGAGACTCTATGGGATTGCACACTTC
The DNA here is from genome assembly GCF_964271855.1 of Acomys minous. Taxonomy (NCBI): domain Eukaryota; kingdom Metazoa; phylum Chordata; class Mammalia; order Rodentia; family Muridae; genus Acomys; species Acomys minous. The sequence goes on from NC_140496.1 coordinate 24,455,437, forward strand.
AGGCAAAGGGTATAAACAACACACCAGACTATATGAAGACATAACTGTTTATAATCTAGAAATGTTACATTTAATGCTGGGCTACACACATTTCATTTGTTGTTAGTGTGTAATTCCAACTCATAAATACAAACATTTACCATTGTAAACAAATAAAAAATAGCTTGAGTTTAGGCAAAGATGGGGGTTGGATCAAACTCAGGGTACCTTGGGATAATGGAAAGCCAAGGTCAAAGGTACAAAGATGCTGCTGAGTGAACGCAAGTGCAGAGCATGGCTTTCCTTCTGTGAGCCATAAGCAAAAGCACAACTAAACAGACTCTGTAAACTTCTCAGCACCAGATCTTGCCCCCTCTTTTTCTATCACAAAACAGGTTCCCTCTCTAGACTGGAGGTGATGATATGCACTCCATTGCAGAAATAGGGGTGTGCCTTGTTTTGGTTTGGATATGTTATTAGTAGAAACAGGTTTGGGCTCTGATTCTGAGTGATCTGGATGTGTTCCTTCCCATTATTAGACACATCCCATCCCATCACTGAACTGATATGGCTGACAGATATCTTTAAGGACAACACCGAAGTCTCACAATGAGACTATGAAATATTCTCTTAGAATATAGAGGCTTATGATACAAGGGCTTTTCTGACTACCCTCAGCAGCCTTGCTTCCTTAGAGACAGGGATAACTCTCATCCAGATGGTTTTGGTTGTTTTGGTTTAGAAAAAGGAAATAGGAAAGTAGAATAGGACAAAAGAATATAAGCTAATGAATGTAAATTTCTCAACTGGGGGTTTGGGGCCTCATTCAGCTTGACCTTATGGAGATTTTTGGTAAAGTGATGCCACAGTTTTCACATGTACACACACACACACACACACACACACACACACACACACACACAGTGCACATGAAGAGGTCATAGAACAACTTTGGAGAACTGGTACTCTACTTCCAACATGTGAGTGTCCGGGGATCAAACTCAGGTCTTTGGGCTGGAAAGTAGGTGCCTTTACCTGCTGCGTCATTGAGCAGGCCTTGGTTCAAACTTTCCTGCCCTTAAACAGTCAGTGGAGCCCTGTCTTTGTGGATTACATAGGGCAGTATAACTTTCAGCCCCCTCTGGTCATGTAGCTCTCATGAGTCTAGAGCATTTTTGTGGTTGTAAGCCATGGGTTGCTAGGATGTGGGTGTGCTCATTCAGGGGAGACAGCTGGGCAGGATACTGAGAGCATCTTCTGTAAATAGTTCATTTTGGAAGTGTTAAGAAAGAACACAGGACCTTCATGTATTATAAGAAGCATCATTTTGTCTATGTCTCAGTATTTTTAATCTACAAAATGGGAGGCATTGAGTCACATTTTCTCTAAGCAATATTGTTTCTGGTTCAAGTGCTTAACTCTCCCAAGTGTGTATTTATGTTTCCCCAGATGAATGTTGTCTTGTAGTTATCAGTAGTTACCAATGGCAAAAATATATGCCACCTTCTGACAGGTCTTCTGTAGAATGGGCTGCTTATAGAACACCTTATGCATGCTTACTGTGGAGATTAAAAGTTAATGGGATACATAAATTGTTGCGTATGTATTCTTCCCTTCCTCTCTCTAATATCAGCCATGCATACAATAGTAAGAAATGTAGAGTGTGTTGTCCTGGAAATTTCCTTAGTAAGTTCCTTTTTTTTTTCTGGTTGAAGAATGAAGTTGTGTTCTCTGTGAAGTGAAGTAGAGATACTGACAATCAAACTGGGATATTAAAAGGTGAGGGTAAGCTCTTCCTACACATGCTGCTACCACGCTTCTAACCCTTGTGACTTTTATGCATCTTCTGACAGTGTCAGGGGAGGCTTAAGAGACCTCGGTGGAACTTGTTCCTAGCATATTGCCTTAGGAAAGCCACACACAGATGGGCTTGTGCTGATCTGAGGAAACAGAAGGAAAATAATTCATGGTTTCAAAACTTGACATTTTTTAGCTTCCCACCAGATATGTCATGTGTACTATATTTGCTGTACTTCTTGGCCTGACTTTCTAAGCTCAAGACTCGGGAATTAGACTTGACATTTCCTCCTAACATGGGTGAGAGAGGCAGATGAAGAAGGAGGATCCTATGGAATGAGATCTGGATGTATTTAAAACCAGGTCCAAATTTTGGACTCTCAATGTAGATGGACAGTGTTTCTTCTTGCTCAGGCCTCCTCATTCTAAGCCTGTGTCTCCTCCTCTGTGAAAGGGGAATTCCTTTTTAGTTCCCAAGGATGAGCCAAGGATCAAAGGGGAGCAACACCTGTACAGCATACACAGCAGCCTGAACACATAGTAAGTAACCATCGAATAGGTCCTTACAGAGCCTGCTCGTAGTTAGCACACACTGAGGGTGGGACTTAGCACTTCGCCCTTTCATCTCCTCCACTGACCACTCTTCTGATCGCCAGGCTTTACCTAGCAGTTGTTCTACTTTGGCCTTGGTGCCTCATGAACTAACTTCCTAAGGGAAGAGTGTCCTGAATGCATGCTAGGCTTGTTCTCTAATAATGGTGCTATGGAAAGTGTCTGACCTCCGTTAGCCCTTCCAAAACATTGTTTCTATCGCAGACACAGAAAAGCATACAGAAGTGGCAAGCTCTTGACTGACTGGTAGGTCTGAAAAGCGGAGTGACACACAATGGGACTTGAACAGGGAGCCAAAGGTGGGAGAGTTGATTCAATAGATTTAAAAATGCCATACTTTGGGCAGAGCGAGGATTTTAGGGGTCCCCCACAGAGCCTGGAGGGATGAAAGAGAAAAGAAGGAAGGAGGCTTATTTGGGACAGTGGCCTGGTGAGTCTATCCAATGGTATGTTTGGTGCCAGGTTGGTGATGCAGATAGGAAATGGTCACAGCCTTTAGTCCAGAAGAAGAGTGGGGGTATATCTAGAGCACAATTGGTCCATGATGCTGATTGGGCCTCAGGGGACAGAGACAGTGTCAACAAAGGCTTAGGCTGATGTGTTTCCCTAGCATGGCTTTAGCTGTCTCTGAGCCTACATCAGCGCATAGTCTAGGAAAAGAGAGTACAGAGGATATTCTTGTCCTCCTGAGGGCAAATGGCCTTGGCCGTGTGCAGTGTTGTGGGAGTCCATCTCTAGCTCCAGTGGTGCTAGGATGTTCAATGGAGAAGGCACGAGAATGGGCTTCCCGAGAGGAGCTGGGCCAAGGCTAGAGGCTCATTGGAAGCACAGTAAGTTCTTACTTTGAAGAGTAACACACCAAGTGCAGCTCTGCCTCTATACCTTATCCCAGCTCTTATCTCCATTTGCTGAAACTCAGTTTATGAACTTTCCCCACTTCCTCTGAAGCCATGACACCTCCGCCACGGCAGGTCCTCTTCGTGTCATGCTAAGCTTCCTGGTTCAGTTTCCTAAAAATTTCCCTGTAGACAGAAAGAGTGCCCGTCTCCCCTTTAACTCCCTTGGATTTTGTCATTGCCCCCCCCCCGGCCCTCTGCAGGCATGCAGGTCCCCACCTCCTCCCACAATCTTCCCAGGTCACATTCCCTATGTCTACCCCCAGGGATGCTGCCTGTGACCCAAAACTGTCAGCTCTCTCTTTCACGCTCACTTAGAGAGCATTACAGGCACATTGTGCGAAGAGCTTCCATTTATGGAAAGCATCTATGTGCAGCGCTGGTCTGTGAGGGCCCAGTGGCCTATTCCTTTCATTGATTATGACAGGAGCTGCAGATCTCCAGTCTAAGAGAGTGAGCTAAGGGCTCAGCTCTTCAAGGTTCAGGCTCCACCGGTGGCCACTGAGCCGACTTCTGAGCTGCTTTCTCTTGTTCAGCCATTTTCCTTATCATCATGTCCCCATGACCATTAGGTGCCAGGAAAGTTTGGTTCTGCAGAGACACATCTTGCTGTTGCTCCATGTGCCTGACATGTTCAGCTTCTTCAGCATTAAAACACAGGATGTTGAGGTATCCTGCGACAGCCCAAGTGTAGAGCATTTAAAATACTGCCTCCTTCAAACCTACATGGCTCTTCTTGCCATTTCTAGCCCTCTGTGACCACTTGAATGTGCTATATGACGTGGCAGAGAGGAAAACTCACTTTAAGGCGAGAAAGTGATAGTGGGCTCCTCCTCAACTGGATCTACTCCAGCCCATTGCCACACCACTGCCTTCAAGGATGGGTCCATCCCTCTGCCCTTCTGATTTCTCCACCTTGCTCCCTCATTCCTATATCTCCTTCTCCAGCCATGATGACCAACCTGCAGGTAGAAGACGGACCTGGGTTTGCCACTGTTATGTCTTGGTCCATGCCTTTCTGCTGGGTGTTGTTTCCACCCGTGCCATTCCCAGTTCCTAAGCTCTCTTCAGGACTTCAGGACTGACCCTAGACATTACCTTTCTGGCAAATCTGACTGAGGATATTTGATTTGACTATCTCCTTTAGGGGTCCTCCTCTGTGGTCACGTCTGTTTAGATGGATGGTGTGATGGCTGCAGTTTGGACTACTCTGCCCTTATCTGAACCAAACTCATAACTATTTCTTTAATTGGGAAGGGAATAGAGCCCCTTATAGCCTGTGGTGAGGCAGTGATCGGGAGAGGGTATGACTGGTGAGAAGACATGTCCCACATGAAGCTATGTCATTTTGGAATTCTGGGGTTTTTTTTGGTCTCATGTTTGGAGATAGTATGTGGCTTTTCTAGTCATGCTTATTTCCAGAGCTTAGTATGGACTAAATGCTCCAAACAGAGAGAATAGATACTTATGAAGAAAGGCCAGAGAAAGGCTTAGGGTTTATACTGGGGACATTTCTTCCACTGTAAGAAATGTCTGAGACAATCAATTTAAAAGACAAAACATTTATTGTATCTAATCTTTTAGAGTTCCAGCCCATGATTGACTGGCCCTTGTGAGGGAACAGCACTTTATGTCTACAGCAAACACTCACCTCAGAGCCAGGGGACAAAAGAACGAGGAAGGCTCCAGGAGCCCATAATCCCCTTTATGAGCACAGCTCTAAGTAATCTGAATACTGTTCCCTTGATCCCACATCCTAAATGCACCCTTTCCCCACATAATGCTGAGAGACTCATAAGATCCAAGATGTGGCGTGGGCTCCAATAGTTGTATGACCTGAACTCAGAACTGGTTGACGGCAGTAGGCAAGCATGTTTGTCTCTTTTGATGGCAAGGTAGTAAATGAGATCGTCTCTTTTGAGTCAGCTTCTTAAACAAACAGATCATTTATACTATGGGTATGTAGTGAGAATATGTGAGTGTGTATGTGTTGGGGGGATTTCCCCAGCCTCATAACACCAGTGGAAAACCCTTCTCCTTTGCACATAACAGAAAGAGAGACAGAACCCTGTAGGGTATATTTAGTCTTGGTGGGGTCTACTGGGGACCCATAATTCTTATGCAAGTGGCTGTGGCTTTGGAGTCAATATCTGAACTGCTGCTGAAGCCCCAGGATAACTCAGGCCTGGGAAATGATGATAAGTTTGTCATATTTCTGAATAATTAAAGAGAAATGTCCATTTGTGGGAATATACTCTGAAGCTATCACAATGTATTAGTGGCCAAATAGGCTGCGTGTGTGCTATTTTAAATAGAGAGCAAGAAACATACCACCAAGAAAATAAGGACTAGCACTATAAATAACAGTGTTCTATACATATTAGCCACAGCACAAGAAATGGCGTTTACGGAAGACCTATGACTTTGTCAAGCCCGTTTGCATATGCACAGTCGCCCGATTCTTCAGCAAAGCCACCCTAGAATGGTCTGCAGTACGGCGGTGTGATGTCCTTCTTGGGGTCAGTCACATTTTTCTTCATTATGAAATCATTAAGACCAAATCATAAGTTCCTTAAAAGGATTGACTTCACTGGAAAACAAGTTTCTTCTCCCCTCTGCTCTCCTCTCCTCCCCTCTGCTCTCCTCTCCTCCCCTCTGCTCTCCTCTCCTCCCCTCTGCTCTCCTCTCCTCTTCTCTTCTCTCTTTTCCTCTCCTCTCCTCCCCTCTCCCCTGTCTTACTTTCCTCCTCCCCCTCCTTCCTTCCATCATCTCCCCATCCTTCCCTTTTCTTCCCACCTCCCCTCCACTCCCTTTTCTTCCTTTCTCCCCCCTCCCCTCTCCCCCTCTCTCCCATATTCCTGTTCCCTTCTCCCCGCTTCACCCCTCAATCCTCTCACTCTTCTTTCTGTTTTTATTTGTAGTTCTGTACAAAGGAATTGGAGGTGCCAGGCTTGCCCACCTTATAGACTTGGGAGGGGGATCAGAACTGAGGGAGATAGGGCAGGGGACTCTAGCGGGGGAGTTGGAGCGGGTAGAGGTCGGAGGAAACAGGATAGGTGTGATCAATATACACATGACATAAATGCATAGATTTTCATGGAATAAATATTATTTAAAAGTATGGTGTACCTGGGCCATATAGTAAATGCAGTTTCAGTGTTTTTGGTCATGCTAAATTTCACAGAAGGCAGGCTAGTCTACATTCCCTCCAGCAGTGTGCAGAATTCACACTGGCCAGGTGACCAAGGGGGACTAAAAGGAGGGAGGATGGCAAACAAAGGATGTGTGTGTGTGCGCGGGGGGGTGGGGGTGGGGAACAGGATGTTAGAGAAATATACTCGATGTAGAATGTGTATTTATAGGAAATCTTTTTAAGTTAAAAAAAAAGAGGAGATGTGACTTCCCTCCTCTCTTAATTTTTGGAGCTTACCTCTATATGATGTCAGGCATATCCCCATAGTGATTAAGTAAACAGGCAGGTTCCTATAAACCTGCCCAGTGAAGGATGATTTACAAGAGCAGAAGTTAAACTGGCCTAGAGGGCAGATGCTGCAGCCTCTAGACCCTATTTGGAAGTTTTCCTTTTGCTGAGTCTGAAGCAAGCAAAACTAGATTGGAACAAGTCCCTCGGGATTCAGGAATAGTGCTACTTACAAAGAAAGCCTGCCAAACAGTGGCCAGCGGGGTGTATGGTCACAGGTGAAGTAAAGGAAAAACTAGTCAGAACTCAAAAGAAGGAATGAACAATTCTTAGTGCTGATGGGCACTGCCAGATGCCAGCCTCCACTTTCAGGGCCAATGGAAAACTTTTACAATAAATAGAAATTGGATATTAAGTAGCCTGAATGTTGCTCAAAGTGAATGTTTTTGGTTTCAAATGGTCAGCGACTGAGTAGAAAAACCACTAGCTGGATACTTGGCAGGTAGGTAGGGCTAAAACAACCCCCCCCGAAGTGTCAATATTTATTTTTATTTTAAAGTGGTGTACATTCATATGCACAGCTGAGTCTTTGTGTCTGCTTATGTCTATGTGTATGCTGCAAAATCAGGAATTGATTCAGATTCCAGCATAAAATGTATCCATCCCATCTCAACAGCTAAATTTGGAATTATAACTGAGGACATGACTAGAAGAGTCTTAGTGTCTTGACCTGTGTCACAAGGTGGCTAGTGGAGCAACCATCATATATTTTAGTTATTGGGGGAAAAACGTACCTTCTTAATTGCATGAGTAGATGTAAACATTTGGCAACTTCTTGCATGAGGGCAAATGAAAAGTGATTGTATCAGGGCTGTTGTTTTTCTCCCCTGAAGAACGCCTACTTTTGTGTGGCTGTAGGATATTCTCAGGAACTTATTTTTTCTGGCAATGAGGAGGTTTAGAAGTACCAAAGTGAACCTGCATTCAGTTGTTGAGAGGAACTTTGTTTTTCATGTTGACTGAATAAATGACTCTTGGTGTTTGACAATGAACTAGAGCACGGGGAATATCAGGAGAGAATCCCCTCCGCCCTGTGTTTAAAGAGTCTGGTGCACTTCAGTTCACATTAGGCCAGACATCATTATCCAGAATGAAAGGTGATTTAGGGAGGATGTTGAAAGGCTTCCTGGGCTCATCTTTTCCTCCATCCATGAAATACTCTAGTGTTCATATGAGAAATCAGAAGATTTTTTCAAATGTACAGTAGTGCCAATACAGGTCTCCAGATGCCCCAGTTTGAACAACATCCCATGTGAAATGTATGATGCTATTTCTCCACAACAGGCACTCTTGACATCAGCATCCATGTGGCTATTTGTTGACCTGCAGCTAAAGCTACGCCTAATGTGGAATACTGTCCTCCTAGCACAACTTGGCCATTTACTCTCAGCAGTTGTGATTTGCAGGAGTGCTGCCCTCTCACAAGATTGAATGGATTAACATTTTGTTGGACAGGAGGGGTGGGCTTATGATATCCATCTCTTCTGGAGGGTATATAAACGGTTGACAGTTACTGGAAAGGGTGACAGTCTTCAGCAGTGTCACTGCTCCTAAATTTCTGTGCTCCTGTGAATAGCTCTTACCTATGCTCCTGAAAGTAACCCTAGCTAAGCTCGCTGCTCCATCAAGTTATACTTGAGCGGATTGTTTCTTTGTTTATTGGTGCACCATCTAGGGCAAACAGATGTTTGCTTGTCTTTCTAGGAAAAGCTCACACAATAGTCTTTATATGATTAGAAAGAGAGAGAGGAAGTAAGAAATAAGGACAAAAGAAGGAAGGTAAAGAGAAAGATGGAGGGTGGGGGAGGAAGAAAGAAATGAAAGTAGAAGGAGGGGGTTGGGAGGAAGATGAAAGAAAAGAGAAGGAGGGGAGAGGAGAGGAAGGGAGGGGAAGACAATGGAAAGGAAGATAAACATTTGAGTAGAATCGTGCTCTGAGGCTGGGTGCTGTGCTGTGTCTACACTCTCGGCTTTATGCTTTAATTACAGGGAAAGCTTTCAAAGGAAATAGATTTGATCACCACAGCTGTGACTGAGATCAGAGGTAGGTCAAGAGGATGTGACACAGGGATGCCCAAAACATCTGCCATCCTAATGTACCAAAGACTGTCAGGAGTTTACATCCAGCATCTGCAGTGGCCACACATGGACTCTATAACTGCTGCTTACACCAGGAGCCCACAGATGTGTCCACGAAGCCGACCTAACTCCAGGAATTAGCCCCAGGAACAAATGTTCAGAAGTAGACAACATGAAAGCCAAGTACAGATGCTTCAAATGTCCACCCCAGTGAAGGTTCTTTGCTTGGCCTCTGGGTGTTAATTTGTCATCTGTATCTTTGTTGTCACTGAGCCACCTGGACATGTACTGGCTTCCAAATGTGAAACTAATGCTCTCACTCTGGGGACTGGAGCTGGAGTTTGGGCATGGTGGAGGTAGTTTCTTCAGGGCCAAAGATCCTTACAAATTTAGATCTTTACCTATTTTTATGAATGGAAAAGAAGAAGAAATAAAAATGGAGAAACAAAGTAAAAAAAAAAAAGAAGGGAAAGAAAGAGCAAAGAAGGAAGAAAAGCAGAGTGGAAGAGGGAGAGAGGAAGGGAGAGGGAGGGAGAAACACAGGATTGGCTGGAGTTCCAAGGGTAGTCATAGCTTCTCAGCTCTTGACTTTTCACTAGGTTTTTCCAGAGCTCTTTAAATACATATTTTTTATGACCCAATCATGAACAGCTGTTGACCAAAGATGGGTCTTTTTTATCACAGATAATTAAAGGCAATGGAAAGAAAATAGGATCGTTGAATAGCCTCTGATGCTCCAAATATAAGAAGTAACAGAAAGCACCCACATAAAAGAGAGAGAGATTTCACTGGGGCCTGTGGAGCTTAGAGACTCTGCCCACACCCTCCTCAGTCCCAGGACCCATAAGCCATAGCTCCAAAATATCCCAGAAGTAGGCAAGGCTATCTCATTTATAGTCCTGTAACTAGAGGGCTTGGACAATTAACTATCTCAATGAGCCCAGGGAAGACCATGGCTACTGTTATTTACCTCAGGACAAGTTCAGGAGGAAATGTGGGTTGGCTGGAAATCTCTTATGCAGCCTGTAAAGAGGCTTGTGGTGGAGCCCATTAGTTGTTGGGCATCTGTTAGGCCTAAACCTAGCTCTCATCTTCTGGTCCTATGGAGGATGTATGTTTCCAGACCAGGGTAGCAAAGGTAATTCAGGACTAGTCAGAGAGGGAACTGGCACTTGTGGAGCAACCCTGATGTGCTAAGAGCTAGCTCTCCTGCTTCTACATGTTATTGTTTTCCTAATGTGACCACACACACACACACACACACACACACACACACACACACACACACACCTTTTATAAAATAACCACTTTAGGGGGGAAAAAACCTTCATTTCCCATGAGCAAATGGTTATTTAGTAATCATGATCACATGGTTTGTTTAGTTCTTCAAAAAATAAGAAGTAGGGATGTTCAAATGTAGACCTGCTTGAACCCCAAACCAAAAATGTACTGCTTAGGACAGTCTGAAACTAATGCTTATCCGGGGTTAGGGTACCTGCTCTGAAGCCCGATGACTTAACTTCAATCCCTGACACCCAAGTGGTGTAAGAACAGAAGCAACTCATATGTGTTATCCTCTGACCTCTATATGTGAGCATAGCCCTCATGCACACACTCCACCGCCTACTTCTCTATCCATACGATAAACAAATGAAAACTGCATGTTACAATGTTGATGCTTATTCTAACTGGGTGTTAATTTTCCATCTCTACTTCTGCAGATTTGTCTTAGTTTGAGCAACTATACCGTGACCACATTCTAGGTGGCGTAAACAAGGGAAATTTCTTTTCCTATCATTTTGGAAGTTGTCTCATTGAAAACCAATGATTAATGGGACAAAGAGGCTATCTTTCGGGCATATAGCCTCCTGCCTTCTCATTGGGTGCTCTTGGCTTACGTGGGCTTACATTCACTTCTCTACCTCCTTTTATAAATACGTGTGTCCCCTTGGACCAGGGACTCACTCTTTTTACCTGGCTTAAACTCAGTTACCTCCTAAGTGGTGTTTCTTTAAATCCAGTAGTCTGAGGGCTTAAAGCCACAACACAGGAACTGTGAAGAAATGCAGTTCAGTTCATGGAAGAGATAAAGGAGATAAAGGAAGAGTAAAAATATTTGTATAATTGATAAGGTCTGTAAATCTGAATGACAAGGTGTTTAAAGTTCGCCTGCTCCTATCTTCTTAAGACTTAGGCATCTAGCTCTTTAATAAAACATGGAGGCACACGTACAAGGTTCTCTTCTTATCACTCTTTGCTTCCTTTCAAGTCGAGCTGGTACTCTGTCTCTTTGAAGATCTGCCCCAGTCCTTGGGGTATGCCTCTGTTGTCTATGCCACAATTCACATCCAACGTCGCTCTCTGTGTGTCTTGGTTTTTCTTCATTTCCCTCCTGCTGTGTTTTCCTCCTGTGCGGCTGAGTTTTTCCCTGAGAACAGAGAAAACATCTCATCCTTCTTATGTCTCTATTACCGGCTTCGGCAAAGATGGATGGCTCACCTACTGTTGGTAAGCGTGTTTGCTTTCCCCCTTGGAGATCTGGGTTGAGCAAGCAAGCATAACTTTGGAGTGCACAGAGCATGAACTACTTCCTTGATGAAATTTTAATCTTCCAAGGATTCCCACAAAGGAATCTTGATGAGTAAATGGGATAGGAAATAAAAAGCAGAATTTTCGCCAAACTGTACAGCCAGAAGTCTGTGTGACTAGAAGTTGATCAAGGATGGTTCTATCACCTGACCTCTCCACCCTACTTGGAATTTTGGATGTTACTTTGACTTGGGACATTAACATTTTTTTTCTTTTCTTTTTTTCATAAAACCTCATCTTGCCTATCTTGGTAAATCAACCATTAAGCCCTTTGCTCAACTGCTTGTCATTCTGAGAGTATATACCAAACCACTTGAGCTAAAATGATACCTTTTGTCACCTTCTCTTTTGTTTCTCAGTATGTTTCTCTTATTCATAAACACTTAACATGATATCTGCTTTATGTTTTAGTAAATGGGATTTTTTTTTTGCTTACTCTTGGGTTTCTAAGAATTTCCATAAAATCGGGAATTGTGTTTTAGTTCTTGATAGCCTCTCTGTCCCCAAATGTTACCACGATCTAAAAATATTACTGAATAAATTGAATAATTTATTGAATATTGAGTAAAATTGAATAAATGAAATAATAATGATGGTTAGTAGGAATTAGCATGATGTCTGAAGTGTTCACCTGGGATTACCAGCCACGTGCCACTGTAGAAATGATGATTCTCAAGCCTCACCCTGGATGAGGTGAATCACAGACTCCAGGCGTAGGCTGCAGCCATCCCAGCCATCTCAAGATTGCTAGGTGCTTGTGATGTGTGCTCAGGCTTGAGGGCCACTGGTCCAGCCATGCTTTTTAATTCCTAATGTACAAATGAGTCGCATGGGATGTCTCAAGGAAGAATAAATTCTTGTTCTGGAGGTCTGGGTGTGGGGCCGTGGTTCTGTATTCCTAACAAGCTCTGAATTGTGCTCCTGCCGCTGTCCACAAATTTGCCACTCAAGTAATCTTTGCAGCCATCTGGGGAGCTTTAAAGATTACTGATGCTAGTCCCATCCTCAGACATGCCAGTTTAATCGGTCTGCATGTGCAGCTGGACTGGGTCCTTTTAAAAGCTCTGCAGGAGATTCTGATGTTCAGGCAAGGCTGAGATTCCCAAGCCTTCAAAAGCTGTCAGATGGGTGAAGCCACCACAGTGCTGCTCTCAGTCTGCTGTCCAGACAGGCGGGTGCACTGTGGCTCAGGGGATGAGCATGGATGGATGGACCGCGAGAAACATTGCTGTTCAGGAGCTAGAGAAGACGCAAATATTTTGTGAGGAATTTGAGACAGTGAGTGAGAAACTGGAAGCTGTGGGAGAAACTAAATATCTCTGCTGCCTTACCAGCACAACCACTCAATAAAAGGATTTGACGATGCTCAGTCAATATAGACCCAATGAGTATAAAAACCAATGGTTATTTGCTCCTTGAGATAAAACGCCTACAACGAACAAATGTTCCAGGGATTATTTATCTTGGCAGGTTAATTAAAAATGACTCCAATAATTAGTTTTATGTGTTCAATTTCTTTGTTATTTGGATAGCCTCTTTTCATAGATTGCACAAAAGCTTCTGAATGGAGCCTCCCCTGACTTCCCTGTTCTTTTGAACTTGCCTTCTGAAAGGCACACCATGTATCCAGAGCTGTCTTTAGCTTTGAAATAAACCTTCCTTTTGGCCACCAAGCCTCAGATTCATTGGGTCACATCTTGAGATAAGGAGACACAAAAGCGTTTTTTTTTTCCCCCCTTGCTTTTTCTCTTGGTCACCTGTCCTATAGGACTCCTTAAAGAAGTGTAACCTACATCGGGATGTTTTGAGAATGCTGTCCCAAATGAACAATAATGAAATAAATAGAAGTACCTTTTTAAAAATTAAATTAAAAAAAAAAGACATGAAAGGCATCCTGTATGTAACAGACAAAACACAGGTAAATGTTCTCAAGCCCCGAGTCTATTGCTCAACTTTTCTTGCTATCTCGTGTACCATTTTCTCTATTTCTAGTCTATAGTTTAGGGTCTCCAACTACTGTAAGCATTATGTAGGATGAACAGGAAGGCTCCTGGAGACATCACACAGATACACTTCCCTTTGATGGGTCTGGAGCCTGGGGTTCCCATACAATCTGTAGGGAAAATTCATTTATTATATCACAACCCTTGAGCCAGAGGCCAGGCCTGGCTTTCATTAAATGATCTGATCCTCCCAGATCATAGTTGGTCCTTTCAGAATCTAAATCTGCTTCATCAAATTCTTTCCTCTGAAAATTAAGACACTGGAGGAAGGAAACGTAGATCCTAAAAGAACAGAAGAGGTAGTTGAGTATGTCAGCAGAGCTCTTCAACAGGGATCTTTAGCAGGCCTAACTGTGAAAATGAACAATGGTTCCTGCTCAGTAAGCATTGGAACTGAGTTCAAATTGCTTTTAAAAAATCTCATCAACTCCAAAATAAAATTTTTATTCTACTTCAATTAATCTCATTGAATTATTTTAATTACTCTTCCTTTATACTTTATGCCCAGTGGTTCCTGAACCTGATAGCATAGTTCTAAACTTAAAAATCTATGAGCTCCTTCTCTGACAAAGGGAGGATTTAGAGTCTCTGTGGCTATCTCCCTCACCAGATTCTGGGGTCCAGCCACTGTATCAATTTTCAATAAATCCCCTAACTGATTTTTAGCTAGCCATAAGGGCCTTGGATAGAATGGTATCCATTAAATAAAAACATAGATACTACCGTTTTGTGGAACAATGCATTTCCATCACATTAAAGCATTCAGCTGGGAAGCTGTTGAGTCTCTCCTTGCCTATGGGCGTTCCACTGAAGTAGGGCTTGACAAAGGTGGAGTTGACATCTGACAGCCCAAGCAAATCATCTCACTGACTCACAGGGACACCTCATATGAAAATAGCATGATGAAGTTGACTTATGCCTGCCAGAAAGTCACTTGAGACCCACAGCATTAGCTTGGGGATCTGAAAGATTTACTTTATAATGGTTTACGTCTTCATTTTTTTTTTCCCTCCTAGCAAAATGTAAAAGCTGTGCAGCCAGCCAGCCTCAATAGCCTCATGACCATGTGCAGTTTTAACTGGAGTGTTCCTTCGGTCCCTCTGTTCCCTCTAGATTTGAATGACATCTAGAGACATTTAGGTTTGCTTCTGTTCTATTAGCTGTTGCCTCTTCACACTTCCAGAGATAAGCCTGTTGTTGATGAAGGCACAGAGGACCAAGTTTCTTTGATGTGGTTCAGTGAGTATGTAGGTATTTCATTCTGAAGTCAGACCAGATACAGGTCAAAGGCTAACAGATCCCAGATGTTGTATGAATGGTTAGTTTATTGAAAGGTGTTGTAATCTAACTTGATGGGGGGGGGTGTTGGTGGATTCAAGCCACTTATAATCTCCATGAGCTTTGGCTTCCCAGTCCCAAGCACTAAGGCTGAGCTTTGGCTTCCCAGTCCCAAGCACTAAGGCTGATAGGGATGTTGTAGTTTCAGTGTTCCAGTCAATACTATCTAACACAGGGGACGAGCTTCCTAATAAAGTTGTGGAGAACATGTGCCCTTGTCTTCCCATCATTGTTACTGTCATCATTGTGACCACTGTCATTATCATCCCATGTCCACAGCTGATGGAAACTGGTGACAGAACACCAAGCCTTAGCAAGAGGAAGCCAGTTGGTTCAGTTCCCATGGTTACTAAGCAGGAAAGCCAGAACTGACAACCATGTCCTTTAGCTCTAAGTCCAAGGTTTTGGAGGGAAGAACATCTGCATGGGTTTTGGATTTTATGGGAGCAGATGAAATACCATATGCTTAACACTTTGGGGGAAATGTGAAACAAACAAAGCTTATATTTTAAAAGATGAGAAGGGTATTTGTTGGGTGGGGGTGGGAGTCTGGATTTAGACGTGTATTGTTGAATGTCTGGTCCTTGGATAGCAACTGTGGCTAAAACTAATATTAAAACTGTAGGAGGAGAAAGCTGATGACTCTTAGGGAAACCTGGGGAAGGAGCCGCATCTTACAGGCAGATTGCTGTTTTCCTACCTTGAATAATAGTTCTTCAGGCTTATGTGCATTCAATTCTTCTCACTGACACCTTGCCCCATGTAATCAATGTTATAATTCTTAGTTAATGTGATGTTATGAGAGAAGAAAAAACAGTTGGTTTATCCAAGGTCACAGAAGTAGAAGTTGGGTAAGTGAAAAATCACGGCCCAGATCTGCCTGGTTGCAGAGTTCATGTTTGGGACCATGATGCTATGACTTTCTTACTTACCTCATGTCAACTTAAAATATGTAAGAAGATGCCTCCAAGATGCGTCTTTCTTTCACTCCTGTCACATGATGAGAAGAAGCCAGTACGTTTTCTGGAAGTATCACAGAGCTTGCCAAGGCTAATGTGCTGCAGACAGAAGCACAAGAAAGCCCAACTCTGCTTTCTCTAGCATCTTTTAGCTATTTATTTTCTGTCTTAACACCAGAATGCCAAGTATTTCTTTAAATGGGAGAACAGGTGAGAGTAAGTGTTTATACAGTCTTCTCCGACCGTATCTGCTGGAATGCCCTCTGTTCATCTTGGTACTACAAAACTAAGCTCAGAGCCAGAGAGAAAGCAGTCCATTGGGGCATGAATCATTCTGACTCCTCACAGCATTACTAGGTAAGAGCACACAGCTGGTTCTCCAGGCCCTGTATTATCTTAATCTCCTGTAAAGCACTATTTATGCATTCCAGGTACAGGGTACAAGAAGACAAGTTGGGAGGTTAAGTAGTACATTTCCCCATTAAAGGTTACAGTCACCTCCTTCGGGAACGCTGCTGATTGACATAAGTGTCTTAGGAAGAGCTTTGTATTTGGATCCAAAATGGGATCCCTTCCAGAAAGCTCTGATGTACATGGGGGTGCTGTGGTTTGAATACGATTTCTTCCCTCTGACTTATATTAGAGGTAAGCCTTATACTGAGAAAGAAAGATGGTATTTTATAGGAGGGAGACAGCGAAACGTGGAGTCGGGGAGATGGGAAAGGGAACAAGGTGGAAGGAGGGATGGCAAGAGAGGGCACACACACACACACACACACACACAGAGAGAGAGAGAGAGAGAGAGAGAGAGAGAGAGAGAGAGAGGGAGAGAGAGAGGGACTGCTTCATGTTATATAATGCCTCGGAACTCTGCAAGTAAGAGGGCATCCACCATATGTGATGTCTACACATACAAGGCAGAAGAATGCTCCTTTCTTTAAACCGTATGGCACGGGTACTGTATTATCAACAATAGAAAACACTCCAGTGCATGGAGCACTCAGGGAACTTAGAATAGTCAGGGGCAGGTGAGCATGCACGAAGCTTATATGGTTTCCAAATTACTGTGAGGATGATTATCCACTGGTACAAATGGTTCCGTTAGATTTATGACTTAATGTGGGGAGATGTGACATAGAATGATAGATTTCCCCCCTTCATTTTTAACCTAGCCTGAAAGGATCTTGTAGACAGAGCCTGTCGTTGCCACACATTCAGTGTCAGTCATACCAGCCACCATCAGCTGAGGACATTAAATAGCGATTAAACAAAGTCCGAAACTTTGTTTAAACTTATTAGACCAAGGAACTGAAGTTAGACCAGGAACTTTGTAGAAACCCGAATTATCCATAGGACTTTTGTGGCAGTCGGCATTGTCACTGGATATTTTCTAGCAGGGTCCCTGCAGCCATTTGCCAGGGACCCCGACCCTGTGGGAAGTGTCTAGGTAATTTCCTGAGCTGAGAACTTACTCTGTAGTAGAACATAATAGTGGAGGCCAGGGCCTTGATTAAAAGTCTGATTGTAGAGATAGTGAGATCGTGGCTCAATGGGTAACTTGCTGTCACCAAGCCTGATGACTTGAGTTCAGCTTCCAAGAAACTGAAGATGAGAACCTGCTCCCCCAAACTGTCCGATCAGTTTCATATGTCTACAGCATGGGCACATGTGTATACATGCATGCAGACATATAAATGAATTAAATAAAAGAATAATATTAAGTTTAATTTTAGATAAGTATGTTTTATTGTTGTCTAGAAATCAAAAGCATAATTTTTCCCTAGAATTTTCTTGGGTACTCTACCAAGGGTTAGTGGGTGATAATATACTGAGTGTGGTCAGAACCAGAGGGAGTTTCTATGTATCACAGCTAGACAGAACTGTCGTTTTCTTAATAAGAGCTTTTGGTTAATTCTCTTCCTACAGGGATCATTTATTTCTATTCCACTGAAATAAATGATAACAGGCATTCATGTATGCATGTATCCATCCATCCACCCATTCATCCAGTTCCCTTCTCTCTTGAATTATTCCAGGAAAGCACACTGTAGTAGGATACAAATAATCTGTCAGAACTTCCATGTGACCGTGCCCAAGTCACTTAAATCCTGCTGGGTTTGAATAGTTTCCTCACAGTGTCTTTTTTTTTTATAAAGTAGCATCACACAACATGGCTACAGGTGCTTTGCAGAATAAAGAACATATCCATTTCCTAATCTAAGGTAAATGTGGATTTCAGTTTGGAGAATCATGTGAGTGAAGATTAAACTCAACAGGCAGAACTTAATGACTTGGAAGATTTTGGCTGTGTTCAAGGAAGGAACGCTATCATAGGGAGGGGAGTAGGGGGAAGCAGGAGGGAGGGAGGAATGGGAGGATACAAGGGACGGGCTAACAATTGAGATGTAATATGAATAAACTAATAAAAAAGGAAGGAATGCTAGTATTAGTTAGATGATAGATAGAGAGATGATTTGTGATGTTGTTGTTGTTGTTGTTGTTGTTGTTGTGTTTATTTTGTTTTCTTTTGATTTTAAGTCCAGATCTGGTGGTATAGTCCTATATCCCAAGTTATTCAATGAAGCTAAGGCAAGAAGACTATAAACTTAAGAAGAGCATGGGATCCAAAGTGAGCTCAAAGCCAGCCTAGAAAAGTTAGCAAGGTCCGGTCTGAAGATACAATTTAACAAGGCTAGGGACAGAGCTCAGTGGTAGTGAATTATTCAAGTAGGCATTGTATCTCTAGGCACAGCCAGTATTGCAGAAATTTAAATCAAAGAAAGATGAGTTCTTAGTTGTAAGTGACAATGAAGTACAGAACCAAGGCAGAGGAGCTTATTAAAGTGGCAGAAGGTAAGGAAGAAATTATTCAGTCCTGTTTGTGTGGGTGAGATATGAGATCTAACACTAGCCAATTTTGTATTCCAGGCCAAGGGCGTGAAGCTCTCCCCTCCACCAATGGGGAGTCATTGACCTTCAGGCAGCCCAATGTTTCATCAATAGCTTTTGGGGAAGAACACTCTGGAGAGTGTAGGAGAATGTGAACTGATTGGATTTGTGGGTAGAAGGACTAGACAGAAATGTCTTCTTCCTAGTTGGCTATTTTTTTTTCCCTGCTGGAAAAACAACCACACATTCACAAACAACACAACACAAAATCCTTAGCTTCCAACAAATTGTCTTTTATTACAACCCCAAAGCTATAAAAGTGGCGCTGTATATAGAAGTAGGGTAGAATGTTTTTAGTGGCTTTATGAAATCAAAACAGCCGTAGATAGTTAGAAGGCGAATGTCCCGCATCAGTTTATAACCATCCGAGTTCGGGAAGTTGCAGAAGCAATGTAATCATGCTTTTATAGCTCTAGCCTGATCTTTTTTACTCAGATAGCTGAAACCCTAGCAAATCAACAATATTCAATAGCAAAGAGTGCGAGTCATTGAATGTTGATGGTCGAAGAAGTTATAAATTTCATAAAAGAACCATTATTTCATCAGTGTGCTCTGCATACACACGGGAGTGACCCTTCTGAATCAAGTTCACAGACCAATGACAATGTCAGTGAAAATTAGTCATGCCATACACTTGGGCATCTATACCTTCCCTTGACAACCTGTCACAGTTTGGAGGAAAAGGACTTTAACAAATTTATAGGTATAGATTTTGATGTCCACAAAAATTGAGAAGTCTGCCCATGGTCAAGTGGTAAAACCATGGCCTTTCTGGATATACCCCAAGATGGATTATAAATCACATGTTTTATCTACCTATGCCACACAAAATTTTCATAAATGTAAACTTCCTCTTTGCAGGCCCCTGAGGATTCAGTACTTTATGACACTGCTTCTTGTAAGGGTGTGGGGAGGGTGCAGAATAAAGTATTTAATTAAGTTGTTTACCTATAGATGAGGCAAATCCCTAAAGAATTCCCATTCATTAGAAAATATATCAGTCTAGGATCTTTTGTAGACCCAAGATGTCAACAAACATCTCAGTGATCACACAGTCAGCTAAAGGGAAGTTTGCTTAAAGTAAATGGTTTGGTTGGTACAAGATGTTTGGAGGGTCATCAGGAAAACAGACCCTGATAGGCATTACTTGGCATGTTCTGTTTCTAGTAATATCTCCTTTAATTTTGTTTTCTACCAACCACTCAAGTTAGGGTTAGCCAAACAATATTTTAAATTAATATTTAAAAATTATTTTTAAAGAAAAAAAGAAAGATAATAGATTTGAATATGTAAGAATCTTCTACAATCAATTAATTTGCACTTACGTTATTGCGGTTTAGGATGAAATGCAAAGCGTACATCAAAGGGTTGGGAGATGACCCAGAGGAGGAAGCACTTGATATGGAGGCACGGACATTGGAGTTTTGTTCTCCAGAACTGGCCTCCAAGCAGGGCAGGCCTGGTACTGTGTTCAGTGAGTGTCCATGACTCAATACATCAAGCAGGAAGTGATCAAGCAAGACACCTGGCATCAACTTCAAGGCTCCAAACACATGTACACATGTGTGCACAGGCACATGAATACAAGTGTATCCACACCCCCTGGGAATACCTACCCATGCGTGCTTGCATGCACACCACATACCTACAGAAAAGAAAACTGAAAATGTAAAAGATAAGATGCGCTTGCTATCATAACCGCATTTAACTCTTGCTATTCAAATTCTTATATGTGTTCACAAAAGATTTAGATTTGGTAACGTTCATGTGTTACCCTAAGAAAGAAAATGACATCATTCAAGCTAGCCGCTACTTTGGCGCACATTCAACAAGCTGTAATAAGTAGATAGGAAATCTGCGAGAGTCCAGGCCTGGGATTGAAGGTATATGGGCTCCCTAGTTAGCCCATGTTTGCCTGTTCACTCTGTGATTCAGTAGCTGATGCTAGTTCAACCAACCCTTAATGCTATTGTAAGTAGGAATTACCCTAGCTAGTGTGTGTAAGTTTATCTCTGTGCTTGGCACCCACTGAAAATTAAAATCCTGATTGCTATCGTAAGTAGTAATACTAACAATAAAATATATATTGAGCACTTACATTGCAATAGACGGTGTCTTAAGTGACTTATGAACTTTAAGTTATTCCGCTTCTTTGGGTAAGAGTTATAGTCTTAATTATATAAGTCAAGTAAACTGAGGCCTGGAGACATTGTGCAATTTGTTCAGTGCCTCATAAGCCAGTAATGGTGAATTAGAAGTAGAGCTTCATAGATCACATTTATAACCTCTGTGAGATGCCACATCTGCAGTAATAGCAGGAGGTATTACACATACAACAGGAAAGACTCTTCTTAGTTTCTACAGTGAGAGTTCAAATCTGAAGACAAATTAGAGAATGATTTGGGGTAGACAGTAGAGGCATTGCATCTCATTGAAAGAATCAGATAAGATTCATAAATATCACCAGGTATGACCCAGGGCTTGAGAGATGAGTCACGGTGTGTACAGATAAACAAGCAGCCACTCAGGTAGAATGACCTCAGAGAGCATGACATGAGCATGTTTATTGGAAAACCCAACTACATATCTACAAAGTCTTGGTCCTCATACTTTATGGATATAATATGACAGTAGCTGGTTCATATAAATGGATCTGTATCAAATTAATCTCTCCTACTCATGTATTGTGGCCTTGGCTCTGTCACCCACATCTGCCAGTCAATAAGTGGGATAGTCAATCCACCTCACAGAAATGCTAATAGGTTGAATGGAATGCCATGGATAAAGTACCAACATGGCTGCTGTCTGAGAGGTATGTTCCAGTGAGTTTGGTACTTAAAATGAGACCTGTGATTCTTCAGAGAAAGATGGGTGTGGTTGGTGCATTTGAATTTTCTCAGACAATACTTTATGCCCCTTGAACATTCCACTGCCAGCTCCAATCAGCATCTCTCACTCTGGACATCCTTGAGGTGTCTACGCCTAGGTCAGAGTCACAGAGAAAGATCATCTTAAAAGACACTGTAGCTTTCAGTGTTCTGAGCTCTTCTAAAATTGTAAAAGTAAGGCTGGTAGCTTTACTTTTAGGTTTCTACAAGTCTTTCAGTAAGAAAGACATGACTTTCTACTTCTGAAAGGTGTGTTTTCACGAAGGTACTTCTGAAGAATCTTTGACATGCCACTCCTTGTCATCTGTTCCTGCCACCTGAGCCTCCTAAGGAGCACTGTCAGATAAAATGCAAGAAGCTCGGATAAATTGGCATGGAAGATAGCTAAGAAAGAGACTTAAAGGTACAGTAGTTGAGATATACTTATCCTGAAATATGTGAGGGTATATTTATACAAAAAAAAATGATTTGCTGCTTATCTGAGAAACAAGTTTAACTGGATATTTATTTACTGTACTTCATTTCCATACATCTGAAGCCTAGGAAGTCTAGTGGGGCAGAGCAGTTAAAATCGGACAGATCTGGAGGCTCAAATCCTCAAGTCACTTTTTTGACTTCATGACCTTGAGGTGAAAATTCTTTATATGTAAAAGCCAAGATAATGTTGGGTTGCTGTGCTGGTTAACATAATCTAGACTTAGCTAGAAGACAAATCTGCATGTCTATGAGGGAGTTTCAGGAAGATCAACCCCAGCTGTGGGCAGCACCATTCCAGTGAGGTCCCAGGAAGAAAGCTGGATAAGCCCAGCCTCCATTTCTCTTCTTCCCTGTCTTTTGACTAGAGGTGTAGTGTGACCAACCACCTCATGTTCCTACCACCATGAATTTCCAGCCCCAGTGAGCTGTACCATAAAACTGGGAGCAAGAAGAAAAACTTTCTTCCAGATGTTGCTGTTGTCAAGTACCCTGTAACAGCAGTGACAAAGGAACCAAGGCAGTTGTTGAAAAGATAAAGTGAACCTGCAAAAGCAACATGGCTGGTGTACCTCCTAGTTCAGGATAGACACACACAGCTCTTCAAGTAGTGTTCTGTACTGTTTGTTAAAGGGCTTCATAACTGGTATGTCTTCCTAAAGCTGCACAGGCCTGTAACTACTCCCATTTCTCTAGTCTGCCTAGTGGGTAAGTGGTTCCTTTGTCTTTGGAACTTATGTACAAACTATCAGATTTGCATACTTTGTTATGCCCCAGTTTCTCCCCCCAGAAGCCACAAGCAAGCATCTTTAGTCAACTGGATGAAGTCTTACATTCCTTTGTAAGGTCTGCTGTGTGACATGTTGACATGGCTTGCTTCAAGGTATGGTCACCATGAGCTGGACTCCCCAAGAAAGCACTTACTCATTTTCAAAGATGAAGGATACATTTTAGGCTGGAGAATGTTGGTGGCATCACTGGTGGTGTTGAAATCAGGGCTAGTTTTATCCAGTGCATGAGGTCAGCCATGGAATAAGGGAGCATGAGGGAGCCCTCATGGTTGGTCTTGCATATAAGAACAGTAAGTAGAGCCCATACTCAGTCTGTGAGGAAGGAGTTTCCATCCAGGGACAGATATTGACAGTCAGTAGAATTAAGTGATCTGTTCCCAGATTACCCAGACTGTAAGAAGGTAGCAGAGCCAGGGTTTCAACTAAAGCCTGGACCACATCAAAGCCGATCTCTTTCCCACCTCCAGACACTGCTTCCTCCATTTGTTTGCTCTGGTTTTGTGTGTAATGATAAAGAAACAGAGCATCTGGTTTGTGAGGCAAGAACATTATCCCCTGCCTCTCACCCCCCACACTCTCTAACAAGGGAGAAAGAAACAGAAATAGGGTCTTGCGAAATTGTTGTAACACACTTAGAGAGAGTGGCCAGGAATGTTTGTCTGCCTGGCCATGGAATGCCTGGAGCACCCAGCACTCTCTCTTCTACATTCCCTCAACCACAAAACCTATTCATTGCTGCAGAGGCTGTAATATAGCTGGTTCCTTGTTTCAAGCCTGAGAAATCATGTTAGGATCTTGCCTTGGCTGCTGCCAGGGCCACATGAGGCCCTTCCTCCTGAGCGCTGGAATCACAGGCATGCTTCGCTTCTCCAAGCCAGATTTATTCATTTTGACTTCAATTATATTTTCAACTATATGGTTCAATACATTTATATTTTCCAGGAATGAAATACTTTGCGTGTGTGTGTATGTGTGTGTGTGTGTGTGATGCATATGTGTTCATGTGAGTACAACTATGTCTGTGTATGATGCATATGTGGAGGTCAGAGGACAGCCTCAAGGTGTCGGTTCTTTCCTTCCACAGAATTTGAGACAGGGTTTCATTGCTATTCTCAGCGGTGTGTTGGCTAACTGGCCAGTTCACTTCCAAAGACTTTCCTTTCTCTGCCTCCATCATAGCATTGAAACGCTGGCCCTACTGATTTGAACTATCATGCCTGGTTTGGGGAGGATTCTGGGAATTCCAACCTGCGTCCTCATACTTTCTCAGCAAGTATTCTCTTTGTTTTCGTTTGTTTGTTTTTATTCACAGAATCAACCCCTCAACACTTCAAATCATTTTGTGGGCTCCTGAAGGTTTTGGGGGGGGGGTTCTCATTGGTCCTGAGCTTTCTATTGTGTGAAGAGATTGATTTGAGACTGAGAATGAGGACAAGAGATTTGGAAAATACCACTGGGCTCAATTTACTGAGGGGCAGATGGTGATTGGAGCGTGAGAGGGGAGGGAGAGCAGACAAAAACCACGTGGGTGATCGTGTTAGCAAGCTGAGGACTCAAGCCCAAAAGAAATGGAAGAACTACTGAAGAGTTTTAAGCAGGGACACTGTGAGAAATAGTACAGATTGGTCATTTTAGAGGGGGAGGGAAGGGATTGTGGAGACACTGCTGCAAGCCCTGACTTTAGGTAACTTTAGGTAACATCGGGGAGATGTCGCTTGATCATAAGGGAGTGGGGAGTTGCTCATGGAAATCAGAGGGGGGTATCTTCATGTTGGCAGTCAGTGAACACAATCAGGGGTAGCTCTGGGCCTTGCTAAGAAGGAGGCCCAATAGCATGTGTGACACATCATTTCGTGCATAAGAATTTTGGGGACATAGGGTTGCCCATACATCTTATCCATCCCAGGGTATAACCAGTGGCTTGAGGTATCCCTTGGGGCCCTAAGGATTTTCATTTTGTACAAAGCAGAGAAGGTCAGTGCTGGGGATCTGACCTCTGGCCTTGAGTGGTCAAATAGTTGCCAAATGTGGTTGCTAAAATGTTAACAACCTTATTTTTCATGGGAAACCTCCTTCTTTCTCAGCCCTCTGGCATGTGTGCACCCCAGGAGGGAGTCAAGGGGTCATAGCTAGTGACAGAGTTTCCACTTGCTGCTGTTCCTGGGACTAAAGTATGGAGGCAGGCATTTGCAGAGTTGATGATGGACGTGAGTTTCACCCACTGAGTTCAGGGACGTGTAAGCAGAAACTCTCTAGGCTCAGGCTAGAGGTCTGTCATCTTTCCAAATGTCAAAAATTCCTGAGGACAATGCCCACAGCCCTGGCTGTTTAGGACATGTCCTTTGTGTACCTGGTTCTATGCTATAGTAAGGAAGGGTGGGAGTCAGCCGGAAGTCACAGATAGTATTAGGCTAAGCCAAGAGTATTTTATAGATGCCAATCCTAGTGCCAATTTATGCTGAATGTTTCTGCAACTGTTGTCATCTTTTTCATGGAGCAATTTCAGTGAATCTCAAACTTGGATAAATATAACCTCCTATTCCAGCAAAATTAGAGAAACCTTTGATAGCTGAAACAGGAGGTGGGACATTACTACCTGCACCGAGTGGTAGAGATAGGGCTGCTGATACACACTTCAGAATGTTCAGGAAAGGCCCTAGAACACAAAATTACCCCAGCTATAATCTCAGCTCTCATGAAACCCTGGCCAAGTAAGGGCTGGTGGCGAAGTGACCACTCAAGGCAATGTTTGCACACTGCAAGAATGGCGACTTTCTCCACCCCGTGCTCCCTTTCTTTCTTCAGCCTTCAGTTGTTTGTTCCTTCATTCAAGACACTGCAAGACTCTCTAGGAGGTTTTAGTGGAATCCCCAAGATAGGCGTATCCTCTAACCAGGAGTGAAATCACACCCTGTGGCTTTCTCCTGGATGATCACTAGAACTGGGCGAGAGAGCAAATGCCTTTTTAGTAAAATTGTGCATATTTTCATACTTCTTCTTCTTCTTCTTCTTCTTTTTGTTTTAAAGAAAATCTCTTTGGGGAATTAGCCGAGAAGTCTACAGACAATGCTGATCTTTGGGCACCAGAGGCACCTCCCCTGTGAGATGGACACCCTAAGGAAATCAGTGTGACCCCAGAGAAAACAATTAGAACCATGTGGTTTTTTCATTCACTGCTGTTTTCAGAAGCCCTGCCAAAACATTTGCGATGAAGACAAAAGGGTCATTCATGCCCAGCCGTGCACACTGGGGAAAGCGGTGTCCCCAGGATGGAGAGAGGCAGGCAGTCTGCCCGCTCCCACCGTTAGGCTTTATTAGTGGGGCAAACACAATTTAGGGAATCAATGAGGGGGGTCACACACTGCCTCTAGTTAGAGAGGAATCCTCGAGGGCAGCCCTCCCTCTGTGCTGGGGAGCTTGGCAGGGAAGGGCTCCCATCTAATTAGTGTCTTTCTGAATGTTGAAAAGCAGAAGCCTACAAGGGATTTCTATGACTATTTAATTATGGTTGGCTCTCTTTTGTCTTAAACCAGTCTAGAGTCTGCTGGTCTAATGCAGGACCACAGGGGAGCTTCCCAAAGGCCCCTAACTAGTTGGCCTCTGCATGTTTCTGCCATGCCCCAAGAGCAAAGGAATTGTATTTGCCCCCCAGAAACCTGTCCCTTAGATGTGGCAAAGTACTGAACCTTGGGGACCTCAGGAAGTAATGGGATTCTCATCAGTACAGCAATTCAAAACTGAGCAGAGGAGAATGGAGAAAGAACTGAAGAAGGAAACTGACAAAGAAGAGGAAGAGTCACCTACATTTAAGTAATCCCAGATTTCGAATCTTAAGCTTATAAATAAAGCCTGTCTGTAAAGAAATGCCTGGCTCTGTTTAGGACCTTTGTGTTTATTTAATGCTAATCGAATGAGTGCACTGAAGTAAGCTGTTGTAAACTGTAAAGGATTGGGGGATACTTACACATTTTAGCATAAGAATTACTTATAGGCGTGTAACAATTCTTCATGACTTTAAAGTGTGTTTCAAATCTTCATTTAAAGTTGTCTGAGAGAAGAGTGTTGGTGCCAGGGAATCGGCACGTTCTTTCCCCTTTCTGGCCCTTATAATTTCAGGGAAGGCGTTTGCAAACAGTCATTCTGAGATCACGGGGGGGAAAAAAATGTTAGACAAAGAAATCATTGCTGTTCCTGCGGCATGAGAAGGTTATTAGGTCCATACTGTGCTGTTATAACTTGGATAAGAAACTGAATAAAAACTCCCCAAACAAAGGGCAGTTTGGCCCAGGGTGACATGCAAGTTCAAGGAAATTTCCTTGACTTTTTATTTAAAGCACAGTAACTCAGCAGGGTGTGCAGAGAGTGAAGTTTAATGACCAGAAGTTCAGGGATTTGCATAGAGGCTTTTTGTGTGTGTGTGTGTGTGTGTGTGTGTGATTTGCAAGGTGGCCTTGAGGAATCTCTTCCTCTCCAAAACTCCATTTCTTCATCTAGGAAACTGAAACAGTAACATTTGTCCAGTTTAGCATTTCAGATCAGATACTTTTCAACACTACAGTAAAAATTGCATTTTAGTATTACTTAAAGATGATGTAATGCTCTAAGAAATTAATTTGTTGCCATGTTTGATGGTTACATTATTTCAACATCCAGCCTCAAATATCAATAAGTTAAGTATGAGTCCCTTATTATAGAAATTCTATTATTCTGTATTAAAATTTCTACTCAGATTTAAAGAAATTGTTTTATTTAAATAGATGTTATATTTTAGTGTTTCATTTATTAATAAATATTTCTTAATAAATAATAAATAATAATTTATCGATAAATAAATATTTAAGATTTATTTTAATAAATAAAATAGGTTTATTTATTAAGAAAATAATTTTTCTTTTCATTAATGATCAAGCCTTTGCATGGTTAGTTTCATTTTACTTTTGAGGGTCTCATGAAATAGTGAGGAAAGGGGCCATTTTTTTCCCACTCTACTTTTCTTTCTTTTTCTTTTTTTTTAATTATTTATTAAGTATACAACGTTTTACTTGCATGTACCCCTGCCCTCCAGAAGAGGGCACCAGATCTCAATATAGATGGTTATGAGCCATCATGTGGTTGCTGGGAATTGAACTCAGGACATTTGGAAGAACAGGCTACATTCTTAACCTCTGAGCCATCTCTCCAGCCCTATTTTTCTTTCCTTACATTCTTGTTAATTCTTCCTGGCCTTCTCCATTACCTGATGTTTGTATGGCAGGCCTATATCCTGTGATACAAAATCAGTGAGACTGACTCCTTAATCTCAGTGCCCTTTTAATTTACTGGTGGTAAAAGTCAAGTCAATAAGGAATTAAAACAAAATATCAAACACTTCCCAGCAAACCTGAGTAGAATCAGAAGCAAGAAGAGGTCAGGGCTTTGAAGGGTGAGTAGGAGTTTGGAAAGTGAAAGGGATGGAAGAGTGAGACTAATGATAGAAAGTTGTTCAAGAAAACATTATAGAAAATAAGACAAAGCAGATGGGCCCTCTCTGCCATGGGATATTTTTGTTCTTGTATGATTATTAAATGGAACAATGGGCAACTATGGGCATGCTTAAAATCAACATTGTGTCATCATCTAAACCATTGCTTCATCTGTGGGAAGTGCAGATAGAGTGATGAATGTAGAGGTAGCAAGTGCAGCTCTAGGGTGAACAAAATGATAGACGTCAAGGACAGTGGCTAGTACTCCAGCTTAGGATGTGAACACCCAAGTGTGGGTCCTGAGAACAAGTAAAATGGCACCTTATCCAGTACCCAGTGGTGCTGAGAGGCAGGGTTGAGGGGAATCTCGCCTCTTTCTAGTTCTTTCTCACCTCAAGCTGTCTGGCCTGGAAAATACTTTTGTTCCATTGAACACTATTTTTTTCTCTATTCTGTAAAAAAAACAACCAGCTTATGTAGCTCAATTTTAGAAGGCAGTACATGTTGAGGGACCATATGGCTCCATCATCTGTTAGGGAGCACACCAGGTAAGGTGTAATGACTCTGTTGTTCCTTTGTTTCTACAGATGAGACCACATGTTAAGAAGATGAATTTGGCCATTTCTATTTCTTTTTTTCTATGTAGGAAGCCGCATCTCCATCATCATTTGTATATTGTAAAAGAGCAGGTAAAGGGTGGGTTTTAGCAGGCCACTTAGCCTTAAAATTTGCAAAGTTTTGTCATTTTTTCATTGGACAATGTAGAACTTGATTGTGACACAACTTTATGGTGATACCTCAAATTCTCTTTCCTGTTATAGAAATTTAAAAAATGGCTAGTGATGTTGATTATTCAAATCCTATAATTATTGCCATCATTATTATTAACCTGCTGCCTTATCAATAAAAGACACAGACACCTGATAGAATTTTAAATAACCCTTATTTCAGCTGGGGCTGGGCAGATATTACCCCCTACGCTACCTTGTTAGCTCTCAGCCACACATGCCATGGCCTTTGCTCTAATCATTCCTATCTCGGCTAATCCAATCCAATGTTCCCGTAGACATTTGCACATGCTTTCCATCTGGGCCGCTCCTCTCCACGCCGTTATCGGAGTTCACTCCTCCCATCCTACCGGGTTCCTTACCTATCCCATGGAGGCTCGCCTTCTTTCTCTCCCACCTGTCTCAAAGGACTCTTCCTGATAGAAAATGAAAAATTGATAGCAGCTGGAACTCAGAGCTCTCTGGCTACTAGATGCTTGTCAAGCCTCTCTGGTAAGTGCCTGCCAATATAATACAGCAGCAACTAAATGCCAAGGAATGCTGAACAGGGCTTTGCTGTTGTAGCCTGAGATGGCACAACTGGCTCCCAAATTTAGAATTTTCCTGTTTCTTTGTTTGGTTTTGCTTGAAAGTCTTTGTTTTTCCCTATAGTGGGAAATAGAAAGAATATTTTTATTGTTTGACATCACTGAAACATTGCAGCGTTTTAAAGATCTTAACTAAATTCAAAATGTCACCGCAGTTAAATTGTGCTTTCTAAATACAAGAGTTACAATGATATGGAAATGAGATGAAATGTTTGAGCACTGTAGTGGTGGCACATGTCTTTAATCCCAACACAAAGGAGACAGAGACAAGTGGATCTCTGTATATTCTAGACCAGCCTAGTCTAAGCAATGAAGTCAGAGCAGGACCCCCTGCTGATAAGATAAAGCCAAGTCTAATAAAGAAAGTCTAATATTCAAAATGATACATTTTCCTTTAAACTTACTATGTAAGTTTTTTCTTAATAATGAATAGTAACATCTTTACTGGTTTAGAGGACGGACATACATCAGTCTTAGGTTTGTCAGGTGAGGATGACGTCACAATGGCCTGGAAAGCCAGACAGTCTCTTAGGAACTGGGGTTCCCATGGGGAAACTGATGCATGGAAGGCATCTTGGCCTAAAAGAGATATTATGTTAATTAATGTAAGCAGCCAAAGTTAAGCTAGGAGATGAACATACAAGCTATATGCCTCCCACAGCCAAAAGCTATTAAGTACTCACTCAGGTGAGATGTCACACTGCCCTGGGAAGCTGGCTTTATCCCTATAGACATGAGGCAAAGAGAGACACAGGGGACAGACAGTACAGGTGGGTGATGAAACCCGAGCCTAAGTTACGTCCCAAAACACAAAGGCTACAATTCCTGTGTTTGAGAGGCAGAACTCCCCATTCCATGTGGAGAAAGGGGTCGGGACAAGATAGCTGAGGCAAATGTAGAAACCCAGGCCCAAACCTCTAAACAGGTACAAGATGCCTAGGATATGCTTGAATACTAAAGTTAGAAAAGAGTGTAAGTAAAGCTGATTTAAAAGGTAATGCCTTTTCCATTGCTCCGGGCAGCTGGCCAATCCCTGCAGATGTGAGGCGCTCGCAGGGGACAGGTGGTGGTGGCTCAGCCTGGTATGACGGAGCCCAAGGGCCCCAAAGAGGATATTTGGACACTATACAGTCTTGTTTTGATTTCAACATAAAAATGATTGTATGTTCAATGGTAATGGTGATATTATACATGCTCATTGAGAGAAGTCAAAATGAAACAGAGCAAGGTAAAATAGAGAATGTTAAATTAAATTAGTCTATACTTACATGACTTAAAACTGCAGAACAAGCAGATAACTTATATTGCTGATCCCACTACATGGCAACAGCTCTGAGACTGTCTGAGACATGAATGTCTATGAGTAGCCAGCAATTTTTGTTGGTTACAGAAGCCCCATGACTTATTACATGCCGTCCTTTCAGATGGCATGAATCAAGATTTATAGATGTCTTTCTTCTGCTCGTACAAATAGCAGAGAACCATCTTTAACTGATTCGTGCATCCTGCATACCTCATACATTTATAATTTTAGAATTGTACAATACTTGTGAGAAATTATATATTTTCACACAACCACCAGCACCAGAACAACAATAACAACAACAACATGGGCACCAATGATGCTGGATCAGATGCAAACACAAGATATTCCAGCATCCCACACGTTCCAGCCTCAGCTGCTTCAATTGCTGTTCCATCACAGCCTGCTTCCAGGACAGCTTCAAAGAAAACTAATGATTCCAATTGGTCCAGCCTTTCAGACTATTGCAAACAGAACTTCACTTATGCCTAAAATTTTCTCAACATTTCCAGACTGGATTACAAATGTTATTGCTAACTTTTAAAACCATTTCCTCAAATTTATTTGGGCCCCCAGAAAAGGTAGCTTATGCCCCCAAATCAGCAGGAAGCCACCTTAAGAAGAATTATATGTCATTTCCCTTAAGGTGGGGTGGCTAGATACTTGGTTGTTTTCTTGGGTAATGGATGTTTATTGTTTTAAAGGGGCTCGTTATAAGTTATTAATTGTCTTATTCAGAGAAAACAAAACAAGCTATAGACGCTCAGACTTGAGGAGTTCTCTATTTTCCTTGTCTTTTCTCTATCTTTCTTTCTTTTTTAGGTAAGGAGAAAAGACTTGAAAAGAAAATGGGGAAATATATATATATATATATATATATATATATATATATATATATATATATTATAGAAATAGTATGACAAAAGGTAGATTATTGAATCTACTTTTCAACTTAGAGAAATTATTATATTTAAATAAGCTTATTTTGATACATTGGTATAAATATTCTTTTATGACACACGCACATATTTTAACTCTGGTGTGAGGGATTGTATCCATACAACTCATTTACAGATACAAGATTTACTGCCAATACTTTATTTTTTTAATTTAATTTTATTAATTTATGCATATTACATCTCAATGGTTACCCCCTCCCTTGTATCCTCCCATTCCTCCCTCCCTCCCATTTTCCCCTTACTCCCCTCCCCTATGACTGTGACTGAGGGGGACCTCCTCCCCCTGTATATACTCTTAGAGTATTAAGTCTCTTCTTGGTAGACTGTTATCCTTCCTCTGAGTGCCACCAGGTCTCCCCCTCCAGGGGACATGGTCAAAGGTGAGGCACCAGAGTATGTGAGAAAGTAATATCCCACTCTCCACTCTACTGTGGAGAATGTTCTGTCCATTGGCTAGATCTGGGTAGGGGTTTAAGGTTTACCGCCTGTATTGTCCTTGGCTGGTGCCATAGTTTGAGCGGGACCCCTGGGCCCAAATCTGCCTATCATAATGTTCTTTTTGTAGGTTTCTAGGATCCTCTGAATCCTTCAACTTTGCCATGCTCCCATGCTTCTCCCATCTAGAGTCCCAATAGGATGTCCTCCCCTCTGTCCCCGTTTCCTGGTTAGTGAAGACTTTCATGGGACATGCCCCTTGGGCTAGTGTCCAGATATAAGTGAGTATATACTATTTGACTCCTTCTGCTTCTGGGTTAACTCACTCATTATGATAATTTCTAGTTCAATCCATTTGTCCACAAATTTCGGGAATCTACTCTTTGGAATATACCCAGAAGATGGTCTAGCACACAACAAGAAAATTTGCTCAACCATGTTCATAGTAGCCTTATTCATAATAGCCAGAACATGGAAACAGCCTAAGTGTCCATCAGTAGAAGAATGGATAAAGAAACTGTGGTACATTTATATTACTTCTAATACTTTAAAAGCTGCTATTATAAACTGTTTAGGATAATTAAGTAATGCAAGGTAATTGTGAGTTGATCAACTCATGGCCATGTCAACCACTAGTCTAACCTATCACAAAATAAGCACCCTAGGTTAAACAGATAATAAATAGCTAAAAACAAGCAAAAGTGGCTGTTCAGATGATAGATAGAGATATAGATTATAGACAGAAATATTGATAGGTATAAATATGCATTATGTAAAATGAATAGATAGATAAAGCTTTCAACAACCTCAGAGATTGACAGAATATGATATTTAAAGATGTTTTATTGTATTAAGGATTCTTTGACAGTAGATAGGTCAACTCCTGGCAGCACTCAGCCTACCTCAGAGAAGATATAAGCATCAGGGAACCTCCACATGGAGCTGCTTCTGTGTAGCAAGCTAGCCACCTTTGCAAAGAAAATGGCCTCATTTCTAGCACAGACAGAATTCTGCCTAAAATGGGCAAGCTTGGATGCAGGCCAAGTGAACTGCTGAGCTCTGCCAAGACACGATAAGGAAGTCCTTAGCTGTGCCTGCTTCACAAATATGTCTGTCAGATATACTGGGCCAGAAGGCTGAAGATCATGCTCCAACAAGATTTTGGGTGACTGTCCAGGCAGCAAACTGTCTCTGTCATATTTATTTATATGTTGGAAGCTGTTAACCTGCACTTCCCGCTTACTCAGGTAATAAATTCTATCCCTTCTAAAGCCTCTGATAGGGTTGAAGACTAAATAGTTATAGTTTTACATTAAGCTTAGTTGATTAGAATTTAAGAAGTTTTAAGACCTAGATAGATATTTGTAGGCTGACAGATACAAGGTATGATAGAAAATAATTTAGGTATGAAACTTTAAACTCATCAAGATAGGATAAATAGTACTTTCTTCAAGGCTGCCAAATACCTATAGACTAGACATTTTGTGTGTAAGTCTTCCCAAGTGGTTTTTATAATTGTTTCATAATTGTTCTTACTGTACATAGTTTAAAAAATAGTCTTTATAATTAGAAAAAAAAAAAGGAAATTGTAAGGGAATGGTCTGGCTCTTTGTATTTGATTGTTAACTGTCTTGCCCCTGAGGTCCGTTTGCCGTCATTTACAAGCAGACACTCATGGGCCCCACCCAACATGACGTTTGTAATCCTTGCCTCCAAATTATCCCTGACTGGCTACACACCTGGGCAGGGCAGAAATGAGGTAAGCATGGCCAAGTTCGTGGCTTGGAGGAGAGAAGGGATTATGTGAGAGAAGGCAAGACAGGTCAGGGAGAAAGAAGGAGAGGCGCCATGGGATAGGTAAAGAACCACATGGGCTGGGAGGAATGGACTGTGATGATAGCATGGAGAGGAACGGCCAAGATGGAAAGCATGTGCAGGTGTCTGTGGGAATATTGGATGGGAAGTAGCCCAGAGAGAAATGATTAAAGCAAGTGCCATGGGGTGTGGGGCTGAGAGCTCACAAGGTTGCTCAGGGGGGTAATATCTGCTTGGTGTGTAGGCATTTATTCAGCCAATTGGGAATTGGTTTGGAGGCAAGGATCACAAACGTCCTTTCGGGGTACATGAGTGTCTGTGCCTAAACGATAGCAAACAGACTTCGTGGGGCAAAATAATTAACAATCAAATACAAAGCACCAGACCATGCCAGGACACTTCTATCTTTTCTTTCCTAGCACTTCCTGTTCTCCTGTGTGACCTCCTCTCCTCCCGAGGTGCTGTTGTCGCAGTCCACACACTTAATATTTTGGACAGGTTAGAAATATCCATTGTCCGCTATCGTGTGTTCACAACCACTTGTGGGGTTTATTTTCCAAAGGAGATATTTCTTTCAAAGGTACTTTTTTTTTTTTTAATTTTAGGAAGGAAGGGGTTTATTTAGCTTACATTTCCATATCACAGTTCATCATCAAAGGAAGTTAGGACAGGAACTCAAACAGGACAGGAACCTGGAGACAGGAGCTGATGCAGAGGCTATGCAGGAGTGCTTCTTACTGGCTTGCTCAGCATGGCTTGTTCAGCCTGTTTTCTTACAGAACCCCAGACCACCTTCACAAGGCTGGCACCACTCACAATGGACTAGGCCCTCCTACCCCCCGCTAATCATTAATTAAGAAAATGTCCTGCTGGCTTGCCTGCAGCCTGACCTTAAGGAAGTATTTTTCCTCAATTGGGGCTCCCTCCTCTCTGATAACTCTAGCTTGTGTCAAGTTGGCATAAAACTGGCCAGCACACACAGTAAGTATGTGTAGGAATGGCCTAAACAAGAGGTAGGATGGGAAAAACAATAGGTAGGATGCCAAGTAAAATTGGGACTAAGAGTGAATCATTTACTGTATCATGATTGAAATCTCATAGTCAATTGTGGCTACATAAAGAAATTAGAAATTGACATTCTACCAAGAGTTTGATCTTCTGATTTAAAGAAAGAATAAGGTGTTTTCTCCATAATAGAGCAAAGACAGGAAGCCAACCTGCACTGATTCTGCTACAGGAAAATAAAGATCTCAAAAGAGCAGCCTAAATGGAGAGTCTAGAGGACACTCAAGTTCCCTGCATTCTCCATGGCATGAGCGCATCTGCCCCGGTAAGGCTTCTCTGGTACTACGTGGGTTCACGTCCTCTCAGTTGCTATTGCTGCCTGTCAGTGTTATTGCTGTTACCATAATTATAACAATAATTTGATTTGGGAAGGCTTGTTTTTTTTCCTCTTCCTACAGATGCTCCCAGAAAAGACGTAGGTATAATTTTCTCTTTTCATTTTGGTCATTGGCTTTTTGATGTATAATATAATTATTCAAATAGAGGAAAAACCAGGATGTAATGTAAGTGCAAAATGAATATTCTATTAAAATCAAGATACTGAGACTGCCAACATATAGATTAAAAGTCTCTCAGGTTTATATGGGTTTTCACTGAAGCATAACTCTTTATTCTAAGGCTTCTAGAAAACTGTGTTCCCCACACTGTTTCTGCTTGCACTGATACACTTTTTTTTAAGTATTTAATTTTTTTATTAATTTATTCTTATTACATCTCAATGGTTATCCCATCCCTTGTATCCTCCCATCCTTCCCTCCTTCCCATTTCCCCCTTATTCCTCTCCTATATGACTGTTCCTGAGGGGGACCTCCTCCCCTGGTATATGCTCATAGGGTATCAAGTCTCTTCTTGGTAACCTGCTGTCTTTCCTCTGAGTGCCACTAGGTCTCCCCCTCCAGGGGACATGGTCAAATGTGAGGCACCAGAGTATGTGAGAAAGTCATATCCCATTCTCCACTTAACTGTGGAAAATGTTCTGACCATTGGCTAGATCTGGGTAGGGGTTCGAAGTTTACCGCATATATTGTCCTTGGCTGGTGCCTTAGTTTGAGCGGGAATCCTGGGCCCAAATCTGCCTATCATAATGTTCTACTTGTAGGCTTCTAGGACCCTCTGGATCCTTCTACTTTGCTATTCTCCCATGCTTCTCTCCTCTAGAGTCCCATTAGGATGTCCTTCCCTCTGTCCCAGTTTCCTGGGAAGTGAAGGCTTTCATGGGACATGCCCCTTGGGCTAGTATGCAGATATAAGTGAGTATATACCATTTGAGTCTTTCTGCTTCTGGCTTAACTCACTCATTATGATCATTTCTAGCTCAATCCATTTATCCACAAATTTTGGGAATTCCTTGTTTGTAATAGCTGAGTAGTATTCCATAGTATATGTACCACAGTTTCTTTATCCATTCTTCTACTGATGGACACTTAGGCTGTTTCCATGTTCTGGCTATTATGAATAAGGCTGCTATGAACATGGTTGAACAAATTTTCTTGTTGTGTGCTGGAGCATCTTCTGGGTATATTCCAAGGAGTGGAATAGCTGGGTCTTGAGGAAGCCCTATTCCCATTTTTCTGAGATAGCACCAGATAGATTTCCAAACTGGCTGTACTAGTTTGCATTCCCACCAGCAATGAAGGAGTGTTCCTCTCTCCCGACATCCTCGCCAGCATGTGGTGTCGCTTAGCCATTCTGATGGGTGTAAGATGGAATCTCAGAGTTGTTTTGATTTGCATTTCCCTGATGATTAAGGAGGTTGAGCATTTCTATAAGTGTTTCTCAGCCATTTGATATTCCTCTGTTGAGAATTCTCTGTTTAGTTCTAAGCCCCATTTCTCAATTGGGTTATTTGGTTTGGTGGTATTTAATTTCTTGATTTGTTTATATATTTTGGATATTAGACCTTTGTCAGATGTAGGGTTGGTGAAGATCTTTTCCCAGTCTGTAGGCTGTCGCTTTGTTCTCTTGACAGTGTCTCCTGCCTTACAGAAGCTTCTCAGCCTCATGAGGTCCCATTTATTAATTGTTGACCTTAAGGCCTGGGCTGTTGGTGTTCTGTTCAGGAAGTTGTCTCCTGTGCCAATATGTTCCAGGCTCTTCCCTACTTTTTCTTCTAAGTGACTTAGTGTCTCTGGTTTTATGTTGAGGTCTTTAATCCACTTGGATTTGAATTTTGTACAAGGTGACAAATATGGGTCCAGTTGCCTTTTTTTACACATAGACATCCAGTTAGACCAGCACCATTTGTTGAAAATGCTATCCTTTTTCCATTGAATGGATTTGGCTTCTTTGTCAAAAATCAAGTGACCATATGTGTGTGGATTCATATCTGGGTCTTCGATTCGATTTCGCTGATCAACCAGCCTGTTGCTGTGCCAGTACCACACTGTTTTAATTACTATTGCTTTATAGTACAGTTTGAGATCAGGTATGGAGATTCCTCTGGAGCACCTTTTATTGTACAAGATTGTTTTAGCTATCTTGGGTTTTTTATTTTTCCATATGAAGTTCAGAATTGAACTTTCAATGTCTTTAAAAATTCTGTAGGTTTTTTGGTAGGGATTGCATTAAATCTGTAGATTGCTTTTGGTAGGATGGCCATTTTTACTATGTTAATTCTCCTGATCCATGAGCAAGGAAGATCATTCCATCTTCTCATGTCATCTTCAATCTCTTTCTTCAGAGTTTTGAAATTTTTTTCAAACAAGTCCTTCACTTGCTTAGTTAGAGTAACTCCTAAATATTTTATATTGTTTGTGGCTAATGTGAAGGGTGTGGCTTTCCTAATTTCTTCCTCTGCAAGCTTGTCATTTGTGTATAGGAAGGCTACAGACTTTTTTGAGTTAATTTTGTATCCAGCCAATTTGCTGAAGGTGTTTATCAGCTGTAGGAGTTCTCTGGTGGAATTTTGAGGGTCACTTATATACACTAACATATCATCTGCAAATAGGGATAATTTGACTTCCTCCTTTCCCATTTGGATACCCTTGATCTCCTTTTGTTGTCTTATTGCTCTGGCTAGAACTTCGAGTACTATATTGAAGAGATATGGAGAGAGTGGGCAGCCTTGCCTTGTTCCTGATTTTAGAGGAATTTCCTTGAGTATCTCACCATTTACTTTGATTTTGGCTATTGGCTTGTTGTATATAGCCTTTATTATATTGAGAAAAGTGCCTTGTATCCCTGATCTCTCTAAAACTTTAAACATGAATGGGTGTTGGATTTTATCAAATGCTTTCTCTGCATCTAAAGAGATGATCATGTGGTTTTTTATTTTCAGTTTGTTTATATGGTGGATTACATTGATGGATTTCCATATATTAAACCATCCCTGCATGCCTGGAATGAAGCCTACTTGGTCATGATGAATGATATCTTTGATGTGTTCTTATATTCATTTTGCAAGTATTTTATTTAGTATTTTTGCATCGATGTTCATAAGAGAAATTGGTCTGAAATTCTCTTTCTTTGTTGAGTCTTTGTGAAGTTTAGGTATCAATGAGACTATGGCCTCATAGAATGAATTTGGTAATGTTCCATCCCTTTCTATCTTTTGGAGTAGCTTGAAAAGTGTCGGTATTAGCTCGCCCTTGAAGGTGTGGTAGAGTCCTGCACTGAAACCATCTCGCCCTGGGCCGTTTTTGGTTGGGAGACTATCAATGATTGCTTCTATTTCTGTAGGGGAAATGGGACTATTTAGCTTGTTTATCTGTTCTTCACTCAACTTTGGCAAGTAAAATTGATCAAGAAAATCATCCATTTCCCTTAGATTTTCAAATTTTGTGGCACATATGCCTTCAAAGTAGGATGTCATGATTCTTTGTATTTCTTCAGTGTCTGTTGTTATGTCTCCCTTTTCATTTCTGATTTTGTTGATTTCAATACTGTCTCTCTGCCTTTTAGTTAGTTTGACTAATGGTCTGTCTATCTTGTTGACTTTCTCAAAGAACCAGGTCTTGGTTTTTTTATTCTTTGGACTGTTTTCTTAGTTTTTAATTTGTTAATTTCAGCCCTGAGTTTGATTAGTTCCAGACGTCTACTCCTTTTGGATGTTTCTGCTTCTTTTTTTTTCCCTAGGGCTTCCAGTTGTGTCATTAAGATGCTTATGTGTGATGTTTCCAATTTCTTTTTAAAGGCACTTAGTGCTATGAATTTTCCTCTTAGCACTGCTTTCAATGTATCCCACAAATTTGGGTACGTTGTTCCTTCATTTTCATTGAATTTCAGAAACTCCTTGATTTCTTTCTTTATTTCTTCTCTGACCCAGGTGTCATTTAGCAGAGAGTTGTTTAGTTTCCACATACATGCAGGTTTTTTGTTATTTCTGTTGTTGTTGAATTGCAGCCTAAGAGCATGGTGATCTGATAGGATACAAGGTATTATTTCAATCCTCTTGTATCTGTTGAGGCTTGCTTTGTGACCTATGATGTGATCAATTTTGGAGACAGTTCCATGGGGTGCAGAGAAGAAGGTATATTCTTTCTTGTTTGGGTGCAAGGTTCTATAGATATCTGTTAGATCCATTTGACCCATGGCATTGGTTAATGATGTTATTTCTCGGTTTAGTTTCTGTTTCAATGACTTATCCTTCAGTGAGAGTGGGGTGTTGAAGTCTCCCACTATTATTGTGTGGGGATCAATGTATGGTTTAAGCCTTTTTAGCAGATCTTTTACAAATGTGGTTGCCCTTGTATTGGAAGCACAGATGTTCAGAATTGTAATGTCATCTTGGTTGACTTTACCCTTGATGAGTATGAAGTGTCCTTCCTCATCCCTTTTGATTAATTTTGGTTGAAAGTCTATTTTGTTCGATATTAAAATGGCTACTCCTGCTTGCTTCTTGTGACCATTTGCTTGGAATATTTTTTCCCAACCTTTTACTCTGAGGTAATGCCTATCATTATGGGTGAGATGTGTTTCTTGAATGCAGAAGAATGTTGGATCCTCTTTATGCACCCATTCAGTTAGTCTGTGTCTTTTTATTGGAGAATTGAGACCATTGATGTTGAGAGATAATAATGACCAGTGACTGTTAAGAGTCTTA
Organism: Acomys minous; assembly: GCF_964271855.1. Taxonomy (NCBI): domain Eukaryota; kingdom Metazoa; phylum Chordata; class Mammalia; order Rodentia; family Muridae; genus Acomys; species Acomys minous. The sequence goes on from NC_140496.1 coordinate 24,495,727, forward strand.
ATTTTGCTGTTGGTTCCAGTCGAGCGTTTGTGTAGTTGTGTTTTTGCCATAGTATAGTTATCTATTTCCTGAGTAGTTTTGGTTGTAGCTTGACCCTTTGGGATGGAGTTTTCCTTCTATTACCTTCTGTAAAGCTGGATTTGTGGATAGGTACTGTTTGAATTTGTTTTTGTCAAGGAATATTTTGTTTTCTCCATCAATGGTTATTGATAGTTTTGCTAGGTAAAGTAGTCTGGCCTGGAATCTGTGGTCTCTTAGTGTTTGCAGGATCTCTGTCCAGGCCCTTCTGGCTTTTATGGTCTCTGCTGAGAAGGTGTAATTCTGATACGTTTGCCATTAAATGTTATTTGGCCGTTTTCCCTTGCAGCTTTTAATATTTTTTCTTTGTTCTGTATGTTTTGTGTTTTGATTATTATGTGACGGGCAGTTTTTCTTTTCTGGTCAATTCTATTTGGTGTTCTGTAGGCCTCTTGTATGTTTATAGGCATCTCTTTCTTTAGATTGGGGAAATTTTCTTCTATGATTTTGTTGAGAATAGTTTCTGGGCCTTGGATACTGATATCTTCTCTTTCTTCAATGCCTATTATCCTCAGATTTCTTCTTTTCATGGTGTCCTTAATTTCTTGGATGTTTTGTGTCAGGAGTTTTCCAGATTTGGCATTTTCTTTAATGGTTGCTTCAAGATCTGTGATTGTATCTTCTAGACCTGAGATTCGTCTTTCCATCTCTTGGATTCTGTTAGAAAAGCTCACCTCTGTGTTGCTCACCTTCTTCTCTGAGGTCTCACGTTCTTGTTTTTCTTCTGTCTGTGTGTTTATCATTGAATCCATTTTCATCTTCAGATCTTGAACTGATTTTCTGATTTCTTTCATCTGATTTTTTTTGTATATTCCTGAGTTTCTTCCATTGCCACTTTATAGGTCTTCAGAGCTTGAACCATTTTATTTATTTCTTTCATCTGATTGTTTGCATTTTCCTAAAATTTTTCCAGTTCCACTCTATGTGCTTTTTTTTATGTCTCTCACCTGTTTGGCTGCGTCTTCCTTCATTTGATTTCGAATTTTATTTTTTTCCTCCATTATCATCCTCATTACCAAGGATTTGAGGTCATTTTCTTGTATTTCCGTTGTGTTTGAGTTCTTTGGGTTGTTTTCTTTGGGATAGCTGGAAACTGGAGACGCCATGTTGTTTTGGGTTTTTTTGCATATGCTTTTACACTGTCCTTCAGACATCTTGCCGTCTTTGTTTTTGTTGGGTAGCTGCCAGAGTTAGATGGAGGGAGTCTGATGATAGATTCACTTGTTTTCTCATGATTTCCGTAGGCTGGAAGCTCTGATGCTTCACTGGTGTGGATGACAGGAGGTTAGCCCTGTCGTTTTGGGCTCTCACAGCCAGTGATCCTCAGCTCCCCTGTACTGTGGGTCCTGTAATCGTTCGGGGTCTCTGAATGAGCTTTGGATCAGGCCAAGGTATCCACAGCCTTCTGGGTCGCCTGCCAAGTCCAGCCAGGGATACTAGGCCCGAACCAAGCATCGAGCTCAGCTAGATTCTCAGGGCCTGAACTGTCTGCCGAGCTCAGCTAGGGATTCTGGGCCCAAAATGCACACAGGGTCCAGCCAGAATTTTTGGGCTGGGACTGCGCACCAAGGTCAGCTAGGGGCTTTTGGCCCAAAGTGCATGCTGTGATCAGTTATTGACTCAGGGCCCGAACCATCTGCTAAACTCAACCAGTCATTCTGGATTCAAACTGCACACTGTGTCCAACCAAAGTCTTAGAGCCAGGACTGTTCCAGAAGCTCAGCTAGAGTCTCTGGGACCAATATGTCTGCCAAGCACAGTTAGGGACTCTAGCCCCAAACTGCATGTCGAGCTCCACCCGAGTCTCCGGGGTGGAATTGTGCACCGAGCTCAGTCAGGGACTCTGGACTCACACTGCGTGTTGAGTTCAGCCCGGGACTCCGGGCCTAAACTGCGTGGATAGTTCAGCCAGAGTCTTAGGGCCGCCGAGCCTGTGCGCACAGCTCAGCTAGAGTCTCTGGGCCCAAACTGACCGGCAAGTCCAGCTATGGCCTCTGGGCTGAATCTGCATGCTGACCTCAGCCTCCATCAGCGCCCCAGAACTGCCCACTGAGCTGAGCTGGTGTCTAGGGCAGAACTGCTGCTGCGCTGAGCTAGTGCCTCCAGTGGAACTTAGCGCTCTGCCCAGCCTGCGTCACAGCAGGAAAACTGCGGCTGCGCTGACCTAGCGCCTTAGGTGGAACTGAGCGCTCTGCCTAGCCTGTGTCACAGCAGGAGAACTGTGCCTTCACTGAGTGCTCTGCCAACCCTGCGTCACAGCAGAAGAACTGCGGCTGCGCTGACCTAGCACCTTCGGTGGAACTGAGCGCTCTGCCCAGCCTGTGTCACAGCAGGAAAACTGCGGCTGCGCTGAGCTAGTGCCTCCGGCAGAATTGCTTGCTGAGCTGCTCCAGCGTCTCCACGGCACTGCGCACTGAGCTGAACCTGGGACTCTGGGGCTGAACTGTCCACGGAGTCCAGTTTGGGTCTCAAGGCACCACGCAACCCAAATCCTGTCCAGAGTTCCTTCTCCCGCAGCAACTCCCACCGGCCACCACACCAATCGCCTGCACTAGAAGGCTCTGGGCTGCAAACCTCAGCCACTGCCGCTGCTGCTGCTGCTGCTGCTGCTGCTGCTGCCTCTGCTGCTGCTGCTCCTATCCGAGAAAATCTGTGCTCCTCCCGTGTGCAGGGGCATGCTGGTCCTCCGCACCCTGGTCCCTCCGAACTGTGGAACATCCTGCTGCCGTGGTGTGGGGACCTTGATGTTCCTGGCTTAGAAATATGTGCAATTCCCTGAATTGTTCACTGGAGCTTCCAAACACGGTCCACACTGCTCGCCGCCATCTTGGATTCTGCCTCAAAGGTACTTATTTATTTCAGTATAGCACTTCCCACATACTTGGTCTCACTGGACCTCAGTCGGGATCTCAACCTTGGGGGATATTGTATGTAGGACTACCTCCATATATGGCCCTGTCTCTTCCAAAGATCACCTAATAAGGGCAGTTGTGGAAGAACCTATCCTATTCAGGGAAAAACTCAAAATTGCTCTCTGGAGAATCCAACTAATTCTCCAGGAGAAACCCAAAGACTCATCTTCTCCAGGAGTGTAGATCACCTTTTCCTTTCTTTCTTTCTATTCTTTTTTTTATCTCTATCATTGAATGACTTGCACATGCACACATTATGAAACTCCAAATTATGTAGATTTAAAATGAAAATAATCATATATCCATCTCTCAGAAATATTTTTTTCAGAATCAAACTTATACAGGGGTTAGTAGGTTTGTGTATCAGTCAGCATCACTTGGGTTCTATCCAGTCACAATCGGGTGCCACTTCTAAGTAGGTTAGGACAAGTGATTATTTTTTAGTGTATATTTCTAGTCAGGTTTCAGTGAGTTTTCTGCTTTCTATATTCTGGATGGATCTAATCAGAAGGAGATTTGACCATCTTGTGAAATAGAAATCAACACTTCAATGTAAGTCTTCAGAGTAACTTAGATAGCTTAGAGTCACACTTCATTTTGTAAAGTAGAAATATCACCATGTATGTCAAAAGTCAAGAGAAACATGGTCTTTCCATGTGCTTGGATGTATCAGAGACTTAGATGCATTCATTTACTCATAAATGTCTGAGTATCTGAATCAGTTGGCTGTCTCTCACATTCAAGAATGAATCAGGAACACTCTTAAAGGCAAGCACGTTTATGAAAACAGGATTTGCTCCCTCTCCCTCCCTCCCTACCTCCGTGTGTGAGTGTGTGTGTGTGTGTGTGTGTGTGTGTGTGTGTGTGTGTGTGTGTGCATGTTGGTGGTATTACAAGTGGTGTATGACTAGGGGTGGAGAAGACAGGGCTATAGAAGAGACATACTGTTAACAGGTACTGATTTTCAGTTACACTAATAATATGGCCAGTAGACTATAAATTTCTGGAGGTTAATGGAGTAAATAATTAGTCTAAAATTTCACTCAATGATGCATTTTGAATTTATATTAAAGTAAACCCAAATACGATGCTCCAGATGCAAAAGACATTGGCTCCATAGAAGAAGCTGAAAGAGAATGAGAAGTCTAACAACTTTCCCATAATCCTTTGTCATCAGCAAGGGGAAAGCAAGATTTTAGTACTGGATGGAGATAGCCTACTGTGAACTGTGTGTGAGGTGAATTGAAACACCTCTCTGAAAATCATTTCATCAAATACAAAGCAAGAAGAGTGATACCCTACTTGGCCCCACAGTCTCTTATGTAGTACATTAAATTTTCTGAATATCACTGAGACTCCCAGGGCTGGGAGCAAATTATATTGACAATAAGACACACTTTAATGATGTGCAGTGTGAACACCTGGAAAGTTCGTTCTTATGCTCAGCCTAGTTCTCACTCTGTCTCTCATTCAGGTAAGGAATACATCTTTTGAACTGTGTCAATCCTTCCAGAAGGCGGAGAGCCTTTTACTTTTTATCCATTTACTATTTAAATGCTTCCATTCCATGTATCTTGCTTTGGTTGGTATGCATGGTGAAACCACTTAAGATGAGTTTTCTAAAAATCAAGTGGATATTCTATGTGCTGTGAACCATGTTAATAAGATTTATATAAAACAGTGGGGAGAAAAGATGAAGAGAAATATGAAACATACATGTAAACATAAAAGCACGTATGTGTGCCTGTGTCATGTGCCACAGTCTCTTTCTGAACTGCCCTTTAGGTGCTATCAGTACAGTAGTTCCCCGTTACCCATAGTGTCACTTTCCACAGTTTCACTTGCCCTTGGGAAGCCAAAGCCTGAGATGAAAAGTTCCAGATATAAATTAATACATTTAAATAACTTTTATTACAGTGAGTGGTTATACACTCTATTTTATCACAAGCCATTGCTCTTCATCTCTTAATGTGCTTTAGCATAATTCTCTTAGTTTTAGGAGCATAATCATAGGCGTGTTTGTAAAGGAAAAAAATGACATGCACAGTGTTCGGTACTTTCTGTGGTTTCAGGCATCACTCGGGGTCTTCTCATGTGTCCTTCATGAACAAAGAGGGACCGATTTAGTTTATTACACCAAGCTGAGTTATCTTCTATGCTAACACTCCCCTGTTCCATCTCTGTCCTAATTACTGCTCTTTATCACTCATGTAGCTCCAAGCGTTAAGCCCTCTATCATCTAATTCTTTTTTTTTTTCTTCATTTTGTCTTCTGTTTTGGTTGCTGTTATTTCCTATTAACTTTTGTAATTACACACGAGGCTACTACAACACATTCAATGACTTCTCAAGGTTACGGATATAGTTCGTTCTGACTGACGACAAGGAGCAACTGATTTTGTCTCTTGTGGTCATGGCCAATCATCTAGCTAGGATAGTAAACTCGAGGCATTCTGTCCTTCTGTACACACTGGCTTTTGCGATACAGCAAGCCTGAACTAGGCAGCCAGCTGCTCATTCAATGGTGACTCCTCGTGGTCCCTGTGGGAAACATTTCTTCGCTACTAACTAAAACTTTCAAGTCAGGAGAGTTCCAAGTTGTTGCACAGGGCTTAGATAATCTTCGTGAGTCCAGTTATGAAAGGACTCATTCTCACCTTTATCCCTGGGATTCCAGACACATATTTTGTAGTTGCAGAAGAAGTGCTGTCTATTCGTTGCTTTTTCAAAGCATATATTGCAATTTGAAGATACATTGCTGAACTGGCAAATGTTGTTTCTCAGTATGTGTCATAATTGAACGCTCAGCAGGCCATAGTATGCTTTTGAGTAGAGGACTTACATTGTCAAACCCATTGAATTCCTTAAGAACAAACCGACAGCTACCATTCATCTGCAATTCTGCGTGTTGCTCTGAGGGTGGCTACAATGTCCTGTCAGCCTGTGGGTGGCAATTATGACAGTACACTGGTGCCGAAAAGATGAATCTGTATTGAGACCATGGAGCTGTTCCAGTAAGGGCAAACTGTTGTCCTTTCCTTGAGGAAAGGGATTTGACATAATCAGTCTGATACACGATGGTTTCCCTCTGATCTGAACGAAGTAATTAAGATGATACAATACAGCCATGCATCTGTTGCTATGAGAACCTTAGTATAGTCATACACCCTAACCCAATAAATTACTTGTGAATGTTGACTCTAAAAGAAATGGGACATAAAGAAGTTTCTTCATGCCCAAAGGGATCAGTTGCAGAATCACATGTGTTAGCAAAAACTGGAGAACAATCTAGTCTCCCACGTTAGGCAGGTGAAGGGTTAACTCCCCTAAATAACTTAAAGAATCACCACACTGAATTTAACAGCAATGAAGAAGAAGCAAATATGGCATTAATATTAAGTCAAAAATGAGTAACACAATATTTCTGCACTTAAGGTAACATTAAGATAAAGAGAAGCCTATGCATAAGATAATAGTAATAATAATAATAATAATAATAATAATAATAATAATAATAATAATAATAATAAAATAAAAGAAAGAAAAGAAAATCTTGTAACAAATACCAGTTACTTGACAGTTTTCTTCGTCTTTCTTATCTCTCCTGACTGTTCTAACTATCCTGTGAAATGCTGCCTTCTCCCATCACTCCTATCTCTGTCCCAATTCTTGTCAACTCTCATTTTGATAACAGCAACATTAGCCTGTCAGTGGCATTTCCCCCAAATCCCTGCTGGCTGGATCCCCATTTGGATGCATTCTCTATGATGTATCAAGGATTATTTATTTATTTAGACGACATATGTAGCTCCGGCCCAGAAACTCACTATGTGGACAAGGCTGGCTACAAACTAACAGAGATCCTCTGCCTTGGCTTAAAGGCATATGCCTTTACGTCCAGCAATATGGGGTACTTTAAAAACACAAATATGATTTTATAATTTTCTTTGCTTACAAACCCTTCAGTGGTTTTTCATTGCTTTAGGAATAAAGTATATGGTGTTTAGTGTACCTTAAAAGGCTGTAAATGGTTTGTCCGCAGTAAACATCTGTTGTGTCATCACTTCTTAATCTACGTCTCCAATCACCCGCAGGTCTATATTCATTCCCAAGTTCACCCCATATGCCTCTGCTAAAAATTACCAAACCTTTAAAGCAGAATGTCCTCATTCGTAAGCTTTAAGTAAAAGGCTGTGAATATTTTATGTCTTTCTTTTTACTGTCTTGCTTTGTTTTGTTAAATTTTCTTCATAAGATCAGAAGTACTGTTAAGTCAAATATAATTAATACGAAGATAATGAGCATCTTCTAAAGGATGTGTTTCATTTTCTTACTAGACCAAGAGGATTTACGAAAGGCAAATTATTTCAAGGGTTGGCTAATCAGACTTTGAGTTTCAGGCAGAGTGCCTACCACTGCACGGAAAGAAAAAGCAGGACTAAGTATCCGTGTCAACCCTTTGTAATTATTTCATAATTATAAAAGAAGTTGAGAAAACATTACCATAAGTTGACAGGACTCAGAATAAATCAACATAAAAGAATATTAAGTAGTTACTATGACAAGTGTGAAAGAGGGGTGCAACCCCTTTCTCCAGGTTTGAGGTAAAAGTGCTCTACTCCCACCCACAGCTCTCCAGGGGGTCCTGCCCCTGAGGCTTCCTGCCTCCCACTCCTACTGACCTCAACAGGAATCCCTCGTGATGAATCCCCAGGATCCAAGGACAGGAACAAAATCCTGCCTTGCTGATAGCTCTGTTACTGCCAATAGCGTTATTAATCTGTAAAGGAAATTTTTACTTTCCCCTCTAGTTCTTTTTGTTATTGAGTGGATAAGGCGATTCTTTGCTCTTGTCTTTCCATCTCATTTCAGTACACTCTTATTTAAAGGTGCTAGACTCGCCCCAAGAAGTTTAGTCCCTGACCCTCCCCTTCATTAATGGTTGGTACATCTGGCTGCACTTTCTCCTGCTTAACTCCAACTAGAGAACTCCTAGCTTGCAAGACTGATGCAGAGGATGCTTTTATAGGCCATTGATCTAGAATAGGCTATAAATGAATGCTTGCACCACAGTATCCAGCAGTCCTGGCCTTTCTTGCAGGGACAAGCATAGATCACCTGAGTGGTAGCTTCTGCAATGACCCAGCGGCAGCCTTACATCCTTTTTCTCCATGGACCCCTCCACAGGTTTCTCTAGTGGGTTAAAATTGGCTATGAGTGAGGCACTCATAGCCACACATTCTCCTGATATACGGCTGTTGCTGCGTGATGTTCCTCAGGAAGGCTTTCCCTTTTCATTCTATAGCTGTGTGCCTTAAGCTGCCAATGTCATCACCAACACAAAACCAACGGTAAGGGCTTTGTGGTGTTTTAAATAAGATGCCCCGCCCCCAGGCTCATACGGTTGAATGGTTAGTCATCAGAGAATGGAACTCTTTGATAGGATTGGAGGAACTAGAAGGTATGGCTCTGTTGGAGGAAGTACGTCACTGGGGGGTGGGCTTTGGGGTTTCAAACGCCCACACGCATCTATTCTCGCTCCTTCTCGTCCCCATCCCCTCCCTCTCTTTCTCTGCCTGCAGATAAGCATATGGCTCTCAATTATTTGCCCAGCACCAGCCCATCATGCGTGCTACCATTGTTCCCTACCATGATAATGCTGACTAACCTCTGAAGTATAAGCCAGCCCCCACTTTAAGCTTTTTTTTTTTTAAAGTAAGAATTGCCTTGGTCATGTGTCTCTTCACAGAAATCGAACCATGACTAAGACTGGCTTCATAAGTGGCTGCCCACTAAGTGACCAGATAAACTTATTCAGGAGTTTAAGTTTAGGTATTTGTGTTTGTTTTTGATTAATAATTCCATCGAAAGCAATAAAAACATGAACATATCACAAGTTTCCAAATAGAGTGATCAAAGGAAGGAGAAAGTCCTATAGATTTGAGTTTTGAACAAGAGAAATCTCTGACATGAGAAGTGAATTTATTTTTCCCTGGAAGGTATTGAAAGAAATAGAGTGTGGTGGGGGGCTGGATGCCAGGCTGCGTATTTATGGATCTGATGAATCAGAAGACAGAATCTTTCAATTTCCTGAGATCTTAGGGCCTTCTCAGAAAGTATGTAGCCACATAGAGTGAGAGCCAAATGTCCATATATCAATCTTTGAAGAATCTTTGTGAGATGTTTTAACTATGGAGGTGTAGGATGAGACCCTATGGATGCCAGAAGCGATATGAACAGTTTAGAAGATGAAACATCCTTGCAAGATTTCCTCTGTTCCCACCAGGAGCTTCGAGTTAGAATCCCTCTATGTGAGCTAAGTCTGCTAAACAACTTCTGTACTGAAAACTTACAAAGGCCAAACCTAGGGAATACAACCACTTCTGAGAATTAAAACATTTGCCCTGGACTAAGGAAGAAAGCAACATAGTAACAGTCTTTAAAAAACCTTAAACTAAACGCTGCAGCATCCAGGTATTAGCAACTGTACTCCAGTGCCATTGTTTCAAACAAAGCAACAGAAGTCAGAGTCTCTGTAGCATAGTAACAACAACGCCCAGCAGAACTCTTCTTGTTTTTTTATTACTAAATATATGGAGAATGATCATAAGGAAACAACCCTATACACAGGTGCACAAATAACCAGAGATTAAAATAGTGATTTTCAACCTTCCTAATGCTATGACCCTTTAATACAGTCCATCATGTTGTGATGACCATCAATCATAAAAGTATTTCACTGCTACTTCATAACTGCACTTTTGCTACTGTTATGAATCATAATGTAACTATCTGATATGCAGGATATCTGATATGTGTCCCTGTGAAAGTGTCATTTGACCCCCAATGGGATTGTGCCCCACAGGCTGAGGACCACTGGATTAGAGTTAGCTATTACTTTAACCTTCATAAAAATATTAAAGAAATGAATATGCAAAGGAAATTAAGATAGAGAATCTTATACAGAAAGGACCAATTGAAATGAAGATTGAAATGGAGATTAATTTGGTAGGATTAATGACATATTGCATTCAATGAAAGTACCCATAGATTTAAAGACAGAGTAATAAAATACATCTAGACTAAAGGGATGAAAACCAATGTTTGAAAAATAAAACAGAAACTCATGACTCGTGACTGAGTTTCTCAAGAAGAGGCAGAAAATTAGACAGACAGTATTTTTAAAATATTAGGCAAACTACTTTGATGTTTGATCAGAAACAAGCACCCAAGACAATTCCAGATACGAAAAAAAAAAAATCATACCTGGACAGGATATAGTGAAACTTATGTTACTGGAGTAAAGGGAAAGCTTTAGAAATGTCTAAAATTTGGGGAAATATGGAGAAGAATCACAGCAGGAGGCTTGATATTTTAAAATAAAAAAAGAAACAATGAAATCAAGAAGATAAAGGGGCAGTATCTTAAAATGTCAGGTAGGGGGTTGTGTGTGGAGAAGTGCTATCACACAGATCGTTTAGTCAGTACAAATAGCTTTCAAGCTAAGAATAAAGCTTTCCCAACGAATGGAATCTAAAAAACAAACAAACAAACAAACAAAAAAACAAAAAAACCATACAGGTTCACACTGGACGAAATGCAAAAGGCAGCACTCCAGGGCCAAGGGGAATGATGCAGAGTGAACACTAAACTCTAAAGGAAGGAAGGAAAAACTACAAGTGGTGACTATGAAGAGCTGCATTTTCCCTTTTCAAATGTAAAAATGCAGCGCATTGTTTAGGGGAAACATTACAAAACTGAAGTACAAGCTGAGGAGAAGGAACAGGCGAGGACAGAGGACCGACAGGAAGGGACTGTTCCACTTAAAACCCACTCTCTTCATGAGCAGGTGCAATGTCAGCTGGGTACAGACTTAAATAAGCTAAGGCTATGCTATTGTGTGTGAAACATCCACTAGAAAACAACAGCACCAAAACTGAACACAAGGGAAAAGTCAAACAAGAGGACCGGCTACACAGAACAAATCAGGCCAGAGCTTGATTAACTAAAGAAGACAGGAAACAAATATAAAGTAACCAAATATTCAACATAGAACAGCCACAGACAGTAAGCTGCCATCTGGGCTTCTAAGGAAGGTGAAGGAGCCAACAGTCAAAGACAGTTCCTTATATTGCTCTTAAAGGAAGAATCAAAGACATGACTTTCAGGGACAGGAAAGTAAGGAAAGAGCAAAAGGGCAGAGACATCATTAACAGGCCATCACGAGTATACTGAGGAAGCCAATGTTGTGTATCCGAAAAGCAGACTCATCAGCAGAGAATACTGTGAGAGACGAAGCACAGTACTGTAAGGGTTCTTTCTGTGCGAGGGCATCTTGACAGTCAGAAGCAAATATTTTCAGAAGGAGGAAATAACAGTTAAATACTTTTAAGAGGATGGTAATTAAAACACTCAAATTACAATTTGTGATAGGGCTTGAGGGTTGACTCTGTGGCTAAGAGAACGTGAGGTCCCGAGTTCAAATCTCCGGCACACAAGCAAAAATGCTGGATACAGCTTTGTGTGCCTGTAACCTCAGTAGTTTGTAGCAGAGGGGAAGGAGCAGATGGCAGGAATTCATGCATCAGCCAGACTAGACTAAACCGTGGACTTCTGGTCTAGTGAGGGACACTATCTTAAGATAATAATAAGACAGAGAAGAACGGAGGAAGATACTTGATGTCCTGCTCAGGCCTCTGTATGCCTGCTCATGTTCATATACCCATACAATCATGGGAATCACACACACACACACACACACACACACACACACACACACACACAGAGAGAGAGAGAGAGAGAGAGAGAGAGAGAGAGAGAGAGACAGGGAGAGAGACAGGGAGAGAGACAAGGAGAGAGAGAGAGAGAGAGAGAGAGAGAGACAGACAGACAGACAGACAGACAGACAGACAGACAGACAGAGACAGGGACAGAGACACAGAGACAGAGACAGAGGCACAGAGAGACAGAGAGAGATAAAGAGAGAGACAGAGACAGATATTGTAAGAAATATCAAATACACAGAGATAAATGCATATCTTTCAATGCTGATGTTGGAAAACAATGTTTTAAATAATTGACCTCCATTTTACAATACAAAGCATAAAGAGAATTTAATTTCATGGCACAGGAAAACATGAAGAGAGCCCAGTGCTGACCCAATACAGCAAACAAGTTTGACGTTGTACTTTTAAAGGTTCCTAGACAAACAAGATAAATGGAAAATATAAATGACTAATAACATTATGCTAGAGTAGCAAGCTTGTGGTTGCCCATGCCCAGACTATCTTTAGGTTTAATAATTCACAGACTACAATACTCTGCACACAGTTATATTTATGATTTTAAGTTGTAATTATTATTATTATTATTGTATTTCTTATTTTTTACTGTTAGTTTTTGTGTCAGTATCTCATGTAAGCCAGACTGATCTTGAACTTACTATGTAGGCTAGGTTGGTTTTGAACACCTGATCCTCTGATCTCCATCTCCCAAGGGCTTGGGACTATAGCATGTACCACCTGTGCCTAGTCCATGCCTAAGATTCTTTTCCCCCACATGCTATGATTGAAATGTATTTCCCCAAAATTCAGGTTCTGAAATGTCATTATAAGCATTGTGAATTTTTTAAAGAGATGACCCTTCAAGAAGTGACAGGGTCATGAGGGTTTTCTTCCTGTGGACTGAATTAGTTTCCTTATAAGGGCTTCATTCATGAAAGACAAACTACTGAGTTCAGAGGTAGAGCTCCTGCCTATCATGCATGAGGCCCTGTAGTCAGTTCCTGCATACACATGAACACAACTGTACACATGGCTTGATTTAGAGTCAATCTCGTTGGCCCTTCTGTCTTCTGTCTTCTGTCATGTGATGGCCTGACATTCATGCAGGACACCCAGGAAATACGAAGGATTTAGGAGCTCCTTGTTAGGAACCAAGTATTTGGGTGAAACACTAATATTGGAACCAAAGATATACTGAGCACTCCTATGATTTACATAATGAATATTCATACATATCTGCATTCATGGTTAAGATTTCATTTGTTATTATCATGTATATGTATATACATATGCACACATACATATGTACATATGTATGTATACATATATGTAATAAAGATGTCAGGGCAATTCACTGGAGGAAAAAAATCTTTAGGAAATAATTTTCAACCAACTACATATTTGTGTGGATAAAAAGCTAGTCTTAAATCTTGACAAGCTATTCATAAAATTACTTTGAGCTGTATTATAGACCTAATCATAAAAATGAAAACAATACAATTATACAGGGATGTTTGTAATAGCTTTATTGATAATAGCTAAAAACTTTTATGAAACCCAATATCCATCTATGTATGCGTCTATAAACACACCATGATTCACTTATGTAATGACAAACAAAACTAACTTCTGTGGCTCCAGCAAAGAGGCGTGTTCCATGAAACAATTAGACCTGAGTAAAATGTACTGTGTGATTTCACTTACATGGAGTTCTACAACAAGCAAAACTCACCCTACGGTGGTAGAAACCAGAGAGGACAACTTCATATATAAAGCAGATAATGATGCGTTTAGGCATTAAAATGGAACAATCAGGGTCTTAGAATGTAGCCCATCAGGATGAGACTCGCCTAGCAGCTAGGAGCAGCCAGAAGGTGGAGTCAAAAAAAGCAGGAGTTGAAAGTCATCCTCAGTGAGAGAGGCTAGCCTGAGCTCTTGAGAGCTTCTCTCAAAGAATGAAGCTGAACACGTATAAAGAAAAAAAAATCAATAAATTGGGCTTTAGTAAAACTAAAATCTGCTCTTGAAAAACAATTCCACCAAAAGAGGACATATGTAAGTCAAAACCAGGGAAATAGAATTAGGATACCTTTGTAGCTACAATATACAAAGAGCTTATATGATTTAGTAATAACATGTAATCCAGTAAGAAAGTGAACAAATTGCGTTGCAAAGAAGGCAGGCCGCCAGCAGTAAGCATATTACAAGGAACGCCTCTGCTCCACGGATGGGAACATGAAACAGCTCGGACACATTGAGAAACAACTTGGTAACTTTATGTATAATTAAACACATACCCAAACCCACACCCACTTTCATTTTCTTAAATAAAATGAATGTTCATTTCCAGAAAAGACTGTGCAAGCATGTTCAGCCTGGCAAGATGGCCAAGTGTGTAAAGGCTTGCCATCAATCTAATTTCAATGACTTGAGTTCCATAACTGATGGGTATATGGTGATAGGCTCCTGAAAGTTGTCTATTGACTTCCACCATGGCTTGTAAGTGAACACACGCACACACACACACACACACACACACACACACACACACACACACACACCACACATGGGCATACCACCACCACCACCCTCACATACTACACACACACCACACCACACACACACTACACCACACCACACACACACTACACCACACACACCATATACATTCCATTACCACACCACACACACACACACACACACACACACACACACACACACAGGCATACCACCACCACCACCCTCACATACTACACACACACCACACACACACTAAACCACACCACACACACACTACACCACACACACCATATACATACCATTACCACACACCACACATACACACACCAACACACACTCCATACACCAACCTCACACACCCACATACACTATATCACACATACACACACCATTCCACACCACACATACCACCCTCACACACCCACACGCCCACACACACTAAATCACACATATACACACCATCCCACATCACACATACCACCCACACACACCCACACACACTACATTACACATACACACACCAACGCACACCATACACACTACACCACACACATGGATGTGCACACGTGCACATGTGCACTATAGGGATGGTTCAATGGGAAAGATCTCATTCTGCTTTTTCAGAAGACCCCAAGTTCTGCTTTCAGGGGATCCCACTCCCTCTTCTTGACTTTGTGGGCACTCTCTTGTACATGCACAAGCCCTCTGGCTGACACCCACAAGTCACGCACCCCCACAACACACACACTCACCCCACACACTATTATTAAACTATTTTTTTAAATAAATATATTTAAAAATAAAATGTTCACAGTACCATTATTGATAGTAGCTGAAAACCTTTTGATCAAGTTCACTGTCCAGGTACGGCTAAGTAGGTAAACAAGCTGTGATTTAATCTTGTAATGGAACTCACTTCTGTGATGTACAATAGAGACAGTGTTAAATGTGCTCTGTGGCATGAACAAATCAGACATAAATGATACCTGCTGTATGAGTTCATTGATCTGGAGCTCCAGAATAAGCTAAGTAACCCTGTGGTCATAAGAAGAAGCCAGAACAGCTTTAAGCAAGGGGGCGGGGTGAGATGGACACCGCCAAGGCTGAAAGCAAACTTTCTGAGGTGATAAAAAAAAATATTGCCTATATTTTACTTAGATGGTGGTTTCTGGGGGAAATGCAAATGTCAAAAATTCAATCTACCACACACTCAAAATTGGAGAGTTTTCTTGTGTTTAAATAATAATTCTGTTAGAAAAACATCATCACAAAAAGTGTTAATCCCTTTGGAAGTAGACTGGTGGAGTTGGGACAGGTTTTCTGAGCTGAGATTCTTGGTCCCTCAGGACTGTCGGTTTGTGTTTTATCATTCTGACCTTGTGCCCTACCTGTCTCACCTTGGGAATGGGTGCCATTGAACTCGGCACTCCTGTGTTTCTGGCCTCTTTCCGGCCACAGAGCTTTTAGAACTCACCCCTTTGATCCCTCTGACTTCACAGAGGGTTGGTAAAGCCACCTTGCTCAAGCAACTCCCTCCCTTATGCCCATATGCTTGCGCAGATTTGCAGCTGATTTCTCCCTGGGGACCAATCTCTACTTAGAGTCAAAGCCGCCAAGGGGCTTCTCTAATCTCCAAGCATTTGCAGAGCTGAACAATGTTTTTATGCTCAGAGTGATGCTCAGCCTCCTGCATGAAGACAGGTACCTCGGTGCTCACCTTCTCTGTCCTGGGTGATTGTGAGCCAGCCCCTCCCACCACCACCACCACTCAGAGGATGGTTCTGGCCCTTGCTCTCTAAGAAAAACAAACCCAGGCACTCTCCTCTCCTCATCAACTGCATCTAGGGCTGAGGATTTGATATTCTGATCACAGTCTACTGGGACAGACAGCTTGCTCCCTTCCCAACTACTGTATAATCGTCGCATCCTTCATAAACAATCAGTGATAAGATTTTCTTTCTGGACTGACGCCTGCCTTATTAGGAGCCTGCTCCACTCAGCGGCTGCACCTGAGCAGGGCCCTCAGCCTCCAGGCTGCCCAAAGGCAAGCTAAGCTCAACAGGGGAATGACTCAGAAAGGCAGTTTTGGAAAAATCAGACTTGGGATTCAGAGAGTTCTGAGTGCGTGTGTCCCTGAGGGAATACCCAGTGGTACATGGTATTTTCAGAGTCACTGGTCTGCATTTATTTTGAGGTTTTGCTAGCCTTTGTATAATGCAATACGGCAAGCTTTCTTGCTTTAGGCAAATACATTTTGTGTTTGGGAGAGCTTCTTCCTGCAGGCAGAGACAGTCTGCAAGCCTGGGGGAGTTTGGAAGTCAAAACTCAAAGCCAAAGCTGGGCATGATGGTAAACACTTGTGATGCCAGCACTCAAAGAAGTTGAGGTAGGAAAGTTGTGAGTCGGAGACCAACATCGGCTACATAGCAAGCACCTATTGCTTTAAGACTATAACACTGGAAATGGTCAGGGGTGGTCTACCTTTTTCTGTTCATCTGCTCTTTATAGATCAGTAAAAAAAAAAAAAAAGCTAGGAATTATATGGCTGCCTCCATCAGAGGCTACGAGGGCAGGAAATGCAGCTTGGAGTCCTTGGCAAGATGATGAGAGTGACAATCACACTGGCCAGTCCTCAGACATGTTGATACTGGGGAAGCTTGGGATGTCCTGGGGGTCTGATGTCTTTTATTCCAAGGGTGACAGTTCCGGGAAGGCCAGTCTATGGCCACGGAAGGACACAGTATACACACCAGTTACTTTTACTGCTGCTATGACTAAAGCCACTTCGGGGCAAAGAGTTTGTTTTGGTGTTTAGTTTGAGGGCATATAGTTCATCTTGGCAAGGAAGGCGTGGTGGCTGAGGTGTAAGACATCTGGTCCGTTGTATCTGCAGTCAGGTGGTAGAGTCAGGAACAACTGTTCCACTCGGCTCCATTTCTCCTTTTCATTCAGTTCTGTGACCCGGCACTACAAATGGCACCACCTACATTTAGACCTTACCTAATTTAGAATTAGCCCAATCTAGAAACTCCCTCATAGGCATCCTCAGAGGTTTGTTTCCATGGTGACTCTAATTCCTATCAAGTTGATAATCAATATCATGCGTCACCGGTTCCAAATGCCTAGTCAAAGCTCTGTGCCCCTTGCTAGGTTTCAGCAAGCTCCACAGGCCTCTGCTATCTGCCCTTAACGAGCAGCTTCTGTGGTCCTTGCCTGCACTGGGCTCCCTGTCACCAGGAGGTGAAACAGCATGGCAACTGAGCATCTTCAGAAGCAGAGGCAGTGAACAGAGAAACGAAGAACAGCAAAGCCACGGGAGCTGGAGCTTGGGATATGTACAGCTGTGCATTTAAAATCCAGCTGGGCTGCTTGCTAGCGGTGTGCTTTGGAAAGCAATGGCTGGACTCTTGAGTGTTTCTTTGTGAACTGAGGAAAATGTACCATTAAAAATTTGTTTTGAGGATCGAGGTAACTACTAGATAAAAATAGCATCCAACTCTGGGCTTGTCATGTGGTACCTATGAAATATGTGGTGGTTTTCAGTTGATTAAATTTAATTTTGGGTCACTAAACTTGATTTTGAAGCCAGCCATGCTATTTTGGGATACTGATATAGACCCCCTCCCAGTGTGTGTGTGTGTGTGTGTGTGTGTGTGTGTGTGTGTGTGTGCGCGCACGCGCGCGCGCGTACATGCATGCATGAACAGGTACGGAACCCCAGCTGTTGGTTTAGAGTATTGTGCTGATCAGTTTTTGTCGCCTTGACACAAACCAGAGTCACTGGGGAAGACGGATTCTTGATTGAGGAATCACATCCATTAGACAAGCCTAGGAACATGTAAGCCAGTAAGCAGCTCTCTTCCATGGCCTCTCCTTCAGTTCCTGCCTCTGAGTTCCTGCCTTGGCTTTCCTCAGGGATGGACTGTGATCAGGATGCTAAGTAAACATTTTCCTTCCCAAGCTGCTTTTTGTTTCTGTTTGTCACAGTCAGAGAGAGGAATCTAAAAAGAAATCTTTCTTCCTACCACCTTTATTTTTGAGACAGAGTGACTTGATGACAGCTGGAGGTTTCGGTGCTTACTGGCCTGGCTAGGCAGTGAACCCTTGGCATCCCCGCTGCCCTTCTGGGATTGTAAGCGAGGCCCTGAATCTATGTAGGTGTTGGGGCTCCAAACCTTATGCTCACTCAGTGAGTACTTTACCACCTGAGCCATCAGTATGCCACCCCAGAAATATTACAGACTTCACTTTCCTTACTTAGAAGATGAAAAACATTTCATCTTTGCAGTCACAGGACTTGAGTCTCCAAGAAATCTTCCACCATCCCTCGGTGTGTGAATAGCTGCTTCTCAGACTTCAGTTTGCAATTCGGAGTCTGTGTGTGTTTCTGTGTCTGCATTTTGGCATTTCTAGCAAGCAACCAGATCTCTGTGAGTTTGAGGCCAGCCTGGTCTACAACACAGAGAAACCTTGTCTTGAAAAACAAAACAAGGCCTGGGGAGATGGCTCAGCAGTTAAGAGTGCTCATGGACTGCTCTTCCAGAGTCAGGAGTTCAATTCCCAGCAACCACATGGTGGTTCACAACCATCTGTAATGTGATATGGCGCCCTCTTCTGGCCTGCAGGAGTACATGCAGGCAGAGCACTGTATACATAATAAATAAATAAATAAATCTTTTTTAAAAAAGAAATGAAACAAAAAAAAAGAAAAAGAAAAAGAAAACAAAACAGAAAAACAACAAAAAATACTGTAACTTGTCCAAGGCCACTTCCAAGTTGCACAGCCCTAAAACACAAACACACTGACAAACCTGTACACACCCAGACTCACACCCATACATACTCATTACATATATTTTCTCACATGCATACATGCATACACACATGCACAACCCATACTCACACGTGAACACACTCATACCACTTATGCATAGTGGTTCATAAACAACACACACACATACACACACGCACACGCACACGCACATACCCATATTTACTGGTACACACTCATCTCATTTATGCATATTTGCTTACATACAATACACGCACACATCCATAGTCACACTCATTTACACATATTTGCACGTGTGCATGTACACATACACACACACACACACACACACACACACACACACACACACACAGATACTTACCTTTCAAGCACAATATCAGGCTCAGTCTGGCCCAACCCTTGTCTTTCTGTATCTCTTCTTGGTTTCTCTAATGCCACCCTCATTGCCCTTTATTTTGCTCCATCATTCTCTCCCTCTGTGCCATTCTACTCTTTTTCTCTGATCCCTGCTTTTTCTGCCTGTCTCGGTCTCCTTTCCCTTCACTCCATTCTCTTGATCATCAGTTTCCTCGTCTGCCTGTCTCTCTATTGTCCCTCCCCCTATTCAGAGAGTTCTTTCTTGCTTCTTCTCCCAGGGCTTTGATACTCTCTGTCTTTCGGCCCCTCTCAGGTGGTGACTGCACAATTTGTCTTTCTATATCCAAACAAAACAGGAGAAGGAAATCAGAGAATGCGGGGGAGGGGCGGTCTGCAGGGTTATTTCTTCCAAACCTGAAAATCTGGCCAAGATCCCTGACACTGTCAAGCTATGTGCTGAGCCAGCAGCCTACGTTGGTTTTTTTCTTTTTTGTTTTGGTTTGTTTGTTTGTTTGTTTGTTTGTTTGTTGCTATGGAGGAACTGGAGGCCCTGCCTTAGCACTTCCCTATTATATCCCCCGCATTATTATACACTCTGTTATACAACAGGAAGTAGGTAGGACTCAGCACACAGCCGTGATGCAGGCAGCCCTGAGGCACACACTCCCCTCAGGCTTTTGTTTCTATACCTCCTTGCAATCACATCCCCCACATCTCATAATTACTCCCTCCCTTCTGAGGAAGAATAATTTTCCTTTGCTCTGACTTAACCATCAACACCTGAACTGGTCTTTCTGGAGGAAGGGCTTGTCTCTCTTTTTTTTTTTTTTTTTTTACCCTTTCCAAACACGGTAATCAGATATTTGGTCACAGTGATAAATGCCTGGGAAACTCAGTTTACAGGAGGGAGGTGTTGTTTTGGCTTACAGTTTCAAGGCTTGAGGTCAAGGTCAGCTGGATTGCTGTGGCCTGGAAGGAGACAGCTAGCAGGGCCATGAGACCATATGGTAGAAGAGGATGCTTACCCTATGGCAGACAGAAAAGAGGCAGCAGGGATGACCTGGGGACAGGACACTGCCCCACAAGGACATGCCCCTAGAGAACTTACTGCCTCCAGCTACACCTGACTTACTCAAGTTTCCAACAATTGCCAAAATTACCTGACCAGCAGGGGAACCAAACCTTCAACACACAACCCTAGGGAAGACATTTCATATTAGACTCATAACCAAATAATTTACAGTGGCCCTGAAGTTTCTTTATAACAGAAGTTAAATTATGATGAAGTTAATTAAATGAATAATTTGGGATAAATCATCTTTTGGGTCCATTTTATGTTACCACATTCTGTGATAGTTCCTGAGTTTGGAAACCCGTCAACACATATGTGCACATGCACGTGTGCACACACACACACGCACACACACACATACAAATATAGCATCATAGCTAATTCAAGTTTCTGCATAAAGGAAAGCTACACAGAAAAGTACTTCACTCTACTTTGATGCTAAAAGGGAGGTATGCAAGGTTTGTGATCATAATTTCAAAGCAGGGATAGCCAATCAGTGAGTGAATGCCACCTGCCCTTGCAATCATCCAGCTGCTCTTAGCTTCTCTCCAAGAAGCCACAAAGCTATTGTAGCAGGGACCTCTGGGTATTTCAGCACCTGCCCATGCTCAATAAAATACCCTGAGCCTGTAGGTGTTGCAGGCGACATCGAGGATGCTGAAGCTGAAGATGCTCAATACACAAGAAGCCTTGCTTTGGTCTCTCAGTCATTTTAGAGGAGAAGGGCAATGCCTATGGTATTCGCTGAGACTTTCTGTTGTGTTCTTCATAGCATCATTAAAATAAAGTGCCCAACCTAATTCTAAGTGCACGCCTTGGCCGAGCATTGCGCTATCCCATAATTAGCACAGTGACGGGTGATCTGGCAGCCTGAATGAAATTGCTGCAAGTGACCTATTATTACCTGCAGATTACATTTTACATGGAAATTAAATGAATTCTGTCAGAGCTCTGGGAGAGAAGAAAATGCTGCATTGTTCAGCTCTGTGAACCAGAGAGACTGCACGTGGCGATAAAGAGACCCGTGTTTGGGCAAACAAGGCGTGGGCTTCCACTTCGAAAGATGCATTTGTTACACTAAAGCTTGAAATAGGAAATGTGTGTGGGCAGAAAACAACTGAGATGAAAGGAGAGAAAACTAATTATTACCTCCAGAGCATTTACGGATGGGGTATTTATATAATGTGTTAAATTTCCTCTGTCGGGAAAATGTTTGTCACCAGTGAGAATGGACCTCTGCCTTACAGGGGGGTATTTTAAGGCTTCCACACTTTTAGTTCAGTTAGATTTTTCTTTCCTGAAATCATCTCTCTTCTAGTTTTCTTCAATGAGTGGTGCTTTCAAAGCATCGTTTCACTTTTGCAGGCATTGCTTGCCTCTTATTCTCTCAATGAGTGTGCTTTTTGGCTTGTTTTATTTTCCTCAGGTGTATTGCAGCCACGTCGCCTTTCCCATGTTTGGGGCCCTTGTTCTCAGGAGTGGAGTGGTGAGCTCCTGACTGGTCTTGTTGGTCTTGTCGTAAACCTGTCTGTGTTTGGAAAGTCAAGTTGAAGGCCTTAGCAGAATAGCTTTGGGTAACTAGAGCCCAAGGCTGCAACTCAACTATAGGAAGTGCTAGCAAGGAGGTGCTCTGCATATGTTTTAAAAAAAAATTAGTGAAAACCACATTTCCAAACTCAAGTGATGGCACAGACACTCTGATGTCTTGTCAGTGGTGTTTCTGGTTTAGGTTTCAGTTTCTCTCTTGGCTTTTTTGGTATGCCCTGTATCATAAACACAATAAAAGTGGGGTTTGGAGAACAAGCTATAGGTGAATACCTTTTCATCACAGTGGAAATAGTAACTGTGAATGTCAGTATGGTCATTGGAAGATTGGGGCATTTTGGTAAAGTATTGACATTCTAGACTAATTTTTGAAGGGGCTAAATGTAAGGTTTTCAAAATTCCCCTGTGTCAGAATCGCTGTTGGAAGGTGGGAAGTGATAACATTCTGGCAAGTCCCAACCCACCTGGTCTGAAACACCTGTGTGAATGACGGAGCGTCAGGAAGGCAACCTGACAGGCACCTTTGTCTGGGCTGAGTAAAACTCTGGTGCAGAAGAGAAATGCTCAGACTTACCTCTGGTTTGCTAATGGATTTTTGTATAAGATTCAGAAACTCTAAGCCTAAAGTCATATGGGAGAGGAAGCGGATGGAAAATAGACCTAGAAGAAGCACCCACCGATTTGTGCTTGGTGATAGTTGCAAGCCTTGTCACCCGTGTCACATTGAGACGGCATCAGGAGGGTTAAGAGACAAATAAACACTTGGATGTGCTCAGATGGAACCATGTAGTCTCAATCAGACGCTCTGAGAGACAGAGAAATGAACCGGCTTGATTAGGTTTCTGAAGGTTCACCTAACTGTCACCGGCAGTCCCTGGCATAACACATAACAGCAGAACCCTGTGCGATCTGGAGTTTTGCAGGAAATGTGTACCAGGAGGCCAAAACAGTGCCACATCATGACTCTGAGCTTCGAAACTGAGGGAAATATCAGAACACACTGAAGGGAAACAGCATGGCCAATACGAATCAAGGACGTTGCTGTGTCCTTTTAGGAGAGACAGTACAACTTGGAGGAATGTTAAGGTCATTTAAAGTACCCAGGAAACGCTGACCACTACGCTACCCTGTGCATGCAAAGACGTCACACCTTTGGTCATGCACTCCAGAAGATTCTCAGTTAGAAGTCAGCCCTGCTTTGTGTCTTTGTCTTTCTCCGTTATCAGTTATATTTAATTACTAGCTTTGCAGAACACTTCTAGTTAAAGTTTACAGTAAACGGAATAACTCCAGACCAGAATTTATTTCCAAATTGAAATAAAGGAAATTATGCTCAACTTTAGACTGCTGAGACCTGTGCAGGAAGTCAGTGAGTTAGGTTCATTTTTTTTTCCAATGAGCACATTTCCTGATGAAAATTGTACACATAGATGTACGATTATCTAGATATCTGTGTAATACAAACACTTGCAAGGATTCTACTAAACGATCTTACAATTAATTTTCTTAGTTTAGCACAAGATCAAACATGTTATAAACACATTTTACATTAACTTCATTGTTTCTGAAATCCTAAAACATGCCTTGATTTTAAAGCTGGCTCTACCAATTTCAGCACAGACCTACCTACCATTTACAATGAGATATTTCCATGTATTCCCCTCAACAGAATGGCACTTTTCACAGTTTATTTTCTATGGAAGAATAAAAGGCTTAATTCTCTATTTATTAGATATTTTTATGAATATTGAAAGCAGGAAATGAGTCTGAAGCCTCACAGGTATAAAAAGATGTTTTCAAAAACACCAACACGTAAGTGTGGGTCCATCTGCTTGATCCTTACACTTCCTGCCTATTCTTGCAGGGGTTTAACAGCTTTGCTTATGTATAACTTACATAGCAGGAGCTTTATTCACACAAAGCACACAATGCAATAGCTTCGGAGTATTCATAGGATCCTGCTGCCCTCACCATCATTTGATTTTCAGAGATATTTGTCACTCCCAAAAGAAACCTCCATTTACCCAACCACTGACCACCTTTCAGTCTGTACATCAGCCATTCTCAACCTATTTCTCCAAACAGAATCATGCACACAGACATTTTGCATGAGGTTTTCAGGTTGTCTCCACGTGGTAATGTGGACCAGAACTTTATCCTTTACCACTTATTTGCATCTTAAGAGGATTCCTTACTTTCCTTGTCCATTCACTTTCTGTTGAACATTTGGGTTGTCTCCACTTTGGGGCCATTATGAATAATGCTGCTTTAAACATTTGCACACACATTCTTGTGTTTACATCTGTTTTCATTTCTCTTAAGTATATACCTACAAGTGGAAATTCTGGATCATATGGTAATTCTGAATTTCACTGTGAGGAGTTGGCAAACTCTTAGAAAATGGCTGCATTGTTTTGCATTCCCACCACATTGAGTACGGCTTCTAATTTCTCCACGTCTTTGCCAACGTTTGTTATTTACTTTCTTTTTAAAATTAAACCGTCTTTCTGGCTACAGAATGGGATCTAATTGTAGCCTGATTTGCATTTCCCAATGGCCGATACTGTTGAACATCTTTTTCATGTGGTTGTTGCCCATTTGTGTGTATCTTGTTTGGATTTTTCTCCTAAGATCTGAAATAGCTTTCATAACATTTGAGTTACTCATTTGTGGATGCAGCTCATAGCCAGGTTTGAACTTTTTTTAATTTTAATTTTGAGGTCTTTTCAAAAGATTTGTATTTATTATTTTGTTTTGGTTTTCTTTTCCTTGAGACAGGGTATCAATATATAGCTCTGGCTGGCTCCCAAATCCAGATTCTCCAGCCTCAGACTCCCAAGTGCTAGGATTATAGGCATGCAACATGATTTCTAGCTTGGTATTTTTTTTTAAACCTTTGAAAACATGACTGATACATTATTGTACATATTTATCGACCACAATCTGATCACCAATGTATGTCTATGATGTATAATGTTCAAATATGACTAAGTGGCACTTCTAGTCTCTTAAGAGTGCCTTTTAAATATTTTATGTTATGCAGTAGTAATTATGGTAATGCAACAATAAATAATATAATTTTCTATTATTATGCTAATTTTGTTCATTTACTTTTTTAAGGAAATCATAAACTTCCACAAAGTTTTAGAACTAATTTCATTAAGTTGTATGTATTATTTCCTTTAATTTCTCTTCTGCTTGTAGTAGGTCTCCTACCTAGTAATTTTTTAATCTCTCTTTCTATAACTAACTTCCTTAGTTGTCTACTGTTGCTGAAAATATAAACAAACAGACTGATAATGCTTATTATTAAATTAGCCTATAATTATTATGGCAGTATTATCTAACCTGCTTTCATAATCAATTAAAGATATAAATACCTGTGTATTTTTGAATAAGCCTTATTTTACCTGGGGCTGGTCAGATATTAACCCCCAAACTACCTCCCGTTATCCCTCAGCTCCCATCCCACACCACCCACTTTAGTTTATTTTTATCTGGGCTATTTCCCATCCGTAATCCCAAAATAATTGTTTATGCTGTTCATCTGGGCTGTTTCTTCCCATGCAGAACTTTAGAGTTCCTCTTCCTAGCCCACAAGGCTCTTCCCCATCCCATGGCAACTTTGTTCTCTCTCTCTCTCTCTCTCTCTCTCTCTCTCTCTCTCTCTCTCTCTCTCTCTCTCTCTCTCTCTGTCCTCC
Source organism: Acomys minous (assembly GCF_964271855.1). Classification (NCBI taxonomy): domain Eukaryota; kingdom Metazoa; phylum Chordata; class Mammalia; order Rodentia; family Muridae; genus Acomys; species Acomys minous. Next base: position 24,521,486 of record NC_140496.1, read on the forward strand.
AGTACCTCTCTCCTGCTACCCAAGATTCTTCTGTTCTCTTCCCCGCCACAGCAGCCCCATCCTCTCAAACAGCAAACCTTAGCTCTGCCCTTCGCTTCTGCTCTGCCCAGGTGTAGGCCTATTTTCTTCTCCTAATTAACCAATCAACTTTAAATTAGGTAGAGCAAGGCTTACTCAACAAGGACAAGTGTATGAATGTGCTCATCTGGGAAGCAACCAGGTCTCAGGGAGCAAAATAATTAACAATCAAACACAAAGCACCAGACCGTGCTCTTACAGTCTACTTTTTGTTTTTCCAAGGAAACATTTTGGATGTCATTATCATTATTGCTTTATATTTTTAATAATTATAGACATCATTGATTCCTCTTTCTCCCTGATTTATATTGCTGCTTCTTGTGCTTTATACAGATGAGTATTGCATTGCTTAATGGTTCTTTATACATTGATTGTGAAAGGAATGATTGTTTTGCAGATCTAGGGCCTCCCACATGTGAATTGAAAACATTTTGATCTGTGAGTTTAATTTGTGGTATGTGTCTTGAATTCAGTTTTCATCTAACTTTCATAGAATTTGGGATGGAATTGTTGGCTTCCTCTCTACACTTCAGGTTTTTTTTACCCAATTATGTGTGGGTGTGGTTTTTTAGTTTCAAGTGATTTTGATTTTCACTTGTTTTTGGTAACTTGTTTTTATAATTTGATTGTACTATGCTTGGAGAATGTAACTAATAAAATCTTTTCTATTTCAATTTGAGGTGAAATACATAGTGGTAATACTGGCAAAGTGGTGTGGGGGAACAATTTGCCAATGTTCAACAATGTTTAAGATGTAATAGTCTTTTTTTTTTTTTTTTAGTTTTTAGTTTTTTTGAGACACGGTTTCTCTCTGTAGCCCTGGCTGTCCTGGACTCTTTTTAGAGACCAGGATGGTCTTGTGGTCTTGAACTCACAGAGATCCACCTGCTTCTGCCTCCTGAGTGCTGGGATTACAGGTGTGTGCCACTGTGACAGCCTCTGCCACTTATAGTTTATACATATATACAAACAAAAAAGAAACATATGTGAGTATCCACACAAGGAGTATATACACATTTTTATTTGTACTCATTTGTGTGTGTACGTACACATCCACACACATATACATATATACATAGATAGATGCAAAATTGTAATTTCAGATATCTTACACAATCTACTTAACCTATTTGTAAGTCTTTTGTATAATGGTATTAAGTGAGCAAGCTATGGTTAACTCACACAGTGAAAAGCTAGCTATACAACAACTAAAATAATCTAGTGTACATATGCAGATACATCTTTAAAACACATAATGGACTGTGAAAAGTAAGGTGTAAAACACATGCGTGGTGTGGAGGCATTCATTTAAATATTAATTCATTGCAACAATACTATAGTATTAATTATGGGAGTCTCTGTTCACAGTAGAAAAACATGTACAGAAATGTTGCCTATCGGGTTCCAAGTACTGGTCACCTTTGGGATGGAAGCAAGAAGCTAAGGGACAGGGCAGGACTTCACCTTTCAAAACTGTTTATTCCTTACTGTAAAGTTGAGGCAAGCAGAGCAGAACAAGTGTCCGTTGGACGTGGGGCCCATGCATTGGGTTTCTGTTTACTGCTCAGTTCCGTTTTTTGCTCAGTCATTAGGCAGATGAGCGGCTGGATTTGCCTGCCACAGTTTCTTCCCCATGAAGCCGAGATATAGAAGGCAATCAATTTTAAACGGAAAGCTTGGAAGTAACATTCAAGTTAAATCAGAGAAGAAACAAATGAAAAGGCTGTTATTATTTTAGCTTAGAAAACAGAGGAGTTGATCAGGCTAGAATTACTTTCTAATAAATTCAGAGATTTTTTTTATCCTTCTGGAAGGAGTTTGAATTATTATTTTACATTGGCTAGGAACCAAATGTAGAAATAGTTTTGGAGCTGGGAAAGTCTAGAATTAAGCCCACATGTCGTTTGAAGCTAGAAAACTGTAGAACTGAGCCCATGGTGTGTGAGATCAACCCCAAAGCCTGAAGGGTGTGGGCTTGGGCTGGAGATCTAAGGGGAACAAGAGCTTGTCAGGGGGTGTTTAAGCAGAAGCAAAAAAGTTCGTCCTGTGGCATGTTTAGGGAGGGACCCATGGGAATAGATCTAAATAGTATTTATTAAGTATTATCTCGGTCAGGATCGGTATTGCTGTGATGAAACACCATGACCAAAAGCAGCTTGGGAGCTGTTAGGTCTCAAACCTGGGACTAAAGGCTGAGGTGCCTATATTTAACCATGTCAAAGCAGACAGTGGCTGCCAGGTTTCTCCCTTCAACCCTCTGTCCAAAGCAGTTACCAAACCATCCAGGATGGCATATGACCCCCCCCCAACCTTTTCCAGCCTTGGGTGTGGGCTACCCATCCCCAGCTGCCCTTCCCTGCTTCATCCAAGCATTTTGGCTACCTGGCCTGTTGGTCTATCGCTTTTGTCTACCCATTTATCCTCCTGGCCTCTTGGTCTGGGTCTCCCTTCTCTCCTCTCTTCTCTCCCCTCCCCTTCTCCACACAGGGCCCCACTAAATCTGGTCATGCTCACTCTGGACTTCCCCAGATGTCCCTGCCTCTAACTATGCTCCCCGTTTTATTTACCATACCTAGGAGCAATCATGCTCTTTTCTGGTGCTAAAATCCGGGTCTGGTCATCTCCTTCCCTCCTCCCTTTTTAAAATTTCTTTTTTTTACTCGGTGAAAAGGGGGTTATTCCACTCATAAGCCCCATAGCCTATTCATCATCAAAAGCAGTGAGGGTAGGAACTCAAACAGGGCAGGAACCTGGAGGCAGGAGCTGATGCGGAGGAATGCTGGTTCCTGGCAGCTCGCTTCTCAGGCCTTGCTCAGCCTGCTTACTTATAGAACTTAGGAACAGCAAGCCCAGTGGTGGCTCCACCCACTGGGACCTCCCACATCAATCACTAACTAAGAAAAATGCCTTACAGCCTTGTCTAAGGCCTAATCTTATGAGGCATTTTCTCAACTGAGATTCCCTCATCTCTGTTGACTCTAGTTTGTGTCAGGTTGACAGAAAACTAGCCAGCGCAAGGACTTACCAGATTTTTAAAAAAAGCATTGTATATATTTAAACTTATTTTTAAAACAGGAACATGGTTGTGACAGCTTGAAAATAACGTCATTAATACAGGTAAAAATACATTTCATGGTATCTCTTTCTATATTTCAAGTACCTGATTAGGATTTTTTTTCAGACCGGAAGAAAAAAAGAAAGAAAGAAAGGAAGGAAGAAAGAAAGAAAGAAAGAAAAGTCAATCAACTGGAGGGTTAGAACACAGCAATCCCAAGAACAGACCCAACTATAGTTCATTGGCGCTGGTTGTCTCTGATATAATCCAGAGTACTTCTGTATGAGGTAGTCAGAGGTAGAAGGAGCAGAGGATGACTGAGATTAGGTAAAGTATTCAGTATTGGTTCAGTACTCAGTAAGTATTAACGTAAAAACCTACATCTGAAGAAAGAGTCAGGAACTTGTAAATATGCAATGTAGTAATAGACATGTCTCAGGGTCTTTTCAGAGTCTTTATGTATCGCTGGGCAAGCGTATTGGTGTTACTCTATCTATCCTAACTCTGTTTTTTTTTTTAATACAAACTGTAGGATGTTCAGTTCTTATGTGGGGTCTGTGTGGGGTAACCTCAGAAAATTGATGTTCCAAATATATTTAATGGAGTTAGCAAGTCATCCCTTAGTGTAAAACAGAAGAGTATCTATTTGTATGAATCATCAGAGTGACTGGCATATTACATCTTGTATGGCTGTGCCTTCCCAATAAGAGACCATAATTCTAAGCTTTTCAAGTCCTGGATGTTATTTGGGTGAATAATATCTACTGATTATGAATTTCAGGTGTGTGGCCCAGCAGCCACTGATGATGAATCAGGCAGCTGCACAATGGGACTTTTGATCAGGAGCACTTTTCTACATAATTAAAAGTAAAGTAGAACAGATTAATGGTGTCAGATTTTTAAATGGAACCTGGGAAGGTGGCTGAGTGATAGATCCTTTTTTCTGGGAACAGCCTCCTAGACTGTCTGACACCAAGGGTACCTAAGAGAGTCATCACAAGGTCATTGCATCTCTCCTTGACACTCAGATTTCCAACTGCATCTACCTCCTAAGTGCCACTGACCTTTGCTTCACTGAGAATAATGCTCAGAGAAACAGATGTAGAAAGCTGCCCAAGGTCAGAGACATCAGGAGTCCCATGATTAAATAACTTATAAACAGAGAGCTGCTCAGTCGTGAGGGAGTATTTTGCTCCTGTAGTGGTCTTTGATGCACAGGGAAGATTAAGAAGAGGTAGCCATCTTCATGCGGGAGGGTGATGCATCTATTGTCTTCTGCTTTGGGATCCTTGCTTTAGCCAAACCTGGAGATGTTTCTGTCAGTATTCCCACATCTACACAGTTGATTAATGTCATATTGGGGCCAAGGTCAAGGCTTAGACTCCAGGAAAATTTGGGCCGTTTCTAGTAGCACTAGTATTTGCTGAGTAGTCAAAGATGCCTATCCTAGACATCGACAGTGAATTTGTCATTTCAGCTAATCATCTCTACACAATGGAAGTGCTAATGTTCCTATCTGTGGATGCAAATTTGAGGCTTTGGTGATGATTGGCCTCTTGAAATGGCTTAACTAGCAGTAGTATCAGAAAGTGACAGTCATGACTATAATCATGGTCATGATTGCTAACTCACATGGCTCTCGTGATTGGCTATGTTGTCTCTCAAGAGCCTTTTGATATATGAATACTCTGAGTATCACAAAAGTGAAAACAGATGACATTGCAAACCACAGTTTATCAATGAGGAACTTGTTACAGTAAAAAGTATTGGTTCAGCCTAAGATGGCTAATAAATGACACAGAGTCTGAAGTGTACTTTAAAGCTGCCAGCACTATACTGGGGAGAATCTAAACTGATACAAATCTACTCCTAAACTAACATAAAAAACTACTCTAAACCTCATAACATACATATACCCCAAGTACTTGCCACTATGGTGATACTTGGGCCTCCCTGGCCGTCTCCCTGTCCTCTTCCCCCTCTCAACCTTTAAACTTCTCCACCTCTCTCCAAGAAGTCCCGCCTTCCCACTTCCTATCCTTCTGGCCAGCTTATTGGCTAAACAGCGCTTTATTGACAGTTGTTACATCCATTCAAGACATTCCTCCACAGGAACTGAGGCAGTAAGGCTCTATAACCTGCCCCAAATCAGATAATTTGAATTAAGATAGAGAATTAGGACTTGAACAAAGGTAGCATTAGCTGCTATACTTTGTGAAGTGGAAAATTTAGTGTCCTTAGAAACTCAGTTATATCATGTAAACATCGTTTTGTTTTAATCCCAGGTGTGGGATATGGGCCTGCTTCAGATAGTCCACAGCAGCAAACTATCTGCCTCATGTTGGCACTGAGAGGGGCAAGATCTTTCCCAGCTGCAGATAGTTTAATTCAGAGGACTCTGGAGAGGGAATAAATTCCAGAGCTCAGAGAGGGACAGTGAGCTCCAAGAAAGAAGGCTGCTGCTGCTCCCTCTGCTGCTCCCCTTCCTGCTCCCTCTGCTGCTCCCCTTCCTGCTCCCTCTGCTGCTCCCCTTCCTGCTCCCCTTCCTGCTCCCCCTGCTGCTCCTGGTGGCTGTTGTTGCAGTTTGATGAGAAGAAGAGGTTGGAGACATCTTCAAATGATGATTGGACTTGCCCCAAGGCAAAGAACGTGAGGACACTAACCAACAGGAAGTAGGTAAAGAAATATGCCCATCTCTCCACTAACCTTCTTTCTCTTCCATCTGGTGTTGGGGTGGAGAAGGGAGGTATAGATATAAGGAACCCAAATAAAATAGATAAAAAGTATGCCTAAGCTTTGAATGCCAGCTTTAAAGTGAAGTGCGTGGAAGTTTTCCTCTAGTTTCCCAGTTCTGCCATGCTCTCTTCTTGACACCCTTGTGCTTTTGGGTCATTGGAGACTAAAGATTTCTCTCAGCATCAAGGGCAGCTTCCACTGAGTTCGGTGTTTCTACAATCAGTTTCCACATACCCCATTCCTCTCTGAGTATGACACATAGTTGTGCTTACTTGACTAACATTGTGGTTATGTTTTATACCATAAGTTACAAGAAAGCAAGTGTCAGTGGTGGAGCTTCCTTGTTTAGCATTGTACAGTCAAGGCCTATTCTAATGTCCATATAAATCAAATTAAACTTCCAGATGCTTGTCAACTATATTTCATAAAAAAAATTCAATAGGATATCAGAAATTTGGAAGACATGTTTGGGATGCACTATATTATATTTTAATATACACTATTTTTCAAAGCCCAAACTCCTACTGTGTTGCTCCAGGGGGCACCATAAAAATATTGGCAGCCTCATTCCTGAGTTGTAAACATTGAAATGCAACAAGATGCCCCAGGACAGCTGAATGAAAAAGAAAATCTCTTCATGCTATGTGGTATGGAAACAGCAAACAAACTGTGCTTTCTCATACAGCCTCCAAGTCAGAAGGCTGTGTGCCTTGACTTACAATCAAAGATTCTCACCATGACACTTGTATAAAGCATGTTTAGTGGTAAGTAAAAAGTATAATGTATTATTAGTGATAGTTAGTGGAATGAGCATCTGCAGATGATGGACTGAGTATATGATCAAATAAATGGATGAATATAATGAAGTCAGGTTTCTTAACGTGAGTAAGATCTGAACTGATGCTTTCTATATATACTGTAATGTGGTACTGTGGTTCTGAGGTCACTTTGTAAGTATGTGAGCCCCTTGCTCATGGTGATCCTATGTCCTAAGCAGAGGTAGCATTGTGGTCTTCATTTTACAAAAGGAAAAGGGCAGTGCAAAGAGGTTTTAAAAGAATGAATTGTTGCGTTGTGGTTGTCTTTCTTATCCTACATATTCTGAATACTTCTGTGTTAGGCCCTAGAAGAACAAAGAAAGTGTCCAGAGTAGAAAAGTCAGAACTGCCTCCTAAGTCCCACCTCCTCCAAAACCAGGCATAGCTGGAGAGACCAGGCTGAGCCAAGGGAGGCTCACAGGATGCTCAGTTGCTAGGCCCAAATTCCTAGCACTTAGAACAATCCTCTCTAGAATGTTCTCAGATGCTGACCTAGTTTCTGTGGCTGGAACTTTCCATGGCAGGTCTATCTCCGTATGTAACATGTCCAGGACACTCCTGGATATGCATAAACCCTGTGCCAGTCCACTGCTTATAATTTGCCTTTGACATAAAAATCTGTCTCATTAGACACGGCTTTGTTTATTCCAGTTTCATCCCTCTCTTACATTTTCTTAATGACTTTTAAGCTTAGGCTATTAATCTTCTTGCACGGTTAAACCTTTCTCTCAATATGTTCTTTTATAGATATCTCCACACTCAAAAGCTTACATGCCTTTTGGCCCTCTGCAGGCTTTCTTAAGGACAACAATTAGATAGAAAGCCTTGTTGTCAGAAATATAGAATAAAATGATTACGAATTAGGTGTGACTTGGGGCTCCAAGCCTCCTGGAACACTTGTCACTTTGAAGAAGGCAAAAATCAAATAGTTTAATATAATTCACTCTAGCAAAGGGATTGGGTTCCTCTCAGCACTACCACTTTGTGTGTTGGGGAGTAAAGTACACTGAGGTCGCCATCATACAAAGGGCAGAGAGTAACGTGGTCAAACTAGAACCAGATTAGCACTGTGGTAGAAGTTTATGTAAGGAGTTACAAAGGGAAAGAGAGTTTCCATCAAAGGGGATGCTGGGAAAACTTGAGAATACAAATAAACATTGAACCAGGTATATGGTAGGATGAGAAGAAGAACAGTATTTAAGACCAAGGGAATAATAAGGGGCAAAGAACAGAGAATTCCGTGTATATTATGTTCTGAAGGCCCGTTATGCTAACACTCTTTCTTTTGCATGGATGTAATAAGTTTTTTTTTTTAAATACTGAATCATCTTTATCATTCTTTCTTCTGCCCAAACCAGCATCCCTAAGGCAACTCTGCTTACTTAGCTACTGATTCCTTTAATTTTCAGGCTAAATATCATATTCTCAGCGAGGCTTGTCTTGACATGCTAGACAAAATTTCTTTTAGTTGTGCTTCCACGGTCCTTTAAAAATCATCTTTGTTAACTCTTGTTCCACTTGCTTAACTTATGCCTTCTTCAATCATGTGCAAGGGCGTGATGGCTGAGGCTATATTAGTTTTGTTCTCCATGAATTTTCAGGACCAACCCAAGACCTATTTACGTAATGAACTCTCCATTGATTTGTATTCTTATTCAGTGGTAAGCTGGGACATTAACTGTATCATGGGATGAGGCTGGAGAGATTAGAGGATACTGGGAGAACGAGGGAGGAAAAAAAGAGAACAAAGAGAGAGACAAAGAGACAGACAGAGATGACAGAGAGAGAGACAGAAACAGAGATGAGGGAGATTTGGCACAGACAACTCCATTTCTAAGGACAAAAGTAAGTATAGGAAAAAAACAAAACAAAACAAAACACGACAATTTTTCTTCAGGCTTTGAAGGGAGATTTTTAGGAAAGAAAGATAAAAGATTTGTAGTTGATAACACAGATACGGTGGCAGCTATTTTGTAGGAATTCATCAAAACAAATAATTCCTCCCTTCCAGAAAGAAGGGGACAGTTTTTCCACTATGAATACTGCAATAGCAGAAAGAGAAAGAGAAAATGTGGGGGAGGGGGAATCCACTTATGTTGGATTCCTATTTGCTGTAACTCACACTGGACATAGGCACATGAATGGAAATGCGTGTCAGGTCACATTTGATAGACTTAGTATCTTAACTACTGCTTGGTTGATGCTGATTTACTTAACGAAAGTTCAGGAGACATCCTCATTTGGAGTGACCAGAAGTCAGTACACAAGACTCAAGCTTCGCCTTCCCAAATTCATCACCACCAGGAAGAAAGACATCAAATAATTAAGAATTTGTTCACCACCACAGCAAAGAGTCCTATAAAGGCAAAAAACCAAGCTTGAAGGGAGTCTGAGCCAGTCATCATGTGCATTATAAGTCAACTGAAGGCCTCTTTTCTACCCAGCATCAACAGAACCAAGTTGCACTTTGACTGTAGTTTTCAAGGGGTTTCACTCTTTCATTTGATGAAGGCCTGTAAACTAAACATTATAGTAGCAGCAGCATAATTACAAGGTTATGGACTTGGGAGTGGTCCCAATATGGCCACCAGTACCATATTTCAAATGTTTGGTATTTTTAAAAAATTCTCTTTGTGGTGTCCCTGTTTGAATGTGAAGTATCCCCTATAGACTTATGCTGTAAAACCTCAGGTGGCGTGACTGTTTTGAGAGGGGATCAATATTCCAAAAGGTGGCACCTAGCTGTAATTGGGGCCAAGAAAACCTGGAGTGAGCCCACTGAAACTGTAAGTGAAGTGAAAAAAAATCCCCTTCAAGCATATTGGGTGCAGCTATGAAAAGTAATTAATGCAGTCCCCACACTTTAAAACTTTAGTTACATTTTACAGAATTTTGTGGAATGGATGACATCCTGTTGAAACATTCATGAACATGAGTTCTCAGTAGCCTTAGGACATACATTTAATATGAGTCTGGAGCCTACACTGTGACCTTCACATGGGCCTTTATAAATATGATGGCTTCCCTGGGCAAGACTGAGAAATGAGGTTTGAGCACCCTGACTGGAGGTCTGGAAAACCTCAAGATAGACTTTTGTCCCAAATCAGAAAGGATGCCTTATCACCCTATGTTTATTGACCTTGTGGCCAAAGCTGGGGTGAAAGAATATGGTACCCCTTTATTACCAGCGAAAATCTCTAGTGAGCAGGTCAAGATTCAAGGCGGGTGCTGAGCTCCTGATCTAGGGGTGGAGTCCTGGCTCCTGCTCTTCAGTTCGTAATTTGCTATAAGCTTTCATTTGGGAGTAAGTCTAAATTATAGGCACAGGCTCCAAGGCCTCTTGAAAGCTAGTTGCAGGGCAGCAGGCACAACTAAAATGCTCTGAGTTAAACCGTAGTCAGGAGAGACAAACAAACAAACAAATGATCATCAAAATAGGAGGGGGGCTTTGGCCAAGGAGTGTCTTCCTTCTTGGGGTATGCCACTGGTCACAGGGTGGCCTGGTGCCTGGGTCTAGGAAGGACATAGGACAGCTCAACTTGTAGAGGAAATGGGTCTCAGGTGTATGTGCTCGTGGGCATCATAGGCATATGGAGGGAGCTGAGAGCTGAGGACTGATTGGGAGAGGAGCTCTTGCGCTTGTTGCTTATGGCATTCGCTCATTTTTCTCAGGTGGTTTGCAGTATGATAGGAATGCATTGTCCTGTGTTGATATCAGTCCTTTGTCAATATGTATCCCACACACAGACTGCTGGCTTTCCCTGGACATTTGGGAATACGCGGTGCAACTGGCAGTTCTATAGGTTTATGTGGCTGAGCGACAGTGACCAACTATCTGGTCTGATACTAGAATTTGCTGGAAGGGTGTTTGATGCTACAGTTTGTAGTCAAATTGCTTTAAGAAGGAGGTCTCTTGCCATCACATCAGTGGGCCCCACCTGCTTGCTCAATTGAAGACCCTAAGAGGCAAGTTACAGGGTTCCTGAGAGGCAGGGATTCTGCCCAAGAGGGGAATGCTGCTGTTTGAGTTTCTGGGCTACTGCTCTGTAGAATTTGGACTCAAGACTGCAGCATCAACTCTGACTTGAATCTGCTGGCCTGGCCTATAAATTTCAGACTTTCCAGTCCTAGAAGTCTCAGGAGCCAATTCCCTAAAACAATCAAATCTCTCAACCTCACTTTCTTTTTACTCTGTGTGTATGTGTGTGTGTGTGTGTGTGTGTGTGTGTGTGTGTGTGTGTGTGTGTGTACACATACAGATAATGTGTCTGTACCTACAGATGCTCCTTAACATGTAAGCCCAATGGGATTAAAGCCCAATAAAGCCACCACAAATGAGAACTATAATAAATGATTGCATTTTCTCCAGCTAACCTATTGACTATTAAATCTTAGCAGTTACTCAGACACGGCAGAACGTCCAATGCTTACTAGTCTCCTGGATGCATGGCTGGCTAGGGCCTGGGGCTCTTTGCTACCAAATAGCAGTGTGAGAGAGTATCCCTTTGCATTTGACTAGCCTACATGAAAAGAGCAAAATCCAAGGTCTAAAGTAAAGTATAGCTGAATGTACACCACTATACATGTAAGTCATATGGTGTGTGTGTATGTATGCGTGTGTGTATGTGTGCACACATGCACTTGTCTGTGTGTGTGTGTATATTTGTCTCTCTGTGTGTTTCTGTGTATGGACTTGTGTCTGTGTTCTTCTCTGTGTGTGCGTGTCCGTGTGTGTGTGTATGTGTGTGTGTATGTGCTTGTATATACATGTTCTTTTCTGCTTCTCTAGAACCCTCTGACATTTATGCCTCCTGTTTTGGAAATCTATTGTTCTGTTTTGCTTTTATTTCAAGTAATGGCAGCCTAGGATTGCATCTCTTGATAGCCTTAGGCCATTTGGCCAGTAGAAGCAAATCTATGTCTCTTTGCAGTAAAACTCCAGGACAAAGCTTTGTCACAAAAGAGTGACAGCCCAGCTCCCCTACAAGAGCAGGACAGCTGAGCTGTCCATAGCTGTTAAGGTGTCTGTTTCCCCCTCCTTTCTGACCCTTGTCCCTATTTGCTTGCCTGACCCTTCTCTCATACCTCTGGTCAAAAGAAGAATTTGGGGAAGACGCGAGATTTTTCCCAGTTCTACATTTGTAAGCCTTTCACTTTGTTGAACTTGGGGGGTTAAAATGGCAAAAATGTCTCCCCAGACCTCTGCGGGCCATCCCACAGATTGGCTGCAGAAGGGAGCCTGGAGAGAGTCAGTTAACGGCAGATCACTAACAGCTCAATGCAGAGGCCTGTGTCCAGGAATCCCTCCTGCCAGAGGTCCTGGGAGCATTTGCGGCAGAGAAACGAGTTTGCAAATAAGCACTTTGCTTTGTGAAGCCTCTTTTCCCAAGCTCTGCTGTCTTTTCATCTTGAACTTTACGTATTCTTCTAGTTTAGCTCAGTCACACGGAGCCCTTTGGCAAGCCACTCTCTCTCCCACTGCGAATTGTTGGGTACCAAGACAGAGAATAAAGTCTGGAGTCAGCCAACTTTCCCTCCCCACACCACTCTCACTCCACCTCTCTTTGTGTTCAACAATGGGCTTCAAAAATCCTTGGCTTGCTTTGTCATCAGGCAAAAAAGCTGGAGGCAAAGAGGGGAAGAAAAGTCCTAGACATGGAGAGGGGGGGGGAGGGAGGGAGGGAGGGACAGAGAGAGAGAGAGAGAGGGGTAAGGGAGGGAGGGAGAGGGAAACAGGCAAAGAAGGAGAGAGACTGAGAGGGGCGGAGTCTTGCTATTGCTCTCCAGTCCCTGGGTAGCCCTGTAATCCACAGGAATGTATGCCATTTGAGGTTGAGCTAGTGGTTTGATCAGAGTTCCATCCAACTTCCTGCTGGCAAATTTAACCTCTCCTTAGTTTTTTTTTTTTTTTTTTTAGAGACTATCGAACCAAATATCCTTTGTACTTCTTCCTTGGAAATGCCTTCTGTATTCACTTCAACTGCCCACACCTAGTAACACTCACCGTTTCCTGTTTCCGGGCTGTCACAGAGCTGCCCACCTTTTCTCATCTTCCTTGTCCCTTCCAAATATTGTTGCCACCACAGCTTCCATGCTGCTCATTCTGAACAATTAAATCTAGGCTTGGAGAGGGGCTCTTGGGGTTCTGGCCCTGCCAACTCATCAAAAAACGTGCTCTGCACCAATTTTCCAATGCAAAATGTTCAACTCTTTGCTAACACAGACTAGAACATCAACAGTGATCCTAATTAGCATCTACTGCTAGTCCCAGTGGCCCGTGCCACCCCTCTGTCTAACCTGCCCTTTCTGTATGCCTTGCCTTTAAGCTCACCCACCCATGAAGCCATTAAGTACGGGAGAATGGAAAGAGTTAAGCTAGACTCTGTTCACTGCAAATCCACAGGCAGTAAATATGGCTCCGGCATTCAGCCTTTAAGTATGGGCTGCAGTTAACTATAAACAGCTGTTGGAAGATAATAGCTTTCTACTGGAAGAATAAGGCCGGCCCCCTCCCTCCCAAGGACACATTTCTGTAAAGACCTTTCAGCGCTGGTAGATGGATCTCTGGCTAACTGTCCTCAGAATTCAGAGGCCAGGCCATGAAAAGTATCAGCAGGCTGCCCAGATCACACTGACAAGTACACAGCAACTCTCTGTCTGTTTTCCAAAGCATTCCATCCGTCTTAACTGCAGCATGTTCTCTCAGCTGTTCTTACGGGAGATCAAGTGTGGTCTCCATTGCTCCCTTCCCCAGCACATCCACTAAGAACTGGACAAAGGGTAAAGCTTAGCCAAGAGGACACATGTCTCAGTCTTTGTGGTCCAGATCTTCTTCCAGCCAATCCTTCCTGCTCACAATGGGAAGCTAAACATAAGTCAAAGCTCAGCAATGTGACTCCACATGCACTCTGGGCACTGTTCAGTCCATTTCAGGATTTAGCAAAGGTGGATTTTATGTTTCCTTCTTCCACTTTACTTGGAGGCACTCATGTGCTTGGTTTCGATGACTGAGGATTGAAAACAAAACACTGTTTCAGGAAATATGAAGAACTTGTTGCCTATAACTCTCATGCCATGTACATAGTAGGTAGCTAGTATGCATGTGTTTTTCTGTGTGTGGTTAACTGAACTGAGTGTGTGCATATGCATGTGTGTGTGTGTGTGTGTGTGTGTGTGTGTGTGTGTGTGTGTGTGTGTGTGAGTAAAGAAGGAATGATTGATGGATTCAGAATCTTGGAAATGAGAACTTTCAGTGCCTTGCCCACCTGGTATGAAAGTCTTCATTTACTCTTCCCCTCTCTCTCCCTCCCTGTCTCCCTTCCTGCCTCCACCACTCCCTTCCTCCCTTCCGTTTTCAGATTAGTTTGATGAGGCCCAGGAAAATTAAGTGTCTCTCAGGAACATTGAGCTACTTGGCGGCAGCGATGGGGAACATACTAGTCGCAGACTCCTGGACCATAATTTTAATTAACCCATACCCAAAACTCACAAGACCAAAGGAAAGGGCTCTGAAGCTTGGACAGAGAGCTCCGTATGAATGTTTGAAGGCAGCGGCAACTGGAAGTTTATAGTTATCGTCTCATAAGTAGAGGTAGCTGTTGCCATTTTTTTCCAGCTCATAATAAATTTCAGAGCCACCTCACAAGGCTTGGTAAGTGCTGTTCAGTTAATGATTGACTGGTGGGCACACCCACTACCCTGAGACATTCTTTACCTCTGTGGTCATGCAGACACAGTCCCTGGCTATTTCAGTGATTTCAGCTTAATATAGACTAACTGGGGTTCAAAGAAATTGTGACCTTTGCTTATTGTCACCTAGAGAAGATTCTAGAGCCAAGTTTGAAAACTTTGTTTCAGTTACATATGATAAATCATCCCTACAATTACAGCACTTTCAATTAGGATGAGTGTTGTGAGTTCAAGGCTAGCCTGAGCTATAGACTACATGTTATATACAACTCTAAGTTCTGGGCCAGTCCAAAGCTACGGAGTGAGACCCTGTCTCAATAAATAATAAATAAATAAAATAAGTCCAAATGAACAAAGCCTTTGTATTCTGACCAGAGCATGATCTGCTGACCACTGTGAAGCCTTATTAGACAATATAACTAAGTAACAACAACCACAAAGTAACTATCTTCTTACAAGTTATACAATCCATGTTGGACTTTTCCTTTGTATACTCAGATGTTCAAAATTGTGATCCTTTGAGTGCCATCAGGCCTCCCCACCAAGGGGAGGTGGTCAAATATGGGACACCAGAGTTCATGTCACAGTAAGGAGGCTACTAAGAGGAGACTTGATAGCCTATGGCCATATAGTGGGGGAGGAGGTCCCCCTCAGTCTTAGACCTAGGGGAGGGGAATAGGGGGAAAGTGGGAAGGAGGGAGGATCAGGATGATACAATTCAGCTGTAATCTGAATAAATTAATTAAATTTTAAAAATTGTGATCCTGAGAGGTTTTCATCATTTATAGTCCACAAAGATGAAATATGAGGTGTTATTAAGATGCAAATCTTTTTTTTTTTGAGTCCACTGAACCCAATTGATAAGAAACAGAGATTTCTAAAACCAGCCCAATGCTTTTCATTTTATTTTATTTTTAATAACAGCATTACTCTCCCTAGATATTTCAAATCTATATTTATACTGTAGTTTTAGCAAACAAAAAGTTTGTAATGATCAAGGTCACCTCGAACAAACTGGTAAGGTATCACAGACATTAAAATCATTACCGAATTTCATGAACAAGCAACACAGTCCAGGAGAAGGTTTGGCCAGGACAAGTACAATCAGTGACTCTATGCTATCTGGAGGGCATCATTAGACTGCTCAGGAAACTCTCCTTCACTGCAGAACACTGTAGTTTCTCTGTAAGAATGAATAATGTTAGTTCAGATGGGTGGACTC
Source organism: Acomys minous (assembly GCF_964271855.1). Taxonomy (NCBI): domain Eukaryota; kingdom Metazoa; phylum Chordata; class Mammalia; order Rodentia; family Muridae; genus Acomys; species Acomys minous. Next base: position 24,537,084 of record NC_140496.1, read on the forward strand.
TGTTTGCCATTCCAGATGTTGATGATGGTGGGGGGGAATGGTGGTGATAGTGCTGGTGTTGGTGTTGGTGTTAGTGTTGGTTGTGATGGTGATGGTGGTGGTGGTGGTGATGGTGGTGATAGTAGTGATAGTGGTGGTGGTGGTGGTGGTGGTGGTGGTAGTGATGGTGATGGTGGTGGTGGTAATATATTTCCCTTGTACTTTGCTTTCTGTGCCTGGTCCAGACTGTCTACACCAGTGGATTTCAGTTTCCAGCAGACCCGGTAGGGCACTAAGGGAAGGAGAAAGAAGCACTGGTTCCTGGCAGTCTCCAGGTACCTGTTTCTCTGTGCCTGAGACCTTGGTTTGATTTAGCTATGGATAATCACAGCTCCTGTCAGGAGAATCCCCACTCTCAATTTTCTCTATATGGATTCCTTCCTTCCTTAATATATGAATCCTGTCGCTTCTTCTCGAACTTTAAGACTTAATTCAATGCATCTTACCTCCAGGAGCCCCCAAAGTCTCATAGAGCAGGAAGGATTTAACTATTAGCCTTTCATGCCATAAAAAAGCCTCAGCAATCCAGATCCCGAGAGACAATTCTTAAATTAGATGTTGAGCTTCCTGAAGACAGGGATCGATAGTGTTTATTTCTTTCTCCTCAGTTCCTGATGTACAATTTACACACAGGAAATGTTTATTGAGTTAATGAGTTATACTGGGCTATCCTGCTTTCCATAGATCTAAGATTTTCCTAAGATGAATACTGAAGTATTTACTTATGTTAATTACTTAGAATAAAACACAACTTAAGAGTAAACAAACACAAAACAAAAGTGTCACCATTTGAAAGAAAACATACAAAACAAAATAGAATTTAATAAAAAAATAATTTGGTAACCTATTTACGAGTATAGACTACGCCACTGTGTTTACATGGTTAATAATACCAGGGGAAATTGAGGCACACAAACACTTTGATTCTGAACTATTTTCAGATGAATTCCCACAGAAGCTTCCTGTTGAAGCCTTGCAGTAACTACTCTATCTCCCTTCACTTACTTTTTGTAAGATACTACGTGATATCACGCAATCATAGTCATTTGAATTCTTTGTAAAATAAGAGTAAATATTCTCTACTATGTGTAAAAACTGAGGAGTCCACAGGAATGCTGCTATGATGTGTTATACTTTGCATTTTGTGGCAATCTGAAGAATAAATGTCCTCCACAGACACAGACATTTGGACACTTGGTCCCCACTAGGTGGCGCCATTGTCAGAGGTTATAGGGAGGTCTAGCTTTGTTGGAAGAAGTTCACGGGTAGAGCAGGCTTTAAATCCTCACTCCACTTCCAGTTTCTTCCCTCTGCTTCCTGCTCTGGATGCCATGCCTGCCTGTTGCCCATGCCTCCCACCATGACAGGCTCTTACATAAGGCAACTCCTTCTTCCATTTGTTGCTTTTGGTCATGGTGTTTTACCACAGAACGAGAAAAGCAACCAATGCACCTTTTAGCACCTTTTAGTAGCTAGATGCTTTAACAATGGTGTTAGATTTAAGGAAGCGTGGATACCCCAGAACATCGTGGAAAACCAAAACCAAACATCTGCTTTCCTGGGCAAAGAATGTTGCCTCAGCCTATCACAGCTTTGGAGAGTTTCAATGCCTATATTTTAGCGTAGGTCCTTCAATATAGATTTATACGTGAATCAGAAGTGAAGAGTCCCATTCACATAGCTTTAGTTTGCCATCTGCCATAAGCTGCATTTAGGGCGCTGCCTTCAAGTAACAAAGAGATAGAAATGGTAAAGGTCATTATGAGTGAGGGCCGTGGACAGCTGGGTCCTAAAATTTAGTCCCTTCATTTCAAAAGATGTCAGGGGAAAGTCAAGTCCTCTCTGGCCTTCAGGTTGCTGATCTGCAAAATGGGAATGAATGAAAACCTGGCAGGAGATATTTTAAATGGCAAGAGAATGAGAAAAGCAGCCAAAAGTGTTTTATGAGCAAACGTGTAACATGAGCTCTTGACTCTCATCATGGCGGTGATGAGAAAGGCCAACGTACAGTACTCCCTCTCAGTGCAATGTGTTGTGTGGGCCTCTGGGGAAGATATTTTCAGAAAAAAAGCATTTGGAATTTAAAGTGAAACTTTCCCTGGACTTAAGGACTAAGTCTGAACATTTTCTTCCCACTGAAGGCCTGCGTCAACCTCACATAGCTCAGTCACACCTTCCTCTGGTTCCCTTATCGCTAACTCTGAATACTTGGGGTCTGAAAAAGGCACCTCATGCTGTGTGCTTCTGGCCATCATTGAGGCTGCAGGAGACTCAGGGCTGACTTCCACTTCGTATTCCTTCCCTCTCCAGATGCTGATCCTTTTGATTGAATTTGAGTCCAATGTGAGAGTGATTTTCTAAATTTAAGCTAATTCAGTTTATTTTCATGTGCATGAAGTAGGAGTAAATAATGAATGAGTGAGAAATAGACGAGGGAGATGAATGAATGCTACAACTCTAATTCACAAAATGTGAACAATAATGTACGTACTTAAGATTCATCTTAGCTATCAGGAGACTCCCATACCAGGAAGGCAGACAGGCTGTGGCAAACAAGTGCATCCATACAGTAAATGCATAAATGAACCTCACTGAAGAGGGTAAGAGAAAAAGGTATTGAACAATGCACCGTTGGAGATGAGCAGTCTGTAAGGACCAGAGCAAAAAGAATCTCACATAAGCACTCACACAAAGTGGGTTGACAATGTTGTTTTGTACAGGGCTACAGGTTAAAACTCAGATACTGTTTTATATTTATACTGGAATTGAACAATTAGGCAAACTATGTGGCAAAGGGTGTGAATCAAGTTTCCTGTTGATATAGTAGAAACTTACAGATAACCAACTGGAGAAAGTTAAATGAATCATGCCATAATGAATTAGAGTTGGAGACTTAGTATGTATAGTTTAATGCAGATATAATATAAATTTATATGAATATATTATATTCACACATTAAATACACATATACCTACACATATGTACACACACACACACACACACACACACACACACACACACACACATGAGTTTTCAATTTTATTTTGCTCTATTTGGTCAATTGAGAAGGCCTGAAATAAATAGCACTTCAATGGCAAAGTGAACAGCTAGTATCCAATCTTGGGTTCTAACACCATACTACAGTAAAAGAAAACAGGAACTGTTGAATAAATGAAAGCCTCTTAGGATTCCGGCATGAAATATGAAAGGTGAACTTAGAGTGAAATGTAGGAGTGGCTTAAGAATATAAGAATGTACTGATGTGTATTTCTTCTTTTGGAAAAGACATCCAGCAGTCCATTGAAGGAGCTCCCAGTGACCAAGGTTGTGACAACTTGAATATCAAAATCAGCTACTATTGGACAAAAACCCCAATTATAAAATTAATAGCCTTGAGTTCATACTTATCAAAATAACTAGTTGACTAAATAAATGGAGGAGGGAATATAAGTCTTTCATGGAGAAAATGAAATACATGATTCTCCTAGATGCTCTATCTCCAGGAAGGGAGAAGAACTCCCCACTCCTTATGCTTGTGTCACAAAGTCATTTCTTTCTGATTCTGCTGGAGTGAAAGCAGGAACCAGAAACATGGAACAAATGCTACTGTAGTTAGTGACCTAGATGAACATCAACAGTCATGAACTGCAGTCACAGAAATGTGCCCTCGATATTTTATGATAAGGATACATTACCTTTCAGATCTTCAGTACATGCATGTGTAGTTGTGGTTGCAATCCCACAAGCACATGTGGGTACATTGAGTGCACACACACACACACACACACACACACACACACACACACACACACACACTCAACATCCTGCTTCAATCTTAAAAGCATCAAGCTACAGGATAATTCAATATATTTCCTGCTACTTCTTAAAACTCAAGATAGCAAAACTTGGTGAAGTTCTGTAGCCAAATCCACGTGTAGAAGACACTATAACTCAGAGGTGAAAAAAGCTAAATGAGCCTTACCATGTAGTTAAGTAGCTGTGTCGATTGGATATTAATTATTAGAAATATATGATAACAACACAGTTTGCTACTAACAGGGAGACTGGTCCTGGGTCGTAGAAATAATGCAGTTATCTCAACTTCTTTGTAAATCCAGAACTGCTCTTTTAAAAAGCCTGTGCCTAAAAATAAATAAATAAATAGTCATTGATTTATCTTTACAAATTATTGAGCAGCAAATGATTGTTGTGTTTAACGTATTCCTTTTGCTGTCACGTTTGGAGGGTGGCTGCTCTTTTGATTTGCCTGTTAATCTAACTTGATCTATGATCTCAGGGTGGCGCCATAAGAGTTTGTGTTACACAAGCTGATAATCGCCATTGCTGGAACCTAGTAGGCATTTAGTGATAAGAGTGGTGGTAGTGATGGCTAGTGGGGTTTCTCGAAAGCACACACATGTTGAGGCATAGCCTACTAGGAGGTCACATAAATGCACACCTGCACTACATTGAGAATGGCCTACAAAGTATTTGAAGGCAGGGAATGAAGGATGAAGTAGGCAGAGATGCCATGCTGATGGAGACATCCATATATTTCCTAGGTCTCGAAGCATCAGACGGACTTTCGGGGGGGAGTTGCAGATGCACGGAATCTGCCTTCACTGTAGAATATTGTGGAAATATAAAGAAGAGAAGAGAAGCAAAGCTGGAGTGATCGAGTAACTAGGTGACAGAAGGCATCCAGTTCAGGTGCCTGACACTCCTGCTGGTGACCAGAAAGAGTCAAAGAAACGTTGAAATCGTTTCTCTAGAGAGAGGAAGTTGCCTCTGCTTTCCGAATAGGCTCACTCCAGCTGTGGTGCGGAGTTGGATTGGACTGTGAGCAGATGGGCTGCTGGAGGGCTATGGCAATGGAAGCTGTTTGAAAAGTGTGGCGTTTTCTTGCGGGAGGCGGGGGGTGGTGGTGGAGGCAGTTATAACTCTCTGACTTCCTAAGTCAACCCCACTTTTATGAAATGCCGTCTAAATATGCTTCTTTTATGTGCCAGCTAGACAGGTAGAGGCAACATTGGCACCAGAATGCGCCTGCAAGGCCCAGGGAAACACTTCCGCTTATGACCAGCTCTCGTTCCAGCCTTCTTTGCCAGGAGGGAAGGATGCAGGCTAGAAACGAAGAATTGGTACTGCTTCAGACATTGCTGTCTTAAAGCTCTTCCCTTTTTAGACACGAAGCTACAGGATTGTGTAGAGGCTGAGGTTTGGGGGTCATTTTCCAACACTGGCTTGCTATGGCTAACTAGAAACTAAACTTTAGAAATAAGCTAACCACTCAGAATGGCGGAAAGGAGAAGCAGCCGTGTTTGGTGCTTGAGCATCTGATTTCCTCCTGCAGCTTCAACTAGTCAGTGGTAGTGTTTTTTCCCTGAGTATTTAGAAGCCTACTTAGAAATGTCTTAAATACAAAATGTATTCAAGCATCCATCCTTCCCACCACACCCACCCTTACCATCTGCACCACGCCCACTCTCACCATGCCCACTCTCACCACGCCCACTCTCACCACGCCCACTCTTACCGTGTCCATCCTTACCACACTCATTCATGCCACCACCACCATCCTCACATGTACCACCATTAACCCTATCACTGAGACCAACGTAGCGTTCTGATTCCTAGATCCCACATTTCAATGACTATAAAATGTGACTATACAAAACTGAATTTCTAAAAAATCAATAGAAAGGATATATGGATAATCCTAAATTTTATAGAGCTATAACTTTGATAAGCCGAATGTCCCCCCCTACATAGTAGATACTTAAGAAATACCTGCTGTGTGAAAACCCAGTGATTTTTTTTTATTGTGTTTTCTTCTCTATTGTGCATATGTTTTAGTCAATAATATGTAATTAAGGCATCCTAACTATGGATGCTTTCCTGGCCTCTAAAACAGGGTAGATTAAAGTAGTTAAGTAGAGTTGTCACAAAATATTGAAACAACTTCAATTTTGTTATTAGGAACTCCATTGATATTCTAAAAAAAAAATGTAGTCATGATCTCTTAGAAGGGGTTTGGCTAACTGACAATCAAATCCACTAGACAATGAGGAGGCTCCTTCACGGAATATCTGTTTGCCCATCCTCAATATATATTTTATCTGTCTATTATCCTTTTCCATGTTAGCTCATCCATCATTGTTGTTGAAGTCTTGCTTAGGCAGCCATGTGATAGGACTTCATGGGTGTAGCCTTACTAAGATGTACAGAAGACACAATTTCACAGCTAACTTCTTGTTCCTCTGGCTCTTACAGTCTGTTGCCCTCTTTCCAGCAATAATCCCTGAGCCTTAGCAGCCGTGGACTGTGCAGCACACTATCTCATTATCTGCACTTTGGTCAGTTGTGGTTTTCTGTGATGTGGCCTCTGCCTGTTGGGAAGAGAAGGTCCTTTTGAAACTATATACATACAGGAACGGTTATAGAGACTGAGAGAGTTTAATTTATGTATTTAGAAATGTGTATGTGTGCATGTATGTAATACCAATTAAAGGAGAAGAAGTCATGGATTTGAGAGAGAGCATAGGAGAGATTGGAGGGAAGGGGAAATTATGTAATTATATTAGAATTTCAAAATAAATTGTCAAAAATCTTAAAGTGTTTCTCCTTTCCATGCCAAGCAGCCCGAGTACCTTGCTTGAGCCAGCGTTCCTTCTCTCAAAGATGCCAGCTGCCTCTTCAGCAAAGACTCTTTCTTCAGACATTAATGAAACAGAACAAAACTTAATAATCAGATTTCCAAACACAACTCAAAAACAATGGTGTGCACAGAATGCATTTTAGCAACTTCTCCCCAGCCGTATAGACTGCATGTTAACTCCTTTCTGGAAGATGCTCACTAGCTTTCATGCCATGGTATTTAGTTCAAATTCTGGGAATGGAAAGGAAGATGTGTGGGCTAAAGAGTCCGTTCCTGACATCTTTGAAGTAGAGCAGGACTGAGAGAGGATGGCATGCCTGGATGGTTGGAATCCAATCTGCAAGGCAGCATTGCTGCCACCCAGGAGCTTGTTACCAGGGCAGAATCCCAGACCCCACCACGAGTCCATCCAGTCACGGCCCTTACTTTCACTAGATGCCGGTGATTCATCTGAGAATCACCAATCACGCCCAGTGCTTGTAAACCTTAGTTGGAGACTGGGATAACCTAAAGAACTTTTAAAAATATATCGGTAACAGGAATTCCATAGCTAGAGATTTAAATGTATTTGATCTGAAGGTGGTGTCTGAATATTGAGCATTTCCAAAAGCTTCCCACGTCCGTCAGATAATAAGCCAAGGTTAGGAACCATTGATTCAGCCCTGTTTCTCACGTAAAAATAGGTACATTGCTACATCTCCAACGTGAGAAATTCAACTCTGAGCCTCCAGCAGTGCCCCACGGAGAAGGGAATCGAGCAATGTTTACGTCACTACTTCAGAAAGATCTTCTCTTTTCCCCTTCTTCCTCAGAGGGTCAGTTTGTCCCGATAACGTAAACTTCTTCAACCTCACACTGATGATACACAAGAGCCTCTAAAGGCTGTTTGATCCTCTGCGAGTCTACTCACCAACCAGAGGTGGTTAGAGCAGGTGCAGCCAGCCGCTCTGAGAAGATTTGATTCTCTAGGTGTTGATGGTGGAGTTTCTGGCTGGTTCTCGAATGGGTAGCAAAGGGCCCTGTATTCCACCGTGGGGACTAGGAGCAGAGAAATGCTGCTAAGAGACACAGAGGAAGCAATGAATCAAGCACAGAAAAGGGGAGAGGATGGAAAACCGAGACAGTCAATTACGAGGCTTATTTCTGTCTTGAGCCCTGCTTTCTAGGCCCTTCCCTAGGCACCGTTGCAATTGTCATCCCATTATTTAAGGAAACATCACCATTCCTGAGAGAACACTGCATCCTTCCTTAAGCCAGCTCAAATTAGGTGTAGCCTAAATCATTTTTAAATGTCCTAACTAATTCACTCCCTTTATTTTTTTTTTTTTTCTGCTCGGCTCCCATTAGCACATATGTCAGGTCATCAATGAAACTCATAGTTAAGTGATGAGCTTATAAGTCACCCAACCTAAAGGGGGAATGAGGAATAGCCATGCATCAAAGTAGTTGTTTCTATCCCCGCCCCCTGTGACACTGAGGATATTGAAAAATGCCCATAACTGAGGCGCTGAGCTGTGCTTTTCTGTAAACTCTTATGTTTTAAGTCTTCCAGTATTCTCACATGTTGTGGAACCAGAAACGGGAGCTCTGAGTGGCTAACTGGCATTCTCTGGTTATACAGCTAATAAAGGGTTGCTCTGGGACTCAAGTAAGTCCCCCCCTCTTAAATGTTTATTTTTATTTATGTTTATTGATGTTTAGCCAGGCCTGTATATCTGTGTAGTCTGTGAGCACTCGGTGCCTTCAGAGGTTAGAATAGGGCATGGGATCCCATAGAGCTGGAGCTACAGGTGGATGCGAGGCACCATGTGGGTGCAGGCAAACACACCTGGCTCCTCTAGAAGAGCATCCAGTGCTTTCACCTCCAGAGTTCTCTCTCTGCAGCCTGACATAGATTTTGACACACAGACATGGGATGTATGTAGCGAGGGATAATGAATAGGAGCTGTAGGAGGCAGTCAAGCCCGAGGACATGAGCAAGGACCATGGAGGGGAGACCTCAGCATCAATTAGAAGACTGATCATGGATCAGATTAACCAAAATGTCTTAAAGTTGCTCTTCCCCAGGTCTCTTTGGAGGCTGTGTTGACTTTTGAAGATTTGCAGGATAATTATATGAATATATATATTCATATATATATATATATGTATTGCACTTTCAGTCTGAACTTTGTCTGAGACCACTTGCAGAGCATAGCAGTGAGCCATCCCCTTCCTGATGCTTGCTTTACAAAGCATCCCTTGGGAGATTTATGTTTTTAATATTTAAATTGATGCCTGCCTTAGAATATACTTTATCACTTGAAAAAGCCAGGGGCCAACTTGCCCTATAGTTCAGATTCATTTCCCATGGTTCTTTTGGTTCTATTAGAGCAAAAAGCTTGTGAAATCCAAGCATTATAACTGAATGTTTTTGCAGGTCTCCATTGTTTCAGTTGACTGGGCCTCAGCAGACTTGCTAGGCAGGCTGGAGTTACTAAAAGAATGTCTCCTGGCCATCTACCCAGGAGAAGAATCTTTGTAGAACACCCTGGCCATGGCATTTCTACCTCCATAAACCAGGAGTCTGAACTGAGTATGCAGTTTTCACAGGCAAGGCTGGGCTCCATGGAAAGCTATTTCAATATTTTTATTCCAGGTAGGCAATTATAAAGAGAACAGATCTTGTATTGGTTGTGTCGATTGGGGAATTTGCCATTCAGGAACCTAGACTTTTGCTTTTCTCTGGAATCATTTTCTGAGGGTTGACTCCCTGACTCTGCTTTTGTCTAGGTTTGTCCTACATGTGCTAGTGGAGTACTGAGCAGCGCAGGCTGTGCTGCCAGGCATCCACTCTAGGGGCTCTCATCCTGTAGGACCAAGCTCCTGAAGTAACAAATGCTGGCTTTGAACTTGAGCCTCATCTTGTTATTTGTGCTCTATGAATGGAGAATCCATAGTCAATTGCATCACGATTCAGGGCATGCACACTGTTTGCTCGTCTTTCTTAGAAAATGTAGGTGACAAAGTCTGTGCCAGACACTTGTTGCTGTGATTAAAAACCCGAGAACAATCAAAAAGAGGAAAGCTTGATTTTGCTCACAGTCTCAGAGGTTCCTGCCCATTATGGCAGGGAGGGAGGCTCACATCATGGCATTGGGAAAGGAGAGGATGTGTGCAAGCGAGCAAGCACATGCATGACCGCGCGCGCGCGCTCACACACACACACACACACACACACACACACACACACACACACACACACACAGAAAGAGACAGAGAGAGGGGGAAGGAGAGAGGGGGGGTTCACCTAGGCCACCTCCTTATAGGTCATGACAGGACCCTCCTCCTTTAGTTAATGCTCTCTAGTAACGTTATCGCAGACCTAAGCAGATGGGTGCTTTGTGAGTCTCCTAGGTAGGCTTCACTCCAAACAAGTTAGCAAGCTCACCATCACAGAATTTTTGGGGAAAAAATACCACTTACCTGAAGTTCCAGCAGGATTTATTATTTACTTATTTATGCCTTTTTTTTTTTTTTAAGACATGGTTTCTCTGTGTAGCCCTGGCTGGTCTGGAACTCACTCTGTAGATCAGGATGGCCTCGAACTCACAGAGATTCCCCTCTGCCTCTGTCTACTGAGTGCTGAGATTAATGAGTGCTGTGTCATAATGCCTGGTCCTATTAGCATTTCTAATGCGCAAAAACACATGCAGCCTTGTATATATAGTGTATATGTTTAAACTTTCTTACTATGAAATGGCTCACAAATATCACGTGAGAGAAGGCTACCTCTCCTCAGCTGCTCAGTCGGGCCCTCTAGACAACCATTGTCTCCTCCAGCATGTACATCTGCAACACGGTTTCATGTTAAGCCATCCATAAAGACTGTCTATATCTACATCTACACTGAACCATATGAAAATTGAAAAACCATTATTTTAACTGAGTAAATTCTAAAAAAAAGTATATTTTGAAAAAAATAATACTTAACATTTAAAATTATAAACACATTTTTCAGGCTGAGATATTCATGATAGTAGCAAAACTGCACTGTTAATATTCAGTGTCTTTTCACATGTTTTAATTTATTGAATGCTATTAAATTCTGGTAATTAGATCCAGTTTGCAGAAGGGAAAAAACAAGGCAAAGAAAGACCAGAAGACTAACTTACTCAAGCCTCCAGTTATACAGCAGGAAAGCTAAGAGTCAGCACGACAGAGAGATTATGAAGTGTAGGCACGGCTTCTGCTGAGCCATGGACTCTCCTGACTCTCACGTGTGTCTCTGCATCCTGAGAGTGAGCAAGTGCAAGGCTGCTTTTCAGCTCTGCTTCTACTGTCTCTAAAGGAACCACCACAGCCTCTTAGATGTCCAGAGAGGGAGCTTGGAAAGGGACATGGAAAACATTTGCTTTAGTTTGGTCATTTCCTAAATTCTGAGTTGTCAGACCCACCTGTACTGGGATGCTTTCATTTTGATTGGCTTTAAAGGTTAACGGGAGTTGCCAGGTAAAAAAGGATTGTGGGCCATTTTTATGCTTAGGTTTTATTTTTCTGTTTATTTATTTTTATCGAGACAGTAAGAAAATAAGGCTAATCAGAACATGGAAACAGCCTAAGTGCCCCTCAGTAGAAGAATGGATAAAGAAACTGTGGTACATATACACTATGGAATACTACTCAGCTATTAAAAACAAGGATTTTCCAAAATTTGTGGACAAATGGATTGAACTAGAAATGATCATAATGAGTGAGCTAACCCAGAAGCAGAAAGAGTCAAATGGTATATACTCACTTATTACCGGACACTAGCCCAAGGGCCAGATCCCATGAAAGTCTGCACCTACCAGGAAACGGGGATAGAGATGAGGACATCCTATTGAGACTCTAGATGAGGAAAATATAGAGGATAGGCAAGTAGGGGGACCCAGAAGGTCCTAGAAACCTACAAGAAGAACATTATGATGGCTATATCTGAGCCCAGGGGTTCTGCTTGATCCAAGGCACCAACCATGGACAAAACGGGCAGGCATCATCAAACCCCTACCCAGATCTACCCAAGGGACAGAACATTCTCCACAGCTAAGTGGAGACTGGGGACTGACTTTCACAGGATCTCTGGTGCCCCATATTTGGCCATGTCCCTTTGTTGGGGAGGCCCAATGGCACTCGGAGGAAGGATAGCGGACTACCAAGAAAAGACTTGATAGCCTAGCACCATATTCAGGGGGAGGAGGTCCCCCACAGCCACAGTCATAGGGAAGGGGGATTGGAGTGAAAGTGGGAGGGAGGGAGGAATGGAAGGATGCATGGGATGGGATAGAAAATGAGATGTAATGGGAATTATTTTTAATTTTCAATAAAAATGTGTTATTATTATTTAAAAAAAGAAAAACAAAACAAAAAAAAGAAAAAAAAGAAAATAAGGCTAATCAATACATGCTATTAAAAAAAATATCACTCCAAAATATAGCTGTTACCAAACAATGCCAGGAGAGCGCCTCCTCTTCCCCCACACCCCCAGCAGAGAGCTGTACATTGTGTCTACCATGAAAGATCCTTTCGTGGCTAAACAAATGATTCTTTCATCACCCAAGGAACTGCCCCCTCCTCTCCTTAAATTGCTAGCATCCATCACCGTCTGTACAGACATGGTAGCTTTTCAATTCAGAGCCCCGGTGTGATAATTGGTATAATTTCCCTGAGATAATGCGGAGGTTAATGAGGTGCAGGAAGCTCCAGGCCATCCACTTTCATCTGCAACTCAGGACAGGGAGCAAGGAAAGTGCCGACTCGGAGGCGAGTGAGGAAATCAGCAGAGCACCGGAAGGAAACATGTTGCAGGTTGCATGGCGGGTGCAAGCCTGGACCCGGAGACAGAAGCATCCTGGCTGGTCACTGGTGGCCTCTTTCCTCCACAAGGGATCCTCTTGTTTCTCTGAACCTGGAAGAACATCCATGGTTTATCTCAGGACATTTTAACTCTGCCCCATGTCTGATATTCATGTAGATTAAAAACAAACACATGTACAATATTTTTAAATTACCCTGGCCTGATCCCTACACATAAATAAATAAATAAATAAATACCAATAAAGATGAATAAACAATGAGGTTTATTTTTAAAAGTGTTGCATGTCTACCTTTTTAGATGTCCTTGGAAGCAGTTAGTCTTGAAAGCATAAGTCTCTTGCCATCCACTGAGTAGAAGCATGCTCACTGGTAGTTAAACCAGTCATGTGAACTAATGTGCCCATGGAGGCTTTTTTTGTTTTTTCTTCTTGTTCTTGAAAAATTCCATGCACTTTCTCATCACTTCTAATAGAACCTCTGTGCTGTGTTATATTTATTGTTAATGTTACCTGAGAAATTCTAGCATAAACAAGAGCAATGTCTCTAAACTGCATTTGTGGAACTTATGAATGCACTCATTTGTTCACAAAACAGAAATTGGTCATGTATGCTGTGCCCTGAGGTAGGCATTGGAGTGGGGGGACACAGATGAAATAAACACTGTATCCATGAAAGACCTCATAGTCAGGGAAAGAGAGGTGTAAGCAAACAGTAAGGGAGCAGAAAGGAAGGTTGGTAGTGGAGGCAAGTCTCTGCCATTCTGAGAGCACAGACTGGAGTTCCAGATGTAGACACAAACCAGAGAATCTGAACCTCAGAAGAGAAGTCTTCCGAGAACAGGAGCTGGCCTTCAGATCCGGTGGCAAAGCTCTGAGGGTCCAGGACACTGAGTTTATTTCTCTAATTTGTGTGCGGGGGCCAGAAGTGACAGCTAGCTTGTAGATTAAAAGCAGCAGTAAGCCATGTGATAAAGGGCTTGGTTCTTGTGACCCCTAAAGGAAGTGTAGGTGAGCGAGTGCTTGGAGGAGCAGGTAGAGCAAGCAAAGAAGCAAGTGAGGCCGAGTGACAGAAAACTGTGTACATGTGAGGGGAGGAGAAAGGATAGGTGGGTTTACTGATTTTTCTAGGTGTGGGCAGGGGTAGGAATGTGATTAACTTTACATTATAAGAATTAGACATATTAATCTGTCTTTAAAAACTGTGTGTTAAGTCAGGCATATGCCAATATGCCAGTAATCCCAGCACTCTGGGAAGCAGAGGCAAGCAGATCGCTGTGAGTTTGAGGCCCACCTGGTATACACAGTGAGTCCAGGACAGCCAGGGCTACACAGGGAAACCCTGTCTTGAAAAACCAAAAGTAAACAAACCAGCAAAAAGCCTCCAAACAAGCAAACAAACAAAAAACAAAACCTGTGTCTTATACCTATAGCCCAAGTTCTATGACAATTTTCCATTGTTCAGGGAAAAGGTTCTTTAGCCATAATTAGTCAAGATGGGGCCAGTAGGATGGGCCCTGAGTCCAGTGATGGATGTTCTCATAAGAAAAGAAGAAAAACATAGAGACCAGGGAAGACAGGGCAGGGAGTGGAGACCAGTGATGAGTGCCAAGAAGCCTGGGGGTTGGGGAGAGAGAGAGAGAGAGAGAGAGAGAGAGAGAGAGAGAGAGAGAGAGAGAGAGAGACAGACAGACAGACAGACACAGACAGACAGACAGAGAGAGAGAGACAGACAGAGACACAGACACAGACACAGAGACATAGAGACACAGAGACACAGAGACACAGAGACACAGAGACACAGAGACACAGAGACAGAGACATGGCACAGACTCTCCTGCAGAGCCTCCAAGGGAGAATGCCCTGCCAGCTCCATGGGGTTGACATCACCAGCATAGGGTGCCTTCTGATGCAGCCATGCAAAGGGTTTCTCAGACTGCTGGGGGCAGGTAGGGTTGTCCTATGAACTGAAAGACTTCTTTTTCTTCTTTGCCATATAATGGCCTCCCACCCCTCAATTCCAATAGTGCCACAAGTACCCTAATTGTCCCAAAACATTGACAGGTATTCTGTGGGGACAAACTCTTCCTTGCTTATTACCATTGTATAAAGTTGTTACTTGTTCAGCTACTCATTAGTCAGTATTTGTTCATGCATACATTTTGTTTACCCACTGTTTGCTTTGTATTCTTCTTAGGTTCCGGTAAGGAATAGAGGCAACCTGTAAACTATTTTCTTTCTGTCGCGCCTCGCTTGACCGGCAAGTAAGACGCGACCACCGGTTCTTCTCCTAAGTAGCTTTATTCAGGCCTTTCTTCTTCGCTTCGGTGAAAAATCCCCCCAAGCCACGCCCCTCACATTCATTTATAGCACTCAAACAGCCAATCAATTTACATTTACTTACCTAATTAATCTTTATTTATTTGTGTGTGTGTGTGTGTGTGTGTGTGTGTGTGTGTGCAGATGGGTTTGTCTAGGTGGCTGGGTGGATTTGAAAGTGTAAGTATATACTGTTGTGTGCATCTAGCAGTCAGAAGACAACATGTGGGGATCATTTCTGTTTTTCAGCCATGTGGATTCCAGGAATAGAACTTGGGTCTTCAGGTGTGGGGGCAAGCACTCTTATCCAGTGAGCCATTTTGTCTGACCAATGGAGGCTGTCCTTGTGTACATAAAGCTTGCACTGGTAATGAATTTTTTAAGTTCTAGTGAAACAATCGTTCAAACTCTTAAGCACTTAAGTAAGTGTTCATAGGCAATGAACAGAACTCTAGGAATACATATAACCAGAGAGCCCTACCCAGATATTAAGAGGAAGTTCTGCCAGGAACCCTAAGAACATGAGGGGTGACCTAGCACAGATGACAGACGGATTACCAGAATGTGCAAAGAACCTGTGACGAAAAGGAGCTCAGAAAGCCCAGGAAACATCGGAGGAGGTTGTGAGCATGCCCCGAGAGAAAGAAAGAGTGAGGCCACAGCAGAAGGGGCAGAGAGGACCATGGTGAAGCATTCATTCACTTCCAAGACTGCATTTAGAAAACAATAAGAAAAAAAAATCAAAGTGAGGCCATGTCTGCCATTTGGCTGTAGATTCCTAATTCTATCTGCGACACAGGTGGATATGCAGTTTCTGGAAGAGGCTGTCATATATAATATAAATATATAAGTGTGTGTGTGTGTGTGTGTGTGTGTGTGTGTGTTTTAATGAAGGGGTATATGGAGGCCATCTTATCAGCTCATAAAAAATGTTCAGAACTCTCTATTTAATGCCTGGTACCTCTCTGAAGAAAATAGCACATTGTTCTATAAGACAGATGCAGCCAACCCTTCCAAGGAGCATGGTTTTCCCTGGAAGTCCCTTGTAGAGATGAATGTCCTGTGTCCCTGTCTGTTACTTTCAGGACAGAGATACAGAGACAGATGTAGAGAGTGAGAAGGAGAGACAGAGAGAAATAGAGTGGTTCACAGAGATGAGAGAGAGAGAGACCCTGAGATGAAAGACTCAGAGATGCGAGAGAGGGTGAGCAGGAGGGAGAGGGACAGATAGAGATGAGAGTGAGAGAAATGGAGACAGAAAGACACAGAAAGATGAGAGGAGACGTAGAAAGGAGAGGCGGGGACGGGGTGGGGGGGAGAGAGAGGCTTGTTTAGTAGTTATGGAGTATGCTGCGTCCCAATCCCTCCTGTTCACCTCTGCTAAGCAGGCTTCTCCAGCAAGGGTTTGCGTCTGAACAATGATGTTCCTTATCCTTGCTCCAGCTCCCTACATGCAGTTCTTTGAGGATGACCCAATAGTGTCTTGGCTTCTCAGTTTTAAAACAGGGTGAAATGCCTTTGACCGAGAGGCTTCACAGTTCTCTTCTCAGGTCAAGGGAGAGTCCCCTGTGTGAAGAATTCTAGAAAAGATGACACTCTGCAATCTGCAATTCATTCTGGACCCGACGCAAGCTCAGTCCACCCGCTGTTAAATTTTAAAGGTGCTTTACCAATTATGAGCCTCGATTTTCCTCACCTGTAAAGAGACCATATTTCTTTTTTACTCTGGGAATGTACTGAGAGGCTTTAAAAGTTGAGCATGGAAGGTCCTTAGCAGCACGCCTGATTGGAGGGAGATAGAGCTGTAATTAGCAAGGATACTACCAGGTTTGGGAAGTTGTTCCCAAGCGGCTGAACAACGTGCTCTTCAGGAGTAGGTGCTTGTTGCTTCTCTGATGCTGCCTCGGCAGATGCCTCCGTTGAAGCCTCTTTCCTGTTTCATACCTAGAGCATACAGCACCATTGCTGGCTTTGCCCCTCTGGGGATTCTTAGCAGTCTTTCTCTGGGCTAAGATTCCCTAGCTTTCCCAATGGAGGGAGACCATTGCTTTCATCTCTCTGGTCTGTTGGGATTTTACCTGACCCTTCCTCATGACTTTTTTTTTTTTTTACCACTTCTTACCATTTCTTACTTGTGTCGCAGCTTGCATGCTTGGACAGTGAGCTCAGTGCAGGCAAGGACCGAGTGAGGGGGGTCTCCTGCATCCTTCTCATGGCCTTGTAGAGCATTTGTCTGAGAGCATCCCTGGGTTTCTTCCTTTCACAAAGCTTGCCCTGGTGCTGTCACTTGTCAAGCACTGTGTGAAGAGCTGAATTCAGAAGTAGCTAGTGTAGGAGACCATGTACGGCCTCAAGGGAGCCAGCATCCTGTTGGACCCCATGGCCGAATCTGTCAGTTCATTGAGGCCTTGAGGAAAGAACCAAGCCTGGCTTGAGTTTCAGCAACAGTCTCTGGTAAATACTTCCCTGTAGGAATGACTCAGCATGGTCCGATCCCTGCCTGCCAACAGCCATGTAACACAAACCAATTGGTCCCACAATATGAGGCCGCTTTATGTCCTGGGAGACGTCATATCTCCTGACGTCTTATGCCCCGCCCACTCCCTATACTCTATATAAGAGAAACCTGCCACAATAAAGTTGAGACCTCGCTCCGAGAGGAAATGACGGTCCAAATCCTCACCCTTTTCAGCCCTACCTGATGGGTAAGAGACCCGACAGCGTCCTACAATGTGAAATCAAATACACAGAATAATAGTAATCCTCGACAGGTACCATACAAAAGAATTAAGCAGTACAGTCCCATAGACGCTGTTAGGAGGTAATGTTTTAGACGAAGGGGGATCAGGGTCCATGGGGCATGCTAGCGAGCTCGATATGGTGATTCTGAACTGGCGTTCTAGGTGTTTCGTGGAAGCCGCATCCCTCTTCTTATATCTGAGACTTTTCTTTTCCTAGAAATCCAGTCCAAGGCCACTTGGTCTGGCCTCTTCAGCAAGGAAAACACTTTCCTTGGACTGCTGGAAGCAATGGAAACTTAAAATAACAAACCATAGAAAGTTATTCTTTTACAGTTGTAAAAGACAGAATTCTGAATCAAAGATGTCACCTGTGTGGAGCTCCCCATAAAGACCCACATGGAAATGCATCCTCCTGCCTTCCTGTTTTCCAGTGGTCCCAGGCTTTCTTGTTTGAGGCAGCTCCCCCCCTCGACTCCCATCTCTGCCTCTGTGTCACATGGTTTATCCATGTTTGTGCATTCTCTCCTGCCTTTAAAAATGTCTAGTAATAATACTTGTCTTTGGATTTAGGCACCACTTAAACAATCTATGGTAACTTCCTTTGGAGATGCTTAG
Organism: Acomys minous; assembly: GCF_964271855.1. Taxonomy (NCBI): domain Eukaryota; kingdom Metazoa; phylum Chordata; class Mammalia; order Rodentia; family Muridae; genus Acomys; species Acomys minous. Next base: position 24,555,287 of record NC_140496.1, read on the forward strand.
TTACAGCCACGAAGGCTGTCTTTCCAGATGAGGTTAGAGTCTCTGAGTCTGGAGGGGTATTGTAACGTTCAATCTTGATTGTCAATCTGACCAGGTTTAGATTTATGTAGGAAAGAGTCTTCTAGAGACACCTCTATAGATATTGCCAGGAAAGTCTAAGGAAGTGGGAAGATCTACCCTGGATGTAGGTGGAAATGTTGTCTGGGCTGGGAGCTCCCAGGTCAGATAAAAAGGAGAAAATGGACAGAACACTCACATTCATCTCTGTGTTTTTAACTCTAGATGCAACAGAAGCAGACACAACGCACTCCTGCCACCAAGCTTTCCTTGCTGTGGATGGTAGAGGAGCAAACATTCCTTAAGTTGTAATTTGCCTTTGTAACATGTTCTTTACAGCAATAAGAATAGAAACTAAAAAGAAAATTGGTACCGAAACATAGGCCATTGTGTGATACATCTAAACATGTCACTCTCAAGATTTTGGAGCTGAGTGTTTTTTGGGGCCTGGGGTGGGAGGAAGTTTGGATCTGGGGCTAGAGAAATATTAAAAAATTTAACTCCAGTTTAATGGGTCATTTTAGTAGAACTTTGGAAAACTACAATATTGAGACTAATATTGATATGGGAGCACACAGTTCATAAGACTTCAAAGGGGGAAGATGAATTTTATTAAGAACTAGACTAAAGGTTATTCATGCTACAGGTTGGCAAAAATTCTGGCTGTATTCTTAGCATATTATAAACATTTGAGTGAGGCTTAATTGAAAGATAACAGACTAAGTGGTTTACTGAAGAACATTTCAAGGTAGTATTTACATCCAGAATTTAGTATGGATGATGTTCACTGCTTTTAGTAGATCCACAGTGGGGAAGAATGAAACACACAAACACACACACACACACACACACACACACACACACACACACACACACACACACAAGCAATTTAGGGAGAGGAAGGAGTGTGAGCAAGTTTAAGTTGCATGGGAAGTAACCATAACAGTTTAAAAGAGTATCACTAAAGAGAACCTCATGCTTGGCACTGGGACCATAAGAAGCCTATATAGAGAGCTTGAGAAGAAGATGCCATCAACTGTTAATTCCGACATATGGAAATACCACCTTATTAAAGGACAGAAACTGAACTGAAAAACAAAATGCCACCAAATGGACTACCTGCTCCAAAGTAGCCACTTAACTAAGTGTTTCCCTGGAGTCAACTTTGAAGTCATAGTGATACTGCTGCAGCTGTGGTCGGGAGGAGGAGCAGGCTGCATCTAAAGCTTAGCAGCAGAACTTGACAGAGTCGTCCATATGGCACCGGTTTTGCCGGACTGTGAGTGCCAGGGTGAGTGAGTGTTGGTTCCTGAAAGCCCACTAAGGTCAGGTGATGCATGGTAGAGTCAGATTTCTTGAAAGGAGGCCCTGAGAAGGCAGGAACCTGGGGAGTAAAACCTAAGTTGGGAAGGATACTCCAGGATGTTAGAAAAGCCAAAAATATAAGTATCTCAGAAAACAATCTTCAAGCATGGCTAGATCTGACTCAAGAAAGAGATCATGTGTGCTGTGGGCAACAAAGCTCAAGGGTGTGGACTACCCAAGTCTGTTAGAGCCAAGATGATTCCATCATGAATCCCAGATGTGAAACCCGGAGATGCAGAATTTCCTGTTTTCCTTGATGGGTGTTAGTCTTGTTTTGACATGTTTTGGGTTTTGGTTTTGTTTTGTTTTGCCATCTTTTTTCTTTTTCTTTTGGACTTGTAATGCTTATTCTGTAAGCATTGAATACTGGATATATGTGATATGATTTAAAAATTTAAATATATTTTATCAATATTTGATCATTTTAAATGTATGTGCAATGCATCTTGATCATGTTCGTCACCCACTCTGTCCTTTAGCCAGACCCACTCTCACTTACCTCCCAACTTCACATTTTCTTTTTTCTTTACAACCTACCCACAGAATCCGTTTTGTGTTGCCCACATACAAATGCCTGTGGGGCCATTCACTGGGGGCAGGGCTGGCCTATCAGAGGCTGTAACTTGGAAGAAAACTAACTCTTCTTCTCCAGTGGTCATCAGTTGTCAATAGCTCCTCATCTAGAGAGGAGGCTTGTGAGCCCCTCCCCTTTCATGCTGGGCTATTGATTGTCCTGGTCTTGGGGAGGCAACCATAACTACGGTAGTACATGAACACAATAGTCTTGTGTCTAGAGACGGCGTTTCACCCTGTTTCCTCCTAATCGCTGGCTTTCAGTCTTTCTGCTCCCTGTTTCATGATGTTTGCTGAGTCCTGGAGGGAGAGCTACAATAGTGCTGTTCCCATTTATGGCTGGGAGCTCCACAGACACGTATTCCCTACACATTGACAAGTGGTTTTCTGGGTTAAATACTGTGTGCTACAAAAAGAAAATCCACTGATAAGGTCTGAAAGTTTCACTAATCTAGGGATATAAAAATATGAATTTAAGAGGCAGTTTTATATTATGCAAATTTAATGAAATAATAACAGTAAGCACGCCCACGGGCCCTATGAGATCCTTACTCGTGGGTTCTTGTCCAAATTTACCATTTCCTCTTATGAAACAGGAAATAAATATAATAAAAATATAGTTTTTTTTTACAATTAAAAAATCAGTTATTTGCTCCCATAACATTTGCACCACTATTGTACTTATGGTCACATCTCACCATGGGGCAGTCAATTTGTAGCTCAGAAGGTTCACAGTTGAATGAAATTGCTGATGACTTTTCTCCCCCTGGTAGACTATACAGTATACAATATCTTCTGCTAGCCAGCAGGGAGGGTCTTTTTGGTTAGTATCAACTTGATTTCTCCATGCCCTGCTATCAAATGTATGGTGTCTTCAGCAATAGAGTCTTACCATCAAGTTCTAGTGGGTAACCAACAGCAATACCAATATCTGGTATGATTTTTAAAGTCTATAGGATACCTCTGACCAACAATTCCAGAGGAGGCACCCCATACCTGGCCCTGAGAGTTTTATTTGACAACTTGAAGGATCATTAGCCCCTATGTAGAGCAACTCCAAAGAAACTCATATCTATGGAGCTTATAAAATAGGTTCCTCCATGATTTTTACAACATCCTTGGGGTTAGGTTCTCTTCTTCCCATCCCTCTGTTACCCTCTACACTACCATCGTCTTCATGTAAACTTCCCTTCCTTTGTCCCCACACCCACTTCTAAGAAAAGGCTCATAGTTAAGACTTTGTCTTGTGTTTCAGAAGACACTTTGGACCCCTGAACACCACTAGAACTGTTTAGCACTAGACGGATGTTTTAAGTTGGACTCAGTGCATTGTGCGTTAAGGGCTAACCATGGCCCTTTGGGGGAACCAGGGATGGAATGTTACAGCTTAAAAGTGACTTGTTTGGGTATAGAGTTAACAAGGGGAAGAATTGTAATGCTTAATCTTGTTTGTCTACTTGACTAGACTTAGAGTTACATAGAAAACAAACCCGTTACCTTTGGTAGGAATATTTCTGGAGAGGCTTAACTGAGGTGGGAAGACCTACACTGAATATAGGTGTTAGTATTCCATGTGCCGGGCATCTTAGAATAAAAATGAGAAAGCAGATGGAGTAGCCATTTCTCTTTTCTGCTTGACTTAGATGCAATGTGACCAGCTGCCTTGACTGCTGCCCTTTGTCTCCTTACCAGGATGGACCATACCCCCAATTGTTAGCCAAAACAAAGCCTCCCTTCCCTAAGGTGGTGCCCCACCTGGAGTCTTGTCACAGCAACAAGAAAAATAAATAATACACATGTAGATGTGTCATTAGGGCTGGCATGAGCATCTAACACATGGCAGCCAGTCAAGGGAGACCATTTCACCTTCCTGCAAGTCAGTACCCAGAAGATTCCAGCTCCTATGATGGACTTTTACCAACAGTTCATTTGAATTCAGATTTACTCCTGTTTCTATTTTAAAGCATGATACTTTGATCCCGTGATGCATCTGCTTCCTTATTAGGCACTGTCAATTTCTCTCCACCTTCTCCAGACGCCCTGAGAAAACACACCAACCCTATGCTCCTCCTTAAACACAGCATCCCTTCTCTAAGGGAGGGTGGATAGCATTCTACAAAGGAGGTCACAGGTCTTTTGGCCTCTGGCTGGATATGAGCTCTGCCCAGGATTTGGGGCAAGAAATAAAATGATTCCCAGCTGGAAAAACAACTCTGTGGCCAAGCGCCCCATTATTTGGGAGAAGGAGCTCAAGTGTCAGTGTCCCATCAGCCTTTCCCTTCATTCTTGTTTTAACCAAAATTCCTTTTATTTCTGCAACACACACACACACACACACACACACACACACACACACACACACACAGAGAGAGAGAGAGAGAGAGAGAGAGAGAGAGAGAGAGAGAGATTATTTTGTTTTTTGAACAATACTTTTTTGTTTCTGAAAAATATTCTTCTCTGAAAGCCACACACACATCCAAGTAAGGACTTGGACATTTACATACATAGCTAGAGGTAGTTTTCATTGTTTGGATTTTGCATTTTATACTCACATACATATATTTACGTATAAATATTTATCAGTGTGGGAAACTCTTTATCAGAGCTCATACTTTATCAGAGCACTCACATTTCATTTCCTCAGTGATGGAGAAAATGGAAAGATTTTCTTTGTTTGAATGTCCACATATGTCTCATTTTAAACAGTTACAAAGAACTTCACTCAGGGGAGGTATCAGGGTCTGTAAAGCCCTCTCACATAGCTTCTGATGGTATCAGTCCACACAAGGCTTAGCCTTCTGAGTCTCACTCAAACATTCTCTCCTCTGTTATTTTTCACACTGCAAACATAATTTGAATGCAATAAACATGCATTTATACACATGAAAATTCATATTATACAATTATTTATCAAAATATATATAGTAATTTCATATGTAATGATGTACTTACTGTATTTCAAGGTGACTGTAATCTTTACTTTATTCACAAGTAACCAAGTCTTTAGTGTCTGATATGGAAAAAGAGAAAGAGAGAGAGACAGAGAGAGAGAGACAGAGAGACAGAGAGAGAGAGACAGAGAGAGACAGAGAGAGACAGAGAGAGAATATTAAAGTTCCTGGCTCGGATAAGCCAACTAGGCATGGTGGCGCACATCTGTAATCCCAGCACTCTGGGAGGCAGAGACAGGCAGATACCTGGGAATTCAAGGCCAGCCTGGTCTACAAAGTGAATCCAGGACAGCCAAGGCTACCCAGAAAATCCCTGTCTCAAAACAAACAAACAAAACAAAACAAAGAGGAGGAGGAGGAGAAAAGAAAGAAAGAAAGAAAGAAAGAAAGAAAGAAAGAAAGAAAAAGAAGTTAGGGGCAGTTAGACCCATGCTCTTTTCATTGAACATCAGGCCCACTCTCAGTGGTTCATCTTTTTTCTTGGACAGTTTGGCCCAGAATCTACTCTTTTGTCTCTCACCCCAGCATCTTCTCTGGTCACATTTTTCTTTCCCAAGTCAGTTCTCAGTCCTTAAGGACCAGCAGAAATGTAAACATCCTATGGCTGAGTGAGTACAGAGGGATGATGTGTCAAGCTTGGCTAGCTTCTCTGTGGACTGTGACCCCCCACCCCCTTGGGGCCTGTGTGTGTCTGCGGCACTTCCTCTGCAATCTTCTCCTCCCCGTATCACACTCAAAGGGAAAAGGAAAATAAACTTGGCCCAAGTTTAGCCTGTGTTGGCTTCTGGGTGGGCCAGATAGTTGTGTGGCTGAAACCAGTCACTCCTGGCACCAATTACAATCTCCTGCTCTTTAGCATGGGCATTTGAGGGGAGCCACCCACAATGTCCTCACTGTGACACGAAATGGGATTTTGCAGCATTTTGAGAGCTGGGGTGGTATAAAACTGACTGTGAGTCGTGCACTCTGGATGTCTCTCTCTTTTGTAATTTTTTTAAAGCTTCTTTCTGGTCACTGCGAACCTCTGTTTCCTAGTGGCCAGTAACACAGGCAGGCTTATCCTTGCCTTTGAAGCACCTCGCTGAATATAGCTCATTTAGAAGCATAAAGTCTAAAAAAAAAGAAGCTGTGTCTCCTATGGGACTGTGTTTCTGTTCCCTTCTATATGGAGCCAGACTAAACCTGTGTGTCCCTTAAAGCCTGGAGTGCTCCCTTCTCCTAATCCAAAGACACAGAGAAACCTGCATGCAGCATATGACAACAACACAGGTTCCTTGTAGAGTGGTTATGAGGAAGGATGTCAGAGCTGGGCAGTATGGTACCTGTCTGTAATCCAGGCACTAAGAAATCAGAAGCAGAGGTAGGAAGGGCGTTTGAGGCCACCTTGGGCTACATAGAGAGAAACCATTGCTAATTCAAAAGGAGACTCTATAGACAGGGGCCATTTATGCTGACCTGGAATTCTTTCGTTCTGTGTAAAATCTTTGCAAACAAAGGACCAAGATCCAGTTTTTTTTTTAATTTGTATTCCTTTGTTTATTTTTGTTTCTGTGAAATTTCTTTGTTCTTTTCCCAAAGTATAGACATTATAGATTTTTGTTGTTGTTGTTTGTAGTTCTGATTGCTTGGTTGGTTTTGGTTCAGTTTCTTAAAGGAAGAGTTTCTCCATGTGACCTTAGCTGTCCTGGACTCGCTTTGTAGGCCAGGCTGGCCTTGAACTCACAGTGAAGAGCCTGCCTCTGCCTCCCTGAGTGCTGGGATTACAGGTGTGCACCACTACACCTGGCTTAGACATTAGTTTTTGTTTTTCTGTTTTTTTGTGGATTCAGTAAAAATGCAGTAAGAAAATATGCTAAGTATAGAGTACCATGTTTATCTTTGAATACCATAAGGCAAATTGGCCTTTCAAACATACTGAGAAGTTGTGCAATAAAAGTGTTTTATTTATTGAAAGACTTTCTAAAAATTATTTGACAAAAGAATATTATTTTCTTTTTAGCATCTTCCCTCCCCAGTATAATTTATAAGGTTTCCAAAGAAACCTGGAATAAACAATCCTTCACTCAATGAATGAATTAAATTTGAGTTCACAGTACTGCCCTCTCCCACACACAGGCACACTCAGGCAGCCTTTACTTTACTTTTGGAAACTCTAACCCAGGTAGGCCACCTAAGCTGCCCACAAAGAAGGGTTTCCTCTGATCAGCATTGCCTTTCTCTAGTGAATGACCTTAGGTAAGCCCGAAGAATCCAGCTGGGTGTTTTCTTCTGACACAGTGCTCTAGCTCCGATTAGCTCCCCGAATAAATCAGGGATTAGCTCCGAGCTGGAGCAACTGTGAGGAAAGGTGGAGCTATGCGCATGGTGTCTCCAGTCCTGGAAACCAAGACTCCAGGGTTGAGAGCACCAGGAAAGAGATGCCAGATATTTGCTTAGGTTAGTAATAAGGAACTTATTCACAGCCAAACATAAATATTACATCTAGGAGATCATCAGTCAGGGCTGGAATGTATCAGAGATGCCAGGGATGCAGAAGGCTGCCCACTGCTGTGCTCCTGGAGAGCTTCCTCCACACCAGGCATTTGACAAGGGACACCCGAATGTGCTGCCCATACATCACTACTCCTTTCCATTGCTAGGAAAATCTGGGGTCACATGTTCGATAAAGATGCAGACATCTGCACACACGTGTTTGACAGTGTACGTGCGTGCACCTGTACCTGTAGGCATCAGCAAATATTTTGCAGACATTGAATACACATGTGCCAGGAATTGCAGACATAGAGGGGACAGGAGGGAGATACATCACAGTATTATGATTTTAAAAATCTATACTGCGTGAAAAGCTACTCGTTTTTCATCATCATCCAAGCTTTCTCTTGGCTGAATGACATTAATCTCTTACTCTCAAGGTATTACTTTTTAGGAAGAAAGAGTATAAAATTCAGGGTGAAGGAAGAGACTGGAAATTCAGTTCTCAATGTGGTAGGCACTCCTTCCTTTTTTACTCATTATTACATGGCATTTTTTAAAATCATTATTACACTGACCATTAAGCAGTGCTCATAAACACAGAGCCTTTGAAAGGCCTTCTTTATTGCAAACAGCAGTTTCCATTCAGAAGTGCTGAGGGATGAATGAGACTAAGGTGTATTGTAAACATGTAGAAACTGTTAAAGAATAAATCAGTAAAAATACAGGAAGAGTTTGCGTAGAGAAAAGCTGGGTTTTAGACTGTGTCATCCAGGTAGGGATGTGTGTAAGAGCAAGTACAAATGGTCATGCTCTGTTTTATTGAGAGAGAGAAGAGAGAGAGAGAGAGAGAGAGAGAGAGAGAGAGAGAGAGAGAGAGAGGAGTTACCCATATCACTCACTTGTGATTTTGCTTAAAAATACACAGAAGGATGTGAAGAATCGAACAAGAAACCATCCAGCTGCTATTAACACTGTCCTCCATGTTCCACTAACTGCCTTAAGTGAAACAATCTAGTGGGAGAGAAGAAGAAAATGAAACAAAAGGTTTCTTTTAAGAAAAGGATTGAAACAAATTTATAATTTCTTTAAATACCATGAACAGGTCGCCAAATTGGACCAGGTAGCCTGTAGCAGGTCACTGGGTGTAAACAGCAGTATGGCTTTCACATCTGCACATGGCGGCTCGCTCACTAGCTGCTCAGAGTCCTTCAAAAGTCAGACACCAGGCAGTTCTCAAAGCTCCCGCCTCAGGCATCTCTCGTCCCATTCCCATGATAATTCTACCCATAGTCCTAGTGCATAGATCATGAGAACAGGCTTATTGCGGCTGAGTAATGTAGTCAAGGAGGTGACCATCTGAACTTATAACCCTGAGTCCATTGCTTCAGAGCACGCTGACTAACTTTCAAATCCATGAATCAAGCAGAGTGAACCTTAGAGAAAAGCTATCTTGGGTCCTGACAGTGTGGATTCCATCTTAGGAGACACTCATAGAGTCCAGCGTCTCTCTGATCCAGGGCCTAGCATGAGCTGCAGGGCTAATATGAGGGTGGGAAGCGGGTTTCCCAAATGCAGCCTGGGGGATAGCTCCCTTTTTTCCTTCTTTGCCTTCTCTCTGACCCAAGCTCTCCGCCCTCGTACACGACAGCTTGGTTTTACTTTTGTTGGCTTGAGTGCAACCTCTGGAAGAAGTCAAGAGTCCGGAGACACGGAAGACAGTCAGCCAGAGGAAGACAAACAAAACTGACACCAGGCAAAAACTGCAAAGGCATTGAAAATGTGAGCTCTAATTTTCACTCCCCTGCATGAAGCCTGCCAGACATGGGGCTCTGAAGGAGAAAAGAAAAAAATAAATCTGATTTGCTCTAAAAGGAGCCAAAAATAACCTTGCTTTATCTTGCAGAAGAAAACAGAAAATCTTTGGTTTTCTTCCATTTGGTTGTCCTTTCTCCTTGGCTGGGATAGGCAGTGGGAGCCCCAGGCTCAGACCTAAGAGACAATGGACCAAAACAGTCTATGGGACAAGAAGATGCTGGGATGTGAGCAAAGCGCATGACTAAAAGCCCTGAGTTTGGCTAGGGATAGCATGCTTGGGGAAGAGACAGCTGCTGGGCTAGGAGAACTTCATTTGCATATGCTAATTACAAATCATTTCTGATCAGTAATAGGCCTTTTTTATCTTCCCTCATCCAAAATATCTTCTGTGTCCTTGCTTCCCATGCTCACTGCCCCTCAGAGTTTCTGAATGTTTTGCCAAATTCTCTTCTCTGGACTCTGCTTCCAGGCTATTTCCATCTTTCTCACGTTTTCTAAACTACCAACTCTGATGTCCCTGTCCTCTGGCGGTGCGTCCTCAAATACAGAAAACAGTCTCTATTAAATCCAGGGCAGCATTCCATTTGTCTCCTTCTGACCTCGGCCATCTTTCTCCTTTACCACCTGTTTGGTTTGGTCCATAAACCAACTTCACTGCCTCCACTCTCTGTCCCTGCCCCTTGTTTTGTTTCCCCAATCTCCAGGATATCCTTTCGGCTCCAATGGTGGTTTTGTTTTGAGGGAGGGATTGTTTTTTCTACAAGTGATATCTCAGTGACTTATCATTTTAGTCCTAAAAACAGTACAGCTTTCAGAAGCATACTGATAAGGGGCCCAGGGTCAGAGAGGAGACAGAACATATTCAAAGTCACAGGCTCATCAGAGATGGGATTGATAAATGTGCCCCATGCCACTGGGATGCAAGCTCTTGTGATTGGCAGCTGCCAAAACCATACTTATGAGGTCCCCTCAGTTCCTGAGCACTCTAAGTGGCAAGTCACTGCTTCTAGAATAGCAATTGTGTAAGAGAGTCCAGGTGCTGCTGTTGCTCAAGAGACTGGGAGCTGATGATGTTGCCCTGTATTTTTTTTTTTTTGGCCTCTTAAATTCCTCCACAATACAGAAAATCTATCTTTAGCTCAAAAATCGAACACAGTGTTATGGTTCTTGACAAATCCTCCCCACTTCCCCCATCTTTTTAAACAAACACAATATCCTGTTATTGTGCTGAGGGGAAAAAGTACCAAGCCATAGAGAGTCCCTGTGAAGACACGTGAGTGGAGGTAAGAGGTGGAGGCTCCTTGGTGTGGTGAGTGTGCTCAGTGTGGAAAAAGGAGCTGGGATGTATGATGAGAACATTTTGATGAGAAAAATCATATCGGGTGGCTGTGGATACCTGAGATGAAAGAACCTTCTCAAAGTGAGTATCACCCATTCAGTTCCAAGGTCCTTCCTGGGGCCCTCATTTGTGTCATGTGCAACCTTGTATACACAGTGAAGGAGTCACAACTTCTGACGCCTCTAGCTCTGAATTGCTCCTAGAGTTCAGGAAATACAATATATTATATTACATATGACACAAAAAAGAAAGATCTGAAGCCCTACTATGGACCAGCTGAGCCCAAAATGCCTAATACTGAGCGCTGTGTATATTCTTAATAAGATTTCTCGAGCAGCCTGATGCTGTTTTTGACGTTTGTTGCTAGAAAAGGTAGGAAAGGCACAGACAGAAGAGCTATCATTCTACTGTGTCCCCCTACTCCTAAGAGGAGTCCACATAAATTTACACCCTGTTTTCCACACAGTCCTATTCTATTTTCCCTCAATCTTAATACAATTCCATTTTCTTTTCCTTCTGTTTTTCCTTTCTTTTCTTTTCTTTTTTGTGTGTTTTTGTTTTTGTTTTTGTTTTCAAGACAGGGTTTCTCTGTGCAAAAGCTCTGGAGGTCTTAGACTCACTTTGTAGACCAGGTTGGCCTTGAACTCACAGAGATCCACCTGCCTCTGCCTCCCGAGTGCTGGGATTAAAGGCGTGAGCCACCACACTGGGTCTGGCCTCACAATTCCATTTTCAAGAAGTTCATAATCACTGGTATGTCACATATTTCAACTTTGATGCAGCTCCCATGTTCTCAGCACTTGGGACAACTCTGCCATTCACTGCTTACTGGACATGGAGAGCCTTGCATGGGCTGTATTTGCTCAGGACAAGTTGCATCCTGCAAGAAAGGCAGTGATGTTTCTTTTCACGGAGTGGAGAGTCTGGCAGAAGGGACAGACGCTGACAAAGCTGTGTGGTACAAGATGTGCACTACAATAGAGAAGCACATGGGACACTACACTGTCATAGCAGGACAAGCCAACGTCACCAAGGAGACAGACTGAAGAGGAGAGGGAGGATGAAGGAGGCGAGGATGAGGGAAGACAGGGGAATTAATAAAGGGAGTGAAGGGGGGATGGATAGAAGATAAATATGGATGGAAAAAAGAGAGGAAGAAGGGATGTTTACAAAAGAATAGAGAGGAAAAAAGGGAAGAATTAGGCTTAACTTTATCTCCCAGAAGCCCTCCGTTCTTTTACATCCACCTTCAATAAGTACTTTAGAAAGGATTTTGAGGCAGAGCTCATAGCCAAAGGAAAATCCTCAGTGCTTCCCAAATGCAATTTCCCCTGAATAATACACTCCACAGTGCCTCCCCATGTCCAGCTGTGGAAGACCGGGATGGAGCGAGAAGTCCACCCTCTTATCCCTTCTCAACACTGACTCATATTTCTGACCAATGGTTGCCTACCCAAGCTGCATGTGAAAATCATCCCCAGAGCACATAAAATGTATTCTCACTGGGATAATTTGTTTGGGAATCAATTTCTGTTCAGTGAGATAGAAAAGACGATATACTAAATGGCTTTCTCATTCTTAGCAAAGGAGAAAGAACATCTTTTCTGTTTCAAGATTCGGTCATCTTCTGAAACCTGGGGTTTCATCAACCATTGTAGGGTAAGCTGGTTCACTGTGATGTTAAGAGTAAAATGCTGAGGAGAGTTTAGGTCAGTGGAGATGTCAGCAGGCTCCTATCAGCTCTGGACTCCGTCTTCTGTATTTAGCAGTCATGTGACATTGAAATGTATCTATCTCGCCTCTTTATTTATTTTTAATTTGTAAACTCAGAACTAAAAGTACTCATCTGGTTTCTGGAGAGATGGCTCAGTGATTAAGAACACCTGCTGCTCTGACAGAGGACCTGGGTTTGGTTTCCAGCATCGACGCAGTGGCCCGCAGCCATCTCCAACTCCAGTTCCAGGGAATTCCATCTGCAACTGGACACTCTTCTAGAATTAGACTCTCCTCTGACCTCCATGAACGGCATGCACTCACATCCAGCCATAGAACATATGCACACATGCTCATGTAAAACACCATTACACAGAAAATAAATCAAACGATCGGGAAAAGGTACCCATCTTGAAGTGCTGTAAAGACTGGGTGGCTAGATTGCCAAGCAGTGCATCTGAAATCTTAGCAAAGTTGCCAGGACTGAAGAACATGAGATGATGCTAATAGAGGGAATTTATTCATCCTTCAGAGAATAGGGTACAGTCATTGACTCCCAAGTCTATAACCTAGCAGTTATACTTCACGGGACACTGAAGATTGTTTAAGATTTGACTTGCTTGGGGAGGAGGCTGGATTCATCCTTTCTGGTTTGTATGTTTTTCCCCCTTCTAGTTTATTGATTTTTGTCTTGGGTAGAGTCAGAATAGCATTTTAACATATGAACTTTTATGAAGGCAGCCCTCCTCTCTCCTGCTCTCCCAGAAGTGTGTGACTAGCCCCATGTCTATTTCTGTACTGTTGGTCCAGGCAGGGCTGGACCACTGATAATGATGGATGCTGTCCTCTCATCCTCTTTTCATGCCCTATTATAAAACCTAGGAATGTTTCTTATACGTAAGCATGGTGATTGTATACGAACTCCAAGGAGATGTTATCCAGACAACCTCCCACTGCAATTATCTTCAAAGTCTTCTGTTCCCTTCTTTATAGCCCATGTGGCTGCAATTCTTGTAGCCCTTCTTCCTTGCTGTCTTGGGGTGCATCACACACCTCTCGTCATGATCTGGAAGGTGCATAAAATCCAGTGAGATTGCCAAATGGCATGTCAGAGTCAAGTTCTGTGGCTGAGTTTGCCCCTTTATATTTGTTCACTTCTATCCTGGGGGAGCTCATCATTTTTTTTTTTTCAAGTTTATAAATAGGCAGTAGGACTTTCAAGCTGCAAGATTCTTCTATTCAAAACCTATGGAGAAATTTGTTTCTCAACATGGCATATCCTAATTTATTTATCTTCACATAAAGAGGTTTCTCCCAGGGTGAAGGTTCTGGGTGTTTGAATAAAATAACTTCTCTTCAACTGTGCAGCGTTTTTGTAACATTCAATTGTCTTCTGGACTGGATGAAAAGACTTCAAATTTTACACAGCAAAGTTTGCATCCATCTTTTATTTCCACCAGATAGCTCAAGGTTATGATGTTCTCTTGTCTTTGAAAGAAAACAAGGCCAGACTGAGCAGAATATATGAATCAGGCTCAGCTTTTCCCTGGGAGGAGCAGCCTTTTTTGTTGTTGTTCATAATTCATTATTAGAAAGATTTATAAAACCTTTTTGTAAGTGCTTCAAGAGGCAGGTTGAGACAGAAACATAATCTAGTTAAACTCACTAAATTGCTGATAAAGGAGAAAAGTTGGGCTGGGTTTAAGGAACTAAATGCGATCACTAATGTTTTCCTCAGAGACTGTGTCTAGGACTCTGCCTCTTTGATCCTCTTCAGTGTCTACCTCTTTCAAGATTCTTTGAATCAAAATGTCATCAATTCTCACCTCCATTCCCTTGCAAAATTTTTTAAAGAATCATGTGTATTTATGTGCATGTGTGTGTATGCCTGTGTGCCTATGCCACGCACTAACGGGTGCCCATAAAAGACAGCATCAGAGCAATTGTGAACCACCCAATGTGGATGCTAGAAACAAAACTCGGGTACTCTGAGAGAACATCGAGTGTCCTTAAGCACTGAGTCATCTCTCCAGCCCCTCTGTTTAACTTTTGAGAGCATCCTCCTTAACTCTCAGTTTATATTCTTTGGATTTTCTCTATGTTGCATGCTTCTGACAAAGCTTCCTTTGCCTAGGTCACACCCACGTTTGAAAGATGTCTCCATAGTGTGCTAAACTCATCGTCTGTTGACTTATGTGATCCCTTCCACAGAACCGCATGTGGGGAGAAGATTGGTGTGGACTAGTCTCTCCTGCTCACTTCTTCATGGGGCATTGGGCATGCCATGCTATGGTAAATGTGAAGATGGATATCTCTGTGATGAATGGAAGGAGTTTCTACACTCATACTTTCCATCATGATGGGTGCCCAGACGATGCTGACCTTCTTCCACTGTTGGGCTTAACTCATGTCTACCTGTTGTATGAGGCATGATCTCTGTTGACCCACTTGCCCCCTGCTCTTCCATTCCTCTTCTTATATCATACTAGTACATGGTACAGTTTAAGGCTCAGGCTGATGGTCTTAGCCAGGCTTAACGGCATGTATCTGTAAGTTCAGCGCTCAATAAGCCAAGGCAGGGCATCATGAGTTCCAGGCCAGCAGAAAGGCTAGGTTGGAAGGAAGACCTTGCATTTAAAAATTCTGTGAGTTTTAGAGTACAATTTGGAGTTCCCAGTCTGGAACTCAGTTTCCTAAATATTGCCAAGACAATCTTGGCAAGGTAGAAATGCTTGTATCTGCTCCATGTTGCAAGATTACATGAACTTATAGGCCATTGGCAGGGCACAGACTTATTCAAATCCTTGTCATAAGGAAATAAGGTGACCAATGCCTTTATTATTACCTGGACTTTCTTGAATACTCAAATTATCTTGCCAAGAAAGATCTGAGAGTCTACAAAAGCATCAGAAGGCATAAGTCTCTCTCAGAAACCTGACATTCGGATCACCATCTTGGAGACTGGCTGGCTAGAACTTGCCATGTATCACCCATAGCACGCTTACTGATCCACAGTACAATTGTGTAAGAATGTCTGACTGTGTAATTTACAGTTGTGTAAGAATGTCTGATTCCCGTGTGTCATAGTTCTCCCAACTCAGGTATTATGGATTTGATTCGGGCTTCTGAACACTTCTCAGCTTTTTGTTGTAATTTGTTGTTTGCACCAAGCCAGTGCTCAGTTAATGCCTTTGAATGCACAGGGAAAGTCAGAAACCTGGCCTAACTGCTTTTATGCTCTGATGCTTGCCTGGCATGGCTTCAGGCCGCCCAAATACTAGGCAAATCCAAAGGAGACTTTCGCCCCAGAATATCAATGGATATTAACACTGATTGGGCTGGGAGTAAAGTATGACTCCCATGCCTCCCTGAACAGAGACGCCTTTCAGAGTTCCCTGAACGTGGAACAAGACAGTACTAGCTTCCTTCTCGATTTTTCTTGAGGCTGGCATCCAGAGTCTCCCACCAAATCATAGAGAATACATCCAGGGAGCATTCCACTTACGTTCCCAAATCCTCTCTGCGTACTGATCCTGCTGATAACTCTAGGCTGAAATCACTCTTGAGTTTGAGATAGCCTTTACTTCCCATGCTAACCTAAGATAGCACCCTCTACTTTCAAACAGCACAATGTGATGACTACAGCCTCCTGCTCATCCAGGATAAGAGTATGGTCCAACTACTTATAAATTTTGCACTCATTTCCTTCATATTTACGAGCATTCATGAAAAATTGAGAAATCTCCTGAGCTATATGGATGGGTCACTGTATAATTGCCTACAAAGAGCGAAAAGCATTGAGGATATAGAAGTGAAAAACTGATGTATAATTCATTGTACGGAGATGAAAGGTGGGTGGATATGAAGCGGCTCTTCCTTGAAAATGTTTAATCATTTTTTAATATCAACACACCTTATTATAAAGACAACACGGCTTATCCAAATACAATCAGTAAAATGTTCCCGTCTTGTAATTCAGTGATTACAGAATTCTCAAATAGTCCCTAGGATAAAGAGTTTTATGAGTATGGTGTGACTATCAGTTAAATACAGATTTCTTAAGAGTTGAGCCATTGTGTAATTAAATAATATTTGTATAATGACAATTGCGTATTCCATAAGTGAAAGTTGGGTTTAATGAGACATTTATTGGCACAAATGATTAATAATGAACCTCTCTGTGCTGAAGGTAATTTATACACATATGATGGGGCCGAGAAGAAAAGCTCATTTTAATGCTTACCTTGTGTCCCATGATGCCTGCCTCATATCCAATTCAAATCAATTCCTGGTTTAAAAACCTCAGTCTAAAACTTAACTCATTAGGAGTGAGACAAGGGACAAAAGCACCTTTGAAAACACACTGCTGCTGTTATGGAAGATTTGTGCCAAGATTAACAACTGGCATTTTATTTTGCTAGTTAATTTGACCTTAACCCCAATAACTTAAATAGAAATGCCTCATGGACTAAAATAAGAATCCTCTCTTTCTTTCTCTTTCTTTTTTCCCTTACCTTCCTTCCTTTCACCCTCCCTTCATTCTTTCTTTCAGTAAATACATGAATCCCACTCACAGGTAAAGAACCCTCCTGGCCGAACCACCCTTCATAGGCTCCACCTTTTACTACTATTGCCTTAACTAGTGACTTTCAGCACTAGAAATTTAAATAGATAACATTCCAACCAACACAGCTATGATTTGGGCTTTACCTTCAGTAGGTCACTACATGCCTTTCAGGATTGGTTACTCTTCAGCAAAATAGCATTACTGGTATGCCCTTCTCTCATGTTAAGAAGAAATAAATAGGTAAGTAACTGCAGATTATAGTCCCATTGCCCACTTCTTCGCTCTAAGTAGAAAGTCATGATATAATTTTACCCTAACCTTCATGTAGGGCAGCATTTCACACGGAGAATAGACCAGGTTAATATTGAGAAAGTTATTAAATATACTAGTTGTACTCTGTCTAAAGTATTCTTCTCTGCAATTCCATAGCAAGATAGGAAGGGAAGTCACAGTGTTTTGAGACACGGTTCTCTCTGTGACTCTGTCCCCTTCATAGAACTGTCACATCTCTACTCTTGGCTATATCCCCTTTTCTGAAGGGAGCCTACTGTAGCAACAGCATGTCTGGGTTCAGAGTTGCCAAGATTGCTATTTTGACTTAGCAAACAGAATCCTCATTGGCAAAAGCAGAAGTTAAATTTACCCCGAGAGTGGATTGGTTTCTTCAAGACCAAGACTAAGGAAGATCTTGGATAGGATTCTGAAGCAGAGAGAAGGACAGACCAGTTAATAATATAGCAAGGGAAATGTATAAAGTGTAAGCATGTGGATGGTGACTTAAAAATAATAGCTGTTCATTTGCATTTTTCTAAAATTCTAATTGTAGTATTAGTTGGGCAGAGGGACTATAGATTTTTATTTATTCTACCTCATTCCAGATCTTAGGCAGGCAAATGCAGTATTTCCAAATCAATTATGTGCATTTTAGAAATCAGCATGTTTTCTGTACTGCCAAATGCTGTCACAAGGCTCGGGACAATATACTTTGGAGCAAGGCTTCTACACTGTTCTTGTTTGGATCTCAGCTTTCTTTCTTCCACACAGGAACCCTATGACCTCAGGGATGGTCCTTAATGCTGCCCATCCTTAGTTTGCTCACCTAAAAAATAATGACCAAATGTGGTTGCTGAACTTAGAGCTCCAAGTCTGTCCTCAATAAAGTAAATATGGATTCAGTCTCTATTACTCTAAGACAAGTTAGGAATGAGTTTTCATTTGTTATGACTGAACCTTTACAAACACACACACACACACACACACACACACACACACACACAAACAAACAAACACACACAGAGATAAACAAACAAGCCTGCCTCCACCTGGGGCTTGGAAGCCATCTTATAATAAAGTCAGACTAGGTCCGTTCTTGTTTATGATTAAACCTCTGTTTTCCAGAAATTGGACTATGCCCCACCTGTAACCTTGACTACATATGGTTCTGTACTACATGTTCTAGGAAACTACAACCATGAGTTTGTTTCCAAACGTTGTTGAGACTGCATTGCAATAACTACCTTGTTATGATCAACTTGCAACCACGTCTTTTTTTCAAGATGTTGTTATGACCAACTTGTTCTGCTTATGTTCTGCTTCTATAGCTCCACCCACTTGTCTGACAAATCGTCCATTTGGAAAACCCCTGCTTTCAGAACTAAAAGAACTTTTATCTTATCCATGTCCAAGGCTGAAGTCTTGAACCTTGACTTCAGGGAGAAACAGAGACACCCTGAGAGAGAGAGAGAGAGAGAGAGAGAGAGAGAGAGAGAGAGAGAGAGAGAGAGAGAATATCATCCATCCATAAGGAAATCCATTCCTTAAAAACCGTTGCCTTTTGGATCTCTTATCAGCAAATGCAAACGCAAAGGAGTGTGGATACATCTACTCCAGTAGGTTTTAATATCAACATTATTTGTCAGTCGTGTTCCAAGTCAGTATGACCAGACAGACCCAACCTTTTACTGTCAGTTGAACAGTAAAAAGATGATTTTGTCAAGACAGATAAGGACATATTTTATTGAATGAATCAGACAGGAAATGCTATCTGTGAGTACCTTCTCATGGCCCCATCTTTTCAAAACATGCCTGGAAAATGTGGACAAAACCTCTGGATCTTCATAAAATCTGTTTCCTTTCTGTCTGGGAATGCTGCGGGCCCATGTTTCTCAGGCTGCCTGCATGTAAATAGAACTGGGTTCTAAGTTAAGACTAATAATGATCCAATTCAGCCAACTCAACCTTATATACAATTAAAAGGCCCTCTTGCTTCCTAGCAGGGTACAGCTCACCAGCATGGCCTGAGACCTAAGGGTAGGAGAGCCTCCAGCTTCTCCTGGTTTAAGTCTCTGACTTTGGTGAGTTGAAGATGGCTACCGGATACCCGTTTCTACTTATGCAAGAAATAACACACTTTAATACACTAATCCATTGGGGGTTCTGAGCTTGTTAGCTTTAGTATTCATCTCCACTAAGAAAATACAAACCTGGACCTTGCCCAGTGATAGCAGATGATGAACAATTTGGCAAATCCCTCCCACAGTTAAGCACATTTACACATGAAAACAGAGTTCACTGACTACTGCAGGTCTGGGTCTTGAAACACAGAAACAGAGTTCAGAGCTCAAAAGCTCTGCCTGTGGAGGCATCTGCTCAGTGAACAAGACTCCCAGGGCCTCCTGGGGAGTGACAAAGCCTTGGCAGACAGGAAACTTCCCAGGCCAAGTCCCCGCCCCCTGCTGTCCTAATCATTACTTCCAGAAAGCAAAAGCACCTCCACAGGAGGAGTATTTTTAGATAAGCCTTATTTCTCAAGCAAGCTACAAGTTCTCAGACTCTGATGTGATCACTGCTATTGGTGCTTCTGCTACTTAATTTCCATTATTAATATTTACCACAATATGATTAGCCTAGTTCTGGGACTCTGAGTTGGAGCTTATTATTAACTTTCCCACATATGATGCTCATGAAGAAAACATTTTCTTCTTCTGCCTCATCTCAAAAACACCACAAAATTTGGATATAGAAGATGTCTGCCTCAGAGAATGCACACTTGAGAGGGTGCTATTGGATCTCTTACCATGGATGCCTTCACTCATCACCCTATGGCTGGGTTAGGTACCATGTCATAAACGCTGATGCTAATAAATAACATTTCAGTGAGAGTATACTATAAGTGCTTAATTCTCCTTCTCTCAGTCTGTGTGCCTCTTAAGAGCAAGGGCTTGGTTAATATGGCTTTATATCCAGTGCAAGCATATCCAGTTTGACGTGTCTTTTTAAACATGTTCAAGTCAGATTTTTTGAGCCCCTGCCATGCGCCTAGAATTGTGCTTAGCATGAGGAAGTGACTAGGTAGCCAGTGGTCTTGTTTTTATGGCTCTAACAAGGTGAGAGTTATCAAAGATCTGTTCAGACAGCCACATCATCAGAGATGAGTTCAGTGATCTGGAAAAACAAAAAAACAAAAAAACAAAAACCAAAAACCCAAGTATGTGTCCATGTAGACATCTTACTTCATCTTCTCCCAAATAGACCCTCAGAAAAGGCTTTGAGTGCAACTGTATTAGGGTAGTAATTTCAGGAACAGCAATGAGAATGCAGAGAAGTGTGGCAGGATATTGAGGAAAGCCAATAAAGGTGCCAGTAAAGGACAGATTAATGCAGGTGACAGACATTCATCCCTGCTGGGACTGAAGAGAGTGTGCACAGTATGCTTGAGATCTGCCCTGCTGTTGGCCTGGACCAAAGCTCTGTTGTATTCACTGAAGAGTCATTCCATTCGATGACTCCTTCACATCCCATCCTGTCCTGTGTTGGCCAATCATGTACTTCCAGCCAGAGAGACATCAGAGAGAAGAAGAGATGGAGAGGGATTCTGTGGGAGAGTTCCGAGATAATCCATAAGAAATGGAGACCACCTTCTTCTGTGGTGGACATGACCAGAGTGCCTCCCGGGCCCATGCCTAGAGGAAACACATGCTATTCCTGAGATTGACTGTGGCTAGTGGCTGAAGATGTGCTGAGTCTGGTAAGGAGAATAAAGTTGAAGAGAGTCTTGAAGGTGCTTATGGACAACCCAGTCATGTATCCCTTGCTAAGAGCAAGGGTGGGAAAGGAAGACCCTGAAAGTCTTTAAGCACAAAGTGGGTCACATGGCAATTCACATTTGAAAACTGTATAGTTGAGACCAATCAGGGGCTAGATTAGTGTTCCCCACTTTGAATAAGAGATTAGGGAAGTTAAAGTAGGATGGCACCTCAGAGATGAATGGTGAGGGAAGACAAGAGGACAGATGCTATCTGTACAACATGGGCAAAGGCAAGAAGGGTCCCGGGTCTTTAGTGAGTCAGAAAAGCCTAGAAGAAGTTAGTCTGGACTGAGAATCAAGGCTTTGCTCCTAGACATCCTGAAAAGGCAAGTTTTGAATTAGTTAGCAGGAACCACAGCAGATAGGCATTTCCAGTGACTTCCATGGTGTATACCAAACAGGCCTAATTGTGAGAAATATGTGTGTGAGTTCTTTCTGACCAGGTGACAACAACATAATGAGGAGCCCTCACTAAGCCACAGGGGAATCCTGGTGTGTAATCAATGAGAAGAGGGACGGTATTATTTCCATTCTTCTTGGCTGTCTACTTGGCTCCTAATTTGCTCCGAATCCTTAGTGACAGTGTTCAGTACCCATTCCTATAGTTCTCATAGTAACTAGTGTGGGTCTTAGGAGAAAAAAAAAACAACAACAGATACTGGGAAATGCAAATGGATGAGAAAGTGGGAGGGGGAGATATATGAACTGAAAGAATCTGAATGCTGGGACCTGGAAGACTGGTGGAGTCAGTGCAAGAAAATAAGGATTGGAGGATGAATGCCAGATAGATGGGTATAGCAAAGAACTTAGTGTGAGGTATTTGACTGTTGCCCCAGCTATGTGTGCTTACATTGAAAGGTTCATTGGAATACAAATTCCATAACTGTCGTGGAGGGAGGAGATCCAGACCTTTGAGTGAATGTGCTTCTGCTGTGGGTGGACTGTTGAAGGAATGTCAAATTATTCAAAAGTAACTAATTTCAGTTCAGTGATGCTGTACTCAGTATGACCTCCCCTCCTGATCTGAAAACTAAGTCAATGTTTAAAATTCACCCATCCTGAAAGTTCCTTATTCATCCCAGCAGTGCCTGAATAGCACAGCAGGTCAGCAATAGAGGCTACTTTGGAAATAAACAAAGGAATGTCATGAAACTGCCCTAGTTGTCTAGAGAAAAGAGAGAGAGAGCTATAGACCAAGTTGTGAATACTTAAATACTTACAGCTTCTATATTTTAGAATTTCTCACCTCCAAATATCAAATAACCATATATTAACTTTATCCATTTAATATATATTCATTGTGCACATTCTTGGAGTTTAGTGCTGAGATCCCGCCGTAACGGAAGATGCAGATGTCCTGAATCTACAAGGAATTATGACACTACAGATGAAAACAGTTGAGAGTCCCCTGAGATGATGCATCTAATTGCTTACTGTACACTAGAAACAGGCTGCACCAGGGGCCGGGGGGGGGGGGGGAGATGGAGAGCCTTCTGCAGATGGGATGGGTGTAGAAGAAGCTGCAAGTAAAATCGCAGGAGAATGTTTAGCCAGGGAGAGGAGTGAATGAAAAGATCAATACAAGGATGGGACTGCTCTGTTCAGAGATGAGACAGGCAGCTTACAAAGCAGGAACCCAGAGAGGCATCAAGTGGCCTGGCTGGAGAAATAACAGGGGACAGATACATAATGCTTTCTTATACACAGTGTTTTACATATTTCAAAACTTATTCACTGGCTGCAGATTAAACAGATTTTTATGGATTAAGATCTTGAGGGTCAGAGAATTCCTCCATAGAAAAAACTTGAAGGCATTGAAGGAATTTCCTGATTCTGCATTCATTTGTTTTGGCAGTACATATTACTGAGTGTGCAGCGTGGGTTAGTTCACTGGGGAATGAAGATAAATTGGGAAAAGGGACACATACAGAAGGAGGTCTTGTCAGCACTGGATTCGAGGGACAAGGCGCATATGCAGCCTCGATTTTCAGGGGATCTCACCGGCCAGAGATGCCCCGTGTGTTCTTCCATCCCTTTGGTCCGTGTAGAGTGGACATATGTGGGATTTGGACCTGATGATGCTTTCCTATTCAAAGTGACCTGTTGTTTTCATCCATGGGGCATCGCTAACTTGTCCAAATTGGGAGTCCTGCTAATCCTCATACCATGTCTCATGTGGGACAGTTCAGAAAACTACTTACTAAATGCAGATGGGTTATTTGTAAATGCTAGCCAACAGGAACACAGACAATGGAAGTTCTTCATGAGATTATGAAGCACACGAAGAGGGCTAGAGGCCAACAGCTGTCGAAGTTGTCTTTTGTGATACAAGGAAGATTGTTTACTGGAGTCATAGGCAAGGTAGCATATGCCTAATCCCAATGCTTGTGAGGTTGATGCAGGAACATTGCAAATTTGGTGCTCACCTGGCCCATGAAAGGAGAACCTGTATGAAAATAAGAAATAAACAAACAAACAAATACATAAATGTCATGCCTGTCCAAGAATGAAATTGGATGTTCTTGAGTTCAGAGAGGCTTCTAACACTGCAAATATTCCATCAGAAATTGGAAAATAAATACACAAAAGGTCTGGGACACATTTATAATCTTAAAATGTCATTTGATCTGTCAGCCAGGGAAATTTAAACATTAAAACATGTTAAATATAAGGACCACGATATAGTGATACAAAAAAAAAAAATGAGAAAAACACGGCTCTATTGGACATCCTGGTGGAGGGGACCAGACTCCATATAAAACCTGCCTCTTCCCCGACTGACACATCTTTGCCTCTTTGTCGCAGCCATTAGCGGAGAGGCTGAGAAATCTCAGGCCCTATGATTGGTTGCTTTTCCCATCTGTGTATTATGGAAACTTCTGCTTGGGTCTAAGTGTCAGCTGAGAGAGGCCCGGAACAGCATCTCTGGGCTGGGCATGGGTTCCCTCAGTGGTCCAGCTACATTTCTGGGCAGTGGACAACTTCAGTCAAGCAAGCTCTCTTTGCTCTGTGCTGAGCAATAAGTTCATGTTCTTCATTTCTTCCCGAATCTTGGCCCTCCTCCCAAAGTTGTGAACCATGGATGTGGATGCCTCCCTTCACCCAAGTGAGTTCATTTGGGCAGAAGAACTGAAAGCCAGGCTCTGCATCTCAGCCTGGCATCGTAGAGAGTAGCCATAGGTCTAGAGATGTCTACATTTTTCTTGTTGGAAAATTTGGCTTCCTTGAAAGTGTTTTCAGATTTATCCCTAAGAGTCAAATAATGAAGTAGTACCCCAACCGTCTCTCCTCTCTTCTAAGAGTGTACCACCCTCCGAAGTTCGTCAAGCCCATAGCTCTCTAAGGCTGAATCTGTCCTTTGATGCCTGCCTAACTAAACTTGGTCTCAGATATCCCAGAAGAATGCACTTAAGCAGCTTTGTATTTTTTAGAATAAAAAATTACTAGACAATGTTCTGCAGCTATGACAAAGCTAAGGAGCACAAGAACTGGCCTGGGGATATGGTCTTTGAAAAGACCTCGTACTGGGGTCCAAGTGGAGGATCCTTCCTTCTCCAGGCTACTCAAGTAAAGGAAATGGCCAATTCAATATGTTTGTGTTTTTTTGTAAAAATGTCAGCTCAGATATTGATTCAGATATAACAGTTTGTGGTTCATTTCCTTCCTTCCTTCCTTCTTTTGTTCCTTCCTTCCCTCCCTCCCTCCCTTCCTTTCTTTAATTCATGTTGAGACAGTCTTGCTCCATAACTCAAGCTAGACTGAAAGATAACCCTGCACCAAGTTTCCCAGCTATTGGGATGATAAGCACAGACCACCATGTCCAGCTTTGTTCTATTTCTTTACCTGAAAAGCAGGACTAATTAATATTTTAACTACGAACATGAAAGGCTATTAGGAGAAATAAATAACACTTCATTAAAAACATTCAAAACATTCAGTTAGGTGCTGCATAAATGTGTAATTTCCTTTGTATTCTTTAGTGTTTTGCTTGAATTTACAAAATGTGCAGATCTTTTTTGATTGTTCATTTGTTATCTATTCACCATCCATTGTCTTGTATCCCCAATATCCGAAGCCCCAAGCTGAGGACAAGAGGTGAAGCCAGGCTCCCTGGTGCTGCAGAAGATTTCAGCCTTGGGCTAGTGGTTATGAGGAAATGACTCAGGTGTCAGAGATCCTGTTTGCTCTTGTAGTTTTATGACTTTCAGTCTGTTCCCTCAAAATTGCACTTAATTTTAACTTCATTAACTTCCTGTTCTGTCACAACAGTTGAACAAGGATTTCTCCATGAGCAGTATTCAAATCAGCTTTTAATGAGCTATTTAATTAAAGGCTAATTGAGGTGAATTCATTAAAGATTTCTAAATTATGCTTATCAGGGTAGCTATGTTTTAAGATAAGTTTTAAATATTTGTTTTATATTGCATTGTTTGATCATAAAAGTATGTATAAAATTACTTTTAAAAATTGCTAATTAGAATGTTGGGTACCTTATTTTCTCCCTTCGCATTTAAGTGGGACACTTGACTAATCAAATTGATATATGTTCAGTGCTAGGATGAGATGATAAAAGGTTGCTTGGGACTGTGGTTGAGATTATGACCAGGTTTGGTCCATGGAACCTCCCCAGGTCTGCTGGGAGGAGACATGGCTGGGCTGCCTTTAATTTAATGTTCCAGCTACTGTGAATAGTGTAGCTGCTTAGAAAGTGTTTTCACCAAGCTCTTATAGATTGTGAGTTTTCAGTTGACTTTGTGGGGGAAAGGACTTGTATCAATCTTATGAGCAACGTCACTTAATATGTGAGCTAGAATATGGCCTTTATAGATAGATATACCGGCATAGTGCTAATTTCTGTGGTCCTGTGCTAGGGAGAGATGAAAGAATAGCTCAACAAACACTCACTGGAGCTTGGCAGCCTTCTAGGTGCTTGATGCTGTGAATGCCATTGAGATCGCTCCCTAGCAGAAGCTGCAGATGTCCTGAACCTACATAGATTTGTGATACTGCAGAGGAAAACAGTTGAAAGTCCTCTAAGATGGCACACCTGAGTACTTACTGTATACTGGAAACACACACACACACACACACACACACACACACACACACACACACACACAGAGAGAGAGAGAGAGAGAGAGAGAGAGAGAGAGAGAGAGAGAGAGACAGAGAGACAGAGAGAGAGAGAGAGAGAGAGACAGAGACAGAGAGAGAGAGACAGAGAGAGAGACAGAGAGAGAGAGAGAGAGAGAGAGAGAGAGAGAGAGAGAGAGAGAGAGGCATCAAGTAATGGTACAGTCCTTCAGGACACAGACTAACTAACAAGTTATTGTTTTAAGCTATGAACCATTCTGAGTGCTATGATAGAACCTTGTGCTGCCCAACACTGTCTGTTCACTCCTGCTCTGGGGAGGGCAAGGGCATCCCTTTGCCCAGGTAGCTATGGTTCTTGCCTATTAGCCAGTGTCTTAGCAGGGTAACTAGATCTGTTGCAGGAGGATTCAGTGTTTGTGTTCAAGGGGCCCTTTGGCTATAACAGTAGGTTATTGTGTCTGCGTTGTTCAAGTCACTTCAGCTCATCATGTGGGCATCAGGTCATCCCACACAGGCACAAGAAAGGCGAGGGCAGTGTAATAAGGCATTCTAAGGAAGGAGAAGAGT
Source organism: Acomys minous (assembly GCF_964271855.1). Taxonomy (NCBI): domain Eukaryota; kingdom Metazoa; phylum Chordata; class Mammalia; order Rodentia; family Muridae; genus Acomys; species Acomys minous. Next base: position 24,581,890 of record NC_140496.1, read on the forward strand.
GAGTACATGGTTACCTAATTTTTACTATAGTCAATTATAATTATTGTAACATTTTACTAGCTGTCATTGTTAATATTTTACTATACCTAAGTCACAAAATTTGATAAAAGTGTAAAGAAAAAATTGTAATCCATAGATATCACATATAGATTCCAGTACCATTTGTGGTTTTCGACAGCCACCAGAAGCCTTGAAATGTATGCCGTGGAGGACCACCAACATGCCCTATACTCTAATGAGTTTGTCCTTTAAGGCCAGGTCCAGACCTTAGGAGAGCTTGGCTATAGAAGTGTGGTGTGACAGTCAGAAGAGTCCTTTGAGGACTGTGCCTGTCAACATTGCCGGGGTAAGTACATGCCACCCAGCAGAAAAGTGGCAGGTGATGTTTTTATGGGAAAATCAAGTCCTCTTAGGAGGAAAACTTTGATGAAGTTTAGGTTTATATAAAATTCAGAAAGTTCAAGACTGAGGCAGAGAAGGTTGGAGGATCGAGGTGGGAGATAAAACATCAGCAAGTCATCCTTAGGAATGGGGAGGGAAGAAAATACAGAGGAAGCAAAGAGGTAGGGAAAATAACCTACTTCTATAACAAGGATGTCTGAAAAAGCCACAAGGAATCATGTTACTATTTAAAAATATATAATAGATGTAACTCCATGTATAAATATACATATATAGTTTTAATGAAGTTTTTCCATCTCAACTGACGGTGTGCCTGCCAAGAGCCATAGGCTACCTGGGAAAACATCACTACAAGACAAGAGAAACCCTCCTTTGAGTTATTGACCAGGGCTGTTCAACAGATTCATAACACAACCAGCCTATTGCACTTAGTTGCCCTTGATTACCACCCCCAGAGGTGGAATCGAAGTCCTATTGGTTAAGACACCATGTACTTCAGAAACAGAGCTCAGAGACACCTGAGATGGAGCTGACCTGATTGGTTCCTTGTAGAGGCCTAGTCTTCATGGTACCAGAAGGTGCCATGCAAGCTTCCAAAGGAGGGAGACAACCAATAATCCTACCCAGCTATGAGGCCTATGACCCATATCAATGACCAATGGCACTGTAACACGAAGGGCTGCATAGTTGCACACTTACATTGGTACTAAACATCTGTTCTCTAATTAAACTTATGATCTGCTCGACAAGAGGAGGATCTTACCTGGCACATCAAACCTAGCCAATTAATCAGTGCTCGTGGGGTTAGGGTTATTAGAGGGTGTCCTGGTCACCGTGAAGAGACATCGTGGCCAAAGCATCTCTTATATAAGAAAGCATTTAATTGGGGGCTTGCTTACACTTTCAGAAGTTAGCCCATTATTACCATGGTGGGGAGCATGGCAGCAGGCAGGTGGACATGGTGCTGGAGAAGTGGCTGAGAGTTCTACATCCTGATCTTCAAGCAGAGAGAGACTCTGGACTTGTTGGTGGCTTGGGCATTTTTTTTTTTTAATCTCAAAATTTCCCCCCAGTGACACACTTCCTACCACAAGGCTATACCTCCTAATCCTTTTAATCTTGTCAAATGGTGTCACTCCTGGTGACTGAGCCTTCAAACGCATGAGCCTATGTGCACCATTACCATTCAAACGACCACTGAGAATAATCTACAACAACTAATTTACCAACCCCAAATAATCCCTGCGGAGGTTTAAATAAGAATGGCCTCCATAGACTCTTATTATCTGAATGCTTAGTCACCAGGGAATGGAGCTCTTCCATAGGGTTAGAAGAATTAGGAGGTGTAGCTGTGTTGGAGGAAGTACATATTGCTGAGGTTCAGCTTGAGGTTTGCTAAAGGCAAGTTCAGTCTCGCTCTTTGCTTGTGGATCAGGATGTAGCTCTCAGCTGCTTCTCCCTCACAACTCCTGCCTGTCCTCACGCTGCCTGCCATAATGATGATGGACTAAACCTCTCACAATAGAAGTAGGGCCCCAATTAAACGTGTTCTTTTATGGGTTGCCTTGGTCATGGCTTCTCTTTACAGCAATGGGACAGTGACTAAGACAATCCCTAACAACAATCTATGACCATTTTGTTCTTATTCCCAATGATGAGTGTGGTGCCCGTCCCTCATCAAGGAGCCCTCACTGCAGCAGACAGAGGGCATAACTGAAAAGTGACAACTAATCCAAATGAAGAGTTGTGGAACCCAAACCCAGGGAATACATCTATAAATCATTTCCACACTTAAAGCTCAGGGAGCATTGCAGAAGGGGTGTGGTCAGAAAGACTGTAATACCCAGAGGATCAGGGAGTTTTCTGTGAGATGTGTCTCCTAGTCATATTAGAAGCTTCATCCATAAAAGCTCGTCAGCATTACTGCGCCAGTGGAAGCCAAAATGAAGATGGCACCAATGAACATGGCACAATCACAGAAAAGCCCATGAGTTTTCAACCCTACAGAAAGAACCACATGCATCTGAGGAAAGCCAGGAAGGAAAAAGAACATGACAACTGATTTTCCAGTGCCAGATGCTAAGTCCTTAAAACATACATATAGGTGGCATAATATGGAACAACAGGTTATAATTACAAATATGTGTGTGACTGTGTGTGTGTGTGTGTGTGTGTGTGTGTGTGTGTGTGTGAATAATAGGTCATATTTAAGAGTATGTTTACACACACACACACACATACACACAGATGTTTGTGTGTATGTGTATCATAACTATTACTTTAAAAAAAGAGGCCATGAATTGTAATAAGAGTGGGAAGGGGTATATGGGAGGCTTTGTAAAGGGGAAAGAGAAGGAAGAAGTGTTGTAATCAAATTATAACAACAAAAATAGGTTAAAAAGGAAAAAATTTAAGTTTTTTATTTGTACTCTAAAGGTTTTGTAAAGCAGTTAAAAGCCTAGTCTAGCACTGGTGAGATTGTTCAACAAGTAAAAGTACTTTCCATGAATGCCTGATCATCCGAGTCCAATTTGTGGAACCCACGTAAATGTGAAAGGAGAGACTTGGTTCCTAGAGCTGACTTCTGACCTCTGAACTTCACATGCATGTTTGAGTCTCTTCAACCTCTACCTATCTTCTCTCTCTCTCTCCCTCCCTCCCTCCTCTCCTCCATTCCTCCCTACCTATCTCTAGATCTCCAATTCATACACAAATATATAAATATAGCCTTTTAAAAGCCTGTTGTAGGACATATACACATACATGTGCATAAACACACACGTGTAAACACATTTTAATAAAAGGCTTTAAGGAAATGACATTAAAACTAAAATCTCACAATTCTAACTTCTTTGGGTGGTGAGCAGTGTTAAGGTTAAATGTCAAATTGAGAATAAGAAAACTAGAAAGAGAACTAGTTTTTAGAATAATGTGGTTTTTTTTTTTTAGGCAAGAGAAAAGTCAGATAATTGATTACCATGTATAGGAATAGAGGGGGGGAAAAGGACCAAGAGAAAATTGAGGAATAAATACTACAAGGTTGTGATATTGAGATATAAAATGAGAAGAAGGGTCCTTGGGCCAGATTTAATCCTGAATATCTGAGTTGCCAGTGTTCCAGCAACTAGGACAGATCATTTTCCTCTTGGCGCTCTCTATTATATACGCGCACATCATTTCCTAAGAGACGATAAGCAACAGTAGCAAACAGGTTTGGGCAGGCACTGACATTACTTCCTGTGTGCATCTTAAAGATGTGAAGCTATTGACCAGGAAATGACACTCCTGAAATGGCTGGCCCTCAATCAAGTGAGAGAGCGTTGTGACTATGGCAAGACCAAGCACATTTTTCTTCTTTACATCCAGGCCATCCGGATGGGTCAGTTAGCAGGGTAGAGAAAAGTGCTGCGACGTGATGTATGTAGTGAGCACCTCCTCTGAGGAAGGATACAAGAGAGCTCAGGAAGTGACTTTTGAAAAGAAGATCATTGATAAGAGATGATAGAGGGTGATTGGTAGACTTGCATGTCACACGACACACCCAGGTCTGTGGATCCTTGATTGTACTACTTAATTAATAATTTCTGTCTTCTTCACAGGAAATAGATCTCCTGTCTTATTCATCCATGGGTGAAGTGAATGATGAAAATGTACAGTATAAATACTATGGTTGGTTTAATGTCACAAAATCAACTAAGTAAAATTATTTCATTTAAAAAATTAATATTGAGGGCTGAAGAGATGGCTCAGAGGTTAAGGGCACTGACTGCTCCCCCAGAGGTCCTGAGTTCAATTCCCAGCAACCACATGGTGGCTCACAACCATCTATAATATGATCTGATGCCCTCTTCTGGCATGAAGGTGTATGTGTAGGCAGAACAATGTATACATAATAAATAAATAAATAAATAAATCTTTAAAAAATGAATATTGAGTTTCTATATTGAGATGTTAGAAGATAGGGATGTGTGTATAGGAAGTGGAAGAACTGACACACTGGCTCATGAAGATCATCATCCCTAGTAAGACATACTATACTACATGGTGACTTAGGTCCTTGTCTTTGCTACCTTCTTACTTAATGCGTGTATAATACCCAGGGTCTGATGGGTGTAAAAGAAAAACTGCATGTTCATCCCTTTACATGCAGCATAAAAGGTTCTTCAAGGCCATTGTGCTCACATTTTATGCTGGGAATTATCTTCCTCAGGGGACAGAAGAAATATGGATAATGAACATCATTTTATCACCTTGAGAGCAAAACCATGGTTCTTACAATCATCATCAGGCCACTGTCATTCATTCTCTGCGTTTTACTTACATATCGACACATTTATTTATCCATTTTTTTGTTTTTATTTTTACTACATAAATGACTTTCTTTCTCCCATCTGAGGCCTATGCATATCAACATTGCTTCTATTATCACCCCTACTCTCTCCCTCCCCTTCTTTCTCCCTCACTCCCTCTCTCTCTCACTAAGGCATGGTCATACTATATAATCTTGGTTGGTCTCTAAGTTGGGATTCTCCCACCTTTCATCTCCTGAGTGATGGGTTTGCAGGGATCACCATGCCCAGGCCATGGGCTTCTCTTGGTTGGATGCTGCAGCACTTTCTAACTGGCCTCACCACATCTATTTTTGCCACTGTAATGTATTCTCCATACTTTCCTCACAGCATTGGTTTTAAAAGCAAGTTTAAAAGCCTAATGACTGGTTTATTACCTATGAATGCCTCCGGAGCACTTAGACTAGAAAATCCAACCACATTGGCCCTTATGGAATATTTCAGATGGTCATGCCCCTCTGGAATTCATAATGGCAAATCTACCTCCCAAATCCCCAAATGCAACTGTACTTGGAAGTAGGATTGTTTTTTAAAGTAGCTAAGTTAAAACTTTAGGGTAGGTCTCAATCCAATATGACCTATGTCTTTATAAGAAGACAAAATGTAGATGCGGTGCAAAGGCTAGCCACAGAAGCACAGGGACAGGTATCTTCAAGCTCAAGAGCAGGCCTCAACCATCCTGTCCACACCTCTACTTGAAATTTCTACCATCCAGAAATGTGAGAAAATCAATCTCTCTTTTCTGAGCAACCTAGTCTCTGATACAGTTTCAGAGAAGTCTCATTGAAAGTACATTCCATCTACTTCAGATATGCCAAATCCTGCCTGAGGAGGAATTTCATGGCTCCTGGAAGTGTTGTCCTTCACTCTGTATTTGATCCTTCTTACTCCTCTGCTGTCTCTGCAATGTCATCTTATCAAGGATGCTTTCCTAACCCTGAGCTGAGTGTAGCACTTTCTTCTCATCTCTCTCCCTCACACTGCCTATTCATTTCTTTCCTTCCTTCTTTCTTTCTTTCTTTCTTTTTTCTTTTTTATTTCTTTTTCTTTTTCTTTTTTCTTTTTTGCAATTTCCATAGCTGTGTGCTAATTTAGCTCTCCTTTGGGTGGGTGTGCTCTGTGAGGTCACAGCTTGGCGTGTTTGTTTACTACTATGGAACATGCATTTATCACAGTGTCTGGCTCATAGCAGACAGTCCTTTGACTTGTTGAAAGAACAAATGGAGGGCGTTGTACTTAAGTAGTTCGATGTCAGCCATTAGCCATGTGTGAGGAAATGGAAGGTGTCCTGTGATTTTGTAGGCAGACTGACAGAAATGAGTAAATGGGGACTGGCTCGGAGGAAACACCCTGGATCTCCCCAGGGAAAACACCTTTGTCTGTCTTTATGTGCCAGAGAATTTCTACAGCTATCTGGTGTAGAGTACCCCTGCTGAATGATTCCTGATGAGTGTGGATTGATGAAACAGTGTGGCTCTTGAAACGTTGCCTTTTCCTGAAGAACCGTTTTGACTTGAAATTGGTGGGAATGCATCTGCATACCCCTCACTCCTTTTCTGGTACAGGTGTGAGATTCTAATTCCCATAGGACTCACAAGTGGAAGTGGCAGAAAACAAGAGAATCTGGCTGTTGTAGCCAGAGTTGAGTGAGGGAAAGAAGAGGCCAGAGCCTCCCCCAACTCACCAGGCCCATTGATTCAAAAGAACTGACAGGTGGTTCATTTGCATTGTTGTGGGAATGGAGAGAAGAGAAGGAGAGCTGGCTCTAATTAGGATTGGCCTCCTCATTCTCTCATAAACCTCACTCCAATTTGTCTCATGGTTTAGAAGTAACTGCCCTACATAATCCAGGAAGAGAAATAATCAACTACTTGGTCATACTGGTTTTCTTTGTTCCCTTGATAACAGTGGCAAACTCACCTATGAAACCCTAGTGTTCGTTATAGAGTCGTTCCCTTTCTCCTTATATCAAAGCTATTTTATCTCCTTTAATCTGACCAGGCCTCAAGAAATGGCATCTTTTTCTTCTTCTTGTTTTCAACTGCTCACATCCCTTTGCTGATAAAAACCCAGGCAGTATGTTTCTTGGGAATTTCACTCAGCCTCTGCCAAGTACTCACCAGAGATGGACTTGAATTAGCATCAGTCACCATCAGATGGAAAACTGCCACCCAAGGGAGAGCCATGGCACCATGAAAATGAAAATTTCTTGGGGACGCATATGGACACAAACATTCCTGCACATGTAGGCCTTAATTGAATAGTAAAACAATTAGCTTTTAATACTTTTGAAGTAACAGAGGGAAGCACTTTTATTGGATGACTGGGAAGAAACGGCCATATGCGGCTTCAGTTTTAATAACATTGAGTTGTGTTCATGGTTAGGTTTATTAAAACATGAAAGTAGAACATAGCAGGACACCAAAATGCCATCCCACTGATTATTTGTGCTCCACCATTGCTCCTTATTCTACACTCAAATGCAAAACACAAACTAGAAATGTGTAGAGAGGGAGGGAGGCACACTTGTGTGTTTTAAGCTATTCCGGCTGTTGGCCTCACAAGACTGCACACCCAGGGGCTTGCAACTGCCAAGGAAAACATATTTTAATAAAGTCTGGGGACCTGTCTTTTAGGTAGTTTACTGATATAGGTGTTGGTCTGATTCTCCCTCAGGAGAATGTGTATCCAAAATTATCGCGAACAGACACTTAAGCCTCCACACAGCCAACCTCTTTGAGAACAACAATTTCTATTTCATTTTTCTCCACATTCCTGAGAAAGGTCTTTCCATCCATCATCTCAAAACCCATCCGGGTATTCTTAAGCTCCTCAACACAGGTGATAGGTAAACCTCTCCAAGAAAGGGGTCCAATTCTCATCTCTTTTCATTCTTAGCCCACTCACCCCCAAGTCTCAGCACCCTCACTCACCAGTTAGTGTTGCTTCTATAACCTCATAACTTAAGTAGTTTTCTCAGGTGTTCAACTTTTTTTCTTGTTCTGCATAGTTTGTCCTTGTTCTCATGGGTTCTCTTCAGATATTACCTTTTTTTTTTTTTTTAGAAGACCCCAATGAAGATAATTTGTTCTCTTCTTGAACCTCACTTGATTGCTTTCTACATTTCTTACCGCTTCTGTGTGGGGTCTTTTCACTTCCCTGAACTATCCTGGAAGCAAAAAAGTCTTGGCTGAGGCATCTGGTGTGCCATAGATATCCACCGAGACCCATGAGAAAAGAAGCAAGGCACTGATAGATCCGTTCGTTCTGCCATTCAGAAGCACAAAACACTGTACAAGTGATGAAGACACTAGGCAGAGGCCACGACCCTGCAGGTAATTTTATCATTATCCATATCTGATTTTCAGACTTTAGTCACCATATGGTCGAAGGACAACATGAAGAAGCCAATTTTATTAGCATTTATTTTTTAATGTGATATTGATGGGAAAAGAAGTAATGAAATGAATGATTCTAAATAAAAGCATAAACACTTGAAAGCCTCAGAAACCAATGTGTTTACATTCCTAATGCTTCTCCTTTCTATGGAAATATTTTTCACACAAGTGTGGTTATAAACCACACACATTCAAGCACTTTATTCTCAATTTTAATATCACATTCTTTTTCTCTCAACATTTATTTAAAGCAAACCTTACATTATACTTTACCCTGATCATTAAGTTAGAGGTCAGTGCACATGCAGAATCCAAATGAAAGTTACACCATGTTTTGACCACTGAATGATGTGGACTAAGCGTGTGTCTGATGAGGAAGGCTGTCGAGTTGTTATGCCGTGAGAGTGAAGACTGTTGTTCTTGTTTCAACAAAACAGTTGTACACACAGGTTTGTACTTGTCCTTCGATGCAGGCCAAGTCATGGACCTTCTGCACCTTCTTTCCCTTTATATTGTTTCTGGTATGGTGCAGGTAGGGGTGGAGGGGGTGTGGTGTAGTGTGTGTGTGTGTGTGTGTGTGTGTGTGTGTGTGTGTGTGTGTGTGTAAGCACCCGCACGTGTGTGTATGTGTGTGCTCATATATGAGTGTTCTTGCATATATGCACATGAATAGAGGCCAAAGGTCAACTTTGCTTATCTTTACCAAACTATCTTCACCCTATTTTTGGAGATAGGGTCTTTCACTGAACGTGGAACATATTTATTTGTCTAGAATGGATGGATGGCCACCAAGCTCTAGGGATCCTTCTATCTTTATCGCTACAAACCCAGTATTACAGGAATGCCTCGTTGCATCCAGAATTGTTTTTTGTTTTGTTTTTGTTTTCAGAATTGTTTTAATGTGAGTGTGGGTATCTGAACTCACGTATTCTTGTTAACATGGCTAGCATGTTACCAACCGAACCATGTCTGCTGCCCTGGATCGTGGTTTGTCTGTCCGAACACCATGATGGTGATTGAGATGATATGAAGACTCAATTCCGAATCTCAGGTCTCTTTCTTTCTTCTCAAATCTACTTTTAGAACATGTATAGATTTTTAACAAAGATATATTTTTCCTTTGGTGGCCTCTCCTACCTTATGTATGCTGTAAATAGGTATCATTAGTTGAAATGGTGACCCATAAAAGTATTTGAGGTTCTACCAGTTTTCCATATTGAAAAAATGAATAATTCCATATAAAAAAAAGAACTAGTTTAAGGAATAGATGTTTACATCCCCCAAATATTCTGCTGGGCACTAATGGTGACTTGAGTTATTGTAAAGATATGTGAAGTATTTCATGAAGGATTAGGCTTGATAATCCTAGGAGACACTTTTGCAACTATACAGTTTAGGCAATCAAGGCTACTTCCTCACTGTGGACAGATGTGCCATGTGAGGAATTGCAACAATTAAATTTTAATTGCACTTGAACTTCTCCGTTTTCACATCCTACAAAGCTAAAGCAGAGACTTGAGAGCACAGGCACTACCAGCTTGTCTATCTGCAAAAATTCAGGGCATGCAATGTCATAGATCGAGTCCATATTTTGGCCTTTCAGCCTGCCACTCTCTGGGATTTATGCACCAGCCACCTGCCACGTAGACAACAGTAGGCCATTATGGTGCTAAAGTTCAGTGGCTGTCAGAGCCAAAGTAAAGAAAAGCAACTGTGTTTATTTTAAATACATGATCAATCATAACCCCGTGAATAGCTACTTTTCTATTAATGCCTTCATATATCATCTAAAGCCCTCTGGCTTCTATATAACTCTTTTTTTTTGTCAGGTTCCTTGTCTTTCAGTTTTCAGTTTCATTCAGGGATAATGTAGAACTGCTTCTCCAAACAAGCCTTTGCTGTGTATTCTGTCTTTAAGACTGGTGTTAGCAAGAGAACCCTTTCTATAAATAATGCAGACAGAGGGGGCCGGCTTGTAAGCACTCAAGCCACAAAGGATTTGTGAGCAGGAGAAATAGTGGATGGCTTCTGAGAAAGGAGCTCAGGGTCTGCGTGGTGTTGACACTGCCATTTAGTATCTGGGTGAGCACTTGTCATTCGTTGCCTTTCTGGATGTCAACTTTCTCAGCTGTAAACAGGAAATAAGGAAGACTGCAGGTGATGATCCAAGTAGCTGAATGTGGAGTGGCCTGTTAGTCCAGGGCCCCATAGGAAACTCTGTTGCCATTACTTTTTAGTCCCTCTGAGTGTACTCTATGCAAATATTTCTTTTAAGTGGGTCATTGATTGACTGATATCCTCAGGTAAGTGCATGGGAGGGTAAAGAGGTGAAAACTCAAGATCTTATGACAACAGTTTAAGTGGGTGATTAGCTTTCAGGAAGTGGTGTAGGAGAGGGATGCACTAACTGGCTTGGCATGTAATTGTAGTAGACACCTCGTTTCCAGGCAGGTCCCCAGCCTCCATCCCCAGTACCACAAACAAAATTAAGCCAACAGTTGCCTTCAAGTATAGATAATTTCAACAGCTTGCTTTTCCTATTTCTGAGATAAGTACAAGAAAGGGCGGTCTGTTGTTTTACGAGTTATTTTTAGGATCCATCTATGCATCCACTCACAGTCTGGTTGCCTTAAAGGTCCTGACAGTTGGCTGCAGGTCTATAAGCATGAAGATGTGGCTGGGGATTCCAAAGAGATCCACAGTACTAAAGGAAGTTTCCAACATGGAAAACCCACGTCTCTTCTCATAAGAGATGACAACTTACTGCTCACAACCCTGACCCCCCACCCAAAAAAAAAACCCTTTCTCATTATATCCATACCACATAGACTCCAGAGGAAAAAAAAAAAAGAGAGAGAGCCTCACCACTGACTGAATATCCCCCCTGCAGCAGACAGTGAATATTGTCTTTTTAATCCTAGTCTAGGATCAGGCACAGAAGAGGCAGCAAATATCTGTCAGAAGTATCAACTAATGGATAGCCCTGCCATAAATGAGTCACGTTATACATTTCCCAAACAAGGGAGGGCAGTTCACAGTGAGAGGCAGCCATTTTGTTTGCTCTTTTCAAAAGCCCACGGCTTTAGAATATCCTGGAAGAACTTTTGCCAGTAAGATTCAGAAGTCAAATATAGAGAATTTTAAGCTACAAATTCAGTAGTTTGTGGAGATCCTGCTGTTTGTCAAAAGTCAGAGTGTTGGGATAACAGCACTAGTAATAATGTGTAGCTTTTCACGATGAGGTCAGTTTGCCCAGTGCATGTGAGGCTAAGTTGCAATAACTACACTTTTGCATAAAACACCAGGGTGGTTTGAATGTTGTTATTGCTATAAATTCCCAACATTTTGTGTTTATAAATAGACTGAAGAAAAAAGGAAGCTTCCAGAAGGTATAATGTGAATATCCTTGTATCAGTAAGTTTTTATAAGGCAGCGAGACAGATGCTAAATTGAGTGAAATCTGTGAGTTGATTTTCCATTTCCCACAACTGGGAGACAGTTTATTGGACCCATGCTGGTCTTCTCCATCATGTGGAAAATGGGGCTCCCAGACCAATCCAGATGCTGCTTGTAGAATGATCTCTATCCTGTGGCATTTACTTCGGTGAGGAATCTAGAATTTACCCTCAAATAACTTCAGATTGGGCCTTCCTAGACCCATAGGCATCTTAGAAACAGATGCAGAACTGTGGAATACGTCACGCTTCCCTCACCCCAAGCTTAGCTCAAAGAGAAGTGGGCATATCCTCACTCATGGTGGGGTAGCAACAGGAGCCTTCTCACACATCCTGAACCATTTACACTAGAAGCATTGGGTGGCTTGTGATGGGCAGGGGAGTTGGGCATTTCTCCTAATGACAGCACACTCACTGATCCACACAGACACTAGCTTGGAAAGGCAGCAGTGAACTGGAGGAAAGGGCTTTTGGAGGACCAGATATTACCCACTGAATTTCATAAATGTGTAGTTTGTAGTTTCTAATTGGTATGTTGTGTGCCTTTCAGAGTTCACTGGTAAAATCAAGAGTAATTTTCTGTCCTATTGAGTCCCATCAGCCTGAAAAATCCTCCACAAAAAGGATTTTTTTTTTCCTTGAAAATTTTTTCTTGGCTACCCCTAAAAGACATTTTGGGATTTAACTACTGTTGTTACTGACCCAGGACTTCTTAGCAGGAAATTAGGCAGGATTAAGGAAGGCTAGTTTGTATGTCAGAGGAGGGTGAGATGGCTGTGGGGGAGGGGGGGCTCCATTTGTTTGTATTTATTCTTAACAGGAAATTAAAAGGGTTTAAGGGCTTTTGTGTCATCACCCCCTCCCCCATCCCTTGTGGTGTGTTTGTGTGTGTGTGTGTGTGTGTGTGTGTGTGTGTGTGTACATGTATGCATGCCTATGGGTTGAGATGGAAGTGTGTGTGTGTGTGTGTGTGTGTGTGTGTGTGTGTGTGTGTGTGTACATGTATGCATGCCTGTGGGTTGAGATGGAAGTGTGTGTGTGTGTGTGTGTGTGTGTGTGTGTGTGTGTGTGTACATGTATGCATGCCTGTGGGTTGAGATGGAAGTGTGTGTGTGTGCGTGTGTGTGTGTGTGTGTGTGTGTGTGTACATGTATGCATGCCTGTGGGTTGAGATGGAAGTGTGTGTGTGTGTGTGTGTGTGTGTGTGTGTGTGTGTGTGTGTACATGTATGCATGCCTGTGGGTTGAGATGGAAGTATTTAGGAATGCACTTTATACGTCCCAGGTGCTTGACTCAAAGACTGAGAAGGACACAGAATCAAACAAGAAAAGTATGTTCTCTCTTTGGAAATAACTTGGAATCTACTTAGTGATGCATGCCATGCAATCACCATGAATATAAAACAATAATTATAATGATTTGTTCCATAAAGTATGTGGAATTACCAGCCAAGGATAATCTTTATTTATTAACAAAATACTTGGTATTTACCAAAGTACGTGCGAAATGACCCTGAGTGGTGTGACTGAGTCTGAGGCACATAAGCATTGGAAGACAGTCTGGAGAAGACAGGCAGGGCTGCTGTGGAAGCGTGGGGGAAGGAGGCCGGTTCCTGCTGAGGGCACGTCCTGGAGGAGCTGGCATTCAGTTGAATCCTGAAGGATGGCAGACTTGTTTTTAAAAGAACGAGAGTGTCTGGAGACAATTTTGGGTAGGATGCTGGCACAGGCAGGTACACACTGCTAGGAAGAGAGTGTGGTATATTAGGACACCAAGGGAAACATGGTATAATGATTTAAGTATTGATGAGTATGAAAGTTTTAAAAAAATGGAAGAGATGAACTTGTGTGGCTGAGTTTGAGCCATTTAGAGAAAGACACAGAAAGGTAAATTTTCTGTGCTGGGTGGACGGGAAAGTCAAATGTACACAACTAATTAAGCACATCGCTTTGTGGAAGTAAGGGGACAGGGATGACTCATTTCAAGATTTGGAGCTGGAATGCACAAAGAATCTGAATACAATCTGGAATCGGAAACCTTAGTGCTTTATCCCTGTTCATCTTGATAGCTTGAAAGTCCAGCCCCAGCTATTTCAATTTCAAATTGACGCTAACTCCCTTTGCTGCATCATCTGGGACTCTTACATGTGTGGAATGTGTGGCCGAAGCACTGTTTCTTTTCTCTACATCCTTTCTTCTTACATGTTTTCAACTTGGATGTTGATGCTTCTGCAAGGTGTTTTTTTTTTTTCTGTTTTTTAATTGAGCATGTCCATATTAGGATCCCTTTACTGGTACTTCTTTGGTGAGACCATGTGTCACACTGTAAACTGCTTAGATTCTTGTCTGTAGTCTCCCTACTGCCTTCCTCTCATCATCTAATTATATAAACTGGCTGTGAGCCCAGAAGGATAAAGACTTGGTGATTAAATAAGGAGGTTATTTCAGTTGACCTATGTTCCAAGATTCATGGAGTTCGGTTAAAAAAAAAAGAACTAACTTTTACAACGTTAACTCTGGGACTGGAGCTGCAAGTCAGGGATAGAGAGCTTGCTGAGCATGTGCATAGACTTGAATAGGTTGAATAAGTTCTTCAGTCTCACACACACACACACACACACACACACACACACACACACACACACACACACTTAACTAAGTATTTATTAGGGTGAATGAATGAAATGTCTTGTTAAGATAGACTGTCAACATATAAAAGATAAATATGTTAGACAAATGGTAGTGTGTACGTGGCTTTCTTTTTTAAAATGTCGCCAGCTTTCTGATCCCAAATGGTAACAGCTGCAGGGCCATGTGCTGCCCAATCCCTTTCTACCATGGCGCTTTTTTACATTCTTGCCGTTATGATAGGATTTATTAGGATCATTTTCAAAGGAGGGGGATCAGGGAGAGATTTAACAGAGATACAAAAATAGCCTCAGAGTTAAGTGAACAGAAACCTCCAAACTGAACTGCTGTTGAAACCCAAGGTGCAGAAAGGAGTGGAGCCAGGAAGAATTCTAGTATGGATGCAATTCACAAAGGCCTTTGCACCTTGGCCATCAGCAGAGCAGCTCCCAGCTTGATTGTAGCTACTGCAGGTCTGAAGGCTCGGAGAGATTAGCTGGAGCCTTTGGACACCTGAAAGGGAATTCTTTGGACTTACTCAGACATCCATCCAAATTTCAGAAGCTGCCTCAAGATAATAAAGGTCACACCCTACAGGCCAAAGGTGGCAACTGGAGCTGAGACACAGAAGTTAAGATTTGAACTTCGGGTTGCAGGACTCTGAGGAAGTTAGGGTGCAGGTTCCATTTCATTACAAAAAAAATGCTTTAGTGAAATTTCTGTTGTTGTTGTTTTCCTGACTTTGTTTTCATAACATGGACTAGCTGAAGTCCTAAATGGTTTTACATTTATCCCCTGCTTATATCTGCCACTGCCACTACCACCTTCCCTCTCTCCCTCCCTCCCTCCTCCCTCCTCTCTCTCTCTCTCTCTCTCTCTCTCTCTCTCTCTCTCTCTCTCTCTCTGTGTGTGTGTGTGTGTCTCTCTCTCTGTCGCTCTATCTCTTTGTGTGTCTCTCTTTGTCTTTCTGTCTCTCTATCTCTCTGTGTGTCTCTCTTTGTCTTTCTGTCTCTCTGTCTTTCTCTCTGTGTCTTTGTGTCTCTGTCTCTTCTCTGTCTCTCTCTGTCTCTCTGTCTCTCTGTCTCTCTGTCTCTCTCTCTCTCTCTCTCTCTCTCTCTCTCTCTCTCTTTCTCCCTCTCCCTCCCTCTCTCTCATACCTCTGCTCCTTTACCTGCTGATCCTGGGTCACTGTGAGTTCAAGGTTGGTCATCATCAAGCTTGATTATTATGGAACAGGAAACATTCTCAACTCACACTTTGCAGCAATCATTACTGAGGTCGTCAGAAAAAGCAATCTGTAGTCACAGTAATCAGAAGAAGTCCACAGGAGGTCGAGTGGCTAGGAAACCTGAGGGAGAAGTCCTACCTATGTGAATCAGAGGTTTCCTGCCATCACTTCATGTGATTTCCCCACCAGATGTAAGGATGTGGGATTTGCTGAATGGTATGCAACCCTAAAGCTAAGTGAATCCAACATGTTCCCCACAGGTAAGTCAGTGGATTCTACAATGTTCCCTCAGATATAAAAGGATCTCCCATCAACTACAGAGCTTAGAAGTATTAGGATTGGAAGTGTCTACATATTAGACTTATCTTTTTTCTTAATCAAATTTTATCAAATTTTGTGGTAAAACATTTCTATAGTCACGTAATTATATATAAACCGTTCTTAGGTAATAAGTAAGTGATAAGTGACATATTTGTGTCCTACCCTCCTTCAAGTATAGCTATGTGGTTCTTTGGGTCATTTCTCCATCTTCCCAAACCAATGCCATTAAAGAAGAAATCTAGAGAGCAGTATAAACCCACCTCAGTTAACTGGTAAATGGTATACTGTTTTACCTTTATGAAAACCAAACAGTTTAGGCATTGAAGTCCTTTATTAACTTAATCTCTGCTGTAAACAAACAAATGAAACGGATTTTTTTTGCCTAGCAGAAACTTGTAACAAATGTGTGGTAGTTTCACTGCTTCTGAGGAGGGCATGGATCCTTCAACTAGTCTGAGTATCTCCCTCTTCCTCTTGTAGAATGGGGCTCAGAGATTTTGATTAGGGATCACAGAAGATCAAGACTCCTGGCACACAGATAGAGGTGCCTGGAAGAGGTTGTACAGTGAGTGATGCTGGAAACCAGGGTGAAGAATTCCCCTTTCACAAGTGGGAGATCTTCAAGGCAGAGGGAAAAACAAAGCTGAAAAATCACAAAGTAAGAAGAAGATTTAGCCTGGTGTCAGGAGTAGAGGCAAGGAGGGGAAAATGAGATTGAGGGTGGCAGTTCTGAACATCAGGGGTCTTTGACATGAGCTCCTTATCAGGTATTAATCAAACACATACATTGGACCGAGTTGAGCTCAGAAATGAGTGCCCCCATTACAGCAGTGATGAGAAACATTTCCCGAGCCCCACCCCAAGTGATATTTTATGTTCCAAGGGCACACGGCATGTGAGGTTCCAGTGAAATTAATATTTTGTCAACTAGCTGTGGAGTGGACAGAAGTAGATTCAAGTCTTAATTTTTGCCACTCAGTGTTTATACACCTTTTATTGTGTGTATGTATGTGTGTCTGTATGTCTGTGATTGTGTGTGTGTGTGTGTGTGTGTGAGAGAGAGAGAGAGAGAGAGAGAGAGAGAGAGAGAGAGACAGAGACAGAGACAGAGACAGAGAGACAGACACAGAGACAGAGAGAGACACACACAGAGAGACAGAGAGAGACAGATAGAGAGACAGATAGAGAGACAGAGACAGACACACACACACACACACACACACACACAGAGAGAGAGAGAGAGAGAGAGAGAGAGAGAGAGAGAGAGAGAGAGAGAGAGAAGAAGGGGTGCCACTGCATGCAAAATAGAGCCAAAGGACAACTTTTAACTTTCCTGGGGTTTGTTTCTCTTCTTCCACCTTATTTTGAACCAGGGTTCTCCCTTTCTGTGTCTACAGTTGTGCTATGTACTCTAGGCTAGCTGACGCCCCAAGCTTCCAGTCCCCTTTCCAGTCTCTGCCTCCTATCTGTGAAGAAAAATCAACTCCAGGTCACAAAGCAGGTATTAGAGACCTTGTATACACACGTTAGTCCCTTTCTGTTTTCCATTTCAAAACCGATCTACTTTCTCGGAGAAGACATATTTGGCTGCTGCAGAGGATTTGCTGGTAGCAGCCAAGCATCTCATTTTCCTTCCAGGAAGTGGCTCCCCACCCTCTGGAAGTCAGAGGGAGGCATGTCGGTAGACACATATACAGCAAAGCTTCTGGGTCAGTCAGAAGATTTGGCTCTACTTTGAACAGTTTCTAAAGGAAATACGAAGCACCCAACTTTACCCGGCCACTTGTTTTTGTAGTAACGGTCATTTCGCGTCCCCTTGATGAACATATTAAGGAATTTAAGGGCACCGATTTGCCCACTGGTGTTATAGATCTTTGTTGACTTAGAGCTATTTATTTCAAACAGGTTTAATTTTGGCTGCTTTTATGCAGAGGGAACACGTCTCAGGTGCACAGGGTCCAGCACACTACCATTACACTCATTGCTGGCAGTCAGCCTTTTCCTTTCTCTCCAGCTTTTTTCTTTCTCTCTAGCTTTTTCTTTTTGGCATTTTGTTTTATTGATGACATGACAGCTGGGAATGATTTGTACCTTTGATTTAAGGAAATTTTTACTGATCTGGGAGTACGAGTTATGAGTATGTGGGTGGGCATCATAGTAGGCCCCATCTGAGTCGGCCATCAATTATTAATTGTGTCATTTCATGTACTTCAAAGGTCTTCATCTGGATGGAGTCTTTATGATAAGTGTTTTTGCTAAATTTGAAAATTGAAGGAATTAAATATTAGACCACATCCTATACTTCAATTTCTCTCCTAAACTTACTATCACTGTTTTGAAAATCTTCTATATGTTAAACATTTCCCTAGAGAGTATAAGGCAAATATTTCCTAGCCCAGCCTCACTGCACTCCCACAGGGCAGATGGCAGATAGGTCTTCCCTGAGGAGACAAAACAGGCTGAGGCACTGCTCAGCATACAAATCCAACATGCAGACCCAAAGGAGGCGACCTTGAAGAGCATCTGAGTCCCTTTGCACAGGAGCTCTGGTCTGTCTGCTTGCTGATGACCCTAAGCCTGCACAGGGGTTTTGTTGGTCTCTCCCTTTGCCTTGGGTTTTTACCCTGCTCTCAGCCAGTGCTGAGACCACATCACTCTGTTAGACGCCGAGGGCCCCAGAGCAAGCTGGAGGCCTCATCGCTGTGAGTGATGGGGCCAACCTTCCTACTTGCCATTAATAAACTGAGCTGTTCACATTTCTCTGTGGCATAGCTTGACATTTAGGCAGAGCGTTTGTAATTCCAATAAACAGCTTAGGAGGTGGCGTGTGTGTGTGTGTGTGTGTGTGTGTGTGTGTGTGTGTGTGTGTGTGTTGCACAATTAAAAGCTAAGCCAGGAAGCCTAATGTTTTCATTAAAAGCCTTCAGCTTTAACTTATTTAGTGTTTCAGGACCTGGAGAGAGTACAAATCAGAATTAGGCCTCCAGGGGACGGCTTTTTACATAGGGCCTGATGGATACCCGCCTGACTATTGGACTGTGGGCAGCATGACTGTTAGGTTAGGAAGGAAAAAAAAAAAAAAAAAAAAAAAAAAAAGAACCCATGAATATGCTCATTTGAAGAAATCAGACATGTGATTATTTTTCCCTCGCTACAAAAGTACCCGAGAGATCTCCTAGTCCCTTCTTTGATTAATACTGCTTGCGGTGGTTGCACACTGCTCAACTTGGCATTGCATTTATCAAAATTTGCCAGAGCAGACAGGCATTGCCATGTGAGAAGAATGGCTGTGAAGGGCCCGTGTGCCTTGCGGGGAGTGTGTGAGCACCAGGGATGCAGGCGGTGGGCATGCCAGGGTAGTGGGCTCACAGCCTGGACTCTTGTTCTCCTCTCTCCACATGTTAAGCTCCAATTTCCAAGTCCCACTCGTGGCTCTTTGGCTTCACTCTTGTCTTTTGTATTAGGTGACCTGCACTGCAGACGGCCTTCAGGGGTCCTAGGCTTCTCCCGTTTGCCACATACCCAGGAGGTGCTTTCTCAGCCGTTGATTTCTAATGGAGACCCAAGCTCTTGGCTTTGGATTCACCACCGGAGGACTCAGTTTTTTAAAAGAACACTTAAGCCAAACGAGACAAAAGGGAAACAAAGCATTGGTGAATACTGCTATCTCAGTGTTTCTGAGTTAGTATCTAGGAGGAAAAGTGACTCTGGGTTCTGATGTTCATTTAGTTTTGCGAGGCACGGGCAGGTTCTAATCCTCATATTCCTTTGCCCATCGGGCAACAGTGGAGTGTCATCTAGGCAGACTCTGACCTGAAAGACCAGTCCCCGGAAAGTCCCAGGAGGTAGAGCCCTTCCCTGAGTTCTTTTTTTTTTCTTTCTTTCTTTTTTTTTAAAATTATATTTTATTCAGATTACATCCTGATTGTTATCTCCTTGTTTGTATCTTCCGGTTCCCGTTCCTACCCTCCCTCCCTCCCTCTCCTTCCCTATTCCCCTCCCCTAGACCTCTGGGCAAAGAGCTGAGAGTGGTATGGAAGAATGGGGAGCTGGGAAGGCCCAGAGGGTTCAGAAGCCCCATTAGGAGACCATCAAGGCTGGCAGGTCTGGACCCAGGGAGGCCTGTACAAACTGTTGCACCAACCAAGCGCAATGCATACAGCTAAACCTAGACTCCCTGTTCAGATCTAGCCAATGGAGAGCTCATTCTTCACTGTTGTGGGGAGAGCCGCGACTGCCCCTGGCATGATTCTGATGCCCCAGATATGATCACTTCCCCTTGGTGTGAGGCCCGGCAGCACACAGAGGAAGGGGAAGTAGGCTCCCCAGACAAGACCTGATAGGCTGAGGTCATAGGTAGGGGAGGAGGTCCCCTTTTCATAAACCTGAAACAAATGGTTCTGGGCCTCACCGTGGCTGCTGTTGCTGAACTGGATGGTGGCTGATGCTTCCAGTTATAACTGAACCTTGTTCTGAAAGTTTAAAAAAACTGAACAATAGCTTCTGCGTCTGCAGCAACATCTAGCAGGTCCTACTAACCTTCCTCCTATGAAAATGCACCTTTCTCAGTGTCCAAAAAAGTTTTAGGCAGAAATCAAGCCACTGTTTGGAAGCACTTAAGTAATCGGAATGGCTTCGCGTCCTGCTTTCTTCTTTGTCTTGGGTGGTAGGGAAGCTCAGAACTCTATTTTATATTTAACCCCAGAAACACTTTAACTATGACGAATTTTACCTTTATTACTTTTCTCTTACAAGTCCCCTTCCAGGGGCTGGCGAGATAGTCAAGAGCACTTACGACTCTGGCAGAGGACCGTGTTTGTTTTCAACTGTCTGCATGCTCGCCCACTCATATCTCTCACCCCAATATTCCAGGGAATCCAAGACCCTCGTCTGACCGCCACAGTGTAATGGAAGTTTTGGTTTCTTCGTAAACTCCGTTGTGTAATGTAACTATGCTTTTGTTTTAATCTCAGGTGTGGGGTTTTTAATTTAAGCTTCAGTTTGCTCATGCTTGTTAATCGTCTCATGAGGAACTCGGCTTTTGCCAGCTGGTTAGGCTTTCCTTCTGCAGCACAGAGAGGGGCGTGGCCTAGGGCTCTGAGGATATAAAAGGGAGCTCAGAGAGAGAGAGCTTGGTGTGGTGTTTAGTGTTGGCATGTGGCGTGTAGCAGTTTAAAAAGACCAGAGACAGACGGTGTGGCGGTTTGGAGCAGACAGACAGAGAAAATTTCTTCGGGGATCAGCAGCTGGCTGTGTCTGCTGTTGAAAGAGACCAGGCTAGCCCAAAAGAACACAATGGACCTTAAACAGCTGGGGCCCCCACTCCCCACTAACCAACTCTCTTCGATGTAAGGCTGGGAAGGTGGAAGGGAGGTTGAGGCCTAAACACCGCAAACAAAGTAGAGTTTAAAAGAAAGAGCGCTATACCATAGACATCAATCCTGCATGTGACACAAATATATATAGACAAACATTCAAAATAACTTTTGAAAAGGAATGGGTACAGTTGGTCATGCTTTAAAGCCTAGGTCTAAGAAGACGGAGGCAGGTGGATCTTTCTGAGTTCAAGGCCACTCTGGTCTATAAGAACAGGTTTCAAGCCAGCTAGGAGTACACAGAACCTGTCTTAAATAAGTAAGTAAACCTCTACACCCTCTCTGTGTAATTGAAGCAGGCTGCTTGGAGGATTGAAGTAGGGATTAAAATCTGTGGGTTTTGAGAAAACAGTCAGACACTCATGGGAAGAGCGGTACAGGATTCCAAGCATCCTACGAGGGGTAAATGGGGAGGAGCTTGCCAGCCCCCACTTTCTGACCTTTGTTTTGCCCGCTGAAACACTCACCCTGCCTTTGACTTCTTCTCATGGCCTTGAAATAACTGGCTGTGTTATCAGACCATCCGGCCCCAGCAAGCCAGCCACATCATAGATCTTCTCACACCGTTCTTACCATGATTACACACCACCGTGGAAGACATTTCTAATACTTCCAGGTTCACGCACATAAAACTTTAACTTTATATAGCTCTATAGATTTCTCTTATTACTTTTTATATTCAAATCTATTAATATGAAAAATTTCAAAGCCACATTAGATTGGAGGTAATTCAGGTAGATGTGATTCAAATGTGAAGTCTGATTTCAGTTGGTTTAGAAATATGGAGGCGGCTGCCTGGGGTGGGGGCCATTTCCTGAGCCTGGCTAAGCTCAAAACTGTCAGGTCTGTCTTCTGAAGAACTGTATACCACCCTGAACCCAAAGTGCCCACTTAGTGCAAAGCTCAACACTAAGGTCAACAAGTCTCCTGACCTTTGCCCAGATAACTTTGCAATGCAAATACAAATAAATGAGTGGAATAAAACAAAGGAATAGAAAAGTAGAATTAAACTCTTGGCAGTGAAATTTGTATTTTCTAAAAAGAGAAAAAGTTAATAAGCATAATTTATAGGTTTTATATAGACCCAAACTGGTATATGTATTTAATTCTATTCATGGGAATTAATTCTAATGAATTATAATTACCAGGGATGTCCAAAAAAGGAGATTGGGGGAGAAAAATAGTACATGAGTATTTCATTGTGGTGATCCTTAGAGTATCATAGTCTCAGTTCTCAGCAAACTAGGAGTTACCAGATTTTGCAAACACCAATTGCTTGATACCTAACAACAGCTCTGTTCAATAAACAGTGTTGTCAAGGTGAGTAACCTTTTACTCTATTATTTATTAAGATTGCTTGTGAGGAGCAGGGCATTTTGTTTTTAATACTTTTCTCCCAGAAGCAAAAATAAAGATGGGTGTGTAGCTTGGAAATTCCTACTATTCACTTCATCATATTAAACTTGAAATGACTCTAATTTACCTATGCCTTAAATCTGATTATAGTGAAGATGAATGATTGATTGCTACACCAACTTCAGGATGACGTCTTTACAACACACTCCGATTCAGCATTAGGCACCATCACTAGACTCAGGGTAAATAAAAGCAGACTCCTGGTCACTTCCTAAAGCTGTGATTTTTCTTCCTGTGTGCATGAACCTTATGTGTAGGAAGGTCAGTGTCATCAAACTCGTGCTAAGCACTTCCTGGGAATCTTCAAAAGAGGTGAATCTGCACAGGTGGGCTCTTCTGGCAGACTCACTCAGCTCCTGCAGCTGGTGCCCAGATTCTCTTGGCAGGATGCTGCTGCATGCTTTGTTTCCATAAAACCCCCGCAGAGTGGAACAGCGGAGCAGTCCATACCTGACCCGGAACCACCATCACCCATGTCTGCTGATGCCACAGACCCTGAATCTGTGGATGCTTCCTGGAGATTTGAAACCAGCAACATCTCTTCCTCCTAATCTTCTTAGGCTTTCCGCTGCTACTCTTCTTCCTCAGACTGTTTGCTTTTTATTCCCCCCCGCCCCCCCATAGAGATGGAAGCCAAGCCTTGTAAATTCTTAGTCAATTACATCCCTAGCCCAGCTCTTTATTTTTGGGAAAATGACATATCCATAGAAAAGTAGATGAGCCGTAAACCCGCAGAAGCTTCACAAAATCAAAACCAAATACATGTGTAATCACAACTCGCATTAGCAAATAGAATTTGCCTCTCATCTCCATGGACTGTTTTGGCTTCTGTGATGGTTAAACTCCATTGTCAACTAAACCGGACTTAGGATCACCACAAAAGCACATCCCTGGTTATATCTGTGATATTTCAAGAAGTGATATTTCAAGAAAGGTTTAACTGAGAAGAAAGGCCTACCCTGAATGAGGGTGGTCTGTGGATCAGCACTGAACAGAGCGTTGAGTCCAAGCATTCATCTCTTTCTCGGCTTCGTGACTGTAGATGCCATGCTGATGTGAGAAAAAAAAAATATTTGCTAAATTCTGACCCTACTTCAGACTAAAACTGAGATGAGCCTGACCCTCAGGCCCCACTTTCTGGGAGTCATAACTAACTCTCCATTGTTCTGTTTTTTTTTTTTTTTTAACAGCAAGGCTTTCTTCTCCCTTCCCTGATCACATAGTGATACCATGGTAACACAGCTATGTCCCAATTTCATATAAAGTTCATATCCTTTTATGCTTGTCAACAGCCACCACACTTGCCTTAGCAGAAAGTGCCAACTTGTGTTTTATTCCTTCATAATCACCCTACTTGTGGACTTGGGGTCTGCCTCTTTACACTTGTAGTCACAGGAGTGTGTGCCCTTGGCTAGGTCTGGGAGCCCAGTTAAAAACCTAAAATTTATAAATATCTTACTCTGATCGCCTTCTCTTGGGTGAGACCATCTAGGCTGCAACAATGTCATCAGCTGCCTCGGGTTCCTGCCACCATACCATCCAGTCACGGTAGTCTGGACTTTCAAAGTGAACGAAAACAAAAAAAAATCAGTTCCTTCCTTAAGATGTGTCGTTAGATATTTTTATAGCAAAGTCAGTAATACAGCTTATTTTTGAACTGTATATGAATGCAATGCAATAATCTATTAACCATGCTACTGATGGTGGACATTTCCATATTTCTTGTTGAGGCTCCTTATGATTCTAGGTGGCATAATCATTCTTTAGCTCAACCGTTTTACTTGACAGTCCTGTTTCCTGGGAAGCCTTTAATCAAATAGCCCCCAACTTCCTTCTACCCCAACCTCCCACTGTGAATCACCCACACATTGATATTCTAACTCAAGTCATCCTGGACTCTCCAGGCTGTAAGTCATAAAAACAGAACATCTTGCTAAGCATGCTCTCTGAAGCAGTCTGCTGGGAATTGCTCCTTCCTACTGGCTTGAAACGCGTGCAATTGATCACAATGGAAGGAGTTCGGGCTGGGAGGAAACCAAAACGGCAGGCTCTGAGCTTCCCTCCAGGGCCTTCTTCCTCATTCAGGGGCATTCTGTCATTTCCCAGGGCTCATGGAGGAATTTGAACTGCTATGGTATTGTGCAGATTGGGGCCAGGACCTGAGGCCTCTATCTACCAAATGTGGGATCTGGGGCAGGGCAAACACTGAAAACAACATCAGCCAGTCATTATAGTGGTTGACATTGACACCTTCATCCTGGGGAGAATTCCTTATAGCAATGGAATCCTCTGCTTTTGCGTGAAAGAGTGAATCCAGTAGAAGTCACCGAAAGTTATTAAATAACATTTGCTGTCTTAAGCACTGTTAACCCCTGACATACAGCTATCACACACGTCCCAGGAGCTGCATGAAGGATATGCCTCACATCCACTTTCCAGATAAAAAGCCTGAGGCTTTAGGAACTAGACAGCCTTCCTGAGGCTATACCACTAGGAGGCGGGGGGCGGGGAGGAGCAGTATTTAATAGTGGATTTGTGTAGCCTCAGAGATCATCAGTCTACTCTCCTTGTTGCATGGCTCCCTATTGAGAGACGCCTACTAAAACGGCTCTTTCCATAATGAGATGTAATGATGCCAAGCACCAGGGTCCCTGTAACTGGCATGCAAGGCTGAGGCTGAAAGGAGAATGTAGTGAGTGATGTTTGCCTGGTTATGTTGAGTTTTTGTGGCTCCCAGAGCTTTCCTTTTTGCACCTGCTCTGTGCTGTGCAGTGGATGACAGCGTGCTTGTTTGTGCCAGGGTTGAAGGAGGCAGGGCCCATATTAATGGGATCAGAGCACCTTCTCCGCAAAGTCACACCAACAGGCCTGGCCTGCGCTGACCCTGCTACACACAAAGTCAGACTGCTAACAGGAAACATGGGGTGATTTCCAACTGGCTTTCAAGTCCGCTGTCATCCAGTGTCAGCAGCGGTCCTCATTACCATAGCAGGGACACAGAGGGACCAGGGCGCCCTGCTTTCTCTCTCCCCTACTGATGCAGGAGGTAGGCCACAAGTCTTTCTTCTTGGGAATTGATGACAGCAATTTGTCTTTCTGGGGCTTCCCTCCACGCTAGAGCAGTAGCAGCTGGGCCCAGATGCCCTCCTGTTGGTAGCGAGTCAGCAGATTGCTTCGGAGCTGGCCATGCATCAGTGCTCTCCCGTTAAACACCATATTGATTTTAGGGCCTTCTTTCTTACATGTGGTCCAGGACCCTAACTTGACTGGGATCGGAAAATGAGGAGGAAGGATGTAATAAGAAGAGCTGCACAGCAGGTTTGCACACATAGCCTTAAGCGCTCTGATGCTTCTGATTTATTTTATTTATTTAACAAATGTAACAAGACATAGATGCTTCTAGGATGACAGAGGACTCAGTGGGAGGAGAGACCTAGCGATGAATCAGTGGGTATGAGGATTCAATTTATGGGAGACAGAAAAAGAAGTTGCCCTAACATGAAACAGTGAGTAAATTTATGGGTAAAACAAAAGACGAGGCTATGTTAAAGAGCAAGGAAGTATCTGCCTGTCCTACTGAAGAGATCACCTCTTCTGGCTTTCCGCTTTCCTTCCTGTGACCTAGACTGCTGTGGCCATCTCCCCAGACTTCTCACATCCTTCTTAATTAACTTCCCATGCAACTGTTAGGAATCTTTAGTCTTTTACCTTAGTAAAGTACATTTAATATAATATTTAGTAGCCTAACCATCTTAAAGCACATTAGTCAACAGTATTGAATGCATTGACAATGTTTTGCAACAATCACTACTAAATCCATTACTTAGATTTCATTCTCTAATTTATCATGCTACAAGGATAATTAATCAGTCACCCCACCTTTGCCCATCTCCTGAGACCCTAAGTGACCACTAATCTGCTTTCTGTCTCTATGGATTTGCCTAGTTTGAATATTTAACATAAATTGAATCACATGTGATATGTGGTCCTGTATCTGGCATTTTTGCTTCGTGTAAATATGATCAAAGTGTATCAATGGCTGGAGAGATGGCTCAGTGGTTAAGAGCCCTAGCTGTTCTTCCCAAGGTCCTGAGTTCAATTCCCAGCAACCACATGGTAGCTCACAACCACCTATAATGAGATCTGGTGTCCTCTTCTGGTGTGCAAGCTCACAATGCAGGTACAACACTATATAAATTATAAATAAATCTTAAAAACAAAAGAAATTAGAAACATAGCATATTGATTACTGGAATACAAAATGGCACAGCCATAGAATTTTGGACTTTCCTAGATAATCTAAAGAGACAGTTAACACCAAGCCCAAACATTTCACTCCTAGGTATACTATGGCTAACAAAAGGAAGACACAGAGCCAAGCAAAAGCCTGCTCATGAACTTCATGGCAGCATTGCCCACAACAGACATACAATGGCAACCTGAACATTCCCCAATTGATGACTGAGACATGCAGCATATCCTGAAATGGGACAATTTTTAATTTGTTCTGACCTTCAATGGATTCCCATTGAATTGCATATTAATTTGAACATCCATATCTCTCTCTCTCTCTCTCTCTCTCTCTCTCTCTCTCTCTCTCTCTCCCCTCTTCTTTTCTCTTTCTTCCTCCTCTTCCTCTTCTTCCTAATGTTTCTCTCCTGAAGCTTGATGTGAGTGTGACATGACATATGTCCCACAGTATTTTGTACTCAACTAGGCAAATAACTACAAGCTCAACAAATATTAATTTATATTTTATGTAAACTTTAGTGGGTGGCAGACTTGTTTTGCTCTGGTTTCTGTGTAACATGGGGACATCTACAATGTTAAAATAAGGGGATTTTAGGAGTTGTGATTTATCTCTTGTAGATAGCTTGATACAAGAAAAATACGAAAGGCCACCATCTTTTTTTAAATTTTATTAATTTATTCATATTACATCTCAATGGTTATCCCCTCCCGTGTATCCTCCCATTCCTCCCTCCCTCCCATTTTCCCCTTACTCCCCTCCCCTATGACTGTGACTGAGGGAACTTCCTCTCTCTGTATATGCTCATAGGGTATCAAGTCTCTTCTTGGGAGGCCACCATCTTTTAACCACTGTGTTTGTAACATATTCTAGTAAAGTATCAGGAATGGGAATAGCCATGCAAATGGACATGGGCAGTAAGTGGCCTCTCAGGTGGACAAAAGACATTATATAATATGAAGAAAAGACCCAGTTTTGTAAAATCAAATCTCAGAGGTCAAATTTAGACAGCCCACCTTGCATGCTCTCTCCATTTCCATTGTTTCTGTGGTTTTAGGAAAGTAAATGTTTTTCCCTCAGTGCTCCTTGTGCAATTGCTACACTGGAGAAATAACTGCCCAAATCAAGTAGCTAATAAGTGCCCATTTGTTTCTTTCCATTGCATCTTGGATATGTGGATTTGTCTATTACTATTCATTGGCTGCACACCGTACCTTAGGCTGCTTGAAATAAACTTCTTGATGCAATCTAAACCACTGTAGAAGACTCTGGAGCAGTGAGGTTATCCACTGCTTTTCCTACCAGTGCCTTGGGGGATTTTCATTGGGGAATCAGAATTGGGGAAGCATTATAGGCACTCCGTATGTATGTTCTAGGACAAGTTGAGTAACTCTCATCTGCAGTGTCAGTCGCTTAAAGGAAGCCTACTGTTCTAGATACACATTGGCCTCTTCATGTAGTCTCCTCACCATATTTTTCTCACTGGATATAGAAGGCTTATGTACAAACTTTCTTCACTGGAAGACATCCTACAATGTCTTTTCTATCTTTACATTCCTGTAGGAACTCAGTACCTGGGGCTGGACTTGACCTAGCAGAATGCACTCAGAAGACTTGTAAAGAATAGTCCATCCAACCCAGGTGTGTAGGGATGGATTGATTATTCTTTACAAGTCTTCTGAGTGCATTCTTCTAGGTCAAGATGGCCACACACACTTGCTGCCTGATTCTCCCCTGAGCTGCGGTTCTACCTACCTGCAGGTGGGCCTTGGTCTCAGCTCACCTTTTCTTAAATTTCATAGAGTATATCATCGCCTGTGTTTGACTGTTTCCCCACAATATAAGAATGCTTATTCTACAAAAAAAAAAAAAAAAAAAAAGAAGAAGAAGAAGAAGAAAAGAAAGAAAGAAAAGAAAAGAATAGTGATTCACCAATAATCAAGAAAAAATCAAATAGGTTTGAGTGTAGGGGAAGAAGCAGGTATCACACACAATGGGAAAGGATGACTACACTTAACAAAGGTGGGTCAGAAACTCAGTCCAGACAGCACCTGAGAAAAGAAGTAGAAGGAACCAGCATCACATAACCTCTCCCCTTATCCCCTTATAGACAGACATTCTGTCTGGAAGTCTGGAATGCAACTCATCAAAAACCCTGCTCTTACTCCTGCCCCAACAAAACAGTCTGTCACCACCGTAGGTGAAAGCAAAAGAATGGCACGGCCAGAGACAGACTCTGGATCCTGTCTGCTATTCTGATGAGCCAAATGGTCTGAGCAAGTTTTTATTATCTTACTTCAATGGCTGAGTGACAGCAGTGACATGACATACATAGATAAGTCTCCTGTGCCCACTTAGTCTGCAAGAACTGTTAGCTACTATTGCTGTTAAGGTGATTGTATTCAGAACCTTATGAGAAATCCCAAACTCTTGGACTCAACCTCTTGTGTACCTCCCACCTTTCCCCCAGCTTTTATTTTAACTGTTAGAGGATCTTTTCTGTGTTCCTTTTTACTTGCTGCCACAGGCTGAGTCGCTGATAATCATCCATTTGTATTCATGCCTAAGGCTTCCTGCTTTAATTTGGTCTTTACCTCTTTTTCAAGTTCAGGTAGCTATGTTCTCCACTCTGGGTTTTCTTTCCCTGAAATGTCTGGTGAACAGTACATGGGGAAAGGAAATGAGCCCCTTGTCCCATTCTCTGGGAACAATAGTAACCAGAACGTAAGTCTGCCTAGATTATTTTTTTCTCATGAGCTGGGGTTGCCCTCTGTCCCTCTGAGAATTTTGTCCCTACAAACGTTTGCCCTCATCATCAATTTTTAAAACTTGATGATCTCCCATTTGAAAGAGCCCAACTGGATAGCCTACCAGATGGTGGCTTTGTATGTTTTGCCCAAGTATGTTTGTGCATTGGGAAAATGCCCTCAGCCATGAATCAAGAGGAGACAGAGAAAAGCCAGACAGACTATCCACCAGAAATGAGAGAAGATCCAGTCTAAGGTCACAGAATGCCATAGTAGCAGCCAAAGCAGGCTTATAGGATGGGACTTCAATATTCTTGGTGTTGTGGGGAAGCCTGACATTCTCTAGTCTAGTTCACACAGAGGACCACACCATAGAGAAAGGATGAAAGACACATGCTCACCTAATAGCCTATTTACTGGCTTCCATTTAACTTTCTGACACTCAGCACTTTTATCTGCAAGGAGAAAAGTATAATTCCTACTGGACAGGATTGTGGTAAGAATTAATTACTGCAAGGTTTAAATGAGATTATACATGTAATACATTTTTGCCTTATCATAGTGTTGCCATAGACGTCCCTTTATTGTCGACACCAACCACTAATATTAATACCAATACAAGTAGGTATTTATCATAATTATGAGCATCTCTAGAGGCTTCCTAGTACTGCAGTTCATTACAGATTGTGTTCAGCTTGGGTGGAATCCCAGTCCTGTCACTCAGCAACTGAAAGATGGTGCACAAGTCGCATGGCCATTCTTTCTGGTTCCTCTCACATAGAAGCTAGGATTCGTGTTCTGTTTCTAGAATGATAGCAACATCCAGGGACAACTGCAGTTGTTAAATTACCCTCTGCTCTTCCGGGCCATTCTTTAAAAGCACATCTAGTCAAGCACTGATATTGAGCCCTGAGTTCAGATGAGCCTTCAGTCACAGTTTTGCTAGATGCGGTTCTGTTACTGTGAGCGGTAAAAGACTACAATCTGCCCTGTTGTATGTTACGCCAACAGAAGAGGACAGGTGTGTGTGTGTGTGTGTGTGTGTGTGTGTGTGTGTGTGTGTTTTCCATTGTCAGAAACAGTGAGGAGGGAGGAAAAAAACAAAAAACAATAATATTAGTACTCCCGGGATAATAGCAGCCTCCGAAGAACTGACAAAGGTGACTTGTTATTACTATTGGTCTTACTGCTTCTGCAGGCTTGCCTGCCCCTTTGAATCTCTGCTGGGGCATACCGTGGTCCTCCATTATTGCTAATGGGAAGAACTGACTGGGGGTGAATGAGCCACCATTTGATAATTCCTTTTTTTTTTTTTTTTTTTTTAAGAAAAAGTGTTTCCCACAGTCCTGTCAGGTGTCATACTTCCTCAGGGGCCCCCTTCTATTCCTTTTTTTTTTTTTTCTTAATGGAGTATCTAGGCAGAAAATTACTTCCTTGAACACTCTTTTTTTCTTCCTCCATAATGGTGAAATAAATGGCTTAGGGTCTGGAGGCATAATTTACTGACTTCATTTAAATTGGGCTGGAAGTGGTGCTGTTTACACAGCTGGCTCTGTACCTCTTCGCCCACTCCTTGCCATGTCACATAGAGTGAACTCCAAGTCACCAAGTCCCAGGGCCCTTATTAGGAACAGTATGTCTTTCCTAACCTTGTTCATCTAAACACGTGTGAAGAAAATGAGGTCAGAACTGCTCAGTGAGATTGAGTCAGAAAACAACAACAACAACAATGAATCCGGAGTCAGAATGCTGGAGCTCAAATTTGGAACATGATGACAGGCCTGAGGATTAATTACCAACCCCTTCATTGCTTCTCTTTCATTCATGTATTCAAGAAATATTTCATCAAACCAGAAATCTATCCAGATATTGGGGCCATGGCATTGAATGAGAAGAGCAAGGTCTCCATTTTCTGGATTTTCTACTATATTGAGGCAAGACAAACAGCATACAAAAAAAATCAGTAAATACATAATTAGGGTTGTAAAACATGCTCCAAAGGAGATAAACCAGCTGGGTGCAAGAAAGATGCTGAACGTGCCTTCATGTGAATAGTCACCATCCTGTTCTTAGACAGGGGACATTTGGTCTGGCTTTTGAAGGATGCTAATGACAGGGCCACCGAGAAAGCATTCCCCAGGAATTTTGACGCAATTGGTCCAGGGGAGAGATTTGGCCATCAGGCTCTTATACCTCCCAGGTTATTCCATCATGCATTCAAAACTGAGAAACACTGTAGCAAAGAAAAAAACTACTTAAGTTTAAAAACAACAGTGACCAGTCACATTAGAAACAAACATCCCCTAATTTTCATCCTCCTGATGGTTCATAGTCAATGCTTATCAAAACATTGGTTATTTTGAAGGCATTTTTATGATACTTTGAGATTTTAAAAATACTTGCCAGTTCATTTTTGTGTAGCCTTTTTTCCTTTTATTTTTAAAATAATAATAATATTTTAATAATAATAATAATAATAATAATAATAATAATAATAATAACATAATTACAAAATTTCCCATGTAACCTTCCTTTTCAATTCCATGGCCTATTTTCATTACTTATTATTGCATGCATATATGTATATTGTATGCATATATCTTCATAAATATAACCTTGTCAGCCTGTATAATCCTACTTGTTACATTTTCAGGGCTGAAAACTTGGTATTGGATAACTACTCAGCATCCCCTTGTTGCCTGTAGTTCTTTTTTTATGTTGTATAAATTAGTTTATTTACAAATATATGTAAGTAGATTTTCTTTTTTTAGATTTTTATTAAATATTTTTTATTTTTTACATATACATTTATATTATTACACATATATACAATAAACTACCTATAGGAAGAAGAACCAACCATGACACAATCAGGAACTATATAAATGTTAAATTCTTAGTGTTTTGGCTATTTGTATTTGACAGCCTTGAAGAAAACATCTTTCCTATCTTGGTGCATCTAAAATTCTGAATGAATACATCTTAGGTACAACAGATAAATATGATTCTATAGAGAGATAAGACAAAATAGTTAGCTAAGGCCTTCAAAACCCTCAGAGACACACAGAGTATGGCATTTAAAAATGTTTTTATTATTTTAAAGATTCACTGACAATGAGACAGGGTAACTCCTGGCAACACCTAGCCTACCTCAAAGAGGATGATGAGCATCAAGGAACCTACTTGTGGAGATGGCATCAAATGTGGCAAACAAAACACTGGGCAAAATGTCCTCCTTTCTACCACAGACAGAATTCTGCCTAAAAAGGGGCACGCATGGATGTGGGCAGAGTTGATGGCCAAACTCTGCCAAGACAGGGTAAGCAAGTCCTCAATAGTTCCTGCCTCACAAATATGTCAGATATATTGTATCAGAAGGCTGAAGATGACGCTCCAAACTTACAGGAGCTTTTTGGGTTACTGTTCAGGTAGCAAACTGTCTCTGTCTTCTCATTTGGAAAGCTACTAACTTGCATTCCTGGTATACTCAGGTAATTATGTTTATTCCTTCTTAAGTCTCTGATGGGGTTGAAGACCAGGTAGCTTAGTTTTACAATGAAGCTTAGTTGTTTAGGGGTTAAGATGTTTTTAGGTCTAGATAGGTGTTTTAAGTTGATACTGACAATATGTGATGGAGATTGATTTACATTCAGAAATTTAGACGCACCAAGTAACCTTTTTAAAAAAATGGGATAACACATCTCCAGTGGATCATAACTTTGTTGATTGTTTTTATTAATTTATTTATGTACTCATTTTACATCGTCATTGTGGTCCCCTACCTCCTCTCCTATCTGTTTCATCCTCCCTCCCTCTTCCCTGTATCCCCCTCCCCTGCTCCTCAGGAAAAAAAGGAGCTCATGCTACCCGCTTGCCCCAGCTCATAGAGTCGCATCAGGACTGAGTTCAGCTTCTTCTTCCTCTGTGGCCTGGTAATGCAGTCCTGTCTAGAGAAGTGATCAAAAAGCAAGCAACAAAGTCCATGTCAGAGTGAGCCCGTGCTCCCCTTACTTGTGGACCCACATGAAGCCTTAGCTGCCCATTGGCTACATCTGTGTAGAGGACCTACTTCCAGTCCATGCACGGTGCTTGGTTGGTACACAGGCCCCTTGGGGCTCTCATTAATTGGCTCTGTTGGTCTTGTGGTAGAATTCTTGCCATCTTTAGGACCTTTTATTCTTCGCCCCCACTTTCCCACTAGACTCCCTGTGCTTTACTCAATGTTTGGCTATGAGTCTCAGCATCTGTTTTGAACCACTGCTGGGTGGAGCCTCTCAGAGGACAACTTCCAGAGGATAGGTTCCTGTCTGCAAAGCATAGCAGAGTATATTTAATAATGTCAAGGCGTGGGTCTTGTGTTGGGCCAGGTATTGGTTGGACATTCCCTCAGTCTCTGCTGTGTCTGTTCTAACTTTATCCCTGCATGTCTTATAGGCAGGGTAAGTTTTGGATCAAAGTTTTTGTGGGTGGGTTGGTGTTTTCCATTCACGAGGACTATCCTCTAGTTAGAGAGTGTTTTCTTCAGTCCCCATGGCCCCTGCTAGTTGGAGTCTCAGCTAGAGTCCCCCTCCTAACCTTCTAAAGGCCTGTTCTGACTTAAGTCTCCAGCTTGTCACAGAGATGCCCCCACCTACAGTTTCTCTTTTCTCTACAGCGCCCCCCATCCAGGTCTGAGCTCCGCCCTTATTTCTCTCTGCTCTCCCTCTCCTACCTTCTTCCTTCTCCTCAATCTCTACCTCTGTTTATTCTACTTCTCCTTCTGAGTGAGCTTTAAACAACCCCCCTTATCTTCTTTGGGTCTGTACATTGTAGTATGTTTTCCTGTTCTAAATGTCTAAATCCACTTATAAGTGAGTACATACCAAAAAATATTAGTAGCCTTCCTGTATACAAACAACAAATGGGCTGAGAAAGAAGTTAGGGAAACCACATCCTTTACAATAGCTACAAATAATATAAAGTGTCTTGGTATAACTCTAACCAAGTCAAAGACCTGTGTGACAAGAACTTCAGGTCTCTGAAGAAAGAAATTGAAGAAGATACCAGAAGATGGAAAGATCTTCCCTGCTCATGGATCAATAGGATTAACATATTAATAAAGGCCATCTTACCAAAAGCAGTCTACAGATTCAATGCAATTCCCATCAAGATACCAACACAATTCTTTATAGATCTTGAAAGAACAATTCTAAATTTCATATGGAAAACCAAAACTAACCAACCAACCAAAACCCAGAATAACTAAAATAATCCAATACAATAATAGAACTTCTGGAGGTGTCTCCATCCCTGACTTCAAGCTATACTACAAAGCAATAGTAATAAAAACTGCACGGTACTGGAAATGGACTCATGAGTCAATGGAATAGGATTGGAGACCCAGAAAAAACCCACACACCTGTGGACACTTGATTTTTGACAAAGGACCCCAAAGAATGCAATGGAAAAAAGACAGCATCTTCGACAAGTGGTGCTGATCTAACTGGATGTTTACATGTAGAAAAATGTCAATAGGTCCATATTTGTATATCTTAACATTACTTTCCTGGCTAAAGTCGAATAGATTCAATTGAATACAGCTCCTCACATTGGTTAGGATTTCACAGATTTTGGTGTAGAGTATTTGCTTGTTGGCTTGTAATGGAACATGTGACTCTTCAGAGTAGAAGTGGCAACATCCTGTTTTGATTATCTGTGTGTGCACATGTGCATTTGTGCATGTGTGTGTACATGTGTGTGTGTGGATGCACACTCACAGGGACACCCTACTGTACTCAAAGGATGTAGGCTGCTCTCAAACTCAGGTTTCGTGTATTTACACTAAGGAAGTTGTTCCTGCTTGATCCTCAAGTGTACCATAGGAGCAAGAACAACAAAATTTCTAAAAACATAGTAAAAGTAGATCTGGATGGACTTTGCACAACTTTTAAGCAGTGGTTTCAGATTCACATGTGTACTTAAAGCACCTGGAAGATTTCTTCTGAAGTATTCGTGGTCTTCACTACCCAGAGTTTCTGTTTCAGTGGATGGTGAACAGAGGCTGAAAATGTGCAATTCTAGGAATTTTCAGGGTGATATTACTGTTGGTAGTATTCTTTCAACTTTGAAAATCAAAGCTATAAAATGCAGGTGCATATAAAAATGCATATTACATTGATGGAAGTAGTGGGGCTGTGAGAACCATGACTATTCTCTCTCTCTCTCTCTCTCTCTCTCTCTCTCTCTCTCTCTCTCTCTCTCACACACACACACACACACACACACACCTCAACCCCTGGAACTAGAAATTGTGAAATGTTATTCCAAATGAATGTGTGAAGGCCAAGCTGTGCGTGGTGGTGCACGCCTGTAATTACAGCACACGGGGAGGCACAGGCAGGCAGTTCTCTGTGAGTTGAAGACCAGCCTGTTCTATAAAGTGAGTCCAGGACAGTCAAGGCTAAGCAGTGATACCTTGTCTCAAACAAAGAAACAAACACAAAAAAAGAAAGAAAGAAAGAAAGAAAGAAAGAAAGAAAAAGAAAAAAGAAAAAACCCAAACCAACCAACTAAACAACAACAACAATAACAAAACCCCAAAGCAAGGCAGAGGCACATGACTTTAATTAATCCCAGCACTCAGGGAAGCAAAGGTAGGATTATTGTGAGTTTGAGGCTAGCCTGCTCTACAAATTGAGTCCAGGGCCACCAAGGCTACACAGAGAATCTCTGTCTCGAAACAAAAAAGAAAAAGGGGGAAAAAAACCAAGAAAAATGAAGGAAAGAAAAAGTCAAGGCAAAGTCTTGCTCTGGTGACTGTGGTTCCCAAGCAAACAATTTTCACTTTTCTGTGCTTACAAACTAGAGCATCACATCTCAGGATCAGCCACAGTTGCCCTGTACTGGCCTGAACAGATCATAAGAAGGTCTTTTGGGAATATCTGCATTTGATACCTTTGACCCAGAAGCTGATGGAATAAAAACCAGGATTCCCCATGTATTAAGCTTGGATAACAATCTTGCCTTTAACACAGATCGGCCATGTGTCTACAGAGAGTGTTTACCCTATGAACGGGTCAGTTACCGGTATCATCAGGACAATAGTAACTGTAGACTTCAAAGTACTACGTGGAGGTAAAAATCCTGGTGCAGATCTGGAATATAAGGGATAGTAAAACCAGTAACAACAAACACAAACAAAGGACCTGTCCCCCCTCTCCCTCACCTTCCCTTTCTATCTCTTAGATATGCACTAGATAAAACGCAAAGTTCTAGCCTGATTGGCGAGATAGGTAGAACGGATGGGTTTTCCTCCATGAATTCCAGGGTAGCAACCACAGCTTCACTGATTGAGCATCACTCTTTCTTAGGAGGAAAGAGAAAGCTTTAAATTGTCTACCCGTGATATGGCATGTACTCACTTATAAGCGCATGGATATTAGCTGTAAAGTACAGAATAACCATGCTCTAATCTATAGACACAAAGAAGCTAAGTAACAGAGAAGGCCAAAGGGAGGGTGCTTAAATCTCCTTCAGGAGGGGAAATAAATAGACATCGGAAGTGGATGAGTGGAGAGCAATAGGTGGGAGAGGGAGTAGAGAGGGGAGTGGGGGTGGGGATTGGGTACAGGGAGCAGAGGGTAGGAGAGTGAATGGAAATCAGTAGAAGGTCATTTCTGAGCCAGAGACCTGGGATCTATGGTGGTCACATGGGATATGGAGCTGAAAAGTGGTCACCTCCTGTAGCCAAACAGGACTTCAAGTTGAGGGAAGGCGACACCAACCCACCCACAACATTTTCCACTCAAACTTTTTGTTTCGCTTTAGAAAACTAACCATTTGCAATTTTTCGTTATTTTTTCACTTTACAGCCTAATTGCGGTCCTCTCCCTCCTCTCCTCACAGTTCTACCCTCACACCCCTCCCCTCATTTCCTCCACCTCTTCTCCTCAGAGAAGGGGAGGCTCCCATGGGTACCAACCCACCCCCGGCACATCAAGTTGCAGCAGGATTAAGTGCATCCTCCGAGGCCAGACAAGAAAGGGGCCTAAAGGCAGGCAACAGAGTTAGAGACACCCCACCTCACACACACATACATACACATGCTCACATAAAAGATAGGCTGTATATCGGCTACATATGTGTAGGGGGCCCAGGTCCAGCTCATGCATGGCCTTTGTTTGTTGTTTCAGTCTCTGTGAGTTGATCCAAAATTTGTCCACCTACAAGGTGTGCAAGGATAAATATGGAGCAGAGATTGAGGGAATGACCAACCAATGACTGGCCCAACTAGAGACCCATCCCATGGGCGAGAGTTAACCCCTGACACTATGATACTCTGATATGCTTGCAGACAAGAGCCTGCCTAGCATTAACTGTCTTCTGAAAGGATTCTTAAAGCAGTTGATGGAAACAGATGCAGAGACCTACATCCAAACATTAGGCAGAGCTCAGGGAGTCTTGTGGAAGAGTCAAGTGGAAAGACTGAAGGAACTCAAGGGATCAAGGACACCACTAAAAGAACCACAGAGCCTACTAACCTGGGCCTGTAGGGGTTCAAAGAGACTTAACCACCAACCAAAAAGCATGCATGGGCTGGACTTAGGCCTCCTACACATATGTAGCATGTGGGTCCCTTAACAATTGGAGCAGAGGGAGGAGCTGTCAGTGACCTTGTTGCTTGCCTTTGGATCTCTTTCCTCTCTCTGGGCTGCCTTGTCTGGCCTCAATGGGAGAAAATGTGCTTAGTCCTGCTGTGACTTGATGTGCCAAGGTGGCTTGGTACCCATGTGGGGGGATCCTTCCCTTCTCCTCAGAGAAGGGGATGGGGGTCGGGGTCGGGGAGGGATGTGTCAACGTGGTACTGGGAGGAGAGGAGAGGGGGCTGTGATGGGGATGTTAAGTGAATAATAAATAAATAAAAGGAGAAAGCATAAAACGCGGCTGTGAATGCTTGCATACAAAACAAACACACCTAAACACATTCAGAAGGTTAGGACACAAAACAGGATGGACAGAAAACAGACAGAAATACCAATAACACAGTTAAGTTAGTAAATGCAGTATTAAAAACGTTCAAAATTAAATATGCAAAATGTTTTAAAACTGAATTTAGCTCAAGGGTAATAATTTTAATTCAGGTACATTTAAATAGATCTTGAAAGGAGGATTCATTCATTCTTTTAGTTTTTAAAGCAGAGCAAAAAAAAAAGATTTATTAATACAAAAGAAAATGCGGGAAAGTTATGAAAGTGTGCACTGTTGCAGGAGAGGAACCTTGAACTGAGGAGGCTTGTGCCCCTATGCACCCTAACACTCACTCGTTAGCTGATATGTATATATGGCTATAATGGAATTTCTTTTGCTGATGTGTTTGCCAAGTTTTTATATCTGTGTTCTTGAGCAAGGTTGGTCTGTAATTTCCTATTGCATTGAATTGCTGAGAACAACAACAACAACAACAAACAACAACAAAAAACCCTCTTTCTTGACTACCCATATGAACACAGCTTAATGTATGCTGTGTCACTTGGTGTCCTCTGTCTGAACAGTCCTGAATTTTAAACTTTTTTGATGCTTACCATTCTCCCTTTCTTTCTGTTGCCGTGACAAAACACTCTGACCAGAATCAGCTTCTAGGATGAAAGGATATATTTGTCTTATGCTTCCAGTCACAATCCATCACTATGGGAGTCAGGGCAGGGGCTCAGGCAGAAACCTCAGAGGAACCCTGCCTTGCTGGCTCACTTGTTGGTTCATTCGTACTTAGCTTTATCATATGGCCTAGGAAACCCTGCCTAGGGATGGTGCCACCAGCAGTGGCCTGGGACCTCCTACATGAATTAACAGTCTGAGCTTGATAATTTTTCAACTGTGGTTTTCCTCTCAGATGACTCCAGGCGTTGTCAAGTTGACAACCAAAGTTATTTAGAACACTATTAATGTAGTCAGATTTAAAAAAAAAAAATCCACACCATTAGTTTTTATTCTTTCTATTGCTTCTGCTCAGAAATTGATTTGACAGAGGAATTTTCTTTTCCAAGGGCTTCAGGAAAGTGGAGCTGCAGATTCTGAGAGGTGACTGGGGACCAAAATAGTTTCATCTACTAAGCAGTGTCTTATCTGGCTCCTTGAACATGGTGGCATTCCCAGGACTGAGCGAGACCCCAGCAGGGAGATTCTATAAAAGTGTGGGGTCTGAGGAAAACAGTGTCTACAATCTAGCTATGCTTTTTGTTTGTTTTTGTTTTATTGTGTAGTATAACTCCCTAGGTACTCGGAACCTTTCAAAACCCTGGTCTCAGCTGTGCCTTGGGGGATTAAGAGAGCACCTGATGTCTATATACCCCTTGGGCTCAGCAAAACTGGCCAAACAGCAGCATGAAGGAACTGTGAAAAACGGGCAGTGGTTGATATGGGAATAAAGGAGCCACCTTCATAAGGAGTGCTGAGAAAAACAGTAAGTCCAGACACTAGACTGTGTCAGCTGACCAGTGACTGAACAGAGGACAGTGTGTTCATACACCTGTAGCAGAAAATACAACCAAAGTCTCTTGATAAAGAAAGAAAAATCAATACCTCTCATCGCTGAAAAAATATGGATAATGAGCAGGGCCAATAACATTATAAGACTCATCCCTTAGAGGAAAGAAAATTAGCTCCTGTCTCCCAGTGTCCTGTGGTCCAAACCCATGGTAAACGGATAGTCCCGGCCTTGGCAACCTTCACTCTTACCTCAAACATCATTCCTGTTCCACTAATCCTACTGAGTCAATTATCTTCTGAACAATTTTGAGGTTCATGTTCTGTGGCAGAAATAGCCATCACTTGGCTCTGTTCTAAGTTTCTACCAGATACCAATCCTACCCCGCATTTGAGTATCCATAACCCTTCTAGGGATTTGCTGGTGGAGGTGGATTGTAGTTGTCCCCTTGCTGCCCATCACAGAGAATACTCCATCTCAGATCTTGGTAAAGGGTTACTTCTATTAACAAAAAGGCTGCATAATAAAAGACAACAGAAAGCTGAGTGAGATCCAAGGCCCAGAAAGCATGAAGTAGGCTGTGAAGAATAAATATATTTCAGGAAAATAAGGATGTAGTGGGAATTTGAACTGGACAAAACCCCTAACTAAAGCCCATGGTGCATGATACATTATCCCAGTCAACTTTACCTATGAAGCTCAGCTTTGAAGATAAACTGATTAATAACTTCAGAACAGTGCCTGTGGAAAATCAAAT
Organism: Acomys minous; assembly: GCF_964271855.1. Classification (NCBI taxonomy): domain Eukaryota; kingdom Metazoa; phylum Chordata; class Mammalia; order Rodentia; family Muridae; genus Acomys; species Acomys minous. The sequence continues at coordinate 24,622,676 of NC_140496.1, forward strand.
CCCAAGTGCAGAACCAAGTGTGGCTGTCCGTGTAACCCTTCCTCATAATAGGACACAGAGTAATATTGCCAGACACCCAACATCACCAGAGTCTGCCACCCTTCCATGCTCAGAAAGACACTGTCTGCATTTCTTAAATTATCACATAATACATGCTGAGAGGATGCTGCTGGCTCTCAGAGGCTCACATCTTTCTGGGCCCCACATCAAAAGGAAAGAGGACACAAACTCCACACCTGTTTAGCCTGCAGAATTATGACCAAAGAACCTGGAATAAAATGGCATGGCTAGGTTTTGCAGTTTTGGGGGATTGACACAACAGATGTATACATATTTATGAAGTACAAGGTGATGTTTTGATTCAGGCATATATTGGGAGGTGATCAACTCGGGCTGTTTAGCATATCTGTCATCATAGAGTTTTATCATTTCTTTAAGGTAAGTACACTAATATGTACTCTATTTTGAGTGCTCTTCTTGACTCATTCACTGTGGCCAGAGATCATCAGTCCTGCAGACCCACAGATAGATTGTATAAAAATAAACCAAAATAAACGTGGCTTTAAACCTGCGGATGTATGCCAGTTTGAAGTTGAAATAGTTATGTTGTTAGAAACACTACATAAACTACAGAAATTTCTGAAGAGGTAGGCTGGGTCAAATGTTCAAAAAGAGAAGAAGAAAAAGAAGAAAAAATAAATAAATAAATAAATAAATAAAGAAATAAAGAAAGAAAAACCTTAAGTAACCCAAAGTCTCAAAATAACTGGAGGCTGAGAAGAAACCACTGTGCCTAGGAGAGGCTCAGAGCATCTACCATGCTTAAAGCGAAGAATGCAGAGTTTACAGAGCGAGGGCATCCCAGATTGAAAAGGTTGCTGAGAGGTAGCGTGTTATCACCACTCCACATTCTGCTAAAATCCTGAGGGTAATTCCGATATGGAAATCAATCCATCTGCGGCAGAGGCTTCATCCACCAAGGTCAGTGCTGTCTATGGGTCTATTCATAGATGCACGCTGAAAGCAACATTTTACCGCCGGGACCATGAAGAGAAAAACAAGGCCCAGCCAAGCCAGCATGAATAATAGGCTGTAGAAATAAGACTGTTCTTTTGAGAATAAAGTTCTGAAGAACATGAAAACAAATTCTGTTCTCCGTGTGTAAATACACTGCCTCTGCACAGAAGTTTAGCCTTTTCTGATTATTTTAGTCAAGGTCTTAAACATTCTAGGGCATTAAAAAGTAGCTTATGAGGAGAGAAAGAATTTCTAAAGAGAAATCAACTTGATTTGCCTTTTGTATTTTGGGAAGAGATTTTATTGTTTGTGCATCTTAAAAAAAAAAATGTTTGCCTGCCCCATCCTCGTCTCTTCTTTCTCTCCCTTGCCTCGTTCATCTTCTCCCCTTTGTACAAGTGAGTGTGTCTCCTTATTTTTATCCTCCTCGCTAATAGTGATGCTTTCTCATACCGGATACGTTCAAGCCTGAGCATGCAGGGACCAGAAGCTCGTGTGGATTGAGTGGACATGTGAATTTGAGTTGCACTCTGAATCTTGGTAACTTTGTGACTTTGCACAACTGTCATAGTGACCCCGTTTCCTCACCTTTAAAAGTGCCCATCAAAGGGACCCTGCTGCCTGTAGAAGCATGTTTGGACAATATTTTATTTGTAAAATTGTTCACATCCTGTTTTTCACAGGGCAACTGATTTATGCATTTCACTCTCTTTGTGTTCTTATGCCTAGTCTCTGATTTGAAATTTTTCTAACTATTATCTTTTAGGACAAACAATCTTTTGCTCTCTCAGCCTTGGCTTATTGAATATTCCCACTTCTGGTTTAGGGAGGAATCTGCATGGTGAGGCCAGTTAGGCCCTTCTCCGCAACTGTGACTCCACTGAAACTGACAAGGTCATCCTTTGTATTGATGGGGGAATTAGAGTTCAAATGATTCTGAGACGATGTTATTCTGAGAGGGAGAAAGAGCTTGGGCATGCCTTCTGAATCTGGTTGTTGGGTTATTTTCTCTCTCTTCAAACCTCAACTGCCTCTAAGTTATGAAAAATGGATCATGAATAATTCGGTTCTTATGTGTTAGAAAATATGTACTGCATTTTTATTTTCTTTGACTGTTATTTCACTGTATAGTTCAATGGGTTGCACATAAGCCTATTGATAATGTATACACAGTTTCCCTTCCCAGATAAGAAATTGCCACTTACAGGGATTGCTGCCCAAGTTTATGGGTCAGAAAAAAATATCTCCTGAACTTAGGTCTTGGGCTGTATTATTGCTGAGTCTCTATCATCTTCCTTCCTTCAGTCATTACACTTGGTGTTACTGGTGTTGTCAGTATTACTGTGCTGTTGTTGGAAGTGGTGATGCATGCCGGAATACTGTACTGGGGATAGTTCTTTAAAATTTTTTTACTTTTCTATTAATAGATATTTCTTCAAGAAGTTAAAATTTGTAATATGAACTAGCCCAGCTACAAAGCACATATGGTGTCATGTTCATGTACACAGTATAAAAATCCACAATGAAAGTAAGGGAGCCCATTAATAGATTTTAGTTTATAAGCTTGCAGTAATGTCTTCTTTATGAATATATAAAGAGAAAAACATATTAGCATAACATTAATTTTTTCCACAACAGAGAAATACTTCTAAGACCCTTTCAATGTCCTTTCAGAAGCTCATCCAATTTTTTTTTTTTTAGAACTGTGAAGATGTTATTTCTCTATGGTCTATGCACACCACTCTGTGCAGAGCACCCCATCTATACCCCACTCATTCAGTAGCCAATGCAAGTGAACTTTCAGTCTTCTAGTACACTTCCACATCCATTTTTCCAAGGGGACGAATGGACTTTACCTGTTCTAGAGCCTGGAGATGTCTTTTCTTTGTGTTGTTTTTTCCTCATCACTCACTGGCCCTTCCTTGGAATACTCTATATTGTCAATGTTAGAATTTGTGATCGTATATATACTTGGTGCTCCTTTTGACAGGGTCATTTACTAATATTTAGGTCTTTTTAAACATATCTGTCTTATAAAATTAATCCTGCTATATGCCCTGGTGCACCACCTTTACTATAATCTGTGAATTACGTTTCCAGGTCAAATTTATACTTGAATCTCATGTGTTATCAATACCAGACTCTTAAATAGGATCTAACTAGTAGGTCAGTTGAGGAAATATTTGTGAATAGCTCAAGGAACAAGTATTTCTAATAGTATTTTTTCATTTTGTATTAGTTCACTGAAAGTCAGAGTATATGATGTAGCAAAGTATTCTGAATAGTGTGTGTGTGTATGTGTGTGTGTATGTGTGAGTGTACACTGCTTTATATATTTTTTAAATTAACCAATAGCAAAACCTTTGCCAATTTTCCTATTTTGTATATTTGTGTCATATATTCTGGTTACTGGCAGTTACATGTATTCTCCTACACCCTCTCTTATTTCCTTTTTGCCAGTCCAGTCACTCTTGCATCTTTGAAGATAGCCTTCCCACTGTTATAATTTTTCTTGCTCTGTGCCCCACAAAATTTAACTAAGACCATCTGTGTGACCACCAGCTTGGTTAGAGCCTGATAGGTTCACCAATGGGTAGACACTAGACACTGTGCCTCCTCCTTTCCAAGAGTCTGTTAGTGGCCGATAGTTCAGCAGTGAGTGATGAGTAAGACCTGTGAGTTTCTACACCATCTAAAGCTAATATTGGGGTAGGCTGACTTGTATATGCCTAGTGCAAGTAGATGCAACTTCTCTGAGTTCATAGTTGCCATGACCATGTCATACTTAGAAAATGAAATTCTGTGTTCTTTTTCTTACCTTCTGGCCCTTGCATGGTACTATTTTCCCCACTCCTTCTAAAATGTTCCTTGTTCCTAACAGTAATGGAGTAAATGTCTTATTTGGGCTGAGCCTCAAATCATACTTCATTCCCAGCATGTTGTTCATTTATGGGGGTCTATGAATTCACTTCAGTTTAAGGTTGAGGCAAGTATTTGTTTCTGAGTATAAACATAATATATTTGGAAAGTTTTTTTGGTGTGTCAATTTAGCTAAACAGTAGTGAGAGGGTTCTCCCCTTGCTCCTAAGAGCTTCTCCATCACAGGTTTTTGACTGGCTTTACAGTACTAGGTGTAGGTAACCTTTTATAGAATGGGCTTTAAATCTAATCAAGGAGAGGTTTTTATGCTATAACAGTCATGCCACTAATGCACCAATGAGTGGATCTCAACTGGCTGATTGATACTGTAGTTCATAGACTTGTTGCATCATAAGATTGCTTACGCTTGTGGTAGTCTAAGTGAGAAATATCCCCTATAGGCCCAGGCTTTTGGAATTCACACCAGCCTGCATAGTACTATATAGCACCAGGAAATCTAGAAAGCAGGGAGGAAGCTTTCAGCTTAGTTCCAGTTAGATTCCTGTATATCTTACATCTAAGGTGAGTGGTGTCTTCCCAAATGAAGCCTTATTAACTAGTACTGGTGGGCGATCAAGAGAGATGACAAGAACTTACATTATTTTGTATACCTCTGTCTAATACTTGCCTCTCCGGTATGTTTGTTTAGTTGGAACTAAAGAAGTATTGGAACCCATTGCTTCCAGCTTTGTTCACTATCTGCCTTTAACCTCCTTTGTATTTTTAACTCAGTTAGCAGATAGTTGGCTTCAATGTGGTCTTTCATGTCCCCTGTGTTTTAATTAACCTTCCCTATCCTGGCCCTAGAAAACTTGACAGGTATGTGAATCTAAGAGGTCATTTTAGTTTATGATTCTCTTATACAACTATGAAAGATATATGTATGGGGTAATTTCATGAAAGTATTCTTTATATCAGAACAACACTTGGCCAACAGAGGCTTAAAAAACAGCATCTTTTTCTAAGTTAAGAGATGTCACATTTTCTTTCCATTTCTCACCTACTGTCTGTCATATATTTCAGTCTCCAATACTGGTGCGTGTTGAAATACACTTTGTCATGCTTAACAAGTGGAAGCCAGATAAATCACAGGTACAAGACAAGAGTCTGATGATTGGAAATGAGGTTGTTCATCCACTTGCAAAAACTGAGTTTGTGTCCCTTGGCTATGTAGGGCTTTTTTCAAAGTGAACTTCGGGCACTGGCTCTGCAGCTGATGATCTTAAAATAGGGATTCTCAAATGCATGATCAAAATCTGTAGGAGAATGGCAAAATTTGTTGTTTCTCATTATAATGCCAACATAGGCTTGGCACCCTTTTTACTTGGAATATCAATAGGAAAGTTCATCTTCTAGGTTACAGAATGTCGTGATCTCTGTAACATGCATTGGAAATCATAAATAAATGGTAGAACTTAAAAAGTTCCCAGGATCTAAAGACATGGCATCTCAGGCAATACAGAGCTTCACTGGAGAGAGTGATGATGACTGAGTGATATCAAATGGTCCAGCAAGTCCCAGAAAAATGATGGCTGAGAAGAGGCCATTAGTTTTCATGAGCAAAGGGTCATTTGTAATCTTTGAAACATGGATTTCAAGGTTATGGTAGAAACTAATAAACAACTGCAAGTGATTTCATAGCAGTTTTACATACCATCTGCACTACAGCCTTCCTGAACTCTGGGTTAGGTACTTAACACAAAAAATAATGGCGTCACAAGGGCTATTTTTGCATGCAAAAAATAGGGTGTGAATTGATCTGTGTGTATGCCTGAACAGAAAGCATCCATAGAGGTGAAAAAGAAATCATGGTTAGCCACACAATCATGGTTATGCAATTAAGAATAATGTTTTGAGCCTAAAAGCCCCACATATAGTTAATAAAGTTCATGTAATAAGTCATACATACACTTTCTTTCTCCTTAAAGAATTCAACTTTTTCTCCAGGATTAGAGTAATTTCAAGGAACCATAAATAGGAATTACTGAAAACACTGGGCCTTAAAGAAAAATAGGACAGCATAGCCTGAGCATTTTTGATGTTGAGGAAATACTGTCCTGCTCTCTCTGTCTCTGTCTTTCCCAACTACATTTGTTGCTGTGTCGCCCTGCTTCTAGTAGAGCATTTGCTGAGTCATGGAGGTTTTGATGAAACCCTGCCCTACCTCAGTACCACATGCATTGTCATGTAACTAGGCGGCCTTGAACAAGCCACTCTTCTCATCTCTGAGGCCCACTGTTTCTGCTAAGATACTGTACTATTAGGTTACTATACTTACTAAGATACATGTGTCTATACACAGATGTAGAGAGACATATATAGATATATATGTATGTGTAGATATGTTACCCAGAAATCTTTTTTTTTTTTTTTGAATCAAGATTCTGCTGGACCTGGTGGCACACGCCTTTAATCCTAGCACTCCAGAGGCAGAGGCAGGTGGATCTCTGTGAGTTCAAGGCCAGCCTGGTCTACAAAGCGAGTCCTGGACAGCCAAGGCTACAGAGAGAGACCCTGTCTCGAAAAACAAAAGAAAACAAACAAACAAACAAAAAAAATCAAGATCCATAGTGAATTGTCTGACAAGAGCAGGTGAAGAGTCAGGCACCATTTTTACATAACGCTTATTTTGTGGTTTTCAGAGTTAGGTGCTGTCCCTTGGGAACATGATGAGACATAACATTTCTAAAATGGCTTAATTCTTGCAATTCCTATTTAATTTGGTCATTTCCACAGGTTGCAAGTTTTGTCTCTGCAAAATGTCCTTACTAATCTTTAGATTACAAAAAGTCTTTTCTTATCTCTTAAAGGGTAGTGCCAAGATGAGTGAGGTATGCATGACCTTTCTGTGTCTTCATTTCTTCTGTGAGTTAAGAATGCTAATGTGCCTGTCAAGATGGCACACACCGATAATCCCAACACTCAGGAGGCAGAGGCAGGCAGAGCTCTGTGAGTTTGAGGCTAGCCTGGCCTACAAAGTGAGTCCACAACAGCCAATGCTACACAGAAAAACTGTGTCTCGAAAAGCAAACAAAAAGAACACTGATGGTAGCTTCTTCACAATTTTGTTATAAGAACTGAGTGTTTAATATATATGAAATGTTTGGTATGGCACCTTGTATTGTTTTGTTAAATAAACTTTATTTGTTTGTTATTATTGATCTTACTATTTTGAATGACTAGCACAAGACATAATAAGAACTCATGAAAACTTACCATAAAGTGTCAAGCAAATATATAGAGACCATCCATTGTGTCTCAGCCTCTTGAGATCCATCTTTCAGAGGATGGTCCCTTTGTATTGAGACTTTAACACTGAGGTGGAACTACAGTAGTAGAAAAGGATATCCCTAAGTTAGTAATAATTAGGGGGAAAGCACTAAAATATAAGAAGTGGATGGTGATGGTTTTGGAAGACTGAGAAGCGTTTGAGGCCCCCGTATACCCCATCCATCTCACAAGCCCCTGGGACCTAGCGTGGTGTCTAAACCAAAGTAGCAAAGGAGAGACAGGTCGCTGAATGGGTAGGTAGGGCGGAGAGCTCCGAGCAAAGTCTGGAAGAGGAAAGAAAGAATGTGTGCACATGAGCTCGGCTGCAGCCCAAGCTGCTTTCCTGGTAGGCAATGAGGATAAGCGGAAGATGACTCTGTGTATCTTCTACTGGGTTCAGCACATCATCCTAAGCCTCCTCACACTCCATGCAGAAGAGATAAACCTAATCAATGAGCAAACGCGAGATCCTCCAATCTATAGACACCTGCGGTGTGAAGAGCACCTTTGAATGTGTGGTACCACTGCAGACCTCAAGATCTACGTAGTGCCCCTCCCTGGCTGTCAGAGTTTAGAGGGTGGCAGACCTAACAGTACGCAGGGAGCTGGCATCTGAAGACAGTCTCACCTAAGTGTCTTTTCTACTTTCAACATGTCAGCCAAGGCCTGACCTGGTGATATAAAACAGTAAGCTAGCTTCTCTGCCTGCCTTTTGGGGGTGCCTTGCAGCCGCCACCATTGTTTAAGAAGATCCTCAGTAAAGGAGCCCCTGGTCCGTGACATTTTGAAGTTCAAGCCCTTAGAAATGCCTTCCCAGGTGGGCAGTGCTAAATGTTGCAGTAGGCTACATACTTTCCTCTTCTTGTTTCTCTCCCAGTTTTGATTTATTTTTTTAAACAGACTTTCAGATATTTGTTGCCAAGTTGTTTTCTTCTTCTTCTTCTTCTTCTTCTTCTTCTTCTTCTTCTTCTTCTTCTTCTTCTTCTTCTTCTTCTCCTCCTCCTCCTCCTCCTCCTCCTCCTCCTCCTCCTCCTCCCCTTTCTCCTCCTCCTCCTCCTTCTCCTCCTCCTCCTTCTCCTCCTCCTCTTCCTTCTTCTTTTTAATCAATAAGCCCAAACATTATAGCAGCAAGTTCAGCAAGTTTAATATTGCTCCCCTTCCTGGAACAAACCTATGGGAAAGCAAGCAGCATCATGCTGAAATGGCACCGAGCTCATTGCCAAAGATGCCTGGAGTGGAAGGAATGTGCTCAGCAAGGCCTTGAGAGTTTTAGATGCAAGTAAGAAGGCCTTGTACGACAAGGCTTGACTTGAGAGATTATCGAGGTATCGACGAGAAGTGTTACCCACAATGCCCTCTGCTGTCCATGTGGTGAGCGCTAAAGCTGCCCAGAACACTGTGAGGTACTTACTGTGGTCAGTGGAGCTCTGTTGAGGATTGAAGGAGAAACAAGGAAGGCTCGAGAGTCTAAGAAACAGAGAGCAAATGATCATACCCTGTTTCTAACATCATGGGTTCCTTTCACACATACCAAACCATGATAGGTTGTTCTGTTTTTCTTTTCTCCTTTTTGGTGGAAGTTTGGTAGGAGTTGAAGACGTTCTGAGTACATACACTGGCATTTCTTATTTCTTTTTAAGAATATGGATTTGGAAAGCCAAATGTGTTAGGCCTTTTAATAACTAACAGAGGTGGATGATGACCTCTCACCTATCCATTCACCAGCTAAGAAGTATTCAGTGAAGGGCCACATTATGTTGAGCTTTTTGCAGCATGCTGGAGATGCAATGATGAACAGAAACAGATGGCCTCTTGCGTTCCTAGGGCTTCTGATCTGAACAGGGAGACAAGCAACAAATCAGTGGGCAATCAAAATTGTGCAAAATACAAAGACACAAATTGTGGTCAGCAGTTGTTGGGAAACTGCTCCCTGCTTTACCACACGTAACATCTTTTAAAATTTTAATCCCAACTGTCAATCAATTAGATTTCTTATTCATTGCAGCCATTTCCGAAGAAGGGATTCTGAATACAAAATGGTATTGCTTAGGTATTCAAGCTGCCATAGGTCCTGTGTCCCATAGCTGGCCTGATATCTGTAGCGGCTAAGTATTTACTAGTTGCTGGTGGTTCACAAGGCCCTCAGAAATCATCAAACAGGAGAGGGAATGGTACTTACCTACTTCCCTCATATGCCCTAATGGAGGTAGCATCTGGAGTTCAGGAAAGGAAATAAACAAACACTAATCAAGCAAACTCTTTTGTTGTTGTTATTGTTGTTGTTGTTTTGTTTTGTTTTTTTGCCTGACTAAGTCTCTACAGAATGAATTTTTTTTAAGTGGATATAATAGTATAACCAAAATGTTAAAAAAATCCAATCACTAGGCTCATAATTGATTATTAGTTTTTGCTAAAAGTGTATATGTATATCTTATTTACTCTGCAACAAGATGTTTACTCAGCTTGAAAGAAGAGCTGCTCTGTAAATAGGAGGCTCTATCACTAGGCTCATTAGCTGTCCCAGCTCTCTGTGCAATAGGCATTTAATAAATCATATTATAAATCATCTTCTGAGATGTTAATTAAGTGGTAAAACATTTGCTGAAAGTTAAAAGTTACCAAGGATTTAATTACAACCTTGTGGCCACCATTTCTAGTTAATTATACACCCTTCTTATATACTTGATAAACCACAAAATACACCCTGTTAATGATCAATTGGTATTAAATTAGCTGGAATTAGGTTTTATTAAAACCAAATTAGATTTTTATTTGCGATACAATAAAATAGTGAGCCCAGCCCTTGCCACTATGATTTGGGATATTTCTGTAGAGAGTGATTACCAGATGTCTAATTGGGCAATTAATAGATACAGTTTCCAAATTAACATAATTGGGAGACCCAAAAAGAAAACAAAATGATTATTCAGCCAGCACACCATCTTTTTGAATCCTGCCATTTCATTCAGGCATGTCAACTAACACTTTACTCTTTCAGGACTCCCTGCTTTTCTGGCTGGAGTGTTATCAAAAGGGTTACTGGGACTGTGAAGTAGACCACTCAGATGCAATGTTCCCATGTGGTAGGGGTCAGAACACAAGGCCACATAGAAAAACATCACTCTCCTGGCTAGGCTGGGTCTGTGGGTTAGGTATGGTGAGCCTGCATAGGGTTTACAGAACCTTGGAGGTAACTAGCTAGATAATGGGATGTTTACACAGCTGACAAGAGTCCAAATGCACAAGCCCATCTCTTTCCAAAAACAATTTGCCAGATGAGTTTAGCTTGCTGTTCCAAAGCTTTTTCATTTTACCACTTAATACGCCACAGAAGGGACTGAGACTTAACCTCTCCATTTCTGCCATCGACTTAAATCCCTTTATAATTGCTTTCCCCACATGTTCAGCACATAGCCCTGGAGCCTGTCCTCTGCCATCTGTGTTTGCTGGAGGGGTGGTCCTGCCCCCACATGTAGATAGTCTCTGCTTAGACCCTATCGGGATGGGGGGGGTGTCAGCTGCTTCATACTGGGTCCTGAGGCACGTCCGCCTCTTCATCAATACCCCAGGAGTCTCTTACAATGCAGGATGCTGTGCCCATGGGCACATAAAATTTGGTGGGAATTATCAAAAACAAAGTAGAGAGTAAGCCTTAAGGAACTTTTCTTTTCTTTTTTTTTATTACTTTTTTTTCTTCTTTATTAATTTATTCTTGTTACATCTCAATGGTTATCCCATCCCTTGTATCCTCCCATTCTTCCCTCCCTCCCATTTTCCCCTTATTCCCCTCCCCTATGACTGTTCCTGAGGGGGATTACCTCCCCCTGTATATGTTCATAGGGTATCAAGTCTCTTCTTGGTAACCTGCTGTCCTTCCTCTGAGTGCCTCCAGGGGACATGGTCAAAGGTGAGGCACCAGAGTATGTGAGAAAGTAATATCCCACTCTCCACTCTACTGTGGAGAGTGTTCTGTCCATTGTCTAGATCTGGGTAGGGGTTTAAGGTTTACCGCCTGTATTGTCCTTACCTGGTGCCTTAGTTTGAGGGGGACCCCTATGCCCAAATCTGCCTATCATAATGTTCTACTTGTAGGTTTCTATCATCAGGAGGATGAGCAGTATTTATCGTTATGTACCCACATGTGCATGCGTTCTTACAGGATCATGTCCATCAGCCCTTATGCTCTTTATATTATCTTTACAAAAGCTTCAAAAATGTTATGTAAAGCTCATGAAAAGTCTGTGGACACCAATTTCTTCCAGTACCCGAAGTCCTCATAATGTCCCCTGCCTGCTCCTTCACTAAGCTTTTCTGAGACCCTTCTCAGGATGGGCTGGTACCATTGGGTATTATTTTTTATAATTACCTTCTTTTGTCATCTTCTTCTAACTTGGATGTGGGGCCACTCTATCCTTGACTTACTCCATAGACCTATGGATTCACTCACTTCTTCTGTAAGGAGCTTATCTATTAATTTAGCAAATGGGCATCTAAAAGTGCAGCACTCCCCTCTACAAAGCAAACAAACCAACGCAACAACAATTTAAAAAGATCCGCATATATCTAGTTGAAAGTTATTAGCAGTCCTTCTTATACAAGGCAAGGAACATAGAACCATCTTGACACTATCAGGAACATCTTCAGTTAGTTGACAGGAGTTGTCATTGAACACAGTTTCTTTAGGCTGAAACTTGAAAAGAAAGTGAATGGATTCTGTGCAGCAAGAGCAGCAGTGAAATGGTCCTGGAGGTGGGAGGAAGCTTGAATACTGAAGAGACTGGGCCAACAGGGAGCAGCGAAATGTGATCGCTTCATGACCAATGGGAGGAAGGGTTGTGGCACGAATGCAGAATTGGGAGGAAATAGAAAGTGGCAGTTAAAGCAGGTGATTGAAGACCACAATAAGAAGTTGAAACAGTTAGAAAACTTTGAAGTTAAACAGCAGAATGAACTGGTCTGATTGGGCTCTGAGATCATCAATCTTGCTGATTGGTGGAGAATGCATTCTAAAGGGATGAGACAAGGGGGAGCTGACAAGAAGCTGTTGAATTTTTCTAGGAAAAAAAAAGAGAGATGGAAGACTAGAGAGATGAGTGAACAGTAAAAGGAACTAGAAGAGGAGAAATGAAGATATGTTTTTAAAAGAAGAAATGATGGGTTGACTATGGGACGGGGACTAGAGAAAACTTAGGTTGCTGGCTTCAGCCTATACATCTATTGACTCAATATGTTGAGTTTATGTCATGATCATTCACTATATGCCAAAAGCTGGGTACCACAAAGGTGAAGCAGACAGTAAAGCCTCCTGTTTTAATGGAGGTAACATCTCTTGAGAAGTTAGTAGGCTAAGTGCAGAGAATCCTTCCCTCTTTAGCAATTTAAAATTTACCCTGGCGAGTGTACAACTTTCCTCAGCTCTAATTCCTTATACAATCTGCTCTGGCGATGGCCTGTTATCATCTGCTAGGACTGTCATCCCCTCCTCCAATATAGCCTTGCTTCTCTGCATGTGGGCCAGAATGGACTTCAAGGATGAACTCAGTGCTCACAACATAAACGATTGTCATGTCCAGAATCACTTGAGATGGAACAATTAGATGACTTTGATTGTTAGGCCAAATTGTGGAAGCCTTAGTCTTTTGGATTCCTCAGTCATTTGCCACATAAAGACATTTTATCTTAGACAAACAAAGTTTCCTTTTTGTTTTTATGGCATTGTTGATTGCCTATGTACAGTCCGGAAAAGAAAGCAAAACCTAATATCATTGATAACTCCCCTCTAGGTTTACCAGATCCTTCATAATGAATCATACAGAGATGCATGGAGAGTTACAGGGAAGGAGATAGCTATTAAGGGTGAAATACAGAGGAGCATAGAAGTGTGTCCTACCTTACCTGTTGACTGGCTCCAAAAGGGTAAAGAAAAAGGACTGAGGTGAGTATCAGTGACCTTTTGTGGCTCATTAACAGTACCAGACACTCCAGTTTGGTTCAAGATAGGGGTTTCTGTGCCTGTTTCAGGGGCCCAATGATGCTCAGGTACCAAGGGCTTCAGGCTTTCTGCTGTTGCTGCCTTTCTCCTGTTGGTCATCGGAACCTCTTCTTCCAACGTCTCCCATTTCATTGTCTCAGCAGTTCTCGTTCTTTGTAAATTATATGCATTTCTCAATGAAATTCTTATTGTGCATTTTAAAATTTGGATTTAAGAATAACAAAAAACCGTGATGTTTTAAAACAGTCTTCATTATATGTGTCTTGCGTTCTTTGGCCATTCGTGTCTTAAGTGTGTTTCTCTTTTCCCCTAATGCTCTTAAATGTCCCAATCACCATCACTAGGGAAAGGGATGGATCCTCCATACACACCATTTATGCACATTTCCATTCAGACACTTGATAAATGTCCTAGGACTTCTAGAATCTCTCTTAGATGGCCACTGTGAATACAGGCTGGGTAAGCCCATGCCTACCTTCAGGTAGATGACCATCTAGAGAGCACATGTACTACTTTTGAAGAGAAGTGGAAAGTTTTATTCAGTCTTCTGTGAGTCAAGATCACCATTCAAAAGCACAGAAACTCCTAATGAACCATGTCCAGGACTTCATGACATTTACATACATTTCCATGCAAAAATCTTATGCAAATGATAAACCTTTAGATGCTATGATAGGACAAGTGACTCCTGGTATCTAAATACAAGAAGATCAAACAAATGTCATAGCATTTTATAAGTTCGTATGTATTAAAAATATCTCTACTCCTGGAATGGAGCCATATCTGAACCCCGATAAATGACTATGCGCCTTAACTCAGGAAAAGGCATGGAGATGTTGATTGTCATTATAGCATATGACAGCCAAAGCTATCTGAGAGACATTTCAGAATGCAGCTCTACTGCTCTGTTGTCTTAATCAAACAGTTCTCTATTGATTGATTTCCTACAGTTAATTTTTTTTATGTGCTTGCATAACTTTCCCTGAGAGGGGATGCTAGCTGCTGCAGCTTTACCGTGTCACTGTACAAGTCAACCGTGTGATATAGAACCTGATAGAATTATTTTCAAAGAAATAGTAGCCCAAAATTCTGAGCAGCCATGGTAACGGTATTTATATTAAAGATTCTATAATTGAGAGATTTTTTTTAGATAATTTTTGAATACCAAAGAGATGAAGAGTGGTATTTGCGACAAAGTCAGGCAAGAATACTATTTCTATTTCTTTCTAAATAAAAGGCTTGCTACCTCTGAGTCCCTTGGCTTCCCTCCTGACTACCCTCTCCTTGTTGTTATCAGGGGCAGTATCCTCAGGCCCTAGCTCCCTGTTCATAGAAACATTTCCTTCGAGCTTGGTGTAACTCATACCCAGGAGCTTGAAAGAAATTAAAAGTTAGATCTCAGTTTTCCATTGTAGCCCTATGGAGATCATCAGACCTTTTGTCTCTGTAGCAAAGACCCAAGATGAACAACACTTTCAAGAGTCATTTTACCTCACAGTTCCAGTTGTTGGTTACCTAGCTGCATTGTTTGGGGGCTATGGTGAGGCTGAACATTGTGCCATGGAGAATGGGGAGGAAGACAACTCAGTTTTTATCCATGGTATCACGGAAGGAGGCAGAGGAAGGGGCTGTGATGAGATCAATCTTTCCAGTCTCTGTCCCCAGTGTTCTTCCCTAAGCAGGCTCAAACCTTTCATCACCCGCCCCCAAAGTCACCATATTATAACCTATCAAAAGATAAGTTCATTGATTAAGTTAAAGCCCTCAGGGTTTGTCTTAGTTGCCTTTCTATTGCTGAGCTAGGATACCATGACCAAGATAACTTATAGAAGAAAGTTAGGAGCCTTCAGTTTCAGAGGGTGAGCTCTGGCCATCGTGGTAGGGAGCATGGCAGCAGGCAGCCAAGCATGGCACCAGAACAGTAGCTGAGAGCTCACATCCACAAACAAGAGGCAGAGAGACAATTAGAAGGACTTAAACATCTGAAACCTTGGAACTCACACCCCTGTGACACAACCCTTCCAACAAGACCCCACCTTCTTCCTAAAAAGTTCCATCAACTGGGGACCAAACACTCAATAAATGACCTCATGGAAGGAGTTTCACTCAAAACACCACAGGATATAATCTTTTACCATAGTTTATCAGCTTTTAAACAATCTTTCCAGTTCATGAGCTGGACCAAAACATAAGATTTTCAGAGATGTTTTTGGTCTCTTTATTACATAATATAAACACATCCATGAATAGATAGCCTGGTTTTTATAATGAATATTGGAAATAAAGTATTTTTAAAACATTAATATATATTAACTAAAACAACGCTATTAAGAAAGCCTGGCCTTCAGGGAATGATGTCAAACGCTTCTGATCTGACAGCATAACTTGGGCAGATTCTCTGTAGCAGCACAGTGGTCTGTGTGGGCCTTATTCAAGTTAGAGAAAGACTCTGGGAATGAAGCAGTAACTCATGGAATCATGCTGTCCCTCTCCAATAGCGTACCCCACCACAATTAAAGAAGAAAGGGATGAAGGATAGCCTGACATTGCACTTTATACAACTGTACATTTCATAATACATAAGAGCTGCAAACTAAACAGACACAGTTTGGCTTTAGATAGCATACTATGGGTGAATCTTAAATATGCTTTATTTTTATTACTGTACTCTACTGGTACAAGACCATGAAAATCAATAAGCATTCAGGGCTAGGTTCTGCAGTTCCATTTTAAAATACCATATGTTTGTTTTAGACATTTCATATTTGTGCCACAATATGACCTGATATATTTTGTCTTTTAAGTATCCCCTCCTGTTCCTTACACAAGCATGACTGTACATGCTTGTGGAATTCGTGAGTAGTGTATTTAAATGAATTGGTATTAAAAAGCTAAAGATGAATTTCAGGTAAAGATGACAGATTATAGATACGTATATTTCCTCTTGCCTTTAAGCTCTCAACACAACTACACAGAGTTTTCTAAGTGGTATGGGGAAGGAGAACAGAATGAAAGAAAGGACATCAGCGACAAAATTTTGGAAACAGATATGTGAGTGTCTGTGGCTCTTTAGAAAATAAGAATGTATACATAGCTGATAGTGGACAAAGGTGAAGGGGAAACCCAGTTTAAACCACAGCACAGGCTCAAAATCAGACAACACTAGTTACCTCAGAAAGGGAAGGTAAAGATGGTGCTTTTCAGAATCTGGACACTGGTGAATGTGCACCTGGGAAGGAAATTGATTTTCAGATTACTTCCTCATTCTGCTGAGCAAAATTTCTCTCTCATCCCAGCATGAGGCTGGAGTTGCTCTTCCTAGAAGATAAAGCAGGGGTTCTTCTTAGTAAAATAAAGAACACAGCAAAATAATTATCTTCTGTTTTAGTTCAGACCCAGTGTCTGGGTGTCCAGAGGGAAGATTATATACAAGGTTGGAAGTTGAGTTAAAGCAGGAAAATCAACTTTCAGATTATCAGCACGTATGTGAAAGCTTCATGATAGATCATGTAGAGTCAGTATCTTTGGGAAGATCTTTATTGTTTAGAAGACAGAAATCAGAGGCTGTGGTAATCAATTGGCTTATTTGAGAGATCAGACAAAGAAGTGGAGAATAACTCAGATTTCTGTGTGAGAGCTCTGCATGTTCTCTCATTGTCTCTCGATCTCTCTAATCATCTTAATTGTGCTAATATTATTTGCAAGTCTTGGCAGATTAAGTCTGGTAAGAATCACAAGAGACTGATTTCCCACCTCTGTTTGAAGCATTTCTACCTTTGCTAAACTTGGGGTAAAATGGGAATCAATTCTTGAAGAAGATGGTCTGTGGTCATCACCATCACAATTATTATGTAAACACAAAGTTTCAAATAATTAAAATACCCTCTCCTACCAAAAATCGTCTTGTAAGAAAGTGTAAACCACCTATCTATTACCATTTCTCTACTATGACTCTACTACAAAGTCTGTATCCAGAGAGAGAGAGGGGAATGGAAAGAGGAAGGGAGGGAGGAGGAGGAAGAAGAGGAGGAGGAGGAGGATAAGGAGGGAGGGGGAGAGAGAGAGACTGAGAGAGAGAGAGAGAGAGAGAGAGAGAGAGAGAGAGAGAGAGAGAGAGAGAGAGAGAGAGAGAGATATTTGTGTGAGATGCTTACAAGCCAGTGAGGCAGCTAGTAGTAGGGATTTCCTTTTTGTGCATTGAATATGTGAATATTGTCTGTTGCTATTTTCTGTGTAATTAGCTATGTGCCTATTATGTGCCACAAAAACAAATGATTGCATTTGTTTTGTTACTCACAGCAACTCATGCAGGCATCAAATTCATCACCAGTATATTTTCCCATCCACACCAGTTATCTTATTTGATAAAGCAGGTGAAAATTTGGACATTAAAGAAGGGAAAACAATCTAGAAAATTTTTATTTTTACTTTGTCATGCCTAGGCAGCATTTCTTTAGAATGGCTCTTTTAATATTATTAAATTACCTACATACTTATGTGTGTGTGTGCATGTGTTTGAGTATGTGTATAAGGGTATTGTGTGTTTGTGTGTATGCATGTATGTGCATATGGGTGTGAGTGTGTATGTAGGGATGTATATGTGTGTGCATTTGTGTATGTGTGTGCATGTGTGTCTGTGTGCGTATATGAGATATTTAGGTCTGTTTGTGAATGTGTGTCTGTATGTATGTATACATGTATGGGTGAGTGTGTGTGTGTATGTGTGTGTGAGTTTGTGTATATATATATGTGTGTGTGTAAGTGTGTATGTATGAGTGTGTTTATGTCTGTGTGTGTGAGTGTCTATCTGTATGTATGTATACATATGTATGTGTGTAGGTATGATTGTGTTTATGTCTGTGTGTGATTGTCTATCTGTATGTATGTATAGATGTGTATGTGTGTATGTATGAGTGTGTTCATGTCTGTGTGTGAGTGTCTATCTGTATGTATGTATAGATGTGTATGTGTGTATGTATGAGTGTGTTTATGTCTCTCTGTATGCATGCATGTGTGTATGTGTGTATGTATGTGTGTATATGTTTATGTGTGTGTGTGTGTACATGTGTTTATATAAGACCTCACTGTGGCCTATTTACATTATATATAATTTTTAAAGGAATCAATAGACAAAGTGACTTTGATAGTGGCTAAATATGGCATCCCTCTCAGTTCACCCCTTACAGAGTTAGCACATCTCATTGCTTACCATTGTTAGAGACAGTGTGGTATCTGTGGTCACTTTCTAGAAACCACATGCAGCTGAGTCTTTTTTCTCTTTTCAAGATGAAGTATTTTGTTTCCATTATGGTCAGGGAACAACTGCAGATTCTCTCTGCCTGGCTAATGCCACCACATCTTTTTTAGAAGGACAGCTGTCAGCTCAGTGTCCTCCTTTCTAAAAAAGAAAAACAATGTGCCTCTTCCTCCCAAGTCTCAGCAAGAAGCCACTGCACCATTATGGAGTCATGTCACATACTTCATAGTGCTAAACTTTGCCTCAGGAGTTGAGAAACAAAAATGAAAGAAAATGGATGTGCTACAGGAATTGGTGCCAATGAACAGAAAGTGATGGGTGGGCATAAAACTCCACATGCCTGGAACATAAGGGGCTTGCAGTTCCCGTTGACATTTGGGACACAGACATAAGAACCATTTCAGATTCCCAGAGAAACAATCAATCTCAGCAGAGGGTTATCAGCGATGGTGTGATCTGATGTGGTTCTTGGTGCGTTTCAGGGGTTGAAGTGTGGAAGAGAATGAACTCAACTCAGTAGAGTGTGTTGGAACAAAGACTGGAAAGGATATTACAGGTTCCTTAGAAAGAAGAGTCAGTTATGACACTTCCTGAGTGGTCAAAGGTACAAATTCAACAAACCATACCTGTTTTTAACACATATGAGGCGAAGGAACTCTAAGCCATGATTTTTAAAAGTTAAACCTTGAACTAAATAACTAGTGAAAGAAGATTAACGCCACCTCCATATAAAGAGTATTGGAAATAATTAACAAAGAATCTGTAATGATTCATAAGAAAAGACAAACACTGAGCATTAAAAACAGGCTAAATGGTTATCTAAGACAGTCTAAATTGTTATCTACCAGCTTTAATGAGGTAACATAGAGTGCTAAAATGGAACAATTGTGAGCTGTCATTTTCTATGAAAAAATGATAGTGTGAAAGCTTCATTGGAATGTTGTGAGAATTTTGAAATTTTGATTTCTTTTAAAAAACACAGAAATATTTTAAGCGTATTTTTTTTTTGTTTTAATCCCAGGTGTGGGGATATGGGTCTGCTTTGCAGCAGGTGACTATGATTTGCTTCATGCTCTGGCAGGAACGTGATTTTGCCAGCTGCAGGTACTGTCTTTGATTTTGTGGTGTTTGGAATTTTAGGAACTTCTTAGGGGGTATGTAAACGCTAGGGGCACAGGAGGCATCCTGGGTTGTTGGTTGGTTGTTAGTTGCTGTTGGTTGTTATTGGTCACTGTTTGTTAAGTAGTCATACACAAATAAGAGGCAACAACAAGAAGAGAGTAGATATCCTGATGCCCTTAATCAGCATCGAGTAGTCTAATGATAACATTGCTCCCTTTCCAACTTCTGACTTTAATAATCTCTTTCCTTTCTTCTCTATCCTTTTTCCTCTCTTATTTAATGTTAGAAGGCTGAAAGGGAAGAAGAAAAGAGATGGAAAGGGCTGGAAGAAAGAAGAACCTACAAAGTAGCTAGTGCCAGCGTCATTGGAAAGGGTCAATTCCTACATTACTGATGTATAGTAAATTTTTTATAGCTGCCTTTTAGAAAACAATATGTCACCATATGCAAATGCTTTTTCTTTCCTATGTTTGATAGTCTTGAAGGCAGTAAGTGGAGATGTTAATTTGTACATCTAATCAAGGTATGGGTTTCGAAGACTTCTTAATGTCCAACACTGGACAACTTAAATAAACAGTGAGTCAGTCGTTGCATAGATGAATTCCTGTGCATTGCAATTATGACAACCACACAGCAACATAAAATCATTTAAGATATCCAATTGTCTAGAAAACATCAAAAGAACATTTAATAAAAAAAACTGTAAATGATTACAATTGCATAAAAAAGGATAAATAAGATTTGTGTAGTAGTCTTTACTCCTTGATGATTTGTTAAGTACTTTCTATTGGTTAGTGTATTGCATCTTTGTCACAGACCCTCAGAATTAGAGATTCCACACTGATGTTAAGCAGGAAAGATACAAGACAAAGATACAAAATTCTTGGGAAGAGAATACCTCTGTGGAGTTAGTGCAGCACATGGAACCTGCTGAGTTATTTGAGAATATATTTGGTGGCACAGGCTTTAATCCCAGCACTCGGGAGGCAGAAGCAGGTGGATCGCTGTGAGTTCAAGGCCAGCCTGGTCTACAAAGTGAGTGTAGGACAGCCAAGGCTACACAGAGAAACCCTGTCTCAAAAAACAAAGAAAAAACAAAAAGAAAGAGAGAAAGAATATATTCTGGTTTCCCTTCACTTTCAGATCATTTATGAAACAACACACACCAAAAATCAGAATTTTATCATCCCCTAATGACAGTTTAACACCAATACCAGGGAATAAAGTCTTTTATAATCTATACATTATTTTCATGTTTTTAACATCATTAACATTTAACCACCTGGAAACTGACTTTTGGTGATTAACCTTTAAGAAATGAATGGCATATTTAGCCATGTTCTTCAAAGGTCTTGGCACATTGTAACAGCACAAACATGTTTAAAGCCACAGCATCTATGGGAGAAATGATGAAAGAGTAAATAAAAGAAGAACAGATGAGAACTACAGAGTCAGACAAATGTTCTCATACAATGTGGCATGGCCATCTGAAATGCAGACAGTGAAGAGTAATGCCCAAACTCTCTTAGTTCTTTTCCTAAGGGGAGATGGCCAGAGACCAGAGACGCTTTCTCTCAAAGGCATCTATGGAAAAAAAAATCTATATAAAGTAAATGACATGCATTTAACATCTGTGCAAAAGTGCAGGGTACCAGGAGGAATTACTGCATTTCAAGCTAGATTTCAATTGGGTGCAGCCTAACTGCTTGAGAAAGCTTGGCTTCTTCTGACCATCAGGCACTTTCGTCGTGGTTTAATTCCGGGAAAGTCCTAGCTCAGCTCAAGAAGTCACCTCAGTTTTTTGATCATGTGACTCATGGCAAACTGTTATGCAGGTCAAATTGTTGTAAGTAGAAGGAAATGGCACTGAATTTGAAAGAAGCAGACTTTATGAGTTCTGTCTGAAGTAGAAATCTGTATGCACAGCTGTAAATGTATCTTCATGGACATAAATATACATTTAGCACATGTACTGCGTAGATGTGTGGTCCTCCTTAAAAATCCAGCAGAAGGTTTACAATTAGACCTCAGAAGCTAGAAGGACTCGTATTATTTACTGGATGCTGCACTGCGTTGTTTTGTAAACCTGCTTTCATTTGAATCCTTCAATAATTTTGTTAGAGTCGCTTCTTTTCTGGCGGAGGAAATGAAGTCTCCACGCAGTGAAAGAATTTCCCTGAGTTAGCTTGCAAGAAGTCAGGAGGTTTAAACCCAAGACTGACTCTGTGCCTCTTACTGCTTCTTTTCTGTTACACCTCTCGGCTGTAAAATATATTGATGGCTTCCCACTCCACGGAGATGGATTTGTGCCTCCAATCCATTCGTTCTCAGCAAAAAGCCACAAGACACCAAGGAGCCAGGCTAAGTTTTATTTTTCATTAAGTGGAGTTATGAGAATAAACAAGAAATACTGCTAACCTAAAGTACAATGGACCCTTCTGCTCAAGAACGAAGAAGAAATCCAAGGAGAAAGCAAATCAAGTCACAAGTAATAACTAGATTTTTCTTTTGGCTAAAGTAACAACACAGATATTTCTTAGTATTGATGCTCTGTTCTTGGGACTGAGGCGAAGCCTAGAGCAAGAACTCTTGGATATGTTATTGGAGCAGCGATTACCCCACAGTGGGGAAGAAAGATCTTTTGTTGCTGCTGCTGTTTATCAGATAAACTACTCGGGTTACTCAATGAGAACCTCACAGCACAATTTTAATAGGATTTTGAGATGAAGTTGTAATGTGAGGATACTCCATTATGTTGCACCGCTCCCCTCCACATTACTCAAAGCATTTTATGAACAGTAACTAAGTTATTTAATAATCGACAGAAATTCAGTCATCATCTCTTGGACAAATTGCCTTATCAAATGTTTTAAAGAAGTCTCTGGCCATTGATGAGATTGACAGAAGCATGAGGAACAGGAAAGCTGATCACTTCCCAAACATGTCTACATCTTCTGAAGAACAAGAATGAAATAATAGCTTCTGTATGAGATAAGATACATCTGAAATCTAATTCTAAGCTACGAGGTTTTTACTTAGCTCCTTTAGTCTTGGGTAATGTTATAGTTTTATACTCAAGGTCTTCCTTATAACATCAGTAATATTATCATCAATTTGTTTTTCCATTACTGAAGCCTTCCGAAGGACCTCAAGTCCATCAATATAATGTATGAGGTCTTAGAGGCCATGGGCATCTGTTTTTCTGCTCCGAAGAAGCCACTGATTCCCAGCTATTTGTAAACTGTTTTTGTTATCTGAACTCTGACATGTATATGGGGCTCCTCATCCATGACAATCTGTGTCTGAGGAGCTTAGATAGATACCCTGTCCTGTTTGAATGCCATTGTCTTCATGCAGGGTCATGACAATTGCACATATTGGTATGGATTAGATAAATCCAATCTTGGACATAACTATATTCCTGCTGGTGTGAATCCATAGTGACTGCCAACGAACAAAAGCAAAAACAAGCAAACAAACAACAACAACAACAACAAGAACGAAAAAACAAAAAAAAAAACAAAAAAATCACACTTTCTTAGCTATTCAATGGTAGGCTTCACTATTTTGAAAAATGAATGGTTTAACCTTTAGCTTTACAGAAATAACTTGGCTTAAAGTGTCAGGAAGGTGTGATGTGTTTGTGATGCACTTTAGTAGTCTCATGGTCTAGAACACTGCCTGGTGGAGCAGAAGCTCTCAAAATCATGGCGGTTGTATAAGAAGCACCAATTGACCACTTCACTTGTAAACATTTTCAATCAAATGCACATATATGTGAAAGGCAGATGGAGACATAAGACTGCTCTATAAATTTATTGTAAACTCCCTGAGACCAGGGATTTGCTCCAAGAGGCTCATCTTTATGTATATAATCATATGATATCTAAGGATAGATTTTTTTTTAATGATACAGAAGCTTAATAAATATGACCAGTGTGAATCCTTCTTTCTATTTCATGTATATGAGAGCAGAAGGAGCTTTCAAGGCAGCACAAATTCATGATAGGCAAGGTGAGAATCAGTTTCTATGACCACATCAATAATCTTCAGCAGTGGAAGAGAATAAGAATTGACTGGCCTATTTGGAGAGGAACAGCAGATACAAGAATGGTGACAAAGGGGAGACTCTTACCACAATCAGGCTTCCTCAGGGCACTCCTGAGAGGCAGCCTTGGCACCATGGGGGATCCGCCTCTGCTCTGTCATGGGGTTGATCGATGGGTTGCACAGTTTGGATCTCTCCGTGTCAGCAGTTTCGTGGCGGCCTACTTGCAGCACTCATCAGAGAAGGCCCTGGATGTGACAGCACCTCTACGACTTTTGAAACATGAAAATTGCCATTTCAAACCTTTTAAATTGTTTTCTGTCTCTCAGGCTTAAATTTGCATTTATCATTGTAGTGCCGTCTCCTTTTCCAGCGAAACACTTCATGGGCCTTTTAGGTAGAATAACTCTAAGCAAGCCCCACTCACGTTCCTAGAGATAACTGAAACCTTGTTCCATCTGAACCTGGAAGATTCAGCCACAGAGCATGTTCTGTACTCTGAGCTGTGTTTGTGCAGTTGACCATTCCACGGTGTATTTTTGTGTGTATGTGGGGGAATGTCTTTTCATTACACACATTAATGCACTTGAAAGATACAGGAGCTTGGAGAGTCTATATTGCTATACACATACAATACCCCAGTAAGGGGATGTGTAACGTACAGAGAGAGCAATACTCTAGTACGCCGATATAAATGCTTTATTTTGAGACATAAAATAAGATTTTATTTAACATCAGATGGAGGAAGTATGATTTTTAATAGCATGTTTTCGTTTTTGTGTTTTTAATAAGATGTATGGTTTAAGAATGATACATATGTATACAAAGCATTTTCATCATATTTATCCCCCACTCCCCCTTCAACTCCTTTTAGCACCCTACGTGCCCTGCCCAACTTCATGGCTCCTTTATATTATGGTTTACTTGTTTCTTCATAACCCACTGAGTCCAAGTTCTACTGTTTGTGTGAGCATGTGTGAAGCGCTGTCCAGTGGAGCATGAGAAAGCTGCTAGCAGTCATAACTTCTGAAGCAAACAGGCTCTTCTTCCTCTTGCAGGAGCTATCAGTTGCCTATAGCGCCTCAGCTAGAACTCAAGGGTCACAAGGTCTTCCTACATCTGTGCTGGTTTGCTCTTGGGCAAGTATTGGGCAGGCTGCCACAGCTATTGTGTGTTCCTGGGTGCCTCAGCCCTATCAGGTACAGAGGGGCTTTTTGCAGCTGTCCTTTGGCCCTTAAGATCTTTCTACCTCCACTTCTGAGTGTTTTGTTGAGCTTTTGAGACAGTGTGATATTCATGTCCCAGTTAGTAACGCGAACTCCATAGTCACTTATTCTCTGCACTTTGGTCGGTTGAGGTTCTCCATATTAACTTCCATCTCTTACCAGAAGAATCTTCTTAAGTGAGTGTTGAGAAACACACTAGTCTATGGATATCAGGACAAGCATTTAGAAGGCAGCTCGATTCTGCATGGATTTGGCAAAGTCATACTAGTGGGTCCTCCCCTTTGTCCTTTGTCCTCATTAACTTGTGTTGTTGTCCTCAGCCAGGTTTACAGAAGTCAGCCTGAGTTCCATCTTATAAAGTGGACCTTAAATCCAATCAAACGCCATTGATTGCTCCCAGGACCTTTATGCCACTCCTAAACCACTAAGTCTGTCTTACTTGCTTGGCTATTCCTGTAGCTTCCAGGTTCACATCTCAGTAAGACTGTTGTCAGCTCTGCTTCCCAGTCCTCAGACTACCTTCGACCATTATGCAAACTAGAAAGCAGTGAGTAATCTTCCACATCAGTACCAGTTTGCTTTCTCTACATCTTGTGGTCAAAAATGTGTAGTGTCTCCAGCAATAGGGCCTTGTCATGAGGTTCTGGTGGGCACCAAGAGTGATGGTGATGTACTATATTATTTGGTGACTCTCCACGATCCACTTGATTGACAACTTCAAGAGAGGTAACCCACCTCTGAGGAACTAGGCTTCGTGTTTGATGATTTATGGCTTATTGGAGGAATAGTTTGTCCCCCCTCCCTGATGAAGGTAACTCCAATTAAACTCTTAAAAGTGTGTAAGCGACATTGGGTGGTGGTGGTGTATGGTGTATGCCTTTAACCCCAGTACTCAGGAGGCAGAGGCAGGTGCATTGCTCTGAATTCGAGGCCAGCATGATCTACAAAGCAAGTTCAGGAGATCCAATGCTACACAGAGAAACCCTGTCTATAAAAACCAACCAACCAACCAGACAAACAAACAAACAAACAAACAAACAAAAAAACAACCCAATCTGATACCGTTAAATATATGATCATTGCTATTTTATTCACCTCAGAAGGGGACCGAATGTATATCCAACTAGGAAATAGAGTTTAAGCTTCATGATGGTCTATATCAGGACAAAGTGATAATTATGGCCCGAATCTGAAGAGCAGATGTGCTCATGTCACTGTAGAGGGAGACAAATCGTCCCAATGCATAGCCACTGAGAACCAGTGGTCCCTTAAGGTCCTACATGTAAAAAAATCCCCATTACTGGGATGTATTTCTGTGTGCTCCGTGGTATAAATCATAAGAGATGACTTATTATTCTTATTTTTTGTCTCTTCCTATAAAATGGTAAATTATGCAAGAGGCAGGACTTGGTCTAATCACTAGCTACCTAGTCTGGGGGTTTTGTTTTGTATTTTTCCTGGTCTAGTGGCTGCCTGTGCTATGCTTAATAAATGTCCTTTGGCTGAATAAAGCACTTCGAAGGATGCACAGAGAATGTTAGCGTCCTTATATGAGTACGATTGTCCTGCTCCTCTTTCCGTGATACCCGCGCATCTTGTAATTCCAGCCTGCTTCCCTTTGTCTGCGTCCAAGTCTCAGAAGCCTATTGCATGGTTATGCCTCCCCCGTGGCATGGTCCATCTTGCTCCATGGGGAAGCAATCAGACATCATATAAATTCTGTTTCACGATTCAGTTCTGCTTCATGAGCTATGAAAGCCAGGACAATAATGTTATAAAAAGTAAGGGATGGGAACATCATACTACCTTACTAATTTCTTCTTACCAAATTGAGAAAATCCAAACTTTATATGTAGCATTACCAGCAGACAATACTTATAATGATTTATTATCTCTTTGGGATAAGCATTACTGCTTCACTCTTGAGATAATAAGATCATAACATAATAACATTACTAACAGTAAAAGTGTACCTGGTTCTTGTAGATTTGGGGGGGGGGGGATCATTCCTCGGCCTTCGCATACTCGGTCACACTGAACCATAAAATTTAGAATCAGGTAGTGATACTGTGGCCATTTTTAGATCAAAAAACAAAACCAAGAAACAAAACTGAGGGTTTGTGGGGTGCAGCAATAAGCTCACTGTTGTTCAGCAAGGAAACTTAAAGGGAGAGCTCACATTCCATGTGCCTGCAGCTCACAAGCGCCTTGTCATACTGATCACATCTGTGCAGGGTCCTAGCTTGCAGTGGCAGGTGAGTAATGGGGGGACAGGCAGGTAGATCAATACTCACCGAACAGAGACTTAGGAGGTAGAGAAGGCAACACGAATGAAGACAGCTGAACACTCGAAGGAAATAGACAGAAGGTTTTCTAGCAGCAGCAATGCTCCTGAGAGATCAGAGAGGAAACAGATGAATATTATGGGCCCTGAGTGCATGCGTGGGTGTGTGCATGCGTGTGGGCATGCATGCGTGCATGTTTCTGCCTCACAGGTGAAGGGAGAAAGGCACACAGGAAACATCCTCTCAAGGACAGAGGTGGTAGGGGCACAGCTGCTTCCAGCGCTGCTGACCCATTCTGTATGCATGGAAAACACAACAGAACCAAAGGAAACAAGAAAGCAGGGCTTTGATGAGATGCTGCTGAGAGAGACAAACTGGCTCACATTGTAATGCTGAAAGGAACAACTTGCTTTACTTAAGTATGGGTTGCCTGCGCTTGTACAAACATCGAAATCACCTTTGAAGCTACAGAAAAGCAGCAGCGTATCCAGCCTCATTAGGTTCAGGACTGAGCTCAGGAGAATACGTTTGGTATGTGTTCCAGATGCTTCTGACGATATCCCGTGGCTCACACTGGGAGAAATGTGGCACTTATGATGCAGAACCATTGAAGCTGTTAAAGAAAGGATAATGTAAGGGATGTGATCACATCTGCACTTTACAGTGTCCTGTATTC
Source organism: Acomys minous (assembly GCF_964271855.1). Classification (NCBI taxonomy): domain Eukaryota; kingdom Metazoa; phylum Chordata; class Mammalia; order Rodentia; family Muridae; genus Acomys; species Acomys minous. The sequence continues at coordinate 24,650,488 of NC_140496.1, forward strand.
ATCTCCTGAGGCTTGCAGGGAGAACTCTTATCCAGAAAGAGAACTCTGCCTATGTAGTGAGGTGCCAGGTGATCCACGGCTGGGCTAGGGTGATCAGAAGGGTCACAGAAGCAGGCTCAGACCCATCGGCATCTACTCTGGGAGATTCATTGGGATCAGAGAGATACCATAAATGGCGATGGTGACACTAAAGCAAGTCCTGCTGGGGAGGGAGCTCCATCACAAAGGAGACTCCTCTGAAGAAACCCAATCTGACATGCAGAGTCATTCAATCTGGAATATTTTAAGAGTTGCACTGCTATTCTCTCATGACACTTTTTCTTTTAGATAATATTTTGGGGACTGTTCTGAAATCACAGATGTCCTTGCTTAACTCAGCAGGCCAGAGATCCAACACGTGGCACTGCATGGCAATTTGAAGGGATAAAGTACATTGCATTTATTTATTCAGTCTAGAGGATTTGTGGTGGCAGGTAGGAACAGGACAATAGGGAGGGGTAACCTAGGCTCAGCATGTACTCTAAGCTGGGAGTGCTGGAACAGAGTGACAGGACTAATGATATAACCAGGCCCCAGGAGATTCCTGGTGCAAGTCTGTAAACATTCAGAGCTGGGAGAGATGGTTTCTGCCGCAATGCTAATCCAAAAGGCAGTGGGCCTTGGCAGAGGGATGGGACTGCGAATACAGATATTAGATACATAAGAAATTTTAGGCTGACAAAATAGTTTAAGGGAATGACTAGAGAGAACTAATTGGGGCCTGAAAGGATATGGTATAGGCGGTCACACAACATAACAGAAGCTTAAGGTCTAGAAGTGCTTGAAAGACTGGAAACAACTACTAAAGCAAATTATGTTTCCTGGATATTTATCTTGAGTCAAGAATGCTCTAAGAACCTTGAATATTGCATTAACCCTAACGGATGGCTACCAAAAACTGCCAGACAGAAGAGCATTGGGTATTAGGCTTAATAAGCTAGATTTATTCCTAGAGCCAGAGTTTTTTTTTTTTTTTTTTAACAGCTCTGCATAGGCCCAGAGTTCCATACAGTAACTCAGAAGGAATTGGATGGGTGGCATGAGAAAAGAAATAAGTTCATGGGACAAAGGATGGTCCTTAAGCCTAGAGTTAAGGTAAATTGTCAGCCAAAGGCAGCCTTCCCTCATCTCGTTAGTTGTTAAGTTTGCAAGTAAGCCTTCATTTGGAGAGTATTTTATTTTCTTAGTTTCTTAAGTCTGTGAAACATTTGGAATAGTAAAGTGTCATGATAAAAGTTGAAAATACAAAACCAAAATTAAACTTGGAAGTTGTGCAAGGCTCGGGACCATGGTGGAAATTCAGTTTCGAAGTTGCTTCAGTTGGCGCTGGGGAGACGACGCCGTTGTTACAAGCATCAATTGTTCTTCTAGAAGACCAGGGCTCAATTGGCAACTCCCACATGGGGGCTCACAGATGTTCCAAGTGTTTGTAATTCTAGTCTCAAAGATCCAACACCCTCTTCGGGCCTCTGCGGGTGTCAGACAGAGACACCCCCTGGGCACAACACCTGCACACCTAAAACAAAAATAAAAGTCTTAAAAAAGTGAAATATCGTTTAAATCTTCTAGGATACAGATCATGGAACCCAGCATTAGGACAGTAATAATGGTTATAGTGGGTACAGTGTTGAGATATGACCAGCTCTGAGAGGGAGGGCAGTGGTAGCCTCAGGGGGTCCTGAACACGGGGTGGAAAGAGTTTAGGGTAGGAAGTAAGGAAGACAGTGTGGGCCTGGCAGGCGGAGACACATACGATCAATGCCCCAGAGCCTTGGAGAGAGAGTGGGGGAGCGCAGCATTGGCGTGGACTGTAATTAGGTTCTAAATTCTCCCTGTACTTGTCTCGTCTGTGTGTGAAGGAATTAGCTTCCTGCGGGAAGGACATTCTCGTTACTCTATACCTCACACGGCCTCTCCAATGAAGTAAGACTTTGATAAATCTGTACTGATTTAATTTAACTATCCCATGACATCATCTCAAGTTCAAGCTAGAGACAAGGTGGAGACAGAAGGTGACTTTGCTTTCACGGTAAGAAGGAGTAAGGGGAGACGGTAGACAGCTCTTCAGATGTTTATTCACAAGGCAGAGTGACGCTGCAGATAAAACAAGGAGATTTGCCACTGGAAGAAACCATGTTCAAATGCTGTCTCCTCCACTTCTACATGCTTGGGGAAATGTCTCATTTGTAAAATGAAAACAGTAATATTGGCCTGAAACGTGATAATTTGTGCATTGCTCTACCACCACCACCATGCTTTGGAATTCAGTGTGAAACATGCAAACTATGTTAAAAACAACAACAACAATAACAACAACAACAACAAACCCGATTCATGTTAAGATTCCTTTCTGTAGCCCAGGTCAGACACTGTAATACCCCTAATGTTTGTCTTTGTATGGAAAGCAATTTAAGTAAATTAGTGAGAGCACCTGTGGTATTCTCGAAAGCTTGCATGGAGGTAACAAATATACGAGGCTGGGCTCTGAGTGAGGACTCATCTCAGTACAGCACAGGGAAAGGGTAAAGCCATTCAATTAGAAATGAAAACACTGCACCAGGGCCTTAGCATTCTATTTAGGTGCCATGTGGGAGGTGAAAAATCAACACAGCTGAGGCCATTTTAGAAAAATTATCTGTCTTCTTAAAAATCATATCTATAGAGAATTATTTATTAATGTGCTCTGGATATGACTCCACCCCTTTTGGAGAGAGAACATACACGTTATTTTTTAAACATATATATATATATATGTTTACTTGAAAACAGTAACTGAAACACTTGGAAGTGAAGTCAAGTACTAAGGATTTAATATCAATGTCATTTGTAATTTGCATAGACTACAAAAATAATCACTCTTGCATTGTCTTACGTTCAATGAGTACACAGCAGTTGATGACTTTGCCTGGGATAATCCTTTTCAAATGTGCCCCTCAGTTCTACAGGGCCTGCTGAATAATACTGACGTTCCCTGCAATGACAATGGTACTCTGCCCACAGAGGCTGGCTCTGCTGTGGGGCTGAAAGACAGTTGTGAAAGCGGGAGGCACCTGGGATGTCTCCAGGTGTTACTCCTAAATGGCTGAGGGGACAGGCGTCTTCTGTGAGCCTTGTGGTATAGTCAAAGCTTGGCATCAACCCAGCAGGGGAAGGGACAGGATATGAACACGTTCTTATTGTTTGTTGCTAAAGCTGGCTTATATTGGCTTACAAGATGCCATGATGACATGTGCAGACATTTGGGAAGCTAGCTACTGAGCTTTTGATGGCTCAAAGCGTGCTGTGGTGGGGATATTTACATCACAGGGATGGGAAATATTCCTATAGTCCCCTCAGAGCTAGTTTGCTAGCATACCATCAGCGATGGTGTTTAGAATGCTCTATGTTTCTTAGCATTAAGATACAGTCAATTAAACCAATGCCATTACTTTCTATTATGACCAGACAGACCTAAGATCATAGCATGACTTAAGCCAGTTTGTTTTCTCCTAAGCTCCAGGCATACATCAGATTTAAAACTCCACAATGGGGTTTGAGAGAAGACCTTGTTACCCAGAAAGCCCTGAGAGAGCTCAAGAAAGTTGCCTTGGATTGGCTCTACAACTCCTGAGTGGTTAAGAAAAGGGCAGCACTTGGTGTTAGCTAAGTGCAGTCTTTCTTTGACCAGAGACAACTTTGAGGTGTGGTAATTTTCACTGAGATGCTTTTGGAAGCCTAGTGGCATTCAGCACCACTTTCTGAATGTTGCTGGACTTTCTGTTTCTCTTGCTCTTGACAACAGAGGAATGGGTCCATTTCCTTCAGCATCTCATGAAGGGGAAGTGCAACCTGAGGGCCCAGACTCTGTGTGCCTAGCCAGCACATCTAGATGCAGCCACAGCCATTCTGATGAGGTATTGCTACATTCTGACAGATTTTCTCAGACCATGATATACCTCTGAAGAGCAATACCATCCCAGATGGCATCTTCAATGAGATATTTGAATGGCTGTTAATTCCAAATCAATGTGATTACTCAGAGTAAGTTGTATGTTTGTAGAGTGCATCTGTGGGTGTTCCCAACAGCCAGCTCCTGCGATTCAAAAAAAAAAAATAGGGAGAGATTCAGAGATTCTTTGAGAAAGCAGCTGCAGAGTGGGAGAACAGGGCACAGGATGGGAAAGCTTAGAATGGTAAACATAAGTTATCTTTTACTGCACGGTACCCACTTAGTCCACAAAGCGGAAGCCAAGGGAATCAGTATTCGTTCATTCACTGATTCCTTTTCTTGGCCTGACACCATATCACGTGCTGAGGATCGAGAGGTAGGAAAAATATAGGCAGCTCCTTGCGCTACCTAGGCAGTTGCCAAATGGATACAGTTATCAAATTAATTGTAGTACATGCAATTGTTTCATGTCAATGGTCACTAGTCTCCCAGGGAGAAAGTATAGGATAAAAGCAAATAGCAGAATCCACATACAACCATGTCGACAGGTGGTAGTACTAGTTATTATTTCAAGGAAATGCAGTTGCCTAGTGAAGGAAAGAAAAGTCACCAACCACCTTCTTACTGGATTGCAGGCCCATCCATGAGATAGAACCCAGACTTGACACAACTAAGGTGGCTAAGAACCTGAGCTTAGATAGATTACGGGCCTAGGTGAAAATGTACTATTATTCTGCTAAAAGAGAACAGCAATAAAATGACTTCTAGTGACGTGCTGCAATACCCATAGAACAGTGCCTCACTCAGCCCACACCAGAGGCTCTTCTTCTTGCTGTAGATGAATCAACACAGACCCATAACTGGATAGTTGTGAGATTTTGGAGCACTCACTCCTAAATAGGATGTTTTCACAGAACCCTCCCCTCAGGTTTGAGGGAGGTATGCAGGAGAGGCGGCAGAAAGATTGGAAGTGCCAGAGGTAGTGGATGATTCCAAGGAAACAGTGTCTTCCAGGCACAGGAGGACTGACAGACTTGTGAATTCACAGAGACTGTGGTATCACACACAAGATCTGAACAAGCTCATGTCAGATGGGGCTCTGGCACTGCGAGGGGAAGTAAACACTGGGTCCTAATCCTAACCGAGAAGTTATCTGTAATTGATACCCAAGGCAAAGGGAAAGTTCGTTTTCTCCAATGGAATTGCATCTCAGGTTATAAGATGGGACATCAGATAAGCTCCCTGAGGACAAGGAACACCCCTTTAATTTAGGTTTCCAAGGCTGGCACAGATTGAAGTGTACAGCTGGCATTAGTGGACAGAAGGCATTTTGTGAGATCTGAAGGCTTTTGTCCTCTCCACAAACAAAACTCCTTTATTTATTTTAAAAATATTTTCACTTAAAATGTTTTTGAGAATTTCATGCATAGTTCTTGTCCTTGGGGACCTTATCTAATACCCCACTGTATAACCTGAGATACAATGATATAGATGTGGCGATAAAAAGAAATATGAGGCCCTAGGGGGACAGAGTAGAGAATGCTAGTAACTCAGCACTGAACACTTTATGGGAAGAAACACTAACTCTACTGAAGCTTAATTTATGAGCAGAGACTTAGCATGGAGGGGTGTAAAATACCGGGGAACGGACTTACCTCAGTCAGAGCGGTTGTTGTTGGGGCTTACAAGTTACTTTCCGCACTGCTAGGATGAAATATTTGACATATACAAACTTCCAGAGAAAGGGCCCACAGTGTGAGGGCACAGTCCACTGTGACAAGGAAGTTATGGTGGAAAAAGTGAAGGCAGGTGGTCACACTTTATCCACTGTCTGGAAACACGGAGACATGAATGCGCATGGTCAGCTCATCACTTGCTCAGTCCAGAATCCTATCCCATGGGGTGGTACCAGCCACAATTGTGTGGATCTTCCCGAGTCCTAACCTAATCTACTTAACCCATCACAGACATAGTCAGGAGCTTTTCTCCTTGATGATTACACATCTTGTCAAACTGACAATCATTATTAACTATCACAAGAGGTAAAATAATTCTGATATGGAGATACCATCCGAAGCACTCAAACTGGCGCTAAGTAGTCATACATTTGCCTCTCCCTGAAGGATGCTGTTTAGAGATGAGCATTATCTAGTGATTTTCACATTAACAAAAGATGTCAAGATAGGAAGGGAGACGTTTGTACAGACCACAGAACTTGGTCTGGCCCCCCACCTCCTCCCCTGTCTGTGTCCTTGGCCAAAGCACTGAACTTTTAGAACCTCTGGTATTTTTTGTTTTGTTTTTGTTTTCAGTCCTGGCATTAGGCAATAAGGCTTTTGAGAGCTCAGTTACTTGAAATACTTTAGCAAGCTTCCTGTTGCAAGAAGACACTCAGCAGATGTTTAAATCGGCTGAGACCCTTCAACAGCCATTACCCATATCATACTTATCTGCATATTTTAATCTGTCTGGTGCAATAAGCACAGTCTTACATTGAAGGGTAACTTGTACATGATTCAAGCAGCAGGACCAACTTTAAGACAATTGTCTCATCTTTGAAAGAAAGACCTCTGTTTGAGTCACGATTAATGGTTTGGATCTGAAATAGTGACCCAGAGCTCATGTGCTGAAGGCCTGGTCCCCAAATGTAATAGTGACCATGGGGGCTTCCACGTGTTATTCCAGTTCCTGGTAGGGACATTTTAGGAGGTGGGGCGTAATTGGAGGAAGTAGGTGATTTTGAAGGATAGATTCGTATCAGCCACTTTCTCTAACTTCTTTTTCCTCCTTGTCTGTCTTAAGTTGAGCAGCTTTGTTCCACCATGTGATCGTGCCAAAATTTCTTAGGCCTAAATGCCAGATGGCCATGCTCAGAAACCTGTGAAACCATAAACCAAAACAAATGCTCCTTTAAATTGATTTCCTCTGGTATTTTGTATCACAAATGGAGAGCTTTTTAAGATAATGTCCTTATATCTATGAAATGCAAAGACTCTGAGTCAAAAAACATCCCAGTTAATGAAACCATAGGCTGCTCCTTTCTGCTGAGAAGTGAATTTATGTACTATGAAGACAAACATTTACCTCATCCTTACCTAGTCGTTTTTAAAATAGGGATTTTTATAAAATATTGAAGTTTCATTTATTGTTTGGATTTCTATTTTCAATGGAAGTGAACATTTAAAAATAACTCCATTATAAATATAGAATATTAATAACAATTATGGACAGAGAAAGGGTTGAGGTCACCTATTGAATTAATTTTTGTATAATAGACTTGGGAATTTATTTTATTAACTTGAATTTGGACTCTTACATTACCATTTATTTCATTGTATCTAGAAACTATCAGTTTAATGGCATACCATAATTGTGTACAAGACTAGCAAAGAAAAATTGCTGTCAATTAAACTGTAGCATAGAAAAACATCAATATCAGTTTTTAAAGACTCATTGAAAGAGCTTGTATTTAGACATATTTAGATACTTGTTTTTCATATATAATTCTTATGTGTTTAATTTTAGAAATGAAATAAGATGGATGTGGTATTAATTCAATTTCTTTTCAAAGTTGAAAGTTTCAGAGTCAGTAGTCACTCAGATGTCTGAATATTTGGTCTTTTTCATATGAGCACTCTGGAGGTAGCATTTTTTTTCTCTCTCTCTCTCTTCTTTTTTCAAGACAGGGTTTCTTTGTGTAGCCTTGGCTGTCCAGGACTTGCTTTGTAGACCAGACTGGCCTCAAACTCACAGCGATCCACCTGCCTCTGCCTCCTGAGTTGGATTAAAAATGTGTGTCATTTCTTAAACTGGTATACCATTGTTCTAATGGGAATTTTCCTCCCATCTTAATTAATTGTCTTGTTGTTACAATAAAGATACATTGATAAAAGAAGCCAAAGGGAGAAACAATTTACTTTGGCTCACAGTTGGAGAAGTCCTGGCAGCAGGGACAAGGTGCAGCTGGTCATGTGGCAGCCTCAGTCACCAAGCAGAGAATAATAATCACTCTGGCTCAGATTGTGCTCTGTGTTTTCATGCAGTCTGACACCTGAGTCCAGGGATGTCCAGCCACTTTTAGGGTGGGTCTTTCCCATTCAATTAGCCTAATCAGGAAAATCCCTCACAGACATTCCTAAAAGCTAACCAAGTCTAGACAAGGATGCCCATAGGCTGGTCTCCTAGGCGATTTCAGACTCTGTCAAGTTGACAGTCAATATTAACCCTCCGCACCTCCAAGGCCCACTGGGCAACTTTCAATATATACTTACAGGCAATGTAAAGGTTGTTAAGGTTTCTGTCTTCCAGACCAACAGCACTCTGCTTTCAGACAACTAAAATTTGAAAGCAAATAAAGTGTGTCAGAAATGGTCATGGATTGATGAAAACCACTAAGAATATGAGTTTTGAATGCACCCAAGCCCGTTCAGCTGGTCTGGGACACTTAGATCATACAGACTGACGTAACAGCCCAAGGATGAGTCGAGAGCTACACTTTGGACTCCAGGACAAATAGTTCACTTCCTGAAGTTGTAAAAGCTGCTGGTTACTGTTTTATTTTTCCTGTTATAATTTCATCATGGACCCAAAAGCTGAACAGTGTCACTTAATGCTGATCAAATTGGACCTTGGTGACACACCTAGTATCACACTAAGCTTCCAAAAACAATGGGAACATTTATTTGGTAATAACAGCAACTGCAAGAGTTTGTATGACACAAAACAAACACACACACACACACACACACACACACACACACACACACACACACACAATGACAACCACCACCAACAACAACAACAACAAATACCACAAACCTTTTCCCTCCAATTTTATATTTGATCCCGTCAATGTTGCCCTTCTTTCCTACTTTGAGTCACTGTAAAAATCCCTGGTGGAACTGTGTTTGTTATGAAGTTTTTCTGCTGGCTCTGAGCTCTTACTGTTTACATTTTCCATTTTGCATCCAACCTTCCTGCTAAGGAGGAAGGGAGGAGGTACTCAGAGGAGAAACTTCATGTCCTGCAGAGACACAAAAATTATAGCAAAATGCCCCATGTCTCCCTGAGAAGTTGTCCACTAGTTTCTGGCTAATAAGCAGACTTTTATTCCCTAGTCATATGTTCTTCCATGTATTCAACACACATGTACAAGCTGGTCTCTATATAATTATCCAAGTACAATGACATATAGGGAATATTGTTGCATTCCAAATTGGCTATTGTTTCTCCACTCAGTCCATACAGTGTTTTGAGTGCTAATGTCAAAATGTATAAAAACAATATTTTGAATGCAGTTAAGACTGGGACGATTAACTAGTAACAGGAAATTAAGGGCATCCATTGCCTTTAAAGGGGAGGAAAATATGAGCTAAAAGAAAGAGCTGGGCTTGATCTCCATGCTCCATCTCCTCTCCTACCTTGTATTCCTTCTTCAGTGTCTTCTGCTGTCTGTTCTATTTCCCCTTCCTAGTGAGACATAAGCATCCTTTCATGGTCCCCCTTACTACTATTCTTCTTTGGGTCTGTGAATTGTAGTATTTCTATGTAGTTCATTTACTATATTGTTGCACGTATATTTTATACTCTATTTTATTTGCCTTCTTATACCTCTACCTCCCTTCCAAGCCCCCAACTCTAGGTATGAGAGAGACAAGGTTAAAAGGGAAATGGGGGTACACTTAGTTCTGGCTGGTTAGGTTGGTTCGGTTTCCTTGGCGCCAGTCCAGTCTTCATTTCAGGATATCTCCAACTTCTCATCAAACTGCATCAAGAGTAACATGGAGCAGCAGGGTGTAGCAACAGTCTTCTTCTTTCTCCTTGGAGCCCCCTGTCTCTCTCTTGGCTCTGGAATTTACTCCTCCTTCAAAGTCCTCAGAATTAAACTATCTGCATCTGGCAAAGAGCTGCTCTCAGAACCCTCACAAGGCAAATAGTTTGCTACTGTGGACCATCTGAATCAGCCCTGTATCTCACACCTGGGATTAAAACAAAAACATGTTTTCCTAACATAGCTGAGTTTCTAAAGACACCAAAACTTTCCAGTATACTATGTGGCTAAAATCTTCTTTTAAGTGAGTAGGTACCATGTGTGTCTTTCTAGATCTGGGTTACCTCACTCAGGTAACTAGATTTTTTCTAGTTCCATCCACTTGCCTGAAAATTTCATCAATACTCTCCTATGCTTTTAGACAAGAACCTAGCTTTGCTGTCCTCTGAGAGGCTCCATCCAGGAGCAGATCGAAACAGATGCTGAGACTCACAGCCAGACATCAGGCAAAGCATAGAAAGTCTTGTAAAAAAAAAAAAAGTCGAAGGTGGGAAGGATAGAAGGACCTGGAGGGGACAGGAGCTTCACAGGAAGACCAAAAGAGCCAACTAGTCAGGGCCCAGAGTGGCTTGTGGATACTGGAGCACCAACCAAAGACCATCCATGGATTGGACTTAGGCCCTTACACAGACGTAGCCAATGGGTAGCTCAGGGTTCATGTGGGTTCCCTAGTAGGGAGAGCAGGGGCTGTCTGACATCGACACTGTTGCCTGCCTTTTGATCACTTCTCCCTGGCAGGGCTGCCTTGCTTGGGCACAGGGAAAGAGGATGTGCTCACTGATGATGCAACTTGATGTGATATGATAAGCTGGTAAGCATGGACTCCCCTTTTCTGAGGAGGAAGGGAGGAGGATGGGAGAAGAGGGAGGGAAGGTGGGATCCATAGGAAAGGAGGGAGGGGGATACCAATCCAGATGTAAAATGAGTAAATAAATTAATTAAAAACCACTGAGTGTGGTAGCATCTGAAATCCCAGCTCTGGGTAGTGGAGGCAGGAGGATTCTAATTTCAAATATATCTTTGGCTACATAGCCAAGTTTGCAACCAGCCTAGGCTATATAACACCCAGCCTCAAAGCAGCAATAACAACAAAGAAGACTATTCATTAGGTTTAAATATCAACTTGATGAATTCTGGTAAAGTTTATTTACATAGTTTTAATTTTGCTTGACTGGCAAAAAGTCATTATCTTTTGGAGGTTTCCTGAGATTCTCATTATGATTACTAAATACGTATAAAGCTATCGCTTTAATTTGTTATATCACAAATAGTGGGAAGCTCAGTGCTAAATGAATGATTCATTTGCTTCCGAATGAGTGTGGCCCAGGAGTTTAAAATTTTTCTCAAGTCTCTGATGGAGTGGAAGGCCAGGTACTAAAGTTTTACAATTAAGCTTAGTTGTTTAGGGGCTAAGATTTTTTTAAAAGTCTAGATAGATGATTTAAGTTGATAGAGATGAGATACGATAGATACTGATTTGCATTCAGAATTTTAGACTCACCAAGATAAGAAAGATGTTTTCTTCAAGGCTGTCAAATACAAATAGCCAAAACCACTATAAATGTAACATTAATATAATTACTGATTGTTTCATGGTTCTTCTTGCTGTATGTAGTTTATTTTATATATGTGCAATGATATAAATGTATATATAAAAACCAAAACATTTAAAAAATTTAAAGGCACCCCCTCAAAGCCTCCATTATTTCTGATTCTATCCTTTTAATAACATCTTAACATTAAAGCTGGACCATCCTGACAGCAAACTGCCTTCTGAGATTATGTAAACACATAAACAAATTATATTTCTCCTTAACTAAGAAATAACTACTGGTCTCATGTAGATTTTCCAATAGTCCTAAGTTTACCACAGGAATGATGGCTGCTGATGTTTGTATTTGTTGCTTGATAAATGTGATATATTTAGGCCGTACACCCACTGTAGGAAGGGTGAGAGGACCTTAACTTGTGGGATTCTGAAAGAGTGATGGCAGCATTAGGAAGGAAATGATGGGGCATGCCCCTACTTGTAGAGAGAGTTGTAGGTATCCATCACAGTGGACTGACTTTGAAATATCTGAAGTCAAGCAAGCAAATATTATTAGTGGACTTTTCTTGGTTAGGGTGAAACAGGATTCACTCCTAGACATTTTATCTGGAGAATCCCTAACAACTGCATTTTTAGTCCAACGTAATGAGTAGTAATAAGTCAACTGCAGGAGCACCCTGCCCCTCAAACATGCCATCCTTTCTTTTTAACCCATAGAAGTCATTCATTTTCAACCAAGGCCATCAGTCAGATGCTCTTAAATCACTTTCCATGTCTACCAGTGTCTCCCCTTGGATCACTCTCTCCTGTAGGCTACCTCTTCCAATGATTTCTAAGCTCACCATCATAGAGGTTACTAGAGGATATCTCTCTTTATTTTTAGGAACTAGTGAGAGTCTTAGAAACGATTGAATTGGAACCATTTACTTCACCACAATCTATGCCAGGTTTAGGAATAGGTAAGGGTTTGGGTATAGAACCATGGCTGTACCACAGAACCTGATTCACATCCCAAGAGGTCTCCCTAGGACATATAATGCCTTAGCTACACTTAGCTACATTCCACACTTTTCAAAGCTAAAGAGTTGCCACCGAACTTCACTTTGCCTTCTTGCATTGATAAGATAATTTCATAAACATGGTAGATAGCCATCAGATATTCATTCAACCAGGCTGGAGATTGCCAAACGTCATGTTGGACTCCTCTCTAAGGAAGTCAGTTAGATACTTATTGACTGCGTGATACCCATCTGCAACCCATGTACAGTGCCATTTGGCCCCAGGAATTCTATTGCCACAGACTTATTTGCAAGATTGAATAAAATAACCAGAGAAAAGTTTCCTGGGTAAAGTGGCATGGTGTTTAAATAAACTTTATAAAGCATGGAACAACAATAACAACAAAAAACAGTACGTTGCTATGGTCTAGGTATATTTGAGTGCATCTGCAAAGGTTCATGTGTGGACATTTTATGGGTATGTTAAGAACTGGTGGGACCTTTAGGATGCTCTCGAACTTCTGAATCTGTAAGCTAAAGGGATCTCTTTGCATTGAAATGACACAACCTCAGGTACCCCATTGTAGCAGTGGAAAAAACAACAGAGACAAACCTGATGGATAATAGAAGAGTCTCTCCCAAAGGCCTGTGTGTTAGAGGCCTCGGTCCTCATCATCTGGTGCTATTGGGTGCTATCAAAACATTTAAGAGAGTGGGATTGCTCGGAAGTCTTCTGGTCACGGAAACATACCCTCAAACAAAGCTTGGGATCTCCTCTCCCTTTTGCCTCACTTTGCAGACACCTTAGGACGCGTTCTCACTATGATTCACTGCTTCCCACAGCTATAGCCACAGTTCCAGGGCAGTAAGGTTAAGCAACTGAGTTTAACTCTGAAGACATGGACCAAAATTAATCTTTCATTTTTACGAGTTTATTATCTCAGGTAGTTGCCCCTGGTAACGGAAATGGATAAATGAAACAAGTTCCTTATCTTACTATCTTTTTTTTTTTAAGACAAAGTTTCTCTGTGTGTAGCCTTGGCTACCTGGACTCACTTTGTAGACCAGGCTGGCCTTGAACTCACAGTGATCCTCCTGCCTCTGTCTCCCAGAGTGTTGGGATTATGAGTGTGTGGCACCACACATGGCTTCTTAGAATCATTTAATGAGATTTTATTCTTATGACCCATCACTGTATTTCATGATGATCTCAAACTCATAATCCTCCTGCTTCAGCCTCCCATGTGCTGGGTTTATTTGTATATGGCACTGAATTCTTTTTTAAGAGTTTTCTTCCAAAACTTGTTAGGACAATGGTGGTGCAAATGTTGTGGGAGTAACTAACCAATGTTTGGTTTTACTTAAGGCCCACTTCATGAGATGGAACCCATAGCTGACACTACTTGGGTGACCAGAATCTATAGACTATATTGTCCCTAGAATTAGGGTAAAAATCAATGACTCCTGGTCTAAAAAATGTAACCATAAAGTGAATCCTAATACTATTTTACTATATGCATAGATTGAAGTCTTAGTCAGTCATCATCAGCAAGGTTTCCCCCTGCAGAAGATGGGATCAGATACAGAAACCCACAGCCAGACATTATACAAAGAAAGAGAACCTAGAATACACTGCTATAAATTGCATGTCTTCACCAATCTTTCCCCTCAGAGCTCAGGGAACTCTCTGGAATAGGAGGCAGAAGGGCTGGTAAAGTCAGAGGGGATGGAGGACACCAGAACAATAAGGTTCTCTTTAAAAACTGAGCAAAGTTTATATGAACTCACAGAGCCAGAAGCAGCAAGCATGGGGCCTACATGGGGTCTATACCCTGTCCTCTATATATAAACTATAGCTGTCAGTTAGTACTTTCATGGGACTATTGAATGCGTGGGTCTCTGATTCTTTTTTTTTTCTCCTTTATTAATTTATTCTTGTTACATCTCAATGGTTATTCCATCCCTTGTATCCTCCCATTCTTCCCTCCCTCCCATTTTCCCCTTATTCCCCTCCCCTATGACTGTTCCTGAGGGGGATTACCTCCCCCTGTATATGTTCATAGGGTATCAAGTCTCTTCTTGGCAACCTGCTGTCCTTCCTCTGAGTGCCACCAGGTCTCCCCCTCCAGGGGGACATGGTCAAAGGTGAGGCACCAGAGTACGTGAGAAAGTAATATCCCACTCTCCACTCTACTGTGGAGAGTGTTCTGCCCATTGGCTAGATCTGGTCTCTGATTCTTATACCTTCTCTTCCAGCTATTTTATTTTTCTCTTGGCTTGGTTTGTCCAACTTCAATATGATGGTTTTTGTTTTATCTCATTATATTTTATTTTGTTAAAAAATTATCTAGCACCATATATATATAATGCACATGCTGGTAATGCCAGAAGTGGGTAGGTGACCACAGGATAACAGTGAACTTGAGGCCATAGTGTGTGTGTGTATGTGTGTGTGTGTGTGTGTGTGTGTGTGTATACATATATATGTACTATATATTTAGTTAGACAATAAGACAAATTATTATCATAACATGTGTATATGTTTCACTGTTTACTAACAGTAAATACTTTAAAAAATTTCTTTGCTAGTCATTTTAGGATTGCCCATTTAGTACTGAGTTAAGCAGAAGTTTATTTCTAGTATACCCAGGTAGCATTTAGTATCCATTACGGAACTAGAGCCCAAAAGCTGGCTTCTAATCCAGTTGTAATTAGGTCCTTTTTTACATTTTGGAAGGTACACTCTTTAATCATGGCCCTCTTTAAATAAATGGGCCTTGGGAGGCCATTCAACATGCAAACTATAGCATCTTGGTTGGTTTTTGCAGACACTTTGACAGTTGCATGAATGAAAGCACAGTGGCCATTCCACACACAAGAGGCCGTATGAGCAAAGAAATACAACAAACTTGTCAGCAAAGAGCTACCTCTGCAGTGCCAAAGCCCCTGATGTCTGCACAGAAACTACAGTGGAGAGCCATGGTGGGAGAAGCCATGGTTCAAACCCATCTATCATGATTTCTAGTCTGTATGCACTCAAAGGGAGGCAATTTCTTATCCTCTGCCCTCTCCTGCTACTGGCTGCAAGATGGATGCCTCTCTGCAATAATTACAGGTCAGCTATTCCTCTACATAGGAAACAGCTCTTCTTCAGACCTCAACCCCACTGGTGCCAGTCATGGAACACTCCCCCAGCCCTCACTTGTATTTTACATACAGCTACACCTCTGTGAATATTCCCTTCATTAAATAGTCTTCAAATCACTTCCCCGAAAGAGTTTTCTGTCAATACATAATATACCCACAAGACATTACAAAAATACCCTAAAGACATAAAGACAAGGTGTAGAAATCCACATAACCACTGTGCTTGATCAAAACCAGAAAATGTGTATTGTGCCAGTCCACATTTGATGCTCAAACCACCAGATTTAGCATGCGTGCATTTTGTCTGTGTATGGAAATTTGCATTTAAAGTTCAGTCCAAACATTTAGTGAGCATGTTTAGGCAAAGCTTCCTATACATGTTTAGTGGCCTTTACTTCCAGTGCCAATTGCAGCAGAGGTAAGTTCACATTGGCAGGTGGCAGCTAGAGAGGAGAACACAAAGAGGACAACTCTTAATCTCTCTACAGACTGAGTGGTGTACCATAGTCTGCCAATGAACCAACTATTAAGTGCTGTTGATGGCTTTGATCCAAACACTGTTTGTTTCATTGTATATCTTGCAGTAGCTGCACTTACTGTTCCTGTCACAAATTCCAGAGGAAAACAACTTAATGCCAGGAGTGGTGGTACCCACTGTGCTCCAAGCACTTGTGAGGCTAACGCAAGAGTATCCCAAGTCTGACCCTGCCCAGTGCTACATACCAAGACTCTATGCCAAAATAGCAACAATAGAACAAAAACCCCAAAAGGCAGAATAAAGAAGCAAAATCTTATGGTTGGGAGTGGGGGAGACTTATTTAGTATCACTGTTTTAGAAGTTCTTGTCCATTTTGGTAGACAGGGCTTGGTGGGTCCAAGTAATTCATACAGTGAAAAACTGTACCTGTCATTGGCTTTCTCTTTCCTTCCTTCTTCTTCTCCTCCTCCTCCTCCTCCTCCTTCTTCTTCTTCCTTACAGGGTTTCTCTGTGTAGCCTTGGCTGTCCTGGACTCACTTTGTAGACCAGGCTGGCCTCAAACTCACAGCGATCCACCTGCCTCTGCCTCTCAAGTGCTGGGATTAAAGGCATACACCACCGGCCCCAGCCCCTTTTATTATTCTATATAAGACAATAATAACCTTTGCTATAGTGTATCCCACACTCAGAGTGGACTCTGGCCTACAGTTAATTCTTTTTGAGAACACCCTCACAGATGTATTCAGAAGGTGTGCTTTAGTAATCTCCCGTATGATTCTCAATCAAATGAACTGATGATCAAGATTTACCATAACAATTCCACTGGCATCATCTGACTTGAGATTTCTGTTAGCTGTGTTATGAAAATGTCGATGTATTCCAGTAGAAGTTGACTGGGCCTTGGTATCAAGCTAGGATCTGAATATTAACACTTCCATTTCCCAGCTCTGTGAACATACAGAGAATTTTTTCTGAGTTTCATTGAAACTGTGAGGTAGATATGCAAGCGTCACCTGGAGAATGGTAAACACATTAGTGGCTGGGGAATGTGGTTCTATTTGTCACTAACATGGTATTATAACTTTCTTGATCTACAGCTGCTTGTAAAATGATGTGAAATTTAATTCTTTATCCTTTTGGATTTTTGTCTGTCCAAGAGATTGCAGAAATGCCTCACACATTTTCTCTTCTCCATGGCTCTGTGAGCCTCTCAGTGATAACTTGCCTGAAGTCACACAGGTAGGAAGTGCTGGACCAGATCTAATCTTCTCTTTAATGATGTCAAATTTCGTGTCCTTCCTCTTGTACCCAGCCATTTTCCAGGTGCCAAAGGGGATCTCAAAATTTCTTCAGAAGAAGAAAAATGAAATCATTCTGGATGATTTAGGGCAGAAGAGGAAAAAAAGCTTTCAGGTTTATAACACAAAACCCAGAATATGGCTCCATCTCCATCAGGGTCCCCAGGAGCATCTAATAGTGATAGTGAAGTTTCTTTTGGTTTTATGTGTTTCCTGTGGCATAGAGAGGATGTTTTTTGTTCCTTCTCCTGTTCTCTGACAAGTCGTCTGTTTGGTCACTCATTAACTGAGGATATATGGCCTGTTTCTCTTTTCCGTTCTCTCTTTCAGTAAGAATGGGTAAGAGTGAAAAAGTACCGACATAAGTATCACTTTTTGGTTTCTCTGAAGAACCCATCATGGGGCAATTAACAAACAGCCTGGTAAACGTTATTGGCTAGAGAACAAATGGGGAACACACAACAATTATTCCTTCTAGTTAAGAGATCAGCAACTGTTGGTGTGCACTCAGAAAGAGCATTTAAATACCATCCACACCAATGTCTCTTGTCGAGTTGTTCATCAGAGGAAATATCAGGCTCCCGTTCCAGAAGCACAGGAGATATTGCTCTTCTATTTGTCCTGTCTTCATTCATAAAAATGTCACCGATGCCACACATAGTTGGTTTGATCTGGAACCTGTTATAGAATATACTCTGTTCTAAGGAACCAACCTAGTAAATAATCTGGAGATACAAATCAACTGGAGTAGAATTCTAAAACTTCTATTGTCCATGTGGGCTTGAGACTTTAAAAAATATTTGAAGAACCTCAAAGATCTCAGATACCTTTTCATATTCCCATGTACAATAACACGGTTTCTAGTATATTCCTTAGATTGTCATTGTGAAGGTTCAACAGAAGGGCGCACCTCTAATGTACAATACAGTCAGATTTCTGCAACTACAACTAACAACTCTTTCATCCTGTGATGTATTTGTCCACTCACTACAGGCAAGCATGTCTTAAAGAGGCGATGATGTCCTACCTTATTTCCTTCTTAACCAATTTTAACACCTCTCACGGCCCTAGACCTCATGGCAGCGAGGCTCAAGCTGAAAGCTGGACTGCCATCTCGGGAGGGCACCTGAGACCTTTGTGTAGTTCTCATGCCCTAGATACTTGTCTCTACCTAAGCACAGAACAGATGAGAGCAGTAACCCACCTGATTTGCCAGTTACACGGAAGATTGCTTCACAAGTCACAAAGCTGTTAAAATTAAGTTCCCCGTTGCCTTTACATAAATTACAAAAATATTCATCTGTCTCCATCTAGTACTAAGTATGTGGCTAGGATTTTTGGTAGCCATAAAGCCAGGTTTAATAGTAGTTGGTATAGGTAAATATCGGATTGAAGAGAAACCATTTCTGACAGTAGGTCACACAACCAACATAAGGTATAGGAAATGTCAGCCAAGGCCACAGACTTTGGAATACAAATCATTTACTCATCTGGCTAAATCCCATCCCCTTTTCATACCCAGAACAACTATCTCTCTGACTAAGTCTTCCTTGACTCTTTTTCCCCAGCCCAGACTAGACATATTGCTCTACATCCATAATCTGATGGCCTTCACTGAGATCTCCATACCCTCTGGCAAATCTTTAGCTAGATCTGAGTTTGCCTCTACCAGGAAAGACTTAATTTGAGATCAAGGATTATTGCCTTTGGTGCCTATCCCAGTGTGTGTCATATAGCAGATGTTCAATGATATTTGAAAGGAAGGAAAGAAGTAATGAAAAGGGGGTGAGGCTCTTATTAAATCCCTTATACCTTCTATTAAGAGGATTTTTTTTTGTAGTGTGACATGAGTTTGATCATGATCACCTCCACCTGGCTTCATGTCTACCACATGCTGACGTTCACAATCCCCAAGGAGGTCCAGAGTTGGAGTCTGCCATGTCAAATCTTTTCAGAGACCATGGGAGTTACTGCTAGGATGTAGGATTTTCTGTCATAAATAGTTTAAATATATTTAATGCCATATTCAGCAGATCTTTGATAAGCTTGAGGACCAGCATATTTGTGTTCAATTTTTGTCTGTCTTTAGCTGTGTGTTGTAAATTATATCTTGTAAGTATAAGACTGGTGGTCATGACTTAAAAAGTGTCTTAAGAATGTTTATTATTAGGCCTATAATTTTTAGTACAGCAGTATTTTTTAACCCACTAGCAATCAATCAAGACACAGACACCTGTTAAATTTTAAAATAGCCTTAGTTAACTTGGGGCAGGGCAGATATTAATCTCTTAAACTATGATTCTCAGTATCTGTCCCAGTACCCTGCTGGGTGGAGTATCTTAGAAGGCATCTATATTGGGCTAATATCTACTTATAAGTGAATATATACTATTGTTTGCCATAACACACACATTTTTCTGTACTCTCAAATGCACTTTTTTTTTCTGGAGCGGCTTTGCTCTTAGTGTAAGGAAACAGTAACAGCTGAGCAATTTTATCTCCTGTATTAATTTGTATCTCCTGTTTTACATATACCATGATTCTGATTTTTTTAAAATAATCTTTATCTATAATACTGAGATGCACAATAAGACCTTGAGAAGTCACATATCATTTTTGAGATATAACACCTTATAAGATATAACACATATAACACCTTAAATAGTTGATACATAGTACGCTGTAATCAAAATATAATCTTTTTTAACCAAAAATTGACCATCAATTTGTATCTCGCAGTTATGTGTAATAATTTAGTTGTTTATCTCTGTTTAATTTTGAAACAAACATAGGAGGCCAAATAAATCTCATCCCGGCAATCACTCATGAGGCAACTGATAATCTGTACATCTTAATTGTTTTTAAGTTAATAATAAACTGACAAGCACTAAATTGGAGCGCCTTTGCTTCAGCATCAAGATCTTTAAATATAGCGGCTGGAAACTTTTTTGACTTTCATATGACATATCATTATAGAATACAACAGTTTTTAAAGGAAAATTTATTGGTGTTACTAACATTTAATTTATAATTTATAGAAAATTTTAAGTTACTAATACTTTGTATTGACTGTAACATAATTAATACAAACGAGTCCAGTTAAGCGTGTTTAGGATTATGACAGGCGGATCTGGGCCCAGGGGTCCTGCTCAAACTGTGGCACCAGCCAAGGACAATACAGGCGGTAAACTTCAAACCCCTACCCAAATCTAGCCAATGGACAGAACATTCTCCACCGTTGAGTGGAGAGTGGGGTCTGACTTTCACACGAACTCTGGTGCCCCACTTGGAGGC
Organism: Acomys minous; assembly: GCF_964271855.1. Lineage (NCBI taxonomy): Eukaryota > Metazoa > Chordata > Mammalia > Rodentia > Muridae > Acomys > Acomys minous. The sequence goes on from NC_140496.1 coordinate 24,671,049, forward strand.
CTGGTGGCACTCAGAGGAAGGATAGCAGGTTATCAAAAAGAGACTCTATACCCTATGAGCATATACAGGGGGAGGAGGTCCCCCTCAGTCACAGACATAGGGGAGGGGAGTAGGGGGGAAGCGGGAGGGAGGGAGGAATGGGAGGATACAAGGGATGGGCTAACAATTGAGATGTAATATGAATAAATTAATTTTAAAAGTTTGTTTAGGAATGAAGTCATAGAGTATAACCATATGTTTTAGAACTTAAAACCAGATTTTACAGTGTTTTGAACCAGGATTGAATCGCATAATACCTGTCTTACAAATGCACATGTACTCATATATTTTAAACAAGAGTTTGAACTTAATTTTTAAATACTACATTTAATAGGGACTCTGGGAAAAGACTAAAGATTTCCCTCTGGAGATCTGAGTCTTGCAGAGGAAACATCACAGTGTTTGTTTTGGGGGAGAGAGGGAATAAGAGAAGAGAAGGGAGCACCAGAAACCTTTACCCCCCTGGGGTTTCCTATATATTTTAGTTAGAACTCTACTTGACTATGTACAGAGTCCATATCCCATCGCCTGGTCCTACCGTCTCCTTTCTTTGGGTGTCTTCAAATACCCAGCATCCCATCCCTTAACATATATATCCTTACCACAAGGAGTTGTTACTGGTGCTGTAGCTGGGAAACTGCATCCAGAGAGAAGGGAGGGAGCAGGCAGGCAGGCAAGCAGGCAGCAGACAGGAGAGCTGGATGGATGTTTCCTTTGCAGATGTGAAGGTTAGGATGGAGGCTTGAATCCCCTTGCCATCTTGGTTCTAGAGACCCCATCTGGCTTAGACCTGGGCAGGCCTTTGTGCATGCTGCCTCAGGTCTCTATGAGTTCATATGTGTGTCAGCTTTATTGTGTCTAAGAGGTCTCGCCTCCTTGGTGTCTTCCATCCCCACAGACTCTTCCACTCTTTATTCTGCCTCTCCAACAGAGTCCCCTGATCTCTGAGGAGAGTGATCTAATAGTCATCCCATTTAAGACTGAGTGGTCCAAGATCTCTCACTCTCTCTATACTGTCCAGTTATGGGACTTCGTTTTCCCCACCCACATCAGGACAAAGCATCTTTGATGACAGCTGAGTAAGACACCAATCTATGAATACAGCAGAATGTCATTAAGAGTTATTTTATTTCTACGTTCCTTTAGCAGAGCAGTAGTATTTGCTTTTCTCCCAGGTCCACTGGGGATAACCAGCATTCACTACTTATGAAGAAATAAGAAAGAGAATTTAAAAAAAGAAAGTGAACGGAGTTACGGTTTCTCTTTCTGTGAACACTCAACTCCCTAAATGTCACTTCTCCTGGCAACTATATTTCAGATGTCTATCTCAGTAACAGACAGAAAATGGGAGGGTGCTTACTTCTTAGTTTCACTGAAATAGCTCAAAGAAACCTCCCAGTAAGAGGGAAACAAATATGCACTAATTTCCTACTTGCCCCAGGCACAGACACACATATCTTATTTGGCTTCAGCAGCATCCCTAGGAGGTCACTGTTATTACCTCCACTTTGTATTTAGAGGCTGCAGTGTGGTGAGGCTAACTCACTTGTCCAAGTTACCAAGACAGCAAAGGATGATGGGAAAATATAAGCTAACTTCTAAGGTAAAGCACCCCCTTCTCCTAAGTGCTAACTTTAGGCACAAATGCAGGAAAGGGAGGAAGGAAGACACCACAGTAACTCCGATACAAAGGACAAAGTGCCCTTGAGTTTCGGACTCAGCATTTGGTGTAGAATATTAAATGCTCATGGCTCCTTTAATGTACCGGCATTTGTCTGACAGGCAACATTTTCTGCATACATGAATTTTGAGACTATTTTGAATCTCAATCAAGAGCTTTATATTGGTGCTAGGGGAGAAAAGGAAAGAGCTGATTGCAAAACTTCAAAGTCTGACTTGTGAGTGGCCCTGCTGCCCAGTGACTTGAGAGGATTTTTTTCCTATACTAGTGCAGGGCTCATGTTTTCTGGTCTGAGAGCGGGGGCCTGCTGGGTTTCTTCAATACAAGTCCTTAAAAGAATGGTTGTTGCCTTGCTTCTTGCTGTTACAAAAATCAGCTTCAGTAGGGAAGGGTTTACTTTGGCTGACAGTTGGGACGTTTAATCCACCATAGTGGGGAAGGTATGGATGGGAACCAGAACTCCGTGGTGCCTGATCACATTACATCCTTAGTCAGGAAGCAACGGAGAAGAGGGAATGTGTGTGATCAGCTTGCTTGCTCATTTTGTTTTTAATTAAAAAAAATATTTTAATTTTATTAATTTATTCAGATTACAACTCAATTGTTATCCCATCATTTGTATCCTCCCTTTCCTCCCCCCCTCCCTCCTGCTTTTACCGTATTCCCCTCCCCTAGGTCTAATACCGAGGGGGACCTCCTCCCCCACTGTATGGTCATAGGCTATCAAGTCTCATCTTGGTAGCCTGCTTATTCTTTCTTTGAGTGCCATCAGGCCTCCCCACTAAGGGGAGGTGGTCAAATATGTGGCACCAGAGTTCATGCCAGAGTCAGTCCACGCTCTCCACATAACTGTGGAGAATGTCCTGTCCATTGGGTAGATCAGAGTAGGGGTTTGATGTTTACTGCTTGTATTGTCCTTGGTTAGTGCAATAGTTTGAGCAGAACTCCCTGGGCCCTGATCCACCCATCACAATGTTCTTCTTGTAGGTTTCTAGGACCCTCTGGATCCTTCTATTTCTCTATCTCCTATATTTCTCTTACCTAGAGTCTCAGTAGGATACAAGAAAATGACCTCAAATCCTTACTAATGAAAATGATAATGGAGGCTTGCTCATTTTGTTTGGTCCAGAGCCCCAGCCTGTAGAAAGAGGGCAGACATATTTAGTCACATCTTTCAACATTAATATTATCTATATGATCCTCAAAAATATGCCTAAATATTGGCCTCCAAGGTGCTTCTAGATCTTACCAAGTTGATAATCAATATAAACCATCACATGGAGACGGCACAGGAGAGGCTGTGACAGGCAGCTGCCATGCAATCCTTTAAGGATCAAAGGAAACTGAGCATCTTCCTTGTGCCAGAATGGTCCCAGCTTCCCTCATAAACAAGCAGCTGGACTTTGGAGGAAGACTTTAAGGAATGGGCCTGCTGTTTTCCAAGGCCAGAAATCCTATGGCTGGATATCTGTTTCTTTTTCTTTCTAATTAAAATTTTATTTGTATAGTATTTTTATTGTGTATATGTGAGTGTGCTTTGCCTGCATGTATGTCTGTATACCACATACATGCATGTGCTTTCATTAAGTATGGTTATTAACTATGGTGTGCATGCTGGGAACCAAACCTAGGTCCTGTGGAAGACAGTAAGTGTTCTTAACCACTGGGTAATCGCTCTATCCCATCTTATTTTTAAAATAAATCAAAATCCAGACTCCAAATTTACTCATTTTAGTGAAAATAAATTAGTGATCTCTATTTTCCATGGACTCTTCTTTTATATAAATTATCTTTAATAACCTTAATAGTGTACCTATAAAGCACAATATTGTTTGTTTTTGTTTGTTTGCTTGTTTGTTTTTTGATAACTGAACACTCTCAGAGTACAAGGCTCTTCAGAAGTGACATGGATAAAATGGGTAAAATCATGATTATCCTACTGATCTGGCTTCAGATAGCATAGGATGTCCGTTTCTCCAATTCTGGTTCTGGCTCAACAGCGTTGTCTTTTGCTCCGTAGCCCACTAGTTGTGGCTGTCAGCATGTCAACACCACCACCATCTCTTTCATACAGAAGAGCACACTCAGACCGTTAATCATTCAATTGACTTTCCTAAGACACAGGTCAAGATTTTCAATGATTTTCCTAACCACAATACTCAGAATCATAGTTATGATGAAATGGGATTTTTCACTCCTTGCATTTGAAAACCAAATGTCCCATCTGCTGATCTGGTTCTTCAGTCACAAGTGCTGTGGAACAGCTGGGTCACTTATACTAATCCATAGCAATTGTGGACTCAGTTGGAAAATGCAAATTAAATGTCCCAGCCTGATCTCCTAGAGCTTTGTCTCATGCAACGTAAACACCTAGGCCTCTCCATGCCTGTCAAGTCATCAGCAGGGACTTTATTTTGCTTGTTTGTCTTTTAAAACTCCTATCACCCTTTCCTGCCCAGCAAGCAAAGCAACATGCAGAAACGACAGTAGTGTTACCAATCAGGTTTTGTATTTTGCCTAACAAACTATATCAAATAGTGGTTTAGATCAATAGTCATTTATTTGGTTCCTGGACCTACCACTTGGACAGAATTCAGGAGTAACAGTTCATCTCTGCTACATGGCCATAACTGGTAGAGAGCTGGGAATGGAAGTATCCACTTTCAAGACCATTCACTTACAGGCCGACATGTTGGTTCTGTTAGCTTACCATATATGTATCTATATCTATATCTGTCTGTCTATCTATCTATCTATCTATCTATCTATCTATCTATCTATCTAACTGTCTATGCTCTGTCTTAGCACTATGTCTGGGTCCCAAAGGCAGGCACCAAAGAAACCTTCCAACCTAGCCCAACAAGTAACACTGTCTCTTCCAACATTTTCTGTTGATTGATATGTCACTAAACTTGACCAACATTCAGTGAGCAGTCAGGCCCTACCTGTTATGCAAGGTGCATAACATAACTAATGGTCTTGTTTAAAAACTGTCCTACCAAGAAGAGACTTGATACCCTATGAGCATATACAGGGGGAGGAGGTCCCCCTCAGTCACAGTCATAGGGGAGGGGAGTAGGGGGAAAGCGAGAGGGAGGAAGGAATGGAAGGATACAAGGATGGGATAACAACTGAGATGTAATATGATATATATATATATATATATATATATATATATATATATATATATATATATATATATATACATCCTACAAAGCTACTTTAGAAGGCAGCCAACCTTAATGTGTAGTTTCATATGATCTGCAGCAATCCTAACATACCTCCCCCCTTTTAGTGACCGTGAAGACTGGATCTTAGACAAATAGTAAAGTTTAGTGTATTGGTTGCCCCATCCCTCTTCACAAATGCAACTGGCTTTTTCTTCTCTGCTTGCACTCTTGTTTTTATTCAGTTGCAGGTACTTGAATGTACTAGTTCATCTGGAAAAATCAGCCTATGGCCTATAAACTTTTTTGGTTTTTAGATTTAAAAAAAATTTTTTTAAATACTGTAAAGCTCTGGCCCCATTCTTTATAGCTCCCCTCCCCCTAGACTGGAAAACTGAGTTTGACCAGGTGAAATCACTCAGACAACTCTGAATCCCGTTAGTACCTGAGGTTTATGTGGTTCTCTTAACTGCTTTACTCTAAACATACCACACTCAAGAAAGCAAGGATGACTGAGTTACCAAACCAATGGAGCATATATGGATAAGCAAATCCAAAAGCAATTCATGACAATGGAGTCAGACTGAATTTTGATACAGGTTAAATATTTCTTTTCTAGGAAGTCAAATTATGTGGGTGTATCTAGGAAAAAAAATTCAGAGTAAAAGCTGAAAAATGTTTAGACAACCTCCAACCCCCATTCCAAATTACCTGTATACTGAACTAGATGACTCACTTTGTTTTGGTAGCATATTTTGGTCCCATATTCGATGGGAGACCCTATCTCAAAACATAGGGTGGAAGGCAATGGAGGAAAATAACTAACACAGCTGTGGGCACCTCTATGCACAGATGAATACACAAACAGCTGGGATATGATGATAAATTGGAAAATAGTAGCTAATGGTGAGCTGTGTTGGCTGGCCATAAGAAATAAGGAATCCCAGTGAGTGGTGAAAATGTGTTAGGCCTCGATGTCAGTAGTGGATAAATAATACCTTTATAGCAGACAAACATGTCATATCCTCACAGCAGTGATGACCAAGGAGTACACTCTCAGAAAAATATCTGCCCGAGACCCTCTTTGATTTGCAGAGATCCAGATACCACACCATTTGATGCTTGGAGTATTTAAAGTAGGTAGAAATCTTCAAGGAAATATTTTATATATTTGAATAAAACTGTTAATTATTGCTTTCTGTTGTGAAGGCATGAACCAGGGAAAAGATAAAAGCATCTTTCAAATTTAATGTCCCAATTAATTAATTTTTACTTATAAAACTGGAGCTTTTGCCAAGGCTTCTGGAAGCATTATAAAAGATTGATGTCATAAAGATAAGAATTTAACTAGGTCAAGCCCAACCATCAGATAATTCTTAATTAGGAATGAATCTCTCTGTAATTTCTATAAAATTGGCTGAATAACAGATGACATGCTGAATTACTAATGTAATTTAAGGAGTATATGATTTTAAATGGCAAGCTCCCTTCTCCTGGCTTAGTTCATCAATGGTGCTATCGGCTTTGATTCATTCTGCAGGTTGTTGTTTATTTTTCAGGTTCGGAAAAAAATGTCATCTTTAATTATAGATGGTGGCTAGAACATGTACCCCCCTGCGTGCCTCCCCTCGGTACGGAATGTAAAATACTGGCTGGCAGAGAAAAACATGTGCTTGTGTCAGGAGAAGCATCATTTCCCAAAGGTCACATTTGAAACTTGTTCAGTGAGTCAGCCTGGAACTTGTGGGCTGTGTGTGTGTGTGCAATGGTTTTGAAGAAGCAGAAAGGTCAGTTCCTCCAGGCTACTCTGGATATTGCTAAGGAATGGGGCCTTCCTTGGGGTGGGCAGGGAGGGGAAGGGAGGATGTTGGGGAGACAGTGTGCACTGCATCACGTCATGGATGGCTTGTAGAAATGTGATATTGAGCATGCCTGAGCCAGTGCTGCAAATACATCCCTTCTTATCCCACTTGACTGAACTTCAGTGACAGGTGACAGTGGGATGCAGCAATTGAGGGACTGCTCAGATGATAAAGTGTTTGCTGTAGGGGGATGAAGACACAAATACGGACCTCCCAACACCCACCTAAAAGCCAAGTGTGACGGTGTGTGTCCATAATCCAATCTTTGGGGGGGGGGAGGTAGAGACAGCAAGATACCTGGAGCTTGCTAGCAAGCGATGATAAGGAAAACTGTAAGCCCCACAATCAGCGAGAGACCCTGTTTCAAAACATAAGGTGGAAAGCAATGGAGGAAAACATCTAACCCAGGTGTGTGCACCTGCATGCACAGATGCACACGTGCACATCTGGGATGTGGTGATAAATATGGAAATAGTGGTTAAGGGTGAGTTGCATGGTGGCTGGGCACAGAAATAAGGATACTTTGTGAGTGGTGAAAACGTTTTAGTCTTTGATGTTAGTTGTGGTTAGATATACATTTACAAAATTACATATATGCATAGCAATTTATTTTCTTATTTTTTGACCAATGGAAATTACATAGTAACACAATGGCACAGACCTCTAAATGTGACAATACAAAGTATTCATCAAGTGATCTTAACTGTGGTAGATAATAACATTCCAATATTGAAATAAATTTCTACCAGGCCACATTTGTCCCTTACTTCTGCATCAGAGTCAACTTCAGTACTTGTTAAAGAATACAATATTCTGGACGTAGTCTAGCTGACAAAAATCAAATCAGGCAGATGAGATTTAAAAATCTGCTTTTTTTTTTTTGAAACTCCTCATGTTTCCTCCTGTATCATAAAAGAATTTCCTCTTTAAAATTAGGATCTTGGCTAGAGATATAGCTCATTTATTAGTGTGTTTGTCTCACATGCACAAAGCCCCAGGCTTACTCTTCAATACCACAAAAGTCAGGAAATCAGTTCCTGTCTCTAGTGGGGTAGAAGACCTGAGTTCAAAGCTGTCTGTGGCTACATAGTGAATTAGAGAGCATCTTGGGATACACATAACCCTGTCTTTATAAAACAGTGTGTTCAAGGAGAGACCCACTGGCATTTATTTAAGTATGGATGGATTCATGAGTCCAGAAAGGATCAATTAAGAACCAAAGTATGAAAGATTTATGGTCCTTCTTATTCAGCATTTGTTGTAAGTTTTTATTTCAACTCTCTCTTATTTTTTTATAAAGCTATGAAACGATGCATTAATATTGTCTCAAATTTAAGATTGTGCTAAGGTTAAGTTGGATAAATCAACACCCGCGGACAACACCTACTAGTAGACTGGTCCTCAAATACGGGTGACATCACAGGCTTTTCAGGCCCTGTGTTTCCCTAAATAAACTCAAGATGCTCCAATAAAAGAGACAAAAAACAAAAACCCAAACAACAACCACAAAACAAAAATAAAACCAGACTACACTGCGACAGCGTACTAGAGTGGGATGTTTGTAGGACGGGATCAGATAGAAAAGGGTTGTCAATTCCATGACACTAAACAGAATCTTGCTCCCTAAAATTTTAATCTCTGAAAGAAAGATAAATTTCCCACCTCTTGAGTACTGAAGTAGTTTTCTTAACAGGCAGTGCCTGCCTATAGGGCGTATAGTGTCGCGCCTCGCTTGACCGGCAAGAAAGACGCGACCACCGGTTCTTCTCCTAAGCAGCTTTATTCAGGCCTTTCTTCTTCGCTTCGGTGAAAATCCCCCCAAGCCACTCCCCTCACATTCATTTATAGCACTCAAACAGCCAATCACACCAAGACACGTCTCACGCTCTGATAGGCTCGCGAGCAGCGGGCCTTTTTCAAATAAGGGGTTGTTTAAATCGAAACGGCTCCGGCTGCATGCCGGGCGCCCTGTGGAGGCGGGGGTCCACAAAGGGCTCCGTGGCTCTCCACAGTATAGCTTCATGTTCTGCAGGATAAATACTACCACTTAGCACTTCAATGTGTCCTTGATGAGCACCATTACACTGGTGCCCTACAAGAAGTAGTTGGACACCTAATTTCATGCACACAGGCATATATCTCCCAGTGAGGGATTCCTAGACATTTGTAGAAGTACACCTGCTGATAAGGCCTAGAGCCAGAGAAACAGACCGTAGAGCAGTGGTTCTCAACCTTCCTGATGCTGCGACTTTTTAATACTGTGACCCCCCCCCCCCAACCGTAAAACTATTTTGTTCGTACTTCTTGACTGGAATTTTGCTGCTGTTGTGAATTGCAGTGTAAATATTTGATATGCAGGATATGTGATATGTGACCTTTCTCCCCTCCCCCCAATGGGGGTCAAGGCTCTGGGATGAGAGCCACTGCCAGAGAGGTCACCCTGAATGGGTGCTCGAGATGGGAGCTATAGAGAGGAAGTAGAGGTAGCACAGAGGCAAAGATAGCAAGCAAGTCCACAGGAATATGAGCTTCAGTGATGATGGGTAAGTAGTGGATTTTAAAGGGCGGGGGGAAGAATGAATAATGCACACAGGTGGTAAGGCAGAGACAGACAGGTGAGGAAGGGTCCAGAGCACCACGGTACATGCTTAAAACTTCCTTAGCAGAAGCTTGAAACGATTCAAATGATACCCAGGGAGGCCACTCAGGCCAGCTCTAAGGATCTGTTGATGAACCACTGTTCCTGATTCTCTGACCTCTATTTGAATATATTGACTAGTTAACTACTAGTACCTTTCGCTTACCTGTATTAATCTATTACTTTTCTTCTTAACTTCTGAAACAGGACTCCCCATGATCCCATGCCCAGTAAATACAGTAGCTTAGTATTTTGAAAGCAACATTTTTGTACTGCATGACTAAACAGTACTCTATAGATAGCAGGCTCAGCCATTCAAGTATGGATTGAATCTTGATGTATGAATATCACATCTAATTTGATTCCACACATTGCTTTTTATATCACTTTTTTTTTTTTTTTTTTGCTGGGCATTCTTAAAGCTATCTATTATTCTGTTGGATAAGTACGTAGGTGAGGTTAGCTCGTTTTGCAATTCAAAAATGGGTTTAGTTATTCATGCACTCATTTCACTATGAAATGGTGAATTTCTAAAAGGAGCCAATGGGAAGAATGGGAAGCCATCTTTGGTTTCGAGTTAGTTAGGGCACATTTAATTTTGCCAAAGCTCGGGTCAGATTTAGAATCTCTTACACTGCTGAATTGTAATGCTGCACCCAAGGAGTGTGACAGGCCACTGAGAGCTGCGTAGGAGACAGAGCATGTCCTGGAAAGAATTATCTCCTATCCTAGAGAAATGACCTATGCAGAATTTCCAACTGTAAAGTCTGACCTTATGAATCATGCACCATAACGGCCACTGGGAACAAGAGATCTCACAGCTGCCTGCCCGCCCTCTGCCTGTCCAGTTGTCCTCCTCCTCCTCCTCCTCCTCCTCCTCCTCCTCCTTCTTTTTTGTTGTTTTTTTTTTTCCTTGAGTGAAATGCATTATAGTTTTGCCTGAACACCATGTTTCATATTTTCCTGCTTTTAATTCTCATGGACTTTGTGTTCAGTTGTAAGCAGAGTCCAGTTTGGACTTTTGGTTTGTGGACTCCTGGTTTTTTGTTTGTTTGTTTTTCTTTTCTTCTCTTCTCTTCTCTTCTCTCTCTCTCTCTCTCTCTCTCTCTCTCTCTCTCTCTCTCTCTCTCTCTCTCTCTGTTTCTCTAAGAGCTCACATCATTCCTGGAAATCTCTTTTGTAAGCAATACAGAGAAATTACCCAGGGCATTATGAGCCAGATGTTCAAGTCTCGTGATCACATTTCTCTAGGCCAGAGGAAAGATCATCTGTAGCTATTGTCCAATCAGAGCGGGCCACTGAAGCAGCTGTTGCCATGTGGTTTATAGTAGGATGATAAGCAAGTAGTACATCTTGCTTCTGTCCAGGATGTGGTCATCTTTTTTTTTTTTAATGCAATCAAGCTACGCTTTCCTGTCATTTGTTTTTTAATAAGGAAAAGGGAAGGAAATGAGGCTCAGATGTTTGAGATGACTGTGCAAGGCAATAAGGGGTTCAGGTGAGCAGAGATGAGGTGCAGAACAGAGGGGAATGAGGTACAGAGAGGAAGCAAGGATGGCAAGACAAAAGTGAATGGAAAATGCAAAGGCAGCTTTGAGCTCCACTGAATGCAAATACAAGCAGGTGGGACTGGTGGAACAGATTTGAGAAAGAAAATCTGAAAACATTGAATATGGAAAGTTAACAGCTTCACCAATAACCATGGTCTCGAACAAGTAAATCAAGGTTGGGAATGTGGCAACGAGGGACGTAACGAGGGACGTCCTACTCTGTCCTGCTGGACGTCGCGCACCCAGGTGGAAAGCGAGGCTGAGAAATGGCTGTTTCTAAATTTGAAGCACTTAGCGATGCCTTTAACTTCCAACCCAAATGAAAGCAGTTGCAATGAGGTTATTTGTAAACACTCTTTGAGTAGAGAATGGTTTGGCTTCCCCATTCCCTCTCCTTTTTCATACTTGCCTCAGCCAGTCTTTAGTGCATCCAAACTCAGTGTCAACAATTTATCTCTGCTGCCTTTGGAACATCTGTCCCTAAATATACACTGATTGTGAGGGCTGACCTCTGCTCCTGACAACCCCACAGCCAGAGGCAGTTGATCTCTGAAACTCACTCTGCTGGCTTGCATCCTTTCTACCCACACCTTTCATGAAAATCAACAAGAAACAAACATTAAAGTTTTTGTGGCTGGGTTGGTGTCTCAGTCCCTCCACTGGAATGCTTGCCTGGTTACCAAAAAAAAAAAAAAAAAAAAAAAAAAAAAAAAGGCTCCATGTCCCCCATTACTAGGAATCTTTGTTTAGGCTGCTGGGATGGAAGTGGCACAGAACTTGTATATGTAAACCAGCCAATGACTAGTTTAACTTGAGACCCATGGCTGACACTACCAGGAACCAGGGGCTGGCTAGCCCAGAGACCTAGAATAGAACCAAAAGCAACTTGGAAGAAGAAGACAATGAAAGGGTACCTAATAAAACCCTGCTATATGCAGACCGGAGCCTAGCATAATCATCACCAGGGAGGCTTTATCCGGTGACCGATAGGGGTAGATGCAGAGACACACAGCCAAACATTAGCAGAAGTTGGAGTACCCCACAGGAGAGAGAGAGAGAGAAAAGAGAGAGAGAGAGAGAGAGAGAGAGAGAGAGAGAGAGAGAGAGAGAGAGAGAAGGATTAGAGGAGCCAGAAGGATTCAAAGACACCACAAGAACATGGTCCACATAATCAACTAACCAAGACTCATAGGGCCTCACAGAGATTGATGCATCAATCATGGAGCCTGGATGGGTCTGACCTAGTTCTTCTATATATATGTTATGGTTGTGTAGCTTGGTGTTTTTGTGGGACTTCTAACAATGGGAGCATGGGGAGGGCTTTCTCTGACTCCTTTGCTTGTTTTGAAACCCTTTTCTTCCCTCTGGGTTGCCTCCTCCAGCTTTGGTAATAGAGGGTCTGTGCCTAGTCTTATTGTAATGTGGTATGCCTTGTTTGGTTGATAGTCCTGGAAGGTCTGCCCTTGTCTGAAGGAAAATGGAGGAGGAGTGAATCTGGGGGAGAGAGAAGGTGGTGGGAAAGGACTGAGAGGAAAGGAGGAATGGGAAACTGGGTGTAATATATGACAGAAGAATTTTTAAAAAGAAAAGCAAAGGAAAAAAAAACCAAATGTGTCTCCTTCATTTATCAAGATCCACATACTTTACAAACAATATTATGTTCTCTTATTACAAGTCCACCCTAACAATTTTATAGATAGTTGTATTTATTTTATAATCAATGAATAAATAAATAACATGTAAAGATAATTCATGAACACTTGGCTGTAAGGTCTGGAAATAAGTAGATGCTCAATTAAAATTAAGCATCTCTAGAAGAGAAGTTTGGGTTTAAAGTGTGGTAAGTAATTGTTTTTTAATCATTAAAAATCTAGATACTTTATTTTCTTTGTTGGACTAGGGTATATTTTATTCTCTTTTTCCTAGATTTTTAAAAATTACCATATAATTATATAATTTTTCCCTTCCCTTTTTCTCTTCTATCCTCCTTCATGTTCCCTGCTCTCATATTATGGCCATTTTTTCTCAAATCGCTGTCTCATAGCTAGATACCCCTAAATCTTTAAGCACAACCTGCTCAGTCTCTGTACTGTTGCTTCTATATAGATGGTTTGTGGCTTTATACTTGGTATAGATAACTAATATGCAGCGTCTTCCTTGGGAAAGATTATTTCTCAGCTTCCCTTAGTTGCCTGTCAATCTACATCAACGTAATTTCCTTTGCATTTTAAATCCTCAGTGCTTGCAAGTGGAGCATGTGTGTTCAGGTATGCGTGCACATACGTGTTGTTCAGTCTTTTATTTTTCAACTTTTGGTTTTTTTTCTTTTTTCTTTTATTAATTTATTCTTGTTACATCTCAATGGTTATCCCATCCCTTGTATCCTCCCATTCCTCCCTCCCTCCCATTTTCCCCTGACTCCCCTTCCCTATGACTGTGCCTGAAGGGGGACTTCCTCCCCCTGTATATGCCCATAAGGTATCAAGTCTCTTCTTGGTAGCCTGCTATCCTTCCTCTGAGTGCCACCAGGTCTCCCCCTCCAGGGGACATGGTCAAATAAGAGGCGTGGTAAGTAATTTATTTTTGAGATTTTTTCCAAAATGCCTTAGCCCAATGTTACAGCTGTAATTGTTTCAATAAGAAATTGTATAGTGATGTAACAAGAATAAATTAATAAAAAAAAGAAAAAAAAGAAATTGTATAGTGTCTTGAAGTCTTTCTCTGAAGTTTGAGAAGGAAGCCTTGTGTATGTAGCTAGCTCTACAAGGAAATCAGTGTTTCTGATATAATTAGTTGTTGCATTTGATCAATATGTTCCTTAGATCCAGAGGGACTAGTCAGATAGACAGGCAGATAGCGAACTTTGAGGGTGAGATTGATGGTAGTTTTGGGGGTTGGAAAAATTACCTTGAATAAAGTAAGTATCATATTTAATTTCTGTGTGGCCTGGCTTCAATCTCTGTGGTGAGCCTTTTTTTTTTTTTAAGACTTATTTTAAACTTCATTGATAGGAAGTTAAAAATAATGATTTTTTAAAAATCACACATCAAAATTAACCAGACCCAAAGACCATACAACCCAATGAGCTTTTATACAGTTAGATTAGCCATTCAAAATGTGAGCTGTTGGGCCTCCCATTTGGGTTTTGCAGTTTCACTACCAAGTATATTTTTATGCACTCTTCTATCACAAAACCCCAGTTAATTCATTAATGGCAGAGTTATAACTAGGAAAACAATTAGTCTCCTACTTTCTTTCATAACTCATGTTCATGACCTGTGTCCAGTTCTTCTTCATCCCCTAATATTTACCCAGTGTTGCCCCTGACCAGTTGTGTGACATTAGACAGTCATTTTCATGACTCCATGTCTAATGTGAAGTGGAACACAGGTCATATATCTGAGTTTGTGTGTGCTGCACTATTAGAAGAAAGTGACACGTGCTGGGGGGAAATTAAGTATCCCAGCATACCCCTAATTAGCTTTGATGTTAGTTCTACTTGTGTACATCCTCAGATTTCGGTACCCACAAACCCAGCATGTAGGGGCATGTGTGATGGGGACATCCTTTCCCAAGAATATCCTTGCAGAGGCCGTTAAACTTCTCCCAACAAGGCCCTCAAGAGAGCCTGCAGAAACCTTGTCAGAACCAAGCACAGGGTGAGCAATCAACACGTTTCACTTTCCAATGCAGCTTTGTGCACAATTGAAGAGAAATAATCTGAGCGTATTGGATTTGGTTTCACGGAAATAAATACAGAGGTTTAGGAATGAGGGGTTGAGAGAGAGAATGGGGAGATTCTCATGGTTTGGTGGGATTTTATTTTCAGTCATTAAAAGAATACAGCTTTCACCCATACATTTCTTTAGGAGGCTGATTCTTAGCAAATATGTGAATGTAGTTTAAAAAAAAAAACCCAAAAAACAAAAATAAACACACAAAAAATAAAACAAAACAAAACCCAAGATTAAGTAGTCTCAAACAGATATAGTGTATGCTATTGTTTTTTTAAATAAAGAATAAATTGTTTTTATATTGGGATAGTGGCACAACAGCATATTTTCTGTTTGTTTTTTTTTTACAAAAACATGGGTTTATGGTCTTCATTAAACATATATATCTGTGCCCTTATTTACATTTACATGCTTCTCTGAGTGTGAGGAAACCGGTGTGCCCACTCCTCATCCTTTCTAGAAAAATGCTAAGAGCAGTCATTTGTTTTTTCTAATGAATAATTTCCCTTAAATTATTTTCCAAGTCTCTCAAGACTACCTTGGTAATTAATTTCTTTCATAATTTACACATTTCTTGTTTTCTCCTGCAAAGAGGAAGAAATAAACAATATTGGAGAAAGCGCTCTGATTGTCAAGACAGCACAATGTGTCGCTAGCTAGGGAGACATTTGCACAACTTACAGAGAGATATAAATATATTAGTTTGGGGATTGTTGCTTTCAAAGCAGATATTACATTGTCACAAACATCACACCCTCAAGCCAAGGTATGTATTAATGGCTTCATTATTAAAATTTGGTTACTGTCTCAGAACCGTAAATCTGTCAGTTATGGTAATTTTATTAAATATAACCATACATATTAATAAAAGTTCTCAGTTCAATGGAGCATCAAGAATAACCACATATTTTAATTCTGGATAAGTTGGGAAGCAATTTTTTTTTTAATGTGAGAAAATAGCCCCTAATTCAAAGGTGTGTATGTGTCTCTGCATGTGTCTGCGCGTTGCGGTGTGTGAATACATGTAGAGTTCAGAGGTCATTGCTGGGAACCATCCTCAATTAACCTCTACCTCGCCTTTTTGAAACAAGATGTTCACCGAGCTTGTATCATAGCAGACCCACTGGGTGGCCAGCAAGCCCCAGAGATCCTCCTGTCTCTGCCATCCTGGTGCGTGGATTACAAGCTTGCATCGCTATGCCTGGCTTCTATTGGATGCTGCGGATTGAACTCTGCTCTTTATGCTTTGTCCACTGAGCCATCTTCCTAGCCCTTCAGAATGTAAAGCTTTACCTAGAGTCTGCCAGTGCTAACCTAGACAATACATTTCTCTCACTCCCCACCCAACTGTAACAAACCATAAAAGAAAATACAAAGGACTGTCTACAGAATAAAGGCCATGCTTTTTCCAAGTAAGTCATAGGAGAGCCCGGCTCTCTTGGTCTATAGTACTTTGACAAATGGTTGTCCCAAGCCTCCTTTCATGCACAGTGTATCTTCTAATTCAAGTTCATCTCCAAAGCCTGTCTCACTTAAGATGTTATGTTGTTTCCACTGTGCCTTGGCTGTTCATATCCATGCCCCGTTGGACTTACAATAAGATTTTCTATATAGCTCAAAGGATCATGTAGGCCGGTGCAGAATAGACACTCTTTAGTATCTGCCAAATGAGGGTTCTCTCCTTCTTCAAAACCACTCTTGGCTAGCATGAATTTTTTTTCTTGAATAGCCAAATGAAATTTTAGTTGGGGTTTAAGTTCTTTTTTGCATGTGTATATGATAAGGGAAAGGGCTCAAAAAATAAAAGACTCTAAAAAAAATCATCAGGGAAATTTGACCAAAAGAAAATCCAGAGAATAGCTCGAATTGTTTTATGCCAAGGAATTGCTTTCCTTTTTAATCAAGTGTACAGCCTTCCGTGCATTGATTGAGCAGCCATACTGTTTAGAAGGAATGGGCCACTCTCCTTCAGGTTAAAAGTCCTCAAGCATAGTACACGCATCACGGACTGGATGAGATTGAACTTGACTTACAGAAGGAAAGAGAGACCAATTTTCCTTTCTAAATTGCAGAGGAGTCCGTGGTTCTTTTATCTGCTGCCTCCCCCCACGCCCCACCCCTCAAGCCATTCTCCTCTTAGCCTCATTTGCCAAGATTACACACAGGACCATAGCAATACTCACACCAAATACACCCTGGCTTCATCATAAGTATTTCAAAGTACACTATTAAGGCAAAAAGAAAATCGAATCTTATTAACAGGATTAACTTCTGAACAACAAGTCTCAAAATCCATTAGAAAGAGAATTGACGGTGTCAGCAATAAGGCTCTGAGAAATCATTTTATTAAAAGTCCTTTATTTTTAAAAGCTGATTACTTCTCCATTCTGGCAGGTGTAAGGATTAAAACCTGGCAGCTGGGATGGTCCACAGCGGGCCGCGATCCCTTCTTGCTCACTTGCTGGAGACAGTTTCTTCCACTCACTTAGGATGCTTTGTGTGGCTCACCTGCACAGGTTGATTTATCCTCTGAAGAAAACACATACAAAGGCCAGGCTTGGAAGAGGAGGAAATGAACACCATAAACCTGTCCGGGGATGTTTCTAGTCAAAATGAGCTCTTGAGAACGTGGAGGCCCTAACCAAGTGTGCAAACTGCATAGTTCGGTTACAAACCATGGCACACGGCTCCAGGTTGTTCCAAGTATTCCAGGCTCTGTGGGAAAGGGATGTTTCCTCTAGATTTGTTTATCCTCCTCACATGTCCCATCGCATTAAATTCATTTTTCATTTAACAAGCATTTGAATCGTGGAAAGAGCCGAAGAATGTGTTAGAGAACGAGGCCCCATGCCCCAGGGATTAAAAATGTTCTTCACAGGCAGGTGAAGCAGTCTAGCAACCATTAAGCCAGAACAGAGACCCCCAAATGGCATGCAGGATCATTATGAAAACTTCCTTTGAGAATGCCTCCCCATTTCATTAGCTGTTTGCTAGCTGGCAGGATTTTCGTTTGTCTGTCTGTTTGTTTGTTTGTTTTGTCAATCTTGCAGCACTTTCTGTACTCTAGACATTAACCCGTTGTCTGAAGTAGAGCTGACAAAATTGCCCACTCCCCTGTCCCTGGATATATGTTTGGGTTTTTTTTTTGTTTTGTTTTGTTTTGTTTTAAAGACCTAAAGCTAGATAATAGATCACCAGAGGGGAAAAGAGGAATTGAGTGAGGTGGGTGGGGCAACCAGGCATAGATGACGTAACCTCTGGGAAGGAGGCTTGGTGTGAATGATGGAAGAACAACATGGAGCTCAGGATGGTGAGGAGAAGGATGGAGGAAGATGAACAAAAACAACAACAACAACAAGCCATTTGAAGATGCAGTGAGGATGTCTAATACTTGGTATGGCAATTAAAGATAGCAAAAAGGGAAAGAAAAAAAAAACCTTCCTTCTTTACTCTTGCAAATTTTGTGGTTAGGGTGAGAAGATTCAGTTTTCACAGATGATTTCCCAGGGCTTCTCTTTAAGATGTCAATTTGGTGGGAAATGCTTATTTCATTCATAGACACATATTTAGAGAGAAACCAGGGAAACATTACAAATTGACTACGATGTTTGAATTGTATTTTAATCAGGCTATTTTCGTCTGAGAGACACAGAGATACACGCCACCACAGCCCTGGCATGGGTTGAGGTGTCCTTACTTCAGTGAAGAGAATAGGAGAGCCCAACACTGCCTTTGTGCTTCGTCCTTCCTCATGAACAAGCCGAGACTGGTGGGAGGCTCTAGACTGTCGGTCTGTCATCTATCTATCTATCTATCTATCTATCTATCTATCTATCTATCTATCATCTATCTAACCTCACCTAGGACTAAACCTAGACTCTCAAGGTGCTAGGCGGATACTTTTACAGAGCAATCTTTTTAAAAAGTTTGATGGAGAGTCTTACTACGTTGTCCAGACTGGACTAGAACTGGCCCACGCAGGCGTAGAACTTATGGCTCTTTTGCCTTAACCTCCTGAAGCTAAGATTATGTGCCCATCCCATCAAGCCTGGGAGAGTTATTTATTCTTTCTTCAATTTCTAGGCCTTATTTGAGTAATAAAACTGTTCCAACAGGCCAAGAACATGTCTAATATGTAACATTTTTATATTGTAATTCTACATAACCCACTCCTTAATTCTGCAGGAATAAGTACATTTAAAACATACCTTCTATCCCACTGCTTATAGTAGAATGCCAGCCATTAGCCACCAGTCACAGTCTATTTGGAGGCTCATAACGTGGCACCACATCGACGTGTATGGTTCTCTCCCTGTCCATAGTTTTACTGATACTCGTGTATATAAGGTCTCTCATTTAAAGTTTAATGCCATACATCTTTTGATAGTATTTCTTGAATAAAATGCCCGTTTGAAAAGGAACGACTCTAACAGTGGTTGTGTTTTGTATATGCTTCAAGAAATTAACTTTTTGGTTTGTGAAAATGTCCAATTTGACTTATAACTTTATAAAAAGGGGTATATCTATATCTATATTGTGTCCTCTCTCTCTCTCTCTCTCTCTCTCTCTCTCTCTCTCTCTCTCTCTCTCTCCCCCTCTCTTTCTCCTCACCCCCCTCTCTCTCATACACACTTTTTTTCCTATGCATTAATTTACAAGCTAGGTTTGGTCTTGGTAGGAAGGGTCTATCTATCTTTAGAGTTGAAACCCAAATTCACCAGTTTCTGAATTGAGAATTAAGGCTAAAACTCAACCAAGACAGCATCCCCACTTCTGTACTTCTGTGCTCCTATCCACTATGCATTTATTATCTTTCTTAGAAAAGGTAGGAAAAAGCAAGGGTACGAAGAGAAGGGTCAAAACATATCAATTCTGCATTCTTCTCAACACAGCCAAAGCCTCTGGATCTTAACATCACTTTTGACTTCTGATTTTTCTCTTGGAGTCAATGCCTGTTGATTGTACCAGATTGTATGTAGCCCTTGGTTGGGGTGCCAAGCTGTTTAATGCAGCGTGTCAAGTGCTAATTCAACTTTGGTGTTTGCCCTGGATACTGATCGTAGTAGCCCCTGTCTTCTCAGCAGGCTCCGTGAACTCAGCGTTTGAAGGTTGAAGATCAGAGAGCTGGAGGTGGAATGGCTTTGGGCCACAAGTGGGAATTAACTTCATGTGAAAAAGTGAATCTGACCTTACAAAATGGTCTGGGTGCCAACCATTGCTCTCTTCTGAGCGTTTCCCTTGAATCTGATCTTGCTTACTGGGATTTGTGATGAAAGGGCTTTATTGATTAGCACTGAGCACTTGATGTTAAGTGGCTCTGTGGAAAATGGGGAATTAGATGATCATTATTTTTTATCTTTTCTGAAAAGTGCAGTTTCTAGTTAGACATCTGACTAAATAAAACCCAGGGTGTCCTTAGGCCAGCAAACGAGTAGAGATGTGATACTCAGAATCTCAAATGCAGCACTTCAGTGTGGTTGGATTTAATTAAATGGCTCACAGGAGCCTAGAAGGAGGAAGCTAGTTCTCACAGGAAATGAAGTGGGTATTTCCTCTTATGTGCCGGTCCGGGATGTAATGGGCAGTCCCAATGACCGTTAAAGTTCTCTTCCTCTGCATGTTATGAAACCCCAGGAGAGATTTCAGGTAAGTCTTTGTGTGCCTCTTATGGCTAATGGATACTCTGTGCAGGCTTAAGAAGTTTCTCCAAAGCAAACCTAGCCCCCACTTCATCTAAAGTTCAATTTTAAGAAATGTCTGCCGAGAAACATAAGGATGGCAAGTGGTATGCCACAATATGGGAGCCCTGGTCCTATCATGCCTGGTTAAGAGGCTTCGTCTTTTTTTCCCTGTCAGTAGATGATATTCCTATGCTGATTGTTATTCAGCATCTATAGTACTAACAGTGGCTGTGGCCATGCCACTCCTATATTTGTAAAGCATATGTGCCAGGGGCCTCTTATTTGCAGGATGGGTAAGTGGATAGCTAGGGTGGTTTAAATTATCTCTTCGTGTTTCCATAGAGTAGCCTTGTAAGATCCATACCCTACATACACTACAGAGGGGAGAAACAAATGTTGGATTAAAGACACTAGTTCCTCAGATGGTTTCTGGTTCATGGCCTTTTGCATGAACTTGAAGTGGATTTGGAAAGGCAAGGAGACAACACCCAGCTCCCTCAAAGGTCTTCATCCTTGTCACAGAGCAAAAGAAAGGCCAAAGCTGGGAAACTGGTGACACAGACCCAAAGAGCAGACAGAAACAGTTGCCTTGTTTGGCACCTCTTGCTTTAAAACACTATTCAGAGCCGAATTTCTTGCTGCCTTATTCCACTCCCTGCCCATGTTTATTTAAACATGGAGTTTTAATTTTACAAGTAATCAAGAAAGAATGAGAAGAAAAACAAATTTGCTGTTCTGTCTGTGCTATTCCGTATTCTGGTTATATAATCTACTCTAACCTGAGAAGCAACGTGGGGCTAGTACTCACCTCTGTCTACCATGGACAACAGGCACCTTTTGGATATTGACAACTCTGGAACCTACTCCAGGTTGTCCTCTCACTATGGGTGTTGTGACCTGGTGTGCCAGGACCTTTTTGCTCAGTTTGCTGATGGCTGATTTGCTCGTCCCTGGGTCCTGTATAATGAGTAGCTTTTCAATAAATTACTATACTATATCTAAAATTAAACTGACACCGCCATATCACATCCTTGAATTCTGAAAATATACTTGCAAATTATTTATTGCAATAGAAGAAAATATATGTAATAAAGAACTGTTGCTTAAAATGGTACTAAATGCATCCTGGAAAAAATGTGTAAATAACTTCAAAATTAAATCAAGAACTCCACTGTAACGTCTGTCATCATCGTTCTGTCTCTTTTATCCCAGATATTTTTGCAGATAAAATATGACAAGAAGATGATTATTATAAATATCTGAGAATAAGAAGCATAAGATTTATTACTGAAAAGTTATTTAAGAGCTAGGCTTGTATCTCGATTGGTAGTGTACTTGGCTAGTATGACTGAGGCCTTGGGTTAGGTCCCCATTGTTACATAAACTAAGCATATTGGAGAATGCCTTTCCTGTAAGCCCAGCTCTTCAGAAGATCAGAACTTATTGTAAAGGTGTGAATTTGAGTCCAACACATCTGTAATGAAATTTTGTGTCAAGCTACATACACACAAGCATCACACACACACACACACACACACACACACACACAGAGTTGATAGATGTGTATATGCGTGGCAGAAAGAAAAAAAAGCATAACTTAGAATGTAAGAATAAAAACAATAGAATTGTCGATTAAGATTTTATGAAAAGTGTAAAGAAAAGACTAGTTTTACTCCTTTGGGACTGAAATAGAAGAAATAATTTTTTCTGGTTATATGTATGAACTAAGAACAATAATTTAGAAACTTTTAATTGCTAAATCTTGTATTTTACCAGGAAGAAACATTTTAAACATATCAAATTATGTTTCAAAAATGAACTCCCAGAAAGAATTTAACAAGACTTTTATTGTTTTTTTAAAAATTTATTTCATTACTATTAAGTGCGCGCACATGTACAGATGAGTGCAGATGCCCAAAGTGGCCAATGATGTTACAGACTGGAGCTGGAGATATAGGTGCTGTGAGCTAACTCCTGTGGATTATGGGAGCCAAACTCAGACTTTCTGGAAGAACTGTGTGGCACTCCTAGCTACTGAGCCATCTCTCTATCCTAGTGTTAATACTTTTTTGTAGTTTTGAAATTCAAACAAAAACCAACATTTATTTGGGAGGACACTTTGTAATTGATTTGTTTAAGGCAGTAAAAACCTTACCAGAAAGTGTAGAAAATTACCTATTATATTTAAGAAGAAAACCTGGTCCTCCCTTATTTCTGTATTTATCAGTTAGTTAGTTAGAGACACTGTCTTCCTATGTAGCCTAGGCAGGCTGTAGAAATAAGACGCTCCCGCATTAGGTCTCCTCAAGTGCTAGCATTACCTGTGTTTCAGGAAACATTCTTAATCAGCACTAGAAGAAAAAAAATAAAGAATATATGTGAAATTGGTGTGTGTATAAACAAATCAAAAGAAAACCTCAAAAAACAGCCCAATGATACTTAAGATTTGATACAAAATGCACTACTAAAAGCAGACATCTGTGTCTATATTATACTAATACTTATATGTGTTAAGGAAATGAGACTGGGCATTTGTCAGGAGGTATGACCTAAGACCACATTAACAAACAAAAAACAAGTTGCCTAATATATTGTTAAAGGACACAAAAATACAGTTGACAGAGAGTAAATCAAAATGGATGACAAATACACTTTTAAATGCTCAGATTTAGTAGTAGTGAGTAAAATGCAAATTTGACAACAATGAATTATCGCTTTATATCCACAAGACTAAAATGTCCAATTTAGGAGCTGTTTGATATAGACAAAGTTTACTTTGTGTAAAAGAAACGTAAAGAGCTACCACCCAGTTGGAGAGCAATCTGCCAGCAGTAATTAAATTTTAAAACGATTTACTCTTTGCATGGCAATCTGACTTCTGAGAATCTACAGCCAGGAAATCAAAGCATCCATACATAATTTTCACCATGGGAATGAGGGTGGGCAAAGAAGACCCGCTGATCACAGAAAAGGTATGGAAATTGCAGCATATTCACAAACTGGGATGTAATGAATAAATATAGTAAAGTTTAACAATATGTATGCAGCAGCTGGTATTGTAAAATACATACAACTAAGGAAAATTACACTGTCACTTTAGTCTACAGAGCACTTTTAAGAACATGAGGGGAAATATGGCAAGATACCACCCTTGGTTTTAATTGTAATGATGGTGATGGATGACAGGTACCAAGTCATGTAAAATTAAGTGTGTGGTCTCTGTGTGAATAGTGGAAGAAAAGAACACCACAGTGTGTGATAACGCAGGGCTTCAAAGGTAAAATGCTTTCAACTTCATAGTAATCCAAAGGGCCATGGTATCCCAGCGCTTGTAGGGATTTAGACAAAATGTAAAAATCACACCTTTACCGGAGATGCAGAATCATCCACTCACCTTTAATAAACCTTGAATAAAGAATTTTACAGAATACTTTTTGATGTCCCAGATCGTTCTTGTATGACAATTTCAGAACGACACTCCCAAAGACTGAGAATACATTTTCTAAGACCTGTAGGGATCTGAGAGGGTTTATAAGTGGTGGCTTGCTTTATATTTATTCTCATGTGTGATAAATGAAATAGGATTATTTCTAATGATGGATAAATTGCATCAGCTGTAGGACAGCCCATCATGGCTTTCTGGCTGAAACTGTGAATAAGTGGATATCAAAGGGAGAGTCACAAGTTCCAAACTAAATTACTGTCAGTAGCCCTGTTTTTCCTCTTACAATGGCATCACCGTGCTGATGGAAAGAATGAACCTTTTTTTTTTTCAGCCTGGATGAAATATTGAGGGTTAACTCTTAAAACCTCTTATTCTTCTTCAGACACAAATGAGGGTGTAGTGTCACAACCCAAATGTGAGGACAGCAGTACAGTAAATAGTGTATCTTGCATCCTAGCGAAAGCAAAAATAAATGAAAGTTGTCATGGCATTTGTAGTCAAAGACTTAGGTTCAAAATCTAAGCCCTTACACGAACATTTCCAAATTGTCAAGTCTCTTTGATCATCATTCTCATCTGCACATAAATGGACACAGACACCCTGGCCCTGGGAAGGTATTATGAACAGTAAAGGGACCAGCACAATGCTGGTGGCACTGAGGGATCAAGACTTAGTATTATTCTTTTGCAGAAAATACAGTGTCCTAAAGGGAAAAAAAATGCATGGGCCCCATATTGCCAAGAGTAAATGAGAAAATGCAATACAAAGAAGTCTTCTAGGAGTGTATTTGAAAAGGTTCCGATGCCAAAGGCCAGTAAGTGGCAAACAAAATGCCCCTGTCAGCCTTACCCATGACGCTGGTAAGGAAGTTATTAATTAATCACCAGCCAGCCATAAGGTGTTACGGAGCCTGCTAAGTTTAAATATGCTTTATTATGTGACATCCAACATATGGCACATGGTTATGGGGTGGATGGCACTAGTTTTAAAGGTCATCGTTACCCAAATGAGCATATCTGAGATGGAGAAATTAGTTAATGCTCTCATCTGCTGATTTAGTGTGAACATATCCAACAGAGCCGAGGCACTCCAGATGGCAGGCAGCAAAAATAGCTAAGAAGGATGATGCGAGTTAACTGTTCCTTAATGACACCAGTGGCTCACCGGGGGAGGAGAGGCAAGGAGGAGAGGGAAGGCATCCTTCCTCAAGTACTGATGTAGCTCATGGGCAAAGCAAAGAACTCTTTATCTGGTTCCAAGGAAATTAACTCCCACTTGCGACAAATGGAAAAGCCACACTCTTGCATCCATAGTGTTAGCGTAGCTATGGATGGTTATTCCCATTTATTGTGTCTGTTAATATTTGATGAGACTTTCCATATGCTAGGGCTGTTTTGTGTTTAACGATCATAGTGTTAGTTATTTCTCTCAACAACTCACTGAGGCAGTTATGGTGAAGCATGCTGGCTGGGGAAGCCAGACTTTATGAATTCCAATTCTATTTCTGTGACTTTCAACAAGTGACTTGTCTGTGCCAGTTTGTCTGTAAAGTCATGGTGACACTACTCTGTGCCTTACAGATCTTGGGAAGCTCTCAGTGAAAGCACTTAGAGGAGTGTCTGCGTCATAGTGAGTGTGTGACAAACGCGAATGTCTCCATATCAGCAGGTTACTTTCTTCTTTGTTCTGGATAATGAAAAGGAAGAGTCCAGATATTTAAGATCATGCCCAAGATCTTATGACACAAATATGAAGTCAGATCCAAGGCTGACTTGTGAACCGACGCTATTACACTGATCCTCCTAGAACAGAGCACATGCCACCAATGCAAGTCACTCTCTCAGGTGCAGAGCAGATAGGTCTTTCATGTAAACAAGATATGTAACTGTCATTCTTCAGATTACTACGGTGTCACAGCAGGAGAATTTGGGAGCTCAAGCGAAGCCAGGACCAAATCTGTTGTTCTCCTATTAAAAACAAACAAACAAACAAACAACACATTGGCTGGGGTTTGGGGTGGGATGATTAAGATGCACACACATACATATACACACACACAGACACACACAGAGAGAGAGAGAGAGAGAGAGAGAGAGAGAGAGAGAGAGAGAGAGAGAGAGAAGACAGGAGAGAGATAACATTAACTATTAAATCATAATTCATGTTGAACATCCATAATCCAAACATCTTAATCTCAAATCTTCTAAACTTTAAACCTTTTTGCATGCTCATATGAACAACGGAAAACTCCTCATAAGGCCTTCTGTTAGAGGTCACAAGTACTCTAAAATACTTTATAAAAATCACTCTCAAATTGTAGAAAAAAGTTATATATGAAAGATAGTTGCATTTCATGACTAAAAACTTACATCCCATCCTTATGATATCTCATTATGTATATTCAAAAACAATAATCTTCACGGTCCAAAATACTTCTATTCCTGTACATTTTAGAGAAAGGACACTCAGTTTATGACAAACATCTACTTAACAAATCCCTTTACTTTATGCAAATTTTACCATTCATATTATGTATATGCATTTGCCATCCTCAGGGCAGTTAGTCTGTCTTGACTTCATCTCTTTCTTGCATATAAGAAATAAATGGCATGGGAAGACAAAGGGGCATATCCTGGGCTGGATGGTTTGAAAGGGAAAAGGCTGAACTGCATTTATCTAAGGGATCTAGGGCAAGCACTGTTTCTCCATCCAGAATTGTAATTACAGGCATTTGGAGGTCTTCTTAACCTAAAGATGACCAGAATCTTGCCAGAGTCTTGGCTTCCAGGAGGTTTGGTGCAAAGGGGAGGAGATACCCAAACAGAGGCATTGATAACGGTCAGGTGATAACTATGCTGCTGCAGTGAGGATCACTGTTGACAAAGCAATGATCAATTAGACTTCAAAGTTTTGAGTTATAGATATAGAAAACAGATTTGGGTGCCACAGCCACCAGGAGGTGAGGCACTAAGCAAACCTTTCCTCTGAGCTTCATGTTCTACATCTGCTCAGGAGAGGTATAGGTCACTATAGTCTTATTAACTATGTAAATAGTCATTAAAGGATGCAATTCCTAAAGCCAATCTCCTAGAGTTGTGCTATGGTCTCAATGTTTCCTTAGTTCGAGTGCTGGAAACTTAATCTTCCACCCAATAGTGTTGAGAGGTGGGACCTTTGAGAGGCAATGAATAGAGTTCTAAGGAAAGCATTAATGTTGCTGTCGTAGGTCTCTCTCTCCACCCCCCTCCCATCTCTCTTCCTGTCTCCCTCCTCAGATGCCAGCATCTTGATCTGATGTCTCCCAGCCTTCAAAACTATGGAACATAAATATCTTTATAAATTACCCACTCTGCAATATCCTGTTATGGTGAAACAAAATGGACTAAGACAAGATGTAGTGGGTATTAAATATAATGCCACCTATAGGGTAACTAGTAGGTAGCCAGGAACCCAATACGAGCTCTCACAGTGGTAAATAAAGTTGTCACTAAATTATTAGGTTCTCGGTGCCTAAAAATAGTATGGGTAGGAAGC
This sequence comes from Acomys minous, assembly GCF_964271855.1. Lineage (NCBI taxonomy): Eukaryota > Metazoa > Chordata > Mammalia > Rodentia > Muridae > Acomys > Acomys minous. The sequence goes on from NC_140496.1 coordinate 24,698,380, forward strand.
GTATGGAGAAGAAAAGAGAGAGGAAGGAAGCGTATGGGTAAGGAAGAGAGGAGGGAGGAAGTGGAGAGCAGAGACAGAGAGAAAGACAGAAAGACAGAAGCAAAGATAGAGACAGAGAGACAGAGAGAGAAGGAGGAGAGAGGCAGAGAGACAGAAGCAGGGAAAGAGGGAGGAAGAAATGACAACTGAGGAGAGAGGAGGGAGAGAAAAGAGATTTATTTCCTGTCAGGCACAAGTATTTAGGAGCTGGAAATATCTGAGATGAAGCCTGAAGGGATAAATCAGACCCCAAGACACACACACTCCCGTGCACACACACACCTATATATGAAGCAGCACAAATGTAAAGTAAAACGATACCGTGCTTATCCAGATACACTCAGCACATCAAGGAAGCTTGGGAGAGGGAACACAGTTTGAGCTGGGTGAATTCTGAGGTGTTCATAGAGAGAGGGTGATCCTAGCTGGCTTGAGAAGTACCTTATATTTTAGAAAGGCTATATTGCATTGTGTGTCGGCTGCCAGGCTCTCTGCTTGGCATCTTGCGCTTAATTCTCATAAGGTTTGGCTGCATAGAGGCTGAGTGTTGGTGTTTTCATGCTACAGGGAAACAAGAGAGTCGGAAAAGATGAAGCAAGTAGCCTTAATTGTCCCCAAGCGATTGCAGTGCATTGGTGCTAGGGGTGGGAGGCAGGTGGGCAGAAAGTAGTTTCCTTGTACTTAAGCCTCAGGGAGTGATCCTATCCTGCTATCCCAGAGTTTCTTCTAGGGGAGTCCTGGCAAGCTTAGCTCTGCAGCTTCAAATCCCCAGTGTCCTCGTTTTTAAAGCACATTCCTCAAAGATGACAGGGATGATAGGACTAAACAGGAAAAAATGAGCTAAGAACACCTAACCAAAGTGGGAAACCTTGGGTATCTGGAGAAGAAACTATTGGAGTCCAGTTCAGCTCCATCCTTGGATGACCCCCCACCTCAGCTATGCTCAAATCAGCAGAAATCTTACTCTGCATTCATGCATGGGACCCCTGCTCCTCTGTTAGCAGGGATTTTTCTACCAAGAACGCTGAGCAGGGACAGGTAAGGAGACTGTGACTGCTTCATAATCCATGGACATTCACCTGTCCTCTGGACCGTGATGCAGGCTTCTCCTCTGCAAACCACAATGTGTGTTGGAGCACAGTGATGGTATTCTTTACCCTAGACATAGAAGAAAGTTGATTGGATCCCCATTGGCTATGAAACACACCAAGGAGTCTCCATGGTGATTCAGACCATATGTCACTCAAAGGATATTATCTACTTCAAGCCATTCTCCATTTGTCTCCAGGCCAGATTTCTAGTAATGTCATCCAAATTGACCTTCAAATCATAAAACAGGAGAATAAACTGGTGACCTAGGCTATTCTGGAAGTGAGGAGAGGTCAACTGAAGGATCCAAGGCACTGGAAGAGAAAGATGAGCTGAATACACAGAGTTCCTTCTTTATATCTCATCTTTTCCTGAACTTGTAACACTGCTACAAGCAAGGCAGAGACATCATTTCTTTATTCACAGTTGGACCTTAATTGTACATCAATTCTACATGTTTCTGGTTATGTATGTTTTGCCATTTTCCTCTTAATTCAGGTGAGTCTGCTGACCCATAACTATGCCTTATGGCTCGGCCTTAGGTAGGAAGTTCAGTTGAAGGCCAGACAGAACTGGCCTAAAAGTGTGCACAGGTAAGCACACACACACACACACACACACACACACACACACACACACACACACACACACGTACACATAAACATACACTCTACAAAAAGCCATTAGGCCTTCTCCCAGCGTGCATAGCCTCTAACTATACTTTTATAATAACCTTTCTTATCTAGTTTTCAAACTAGAGAAGACAATTAGAAAGGTCCATTTTGCTGCTTGGCACACTGACAGTAGGAATCTGATAAAGTGGGTAACCTGCCAGTTTAAAGAAGGAACCCAGTGCAAACAGCCAGAAATTGGTCTTTCAAAACAATTAATCAAGCAATCAATGCAAAATGTCTGAGCAGGAGGCAGTGTGATACAAGGATACCACAGCTGATGCTAGGATTGAGGGGATAAAGAACTGGTGGATTGTGGGGCTATGTAAACTCTAAGTAAGGCTGGCTGGGATGGTAACCCAAGCTTCCAATGTCATCTTGAACTCAAAGGTTCAGATCAGATGCGCTTGCAGAAGGTCTTGGCTAGGCATCGACTTATCTACTCCTCCTCCATGCTCAATAAGGTCCTCACAGGAGGCCACTTAATACTTAACCTATTGGAGAATATCCTCTGCATCTGTGATGATCTAACCAAGTAGATTATACCCAAGGGCAGCAGCCCGAATGGTGTCTTTGTAGTTACTCAGACCTTCTCCGTGAGTGAGCACTCCTTTAAGTGACCCCTTATGTATACATGCCCGTATCTAGGATGTACACCTCTATTCTTTGCTGTGGATAAAATGATCTGTTTTAAAAATCACAGGAAAGGCAGATGGCCAGAAAACACAGGGATTGAGCATAGAGCAAATGGGTATGGAGAAATCTGCATGCCACTATTTAGTACAGGGAACGGAACTACCTGGGCGTGGGGCTGACTTCCTAGAATCATGCATTCTGAGTTTGGATAGGCTCCAGGGGAAGGAGTTCTCTGCTATCAACTCAAGGGAAATCTGGGCTTCCCTGGATTAACTCACCTCCCCCCACACTTCCTATTTTGTTGCAGAAATCTAGAATCATGTAAACAGCTCAGCTCCGCTTCCTGCTTTGGTATAGCCACTGGGAAGCTTATGTGGAAATCCGGGCCAGCTGTTGCAATTTCAAAAGGCCACGTGGAATGCTTTCACGATGACCATGTTCTTTGCCTGAGGATTAGCGTTTTCTTTAGTCAGGCGATAGATTTGTCTTAGTTGCTTTGTGTCACAATGACTAAAGTACCTAAGGTAGACAACTTACTCGAGGGAGGATTTATTATTTCTCAGATTTCAGAATCTTTAATTCACTGTGGTGGACAGGGCTTGGCAAAGCAGTTAGTTGCATGGAGGAGAAAAGGCAGCCAGCTGGACAGGGAGTGGCAAGGGATGCTCTGTCCTCAGGAACCAGTCTCCAGGTACCCAAGTCTTCCTGCTCTTCCCCACTGTGTAAGTTTTCAGAACTTGCCCACATAGTACCATCATCTATGAGGCAGCATTGAAATCTCGAACTTATGCAGATATTGTACGTCTGAGTCATAGTAAGACTCATTTATCCAACTGTAGATATTGACCCTGGAAGAATGAAATCCGGTTTGCTTTATACATCCCTCTAGTGGATATCTGTGCAGTGATGTCTTTGTGACATAAGCTGGGCAAATGTATAGAAATGCAACCCTTTTTATAAGTCAAACCACCCCATCCTTTGTCACTGGTAGAAGGGTGGAGACCCCGCGCTTAAGGAAACAATATAAGAAACCTATTAAGGGTCCTAATGGTGTCCAGGCTCTCATGCAGGCCCTTCTCAAGGCTGGTTCTGCCATCTTTGTTCCTGTAACATTCTACATGTAGCAATGAGCTTCCTTCTGGTGCTCAGCCAATACACAGCTTGGTTTCTCTGTGCTCTTAGATCTAAGGTTCTAAGCAGTATTTTTGTTCCCCCCACACCCACCCTAGGATCTTCTTTGGCTTTCACACTTGCTGAGCCGTATTTTGAACTCTCCCTAATTCCTTCTATTATTTGCCTTTTCCCCCTTTGTGTTACATATAATTTTATAAACTACCTCAAAATCTCTGTAAAGAATAGTGAAGAACAAACATGTTCATAACATCACATAACTTCAAATACAGTTTCCCCCTCTGCCGCAGTTGATAATGGTAGCTTGTGACATCAAGGAAAGGTTAAACTGTTTTTCTTATTCTAAAAACCCAAAGGGGTATGTGATACACTAAATCATGGATTCTACCTTAGAAGATAGAGTAAATGGGAAAATGTCTCAGTTATTCACAAAAATTCTCTTATGTGGAAAAGTACACTCCCTAATTCAGCCAGACACATGCAGTATCATGTTTTAAAATATATACAGACAAAATGATGACAATCCACACGACAACCAGAAGTGACTTAATCGCTGCTATTTTCATGCTGGCGTTTTCTTTAGAAACTATTCTCCAGGCTAGAGAATTTCTAAAGAATAATAGTATTTCATCCGAGGCCCCAGTTGACTAGAAATCATTGCGCACTGTGGTTTTGTGCATATGCCTCTGTGAACTTTACCTAGTCAAGTAAATACCTCCAGGCAAAGATGTCTAATTTGATAGTGCCAAGTAAGTGATAATAGGACAGGCTTCTGTGGTGATCACCAGCTTTAAACACAAAAATACTCTAGATTTTTTGAATTACATTCATTTTTTATATCATGAAGCCATGCTTCCTCTACAGGTACTAGTTGCCTTCAGCCTACTAATCAGCATATGGTGAGTGTTCTTGCCATAATCCAAGCCACTGCTAAGTGTGGTGGCAGTGAACACTTAATGGGCACAAGGCTTATGATGACTGTATGTGTCTAGTGGATACTCTGGTATTACCTCTGAGGATCTAAAATTTCCATCCTTAAGCCCACGGCTGGAATAACATACCCCTCCCTCAGTGCATACAACATCAGCACCATTGAGTGATGGTATGGAACTGGAGAACACAGGTTGACAAATCAAAACTTTCTTGGAAGACTCAACCACATACAGATGGCAGATATAGTGGTCAAGTGTTTACTAGCATGTATGCATGTCTAAAAGGAGAAATGAGACCAACATGACAACTGGGTTTAATAGCTCTTTATTTTCTTGAACGTATTTTATTCGAGGTGAAAGCTCAGGGTGCTTTGTATCTATTCATCTTGGTTTTATGAAGAGTTGATTTCAATAAAGGGCATAGGTTATGCATTACTCGACATGCAAATTATCAAGTTATGGTGAGAAAACTGCCTATTCATTTGCACTACTCAGGCCTGTCCTTTGCTAGGAGACCTTGACAGGTGCCTTAACCTTTACAGATTTTAAGTCATTTACATTTAAAATAGATATTAACAGTATCAATTAAAGTTGTGGGAATTTATGAGGTTATATGTATGTAAGCGGCTTGGTTCAATGCCAGGTGCATTTAAATATTCAATAAATGTTAGCTGTGATGATTTTATTATTACCGTAATCATCACTAGTATCATTAACAAGATTATCTTGTTCACATATCCTTTAAAGGAGCCATCCTTCTTCTAGTTACTTTGCTGCAAGGATGGAAAAAGTAGGCATGGGAGAGAAGATAAAAAAGAAAAAAGAAAGGATAGAATGAGAAGAAAAGAGAGGAAGCAAGGAAAGGGAAAGAAAAAAGGAAAGAGGGAAAAGGGAGGAAAGGGAGGGAAGGAATGGGAAGGAAAGAAGGAAGGAAGGGATCAAGAGAAGGACAGAGGGAAGTGGATACATAGATGATGAGCGTAGGACAAAGCAGTGCATTGGGCTTGTGCTTTGGACCATTCGTGTTTGGACACACTGAGCATCAGAATGGTTCTCATGGGTTCTGTTCCTAGAAGTGGTGATGCAGTCTGAGTGGCTAGTGATTACAAAAATAAGATGGAAACACATCTAGATTCAGAAGGTAGTAAGTATACCCTGTTAAGACCAAGCTCTAATGTGCAAAGAGGCTCTCTTAGCTGTAGTAATTGTGTAAGATCTCTGGATGTTTAGAGAGGCTCAGAAGGACTAAAAGGAATGTGAGGAGAGATGCAGGCACAGCAAAGGAAACTCTTGTGGGTAGAATAACTGTAACTCACAAAGAAGAAGAAAAAATTCTTTTCCATGGCAAAGTCTTCTGTTGCACAGGGTTTGGAGGAGTTTGGAAGGAAGCCCTGGTTTTGTTATAGTGACAGTGTATATGAGGTAGACCATGCTTAACCTCTGCTTAGAATCCTTCGTGAACTTCCACCGCATGGCATCATCTTAACTTCTGCTTATGACTGACAGGTTCCTGAGTGATCTTGATCCAGGCAAGCTGTCTTATTCATCCCTCTACCTACTTGATATGCTCAAGAATTCTATTCCCATTTTAGGGCTTTTCTTCTCATTGGAAAGTCTTGGTAGCCAGGTTTCATCTCTAATGCCACTTCCTTAAAAATGTTCTCTGCTACAGAATGCTTTTACTGTGACATGGCTACTTCCTACAGAGCATGCATCGCTGGGCGCATTTGTGTGTGTGTCTTGCCTGTCAGTTTCCAGAAGCCATCCTTGTCCCCGCGATCTTGCACCCAACACAAGATCTAACAGAAGAAAGAGGATCCAAAAGTGCTTGCTGAGGAGGCAAATGGAGTCTGAGCTGCACACAGTGCTGCAGACATGGCATGCCATTAACCCTGAAAAAATCAATACTCTAACTTTGTTAACAGGCCCCGACTTACTGTGGCTAAGCAAAAGCAACTAGGTGAGTTATGAACCCTTCTCAGTTTGACTTCAGGTTGCAAGGTAGACTACACATGGGTCAGTAAGGGGGGGGGGGTGAAGCAGACGATTAGACCACACTGGTGTTCTCCGGGAGAGAGACAGGTGTGACATGCAGGATATGGGAGAGAGAATTTAGCCACATTTGCACCTCTAGCCAAGAAGGAGAGAAACATTGCCTTTCCCATGTCATTATAGAAGTCTTTACTTTGTAGAGTTTAGAGAGTAGAAGGAGATGATTTCCTGTCAGAAAAGGACTGAAGAGCTTTCTCTAAGGAGAAAGCATGATGGTCTGAAACGGCAGGTGTGTGGGACCACATTTTTAAAAAATAATTATTTATTTATGAAAATTTCAATTTATTATTATCATCATCATCATCATCATCATCATCATCATCATCATTATTATATTTAGAAGATCAGAGAGTTTTCTGTGAGATAATGTCTCCTAGAAAGGTCAGAAGCTACATCTATAATGTCTCACTAACATGGCTGCCTAAACATGGGCTGATGAAGACAATGACAATAGACAAGCCGCTCTGGATGGGGAAAACTCAGTAGACCCCAACCATATACAAAGAACCACAGGAAGCTAAGGAATGCTGAGAGCAGGAGAAATAGTGTTCCCTGGGAACAAAAAAGATTTTTAAGAATACGCTGACGCCACTCTAAATTTATCTTGACATCCCATAATACTCACAAAAGAGCCTTTTGCAGCCTGATGTTAATGTTTTAATGTCAGTTTGTTCAGCAGCTTCTTTTCTTCTCTTATTTTTAAAATGAGAAGAATGGGCAAGGGAAAAAGAAAGAATTATTTTATGGGAGTTCAGTGTGTGAGAACTACGGCTCATGATCCCATCACAAAACTCAGAGATGGGAAGCACGTGGGCTGGATAATATGTGCTGTGGACAAGGGGAAAATATCTGCAAAACTTCTATGTCTACTTTTGTTTTTGCTACCCAGTTTACACAAATCACCACCTTAGCATTAATATTTATATCCCTAAGCATCTTTTTTCTACTGTGCCTATCAAACTGTCACATAATCAGGGTAGTCAGTATATCACAGAACACAAGGGAAAGCAACTTGCAGGCCTTGGTTCCTGTAAATATTTTCCTTTTGTGCTGGATTAAGATTATCCTCATGGTAGGGGTCCTTGTGGAAGTGAAGTTTGCCAACATATTTTATGATTTAGAAAAATATAAACACTTCAAGACTCCACAAAGTTGGTGTTTATGTTCTGCTTGAAGAGACCTCCGTGACCCAACCCCTGAAGTTTTTGAAGTTTATTCAGTCGGAATTTATTCTTGAGCAAAAGAGAGGGCTATTTTCTGCAGAGTGATGTCTCTTGGTTGAGAACACAAATACCAAATTTATGCCTGGATTTTAGCTTATTTGAAGTTCCCTTTCTGTGCCTTAAACTTTCCAGAGTACAAACATACATACACCAATCATGGAGAGGTAACTGTAGGGCCACTTCATGACCACTAAACACTGGTCCAAGAATTTACAAGCTTGTGCTCAAGCCTCCCTTAGAGTGATATTTATTTCCTGGTGTTGCTTTGTTTTAGGGAGGACAGTGCTGGAGAAATCATTTGAGAGGGTGGAGTCGGGAGAACTAGATTTGCAGTTTATTTCAGCTGCTTTAGATTTATCTGACTGAAATATTTTTTCGGCTTCAAGATTTGGATCATAACAGACAGACAATATGATAGTATGTGTCTCAGAGTTCTGGCTTCCCCCCCAAACACTTCTTGAACTAAAACGCTGGTTCCCTGGGATTTAGCAGAAGTGAGTGAATTTTTCTAAAGCTTTAGGTGCTCTGCTCTGCACCTAAATGAAGAATAAAGAAGAAGAAGAATAGAACCTAGTCAGCAGTTTGTTGTGAGGAAGATGCGTGTATCAGCTACCTGTTTCTTCATAACAGACAGTACTCGAGCCCTTAAACTGGTGATCATTTATTAAAACTAATGATGTGCTGGTTGTCTGTGGCAGGGCTCACTTACGTAGATGTGGGCAGCTATCAAATTAGTATGCATCTTTGCCTATATCCCTTCAGATAGCTGGAAATCGGCTGGCTCGGGATTAATCAAGAGTATTCTTGGTCAGAACAACAGCGTTCTCTTCTTCTTCATGATATATCTTGACTTCTACAGTGAACGACCTGAACTCACTCTCCTGGTGGTTGGGCCAAGGATACTCAGTGTGTGAGTGAGAAAGAGAGTGAACCTATTTAGGGTTGGAGTAAATTATGTATGTATGTATGTACTATTATATATATATATCTTCCACAGAGCACCAGATATAGACACGGTACAGGGAGGCCAGGCACTAGGATTAAGAGTTTATCAAAACTACCAAATTATGCAAAAACATCAGCATAAAGCTGATCATAAATAACTGCTGAAAGGAAGTCACAGTCATTGATAGCTAACATATTATCCAATAGGATCAATATGAGGATGACATTCAGAATTAACTATGAGTAAGATAACAACGTATACTTTGAAACATGCCTATGTTGAATGGCAGAAGAGATGCACCCCTTTCCCCCCCCACACACACCCTGAGCTGTAGATCAACGGCACCCCACATCTGTTTTTCCTTCAGATGACTTTACTGTGGACTTTTATGTACCTTGAGAGATGGGAAGGTTAATTTTATGTGTCGGCTCCCTAAGATGAGCTGTATCAAGATAGCTTCAGGTGCAGAAGTATCTCTGGTTCAGACTGACATTTGTTCTGGTAAATGGAGAGAACATCTGTCCTCCCCATGTAGGTGGGAACTGCTGATGTTTTTGAGGCTCAAATAGAACAAAATCGTGGAGGATGAACGGATCTGATCTCTCAGCTTGAGCTAGGAACTCTTCGCCTTTTGTAATTGGGTGTTACTTTTCCTGATTCTCCAGCCTCCAGTCTCAGAGCTTGAACCATTGAATCTCCTGGGTTTTGGGCTTTCAGATACATTCTTCTGCTTCATTATGAGATTTCCTGGGCTGCAACTTACATATGGAAGGCTATGCAACTTTGCTTCTATGGTTGAGGGAGCCATCTTTTCATAAGCAATCTCTCAATATAGCTATATAGCTTACTTATCCCATTTCTTCAGGGCACAGTGACTAACTAAGCTACCTTTTCTCCGGAGCTTGAAGACTGTTTTAATAATATCTTGTTTCTGAATGCTTCTCACCCACCATGTCTGATCCTTCCAATGGTCCTTTGTAGCATTGTATCTCTTAATGTGCTTTCGGTGACAGGCCTTAAATAATGTTAATGGATTTTCTTTCTGTTGATCTATTCATTTCTGGAAGGCAGGAACTGTTTAAAAATTATATTCTATCCACTTCTTTATGTGACAAATATACAGCAAATATAGATATTAGGGAACTGGGATGTGAATGAGAGAATGACATGAGAAACTAAAGTCCATATTTTCCTTCTCAATTTAATGAATAACAGCCAGTCTGTTAATACATTGAATTACTTTCACAGTAAGAACTTGATGGTCTTCTTAAAGAGCTAGGAATACTTACTGGTTTACAAGCCACTTTGTTTCTCTTGGGACAGCTTTGATGTTTACCAGTTCATCACTGGAACTCTGCTCCTCATACTTGCAGCTTTGTATATTTGACAGCTCATCTTCAAATCACTTTTTGACAATAAAGGAAAGGATTCATATTACACTATTTTATACATACACACACACACACATACACACACACACATACACACACACACATACACACACACACACACACACACACACACACACACACACACACACATATATATATATATATATATATATATATATATATATATATATATATATATATATAATAACCCACTAGGGTGTCAGACTACCCTCTACCTGCCATGGACTCTCAGACTTGTTCTGAAATCCATTGATAGATGTGGGACATGGAAAAACTTTCAAACCCCAATACCATACTTATTTTTAAGCATCTAAGACTTAGATTCATCTGTATTTTCCATACTCTCCTTCATGAGTAGGAGATTTAACATTGTTTGGCATCCCTTTGAGAGCAGCATTCAATACCTGCCTTTGGCTGCATTCCATCTCCTCCATTCATGTGCCTGAATACCTGCACTCAACCTCTCACTCCCAAGCAAAAGCCTTGCTGAACATTCTTGTGTTTTACTGCCCTTCACTAACTCTACCTTTTCACAGAGTTGAAATTAAATTAATACTGATCCCAGGGTTGAGAGTTTGGAATAGCCACGGGTGACATATGACTTTCTTGTCATTCTATAGGCCAAATGTTCATGCTTTGCTAAACCGTTCATTTCCATGCTGTCAGAAAACCTTGTAGTGTACTTTCAGGTTTTGGGAGGTGTGTCACATTGGTAGTTAATTCATGGGTTTATTTTTGTAATATTGGCAATAGATTTAATTCACTTTGCCAATGCCTCCAAAAGAAAGTCAGTGAATAAATATAAAGCATCAATATTAAGTATTATTATATTGATGTGTAAAATATAACTATTACTAGTGACAGCTTGGTCTGTTAGAATTGTATGTTGTTTAAATATTCCAGGCCAGCACTCAATACTGTGATTTTGTCAGGCTTTTTATATTTTCAACATTTGAAGACACTGACACAATCTACTTTACAGAAGCAGGGAGCACAGTGATCTGGGAACACGTGGGCTTGTGGGGATCAAGCTCTTAATTGGACTCTCCAAGGTCTGGATGGATGGAGGCCTACCTAAATGGCAAACCCTGCAGAGAAACAAGTCCTTTGGTTCACCTCATGTTTCTACTGCCCAATATCATGATATAGCTGGGGGGGGGGGAGTAGTTGTCAATATAATTTGATTAGTAGAACCAACAGAGAAGAAAAGAGAAGAGAAGAGAAGAGAAGAGAAGGGAAGAGAAGAGAAGACGAGAAGATTGACAAAGCCTGCAGCTGTGGTCCTTCTCTGCAGTGGAATACTTCTGTTGAATGGCATATGGAGGAATCACACCATTGTCCCCAGAGGAGTCATTAATTCTACTAGAATATTCAGGTAGAGCAAAGATCTCAGCAAAGCTCTGATGACAGAAAAGTGACAGCCTTCAACTATGGGAAGGCAGGCACCTGAGAAAGATGATAGCTCATTCTTTTCCTCGCAGAAAGCAGAAAGGAGCCAAAGAGAAGACCATTCTAGAGCTGATAATTTGGGTGCATTAAAAGCAAACCCAAGAGTTAATAATAGCTCGTCTAGGAGCAGAGCTTGTCATTGAACATTGAATGAAAGAAGTATAATTTCTAATCTTGGAGATTAACTGAATTGAAGCTAACCTTAGATGACCTAATCAATGGACCAAGGTTAAATTTTTATTGTCCTGTTGGGAAGATCTAGAAAGAGTTGTATGCAGCACTAGTGCTCAGGGGAGTTTAGAAATCCCATGCATTAAAAAAAAATGAGTGGAGTAGGAAAAGAAAAAACAAAGGTTGTATGTGCATTGTTGAAATGGGCTTGTGTGGAGTACCAGGTTTAATGAGAGAACTGTGGGAGAAAAGGATCCATATATAAACAGGCCTTGGATAGTCAGTGGAACTCTATGGTTTGCTATTGATACTATATGAAACAGAAAACCTCAATCACATTTGAATCAATAGATTTTTAAGGCTGGAGAACCACCCCCATCCTATCAAGGAGGTGAATGCTCTGTTTTGCATTAGTCCAATTTTCATGTCTCTTTTCCCATTTTCTCTGTTCCCTGTTCCCTTGATTTTGTCAGGTCCTTGGCTTATGGTTGATTGTATTGTCAACTGCAGACTGAAATGAGTAGAGTCTGGTGATCTTGCGGAGACCACAGCAGGGGAGAGAACATAGAGAATCAGTTGTAGACCGTGGGACATGGAGCTTTTGCAGAGACTTGTCAGAGTCATTCTGGTCTGAAGGCGAGACATATTATCTTTCTTTCAATTTTTCTCTTCTGATGTGATGAGATCTCAGTATGTAGCCCACACTAGCCTCTAACCCAATAGCCTCTCGTGTCCACCTTCTGAAGGTGGGAGTTACAGGTGTGCTCCATCAACCTTGCGTCTTTGACTAATGTTTATCTTTTCCCTAAAATGTTGGAGCTTTCCTCCTTTCAGAAAGAGTCTAAGGCTTCTGTTTTTAGAACACCATATATGTCTAAAATGGAGCAGAATATTTTTCTAAAAAATAAAGGAAACAATGTGGCTGCCAAAAAAGACCAGAGCGCTTCAAAGAGATGCCCTACCCAGCAATGTAGCTAATGTGGAATGTGACCATAGTTGTTTGTTTAGGTGAAGCAGTACATTTTCCTTCATAGGAAACTGTGGCCAGAAAACAGGAACTCTATTCAAACAGGGACTGGAAATTTGTGTACCAGGTGTATCACTAACATGCTAAACTCTCAAGGCAGGTGAAGTGGTTGGTGGTAAAATGGCTTCTTCTACCCTTGAAAATGCAATTGATTTCTACACGTAACTCTAATGACTATGTGCCTTCTCCCCTTGGATTCCTTTCATCTCAAGGACTTTCCATGGATGTTAGTATGGTTGCCATATCTGACAATGGGCTTCCCACTGTGTCTTTGAGAAAGCCATTGTAATTTAGTTGCCTCATCATATCTCAGCCGGGAGATTAGCTCATAGATTGTGTTTCCTTTAGAGTCAGTGTCATATTCAAAGTTGAGTCTCTATGACCCCTTGCACATTGTTCAGATGACCGTAGCTGGGAGATTTTATAGGGAAGACATGGGTTGGAAGGCAGACTTTGGACTTTATTTGCAACTTCACCACTTTGTGACTGAAAAGTGTCTCCCTTAATGTGTGAGTCAACCAATTTATCTACCAAATAAATGCACCTTTAGTTTTAAATTACTTTTATATGCATTTATGGGTGTTTTGTCTGCATGTACGTCTGTGTGCCATGTGCAAGCTTGGTGCCTATAGAAGCTAAAAGAGGCCGTAAAATACTCTGGAACTGGAGTTAGAGATGGGTGTAAGCTATGATGTAGGTAGTAGGGAATGAACATTGGCCTTCTATAAGAGTGGCAAGTGTTTTTAACCATTAAGCAATCTCTCTAGCTCCAATAAGTGTAATTTTAATTCTTTTTTTTTCTTTTCTTTTCTTTTCTTTTTTTTTTTTTTTTTTGAGACAGGGTTTCTCTGTGTAGCCTTGGCTGTCCTGGAACTCTCTTTGTAGACCAAGCTGGCCTTGAACTCACAGAGCTCTACCTGCCTCTGCCTTCCTGAGTGCTGGGATTACAGGTGTGCGCCACCACACTTGGTGTAACTTTAATTCTTAAAATATATAGCATCTCTGATACAAATGATGATTTGTTTTGGTGGAATCGTTACAATTTTTAACTATTTACTATTATAATTCTAGTGCATATATACACATTTGCAGAAGCCACTTGCTTTTTACTATTACAAAAAACTTCTTAGGAGTTAACCAGGCTTCCACCTGTCACCTAGTAAGTCAAAGGTAAATTGAGAGGCTAGAAGTCATGGTTCTAGATGAATGAAGCATGCACCTTCCTTCCTACCAGCGGTCTCCAGAAGGTGATGAACTGCAGCGAAGGCCAGCAGAGTCTAGATGCTGTGGCTTCAAGGTTTGGTCGCAGACACTTTCTCTTGAAGAATGAAAAAGGACTCACCAATGGCTTCGTTCTAAATATAAGGAAGCCTAACAATTTGCGAAACTAAGGAATCTTACCTCTCAGAGCACTGTTAAGAACACTGCTACATGGTACGATTTATAAAGTAAATTATTTCAGAATCACCTGTGCATTGGTGATAAGAAAATTATCACCAAAATGATGTGCTATATTCATTTTCCAATGTGAATGTATTCTGAAAAATGGGCATTATATATTAGACAGTCAATACCTAACATAAAAATAAAGACATTCTGTTACCCAGTTCCCTCTGAATGATGTTGATTTCAGGCTACGTGTGGCTGACACCTCCTTAGCCTGAAGAAAGTCAGTTGCTGTGAAGGAGCCTTTACCAAGAAATCCAATCGAGTCACCTCTTTTACATAGACTTTGAAGGCAATGACAAACCCAGGCAGCTCAAAGTATTTGGCATTTCTGGGTGTCAAGACCCGGGCAGGTGTGTGATTGATGATGTGGGCAAAAAGTCTCTCATTCTATTCATCACTCTCCAAAGCAAGGCCACAAGGGACAAACAAATAAGTTAATTAATAAACAGAAAGCAAAGCAAAAGATGCCCAAGAAGCCCTAAGAACTCAGGGGGCGGGGCAACTCTGAGACCAGGGCTACAGAGGAGGAGGAGGCTCACTCCAAGGCTCAGGGAGGCAGCTGCTGTTTTTATGCATCACTGAGATCACACCAGGGTTTGACAAATCCCTTTATGTCACATGCGGAAAGTGGATTCATAAACATAGCCCGTTTGAAGGGAATTTAAAGATAGCTCTCTTTAGTGATTGCACATCGAAGCAGGGATGACATTTCTCTTGTTCTTAAGTGAACTGATATTAGCCTGCAGAGTAAATCTGCAGAGGGTCTTAGAGGAGAAATTAACATTTCATTTTCAGAAGGCAAAAAAAAAAAAAAAATAAATAAAATAAAATGACAGTTTCAGTGGTCATATATGCTTGCTGCCTGGAAGGTAAGTGCACCTTGGTTCTTTTTTTATTACTGTTTCTAGCAGCACTGAGGAAAAATAATTTTAAGTTAATATTGAGGGAATCTGGAAGACTTTGCCTTTACTCTAATGGAACCAAGCTCTAACATTACACTAGTTAGTCTTCTGTATGCGATCCCATCTCCCAAGGAGAATATGAAACACCTGGAAACAATTTCATTTTTTAAAAATGGGTATTAGCATATCTCTATGCTACAAGTCGCTATGACTGATGGCCGGCACGTTCCCTTCACAGTCTCCCTTTTCCTCAATATTTGATGGAACTGTTGGTGGCATCCGTATACTGCTTTTGCAGTCACATACACGGAGGGGTAAGTTCACTGTGTTCCGAAAGTAAGCAAGTTATATCTTGAATTTGCTCTCTTGTCAAATCATACACTGAAGCTCTAAACTTTTGTGTCTAAGAATGTGAGTTTTTTTTTTATATTGGCTCTATACAGATATAATGAGGTAATTTAATTAACATGATGCCATTAAATTGGCATCCTGTCCATCATGACTAACATACAATAATAATAATAAAAACTAAGCATGGGTTTGAGCAGAGATACACATGAAGGAAAGATGCTGTGAAGACAGAGAGAGAATGGAATGTGAACATGACGACTGCCATCCACAAGCCGAGGGAGAAGGAGAGTGGGTACATCCCTCCCCCAACATCAACCCTGCCCCCTCGGGATGCTCAAACAGTAGGACTTCTGCTTCCCGGTGTGATGTCTACTTCGGTGGCACTTTACTAAGTACAGTAGTGTTAGGCAACTATTATTCAATGCATTTGAAAGCTCCTTCTGAGAGGGGTGACTGTGACTTCAGAAATCAGAACTGAACATGGCTTTCTTCCATCAAAACCTTCCTCAAAAGTAGTGGATCCACCCAACCACTCAAGTTAGTAGCTAATTGTCTCAGTAACATGGTTGTCATGACAACTGGGCTTTAAAAAGTTTCACCAATGAATCTGGAACTAAACATGTTAAAATCTCCATGGGATATTTTCTTTCACTGAGAGTAGATTAAGCGAAGCAGGCATAGAAATGTGTGTGTGTGTGTGCATGCACACATACACACACACACACACACACACACACACACACACACACACTCACATATACACTCACAGAGTGTGTGACTGACGTCTCAGTTCTCTAGGCGAGGACACATTCATTACTATTACTCATCTACTCACTCAACGAGCATTTTATTTGTTCAATTGGCATCGACTGAGCAACTGTAATGTGCCAAACACAGAAGAAAAAAAAATTGGCAGATGAATGGCTCACATCAGAGAAAAACTTGAGGTTGTTTCAATGTCTGCATTGAAAACTGTCATATTTACTTGTAAAGGTTAGGGAGCACTTTCAACTTCACAAGAAGGACAGCTGTGTTTGCTTACTCACTGACTCTTCCTGCGGATGAATTGTAGTTCCCAGTATCTAAAAGATGCTTAATGGGTATATATTGAACATATGAGTGAGTCGATGAATGAAAGGAAATGCAAAATATCACTCCAGTCAAACTGAGACTTGGGCAATGTTCCCTTGTGTGTGCAGCAGTTATGTGAGCTAATGTTTATTTGACACTTTGTCCTTGGCACCAACCTGTCCACATATATAGGTTTCTGTGTAACATGTACAGAATCATATGTTCTATAGAGGAACAAATGAGGACTAGATTAATGGCCTATGGTTGTACAGAAAAAAAGTAAGTCTGCAGTGAACATCATGTAGTTTCAACTTCTAGAAGCAAAGTACAACTAAACATCACTTCCAGCCTGTGTCAATAAGGATTCTCCAGAGGATCAGAACCAAAGAATGAATATATTTTAAAAAGTAGTTTAATTGGTTGGTTTACAGGATGAAGTTGGAATGGGTCAACCTTGGCTGCCTCCCAATGGAGACATCAATAACTTGGTAGCTGTTTAGTTCATGAAAATGGGTGCTTTGGCAGGCCTAGTCTTGTGCCAAGGGCCTGGAAGATGCCTGGACAGGTGCTGGAGTCAACATCATGAACTAAAGAAGTGGGTTATATTATCAGTGAAGGAATGGGAAATCACAGCAACATGTTAGATAAACTTGCCAGTGAGTCAAATAAGTGATTAAAAAAATGTACAAATCTTCCCTCTTTCCATGTGCTTTTATCTGGATGCTTCCAGAAGGTGTTGCCTACATTTAGGGTGGGTCTTATGACACTAGTTAAGGAATTCATGATACACTCACCCTCCGACACACACACATGTACCTCACACACATTCCCACCAGCCAACCCAATGCAGACAGTCCTCCCTTGAATGTCAGTGTTTCTAGGTGATCGTAGGTTGTGTCAAGTTGACAATTAGGGTGAATCATCATATTACCCTACTTTCCCCACGACTCACCTCTCTAGTTGATGAGATCCCTTGATCGAAGAAAGGAGAAGAGGTAAGACTAGATTTCCCAATCTTTCATTAGTTGCTCATTCATATTCTATTAGGTGTTTTTCATTAGTGCTCAGAATTAAAAGCCCTCAGGAATTTTTAGAGTATCTATCTGGACTTTGATTTTTCTTCTCTGCTCTCTTGGGAATGATCTTACAAATTTTAGTCAACTTTAAAAGAAAATAACTTACTTTTGTCTGTTGTGTACTTTTTAGTTCTGATTTTTTTTTCTTTTACAAACTAGCATGTGAATCAATGGATTTCATTATGACTTTTTTATATATGCAAGTTACTGGATCTTCCTCCTATTTTTACACATGCATCTTCCTCCTATTACCCTGTCTTGCCTATCATTCTTGCTGGTCCACTTCCTCGACCAAATAGTTTCCTGTCTGTGGCTGAGAGTAAACATAGACACAAACTCTCATGGTTAGCCTGTGGCACTAACACTTCGTACAGGATCATTATCTGGTTCCCAGTAATATTCCATTTGGCAGAACTGTAATACCAAGTCCAAAACTTGTGAAGGGATGTCATTGGTTTATATTTACATAATTGATAAAGTGAGGTATTGATTCATGTTAGTAAATCAGAAGTCTTGAATTGGGGTTAAATAGTGTCATCTTTTGACAGAAAGGAATGTTGTTGCCTGGCTCTGTGGAATGCAGAAAGTCATTGCTGCCTTCCCAGCCCCCCACCCCATCCCCATCCAATGCAGTGGCTGAGAGTAGAGTCTGACTGGTGTGAGAGGGCTGGGTGACCATTTTTTTCAAATTACAGAAGATAAATAATGGAAGCAGATCAATTTGACCTAGCTTCTTCATAATGGTGCATTGTCATGAATAAAGGAAAATTGGTTTATGTATAAGGTGCATGTGTTAGCAAGTTGCAAATCGAGGAACAACTGACATGAATCCACTAAATGTTGCCCTATGTTTTCATGCACCGCATACACATCTCTTTTAGGGACTGTCCATGCATCATGAATTTGTCCTGCTTTCATGATGCATGCATGTTTTATTCATGTATTCATGCACCAGTCCAACATTGCGCCTTCTGAGCCTGACTCTGTTCTTGGCAGCCAGTACAGTGGCTGACAATGCCGAACACGTTATAGCCATCCATGTGTGTTGGAGCACAGTAACTACATCCATGCTACTCAGCTTGGGCAGGTGGAATTACATTTTGTGATAAAGAGAATTGACTCATTCAAGAGACCTTGAAATGTGATGAGTAGTGTGTCTAAGATTTGAGGAGCAGGACCATTAAAGGGGTCAGCATAGATGAAGGTGGAATTCAGCGTGATGAGGAGCCGTCTGCAGGCTACAGTGCCATGTCCTTTCATTTGCTAAGCCTTGTCACAGGTACAAATATTGGATCCTGGCATGATAACCCTGCCTGTAATCCCAGCACTCACAGAATGAGTTAAAAGAAAGAGGAGCTTGAGAGGAAGTAGGTCAAACAGGAATAGGCTAAATAACAGGGCTTTGCCTTAAAACAAAGCAAAAACAAAACAGGATGTAAGTCAATCACATGACTGTTGTCACCAGTACCCTCACTGGGGTGTATGTTCCAGAAGGTCAGAATTTGAGATGGCTTACCTCCAGTTTGTACTTATTGAAACATGCTCAACAATTACTATTTATGTGTTGAATAAATGAATGAATTTATATTTGTACATATAGTGGACTGAGACACTAAGAATGAAGCCTCTTTCAGATCGTGGGGATACAGCCTTGTAGGTGAGCAAGAGGTAGTTATCAAAGGAAGGAAGGAAGGAAGGAAGGAAGGAAGGAAGGAAAAAGAAAGAAAGGAAGGAATAGGTGAGGATTCAAAAATCACTGAAGGCAAACATTCACTGAAAACACCTGGAAATATTGAAGTCTACAAAGAAAATCCAGGATCACAGGCATAGCATAATTTAATTTTGTTTCCCCAAAGAACCCTTGTAAGGAGCTGATGACATGGGCTTCCTAGTGTGTTAGTGTCATTCACCTGAGGACAAGCAGAACCTAGACTTCTAAAGATTCTCTGCTTTAAGCAGTTTGAAATATTTTTGAGACTTCTTTACAAGGAAATGTCTAGATTTTTTCTCCTATGGAATGCAATGAAAAACAGCATTTACCTAAAAGGTGAATCATCTATTGATGACAAAGTGTATATTTGTTGATAGAATAAACTATAGTGAGAAACAGCTCTGAGCACACCCTCTAGATCACAATTCAGAGAAGTATAACACAGAGGACAACACAGGCCATGCCCTCTTAGGCATCACTATGAACTGAGCAGATATGAGAATGATTTTTAAAGTAAAATAATAAAATATTTTATACCAGGTGAAAGCATATTAAATTATAAAGTTTTACTGGAACTCAGACAAAGCAGTTCCTGTGTTGTCTGTGGCTGCTCTGCTGTTACCAGGGCAGACATGAGTAGTTGCTACAATATGACAAACCTAAAATATTTGTCATCTGGCTCTTTATGGAAAAAAAAATGTGCAGACTGCTGCTGTAGATTCCATTTGGTAGACAGGGTTTTAACCAGCATGCATGTTGGAGACTTTCTCTTTAATAGTTTTCCTTTCCCCAAATCAGTGGCTCCCTACAAAATCAAATGTAACTGCACTGGAGAATTTCATTTCCTACTTTCTCAAAACGCATGCCTTGCAAATGATGATTGATTATGCCTTTGATTAGGAAGCAGGGGGACATACTGCTTAGTACAAAATACAAAGCTAATTTAGGTCAACACAGCAGAGCTGACCCAACAGCAGCTTACACATTCACAAAGCTGATGTTTTATCTTGCGAGCTTGGACAGGTCGTATTCCCCATCTGGGCTCCAGGCCCCTGAGCTATCCAACCCTGAAACCCAGACGCTGTCTATACGATTCCTTCCAGGAATAAGAGTCTGTAATTCTGTAACTACAAACCACTATTTGTACTATTTCTACTCGGTGCCCAGAGTTAGTAGATAGGCATTTTGCAAAGGAAATACTCACTGGCCACTAGGCACATTTGATTATTTACATGTGTCGAGTTAACAAGACTTCATGGGAAGGAAACGCCGGCTGGAATTTCCCATCGGCAGGAAACATGAGAACAGTTAGGATCTTGCATTTTTATCTTGAAGCTGCCGGGATGCATTTTCTCTCCTCATCTGGATGCAAGGCACTGGGAAAGAAAACAGCTTTCAGAGGAGGACGCTGAATCTCCAAAAACGGGGTATGATTACAGTGTCCAGTTCAAACAGCCCCCGCACCACTCCAGTTTCTCTATGATTTAAAAAAAAAAAAGCCGATCTCTTCCCCTCTTAGCCTTGTAATAAACAGGCCTTGAGGTCTCTTAACAGCGTACAGCTCGGGGCAGAATGATGACCAGGGCAGCGTTTAAGCACCGGAAGTTCTGTACCGGGTGGCTGGGCACTGCTGCGTGGTGGAGTTGAGCCCTCAAGCCATTGCTCAGTCTCTTCACTTCGGAGCTCAGACTGTTGGTGGAAATGTTCGAAAGGTGCTTGCAAAATATCAGCGCTTAAGTGACTGTTTCAGTTGTTAAATCATAATACAGTGTGATTTTGCTGAAATGAAGTAATTACAGGGGGAGAGAAGAAAAGTCAAATGATATAAAAACAGGTCCTTCGGATAGTGTGAGTGCTAATGTGTGCTCTGATGCATATGCATTATTCATCTCCCGATTCTGCCTAGAGCACAGGAGTTCCTACTAATTTAAGGCTAGAGGTAGTATTATTTTGGCTCAGGGTCTTATCCCTAAATTTGCGTGAAGATGCTATCCTTGCAGGTCCTCAAATATTTCTGCAAGTAGCTGTGATTATTCTAAGTCAACACATCTGCTGTTTTAATATTTTGATTTGAAACCAACAACTTAATCTCCCTCTATTCCGCTGCTTATTTTATGCCAATAGAGTCTATTTAGACCTGGTCTCCTCCATGCCTTCCCTATTGGATTGCCGCCAAATTGCTCACAACTCCTGATTCCCAGTCTCTGTGTGGTTAGGAGGATAAGAACATGACGCTTTTGAAGGCTCCTGTCATCACTGTAGATGAAAAGCCCCTCTCAGTGCCTGGCACACAGGAAGCACACAGCAGATGGAAACCATCTCTCTGTCATTTGAAGTTAGCTTGTACTCACTGGGCGCCTGTCCATGCCCCTCATCCTCCACTGGGCTGGAGAGACTCTGTCCTTACAGCCCTCCGAGTTTTTCTTTCTCCTACCACTGTTTCCCTAATCTATCCCTTTTCTCTAAACGTAGACTCCTTAAGATTCGCAGACTCCTCTGATGTATGTGTATTTGGCTTCCTTCTTAGAGGCAGACATGAAGCTCTAGTCAAAAAGTTTCATGTGGAGAGCTAGGTTAATAAAAGCCCCATCGGGCTGGAGAGATGGCTCAGCCGTTAAAGGCTAGGCTCACAACCATAAATAAAAGCCCCATGAAGAAGAGCAACGTGCATAGTTTCAACCAGCAAAACCATGCCAGTTACCTTTGGAAACCCATTGCTATTAGACTATTAATAAATATGAAACACCAAGAACCAGTATGGCAGCTGCTTGGATCCTTCTTTGTCGTCCAGCCTCTTTTAAAGATATTCCCTTTCTCTAGGGCTGGAGAGATGTCTCAGCAGGTGGGAACCTTTGCTATTTTGTTTTAATTTTTTATTAATTTATTCTTGTTACATCTCAATGGTTATCCCATCCCTTGTATCCTCCCATTCTTCCCTTCTTCCCATTTTCCCCTTATTCCCCTCCCCTATGACTGTTCCTGAGGGGGATTTCCTCCCCCTGTATGTGCTCATAGGGGATCAAGTCTCTTCTTGGTAACCTGCTGTCCTTCCTCTGAGTGCCACCAGGTCTCCCCATCCAGGGGACGTGGTCAAATAATGGTGCACCAGAGTTCGTGTGAAAGTCAGACCCCACTCTTAAAAAGACAACCCAGGTTGCATCCGTAGCACCTCTGCAAGGCTGGGAGGCAGGACTTAGAAGCTGTTCATAACCTCTTCAATATCCAGCGCTGGGGGATCGGATGCCCTCTCCTGGCTTCTACAGCCCTCAAGAATTCATGTGGTATACATAGCTGCATGCAGGCAAACACTCAAGATGCATAATGCATAAGTCCATTAGCAAAAAGCGTCCCTCTCTTGCGTTGCCACTTGTTTCGCACGCTCCGTTCAACAGCATAGCTTTTGATGGACCTCCCCTCACAGTGACTTTGCACACGCTGCTCCATAGACAGGGAGCTCTGTCTTCTACCACCTCCACCTTCCTCATCACAACCTCAAGCTTTACTTTACTTTGTAGGGAAATTTTCATCTCCTTTCCTTGTCAAGGTGAGAGCTGCTCGTCACCCGAACTCAGAATAATTTGTTTCCTCGTTTAAAGTTTAATCTCAGCTTGGGTTAATTATTTAAATTTATGATTATTATATTATCGTCTATCAGTCCCTTTTCGTGGGGAAAGGAACCTTGCCTGCTATTACTCTCTGGCTTTCCCCAGTGTCCCAGCCAGTCCCTAGCACAGAGTGCATGCTCAGTTTGTCTTTTTTAGTAACTTAAGGAGTGAAGAGCCAAAGATCTTCCTTGTAGAAGTCTATGTGAAACAGTATAAATGTTTAACGAGGAAAACGCTTTTTTTTTTTCTGCCAGTGGCCGGCTTTCCACATGGCTACATCATCTTCCTTGCCATCCCAAGCTTCATAGAGAAGCTATGCCATGCTTTTCTTCCAAGCAGTGTGCAGGATATAAGAATAAAAATGTTTGAAAATGATCTCCCATTACCCTCCTGAGGAGTCAGGCTTACAGACGACTCTTTCTTGGCTGCCAATTTGACCTTGACCTTTATCAGCCTTTGAAAAGCTTCTCACTGCTGGTTCCCTCACTCATCCCAAGCACAACCATCTAGCTCTCTCTCCTAGTCACTGCCCTGGGTCCTCGACTCTGAGTAACTCAGATGCTTTTCCTCCTCTCTCCCCTCCACTCTTTACTCCAAACTGAACATATTCTGTTGGTAATATATGCTCCTGAGTAGCATGAATGGCAAATCTCAGCTGCTGATTGGGTGAGAGATGCAACATTTTGAGTTAGGGAGGTAAGAGGAAGCACAGTATGCCCTCCTGCCTCTTTTCTCAGGTTTCCTGCAGTAGTTAGTTCATCCCTGAAACGTTGCCCTTGACAAAGCCAAAGCAATCTTTCCAAATCACGGATTAGGATCCTGAAACTAGTTTCAGAGTGTCCTGCTCTAGTTCCTGGTTATGCTCCAGATATTCATCCCTCAAGATTCATTTATTCCATGAAACTCGAGCCGTGAAGTATACGGTATATTTGAAAGGTGGTTAAGCCATGAGGGTGTGTCCTACATAAATGAGATTGTTGACCTTGTGAAAGGCATGCAAGAGGACAAACCGCCCCTTTCTACAGTGTAACGATGCATTCAGAAAGCTCTGTTTCTGAAGCAGACAGTGAATAGCTGCTAGATGCTCAACCTGCTGGTGAC
This sequence comes from Acomys minous, assembly GCF_964271855.1. NCBI lineage: Eukaryota > Metazoa > Chordata > Mammalia > Rodentia > Muridae > Acomys > Acomys minous. The sequence goes on from NC_140496.1 coordinate 24,722,424, forward strand.
CTGGACTTTGAGCCTCCAGAATCCTGAGACATAAACATTTCTATTGCTGATAAACTGCTTGGTTAACAGGGTTTTGCTGCAGAGGCACAACCAAACTATGACTCCCACTTGTCTAAAACTATCCTGACGTGTGGTGATAGAGCCTAGGCCTTTCTCTGTATCCTCACCTCATTTGTTCTATCCATGCTGTTCAATGGTCCTGTAATTTTTGACATATCCATTGTAAACAAACTGGGGGCAGCACTGGTTCTCTTGAAATCATATGACTTTTATCTAATACTGCAAACGGCCTCCAGGCAAGCCCGTTATCCCCTCCTACCATCCTGTCTAAACTTCTCATACCCTCCTTGTCCTCAGAGGATCTTAGTGACCTTCAGTTAACCTCGCCTGCCTTCATTCCCCTCCATAGTCTTGCTCTTATTATTTTATTCATGGCAAGGAAGTGCCTAATTAAGAGATACTTTCCCCCATACTCTTCTTAGACTTACAAAGTGCCATACTCACTCGCTCACTGATAACGCAAGGCTCTTAGCAATAGCATCCTATGGTTGCTTTTGCTTTGTCAGCTTCACGATTCACTGTAGACCCGGAACCCCAGTAACCTGGGACTTTCAGTCTACACGTTGCCCATTCCTAGGCCTTTGGAAGTACCATTAATTTCAGATGAGTCTCGCTGTCATTCTTCCACTGACATGGAAAGAAAATGTGCCTTCATTTGTCTCCCGAGAATCAGATTTAAATTTATCCTCTCTCCGAAGCCATGTCTGAATTTCCAGTGAGAATCAGCCACGATGCATCTTTAAAACTTAAAGTATTTGGAAATACTCATTGGTCATCTCTCTATCCCTCGTGCCATGATGAGTTCTGTAGGAATCTGACCTACACTGCATGGTCCCTGAGTTTACTTAGTGCTGTTGAGCATCAAATATAGTGTGCCCTATGCGTTGTAACTTACTCTGCGAGCGAACAGAGGCTAGCTTAGAATGTCTGTCTCTTTCCTCCTTGATTGCAAGCATTCACTCCACAAAAGAAATGTGTTCTCTCCTTGACACTGAAATGGTATTTTACCGGAGTAGTCGACAGTTGAGAAATATAAAAAGTGAGTAACATCTGCATTCTTATGTGTGTACATCTGTAGTAAATTGTCATTTATGATGATCAAAAAGAAAGGGAGGAGGAGTTTGTATTTTAAGACAGACTATAAAACTAACCTAGATCATCACACTGTCACTTCTGTTTTCATCTCTGCTTTGACAAACACCTCTCTCTAAAAAGACTTGCCCTCCAAATCAGAGCTGGTAGGGTCTCCAAACAGATCCCACAGGTCTGTGTTTTTCTAAACCTTTGACTCCAATTTTTGGAACATGCTAAAAGATAAAAATAATGGTCCATGATATTTGTGAGGCTTGTGAAATATTCCTGTCATCTTGTTTTCATTTTCATAGACTTAATATGCCAGAGAACCATTCCTGTGGTTGATTTCAATGTTTTTGTTTGATTTTTTTTCATGATTTATTTATTTTATTTGTATGATTGTTTTCCCTACATGTATGTATATGCACTGCCTAGGTGCCCTGTGCCCATACATGTCAGAAGAGGGTGCCCCATCCCTCAAGCTAGAATTAATGACCATTGTATGTGATCATGTGGGTGCCAAGAATCAACCTGGATCATCTATATGAAGAGCACGTGCTCTTAACTGCTGATTCTAAATGGTTTTTGAGTTTTTTCTTCCTTCCTTCCTTCCTTCCCTCCTTCCTTCCTTCCATCCATCCTTCTTTCCTTTTGTCTTCCTTCCTTCCTTTCTTTTCTTTCCTTTTTCTTTTTTCTTCTTTTGAGTTACATGTCATTACAATTCCATGGATATTAATTGAAAGGCTTGTATATTCCAGGCTTTAGAATAAGTGCTGTTGAGACTAAAATTTTAAGTCTAAACTAGAGATGTAAAGACATAAGATTTCAGTACTGATCCTCATAAAGGAAGCAAGTGGGTGGTTGGGTTTAGTTCAGTAAGTGGCAGTTTCTGAGCTGGGAATTGAAGTATAAATAGGAGTTTGCCATTATGTGGGAAAGGAAAGAAGCTGGGAGTTTAACAGTTATGTAAAATGACATTGCAGCTGATTTCCACCCAGTCCAAACCATGGATATTGCAGAAGGAAGGAGGAAGGAGAGATAAGAGAGATGATGTGATTTGAAGAAAAAAAAATCCCTTCTGGCCCTTTTGCTGTTGTTTCATTGTCTTTGAGGCAGCAGGAAAAACACTTCATGAGGGCTGCTTTGATGTATATGAATTATTCATCATTAAGAAGTCAGGCAGCTGACACTAGTCTTTGTTCGAGCTGTGGAGGGTATTAGAGGGTATTAGAGGCCCTTGGAAAAGCAGAACATTTTGTTTTCCTTTCTGCCCTGTGCAAGGGTCCACTGCAGGGGTGGGAAGGTCTCTGTCAGCTTCTCCCCAATTGATGCAAATCACAGGATGTCAGGCCTTCCTATGCCGCCATCTTTCTCCACTCTATTTTAGGATGAAACTGTTTGTCATTGGAGTTACACACTTGCCCTCTCTCTCCCTCCCTCCGTCTCCATCTCTCCCTACCCCACCCCTCTCCTTCTTTCCCTGGCCTCTCTCTGCCCAAGTCTGGACAGCTTGCTTCATTAAAAACTCAGTGCCTGGCCAGATGGAAATACACAACTACCTAGTCCATTAGTGCTCTTGTGCCGACACAAGCAGCCTGACCTGGGAGCAGCCAGAGCTAACAGGATGTCTCATTAAGGCGGCTTTTGTCACAGCCTTTCTCTGTCATTTAACATTCTCCTAAGCACTATGTGGATTTATACTGAGAGTCAGCTGGCTGCTCAGTGGTTGGTAGTGGGAAGCTTTGAGGCCATGAGAGCCCATTGGGTGCTGGTGAAACTCATCTTTCTGATTCCCAGTGCTCATCGATAGGATGAATCCAAGCCCACGGAGAACACCTATGATAACTCTCCACTGCTTGATGAAGAACTTCAGACAGAGGGGCCCCCCCATTTGCCTCTAAATTCTATGTGTTATGGCTGTTCATTTTAGCAGATGAAAATCAGAAGGCCAGCACACAGTAAGTCATTTATTCAGAACGAAGAAAGAATATGTGGGAAAGCCACACCCAATCATGCAATGCCTATTCTCTTTCTACTAGCAATGTTACCCATGGCTTGAATCCAAAATGCAGCCCTCACCTCAATGTTTATGTGTTGAAGGCAATGCAACAGTATACAAAGGTGAAGCATGGGGAATTCCTTGCATTGCTAGGGCTCCAGCTTCTCTCATCAATTGATCCATTGACAGGTTCACAGGCGGCACTGGCTTTGTTAGAAACTCTCTTTACAAATTGTCTGCTATGTGGTGAGCTGCTTTGCATGTGCCTACCATTTTGTTCAGTTCCCCCCCACCCCACCCCACCCCAGGCCTGAAATGACCAGGGCAAGCAGCACACACTGAAATTTCTTGAACTGTGAGTGGAAGGAAATTCTTCCACTTTTTAAGTTGATCATTCTCCTTTGAATACAGTGCTCTTTTTTTAAAAAAAGTAACTAAGCCACAATGATTAATATCAATAATGAGAAGATGGCTGACATACCAGTATGTTGCCAGTGTTGTTATCAAAGCTGGCATTTGCAGGAAACTAACTATGTCTCCTGCCTTATAGTAATCATTTGCATATTGCATTTAATTTTATTTATAACCCTATGGCGAAGACACTCTGTCTGTCCTTATTTTATGAATGGAAAAATAGAACCTAGAACCAGTTAAATAAGAAATGACACCTGGACATTGATTTGACTTGATTTTAAATCTGATTTCAAATCTCACTTGAGAAATGATGATGACAAGCTGGCGGGATGCATGAAGAGACAGGAACAATGCTAGAAGGCGTGCACTGGAGGGATGTTAATCCAGAACATGGCTTTTCTGGCAAGAGATCACATCCAAGACCTTCTAGATCTATGTGATCTGGCTGGCATGAGTTCACATCCAAAGGTCTGTGTGATCCAGGTGGAATACAAATGCGCCTTTAATCCAGGAGAAAGTGGCAGACAGATCTGAGTTCAAGGCCAGCCTGGTATAGAGCAAGTATCGTATCAGGTAAAGAAAAGCTTAGGTCCAGGTATGGTGGTACCTGCCTTTATTTCCAAATGAAGGTAAAGTTAGTTTATAGAAGGAAGCACCCATGTTTGAAGTTGAAAGTCTAATTGAATGGCAGAAAAGGTGACAAATCAGAGAAGATTTGACAGCACAGGATATGCCCAACTCTCATGAAAAGAGAGAGGAAAGGAAAGTTACTTAAGAGGCATTTTTACCAGGACAGTAATAGAGAGAAGGGCAGCAGAGAGAGAACTCCTGTGAAGATGGAATGAGCCAGAAAATAGGAAGAAGCCAAAAGACTGAGCACATTGCTGAGTTAGTCTGAGGCCAGGCAGAGCTTCTCAGTGAGAAGCTGAGAGAAGCCAGATTGGATCAGTCAGTTTGGAGAGAAGTTTGGGCCAGAACAGCTCAGATAACAGAAAGAACAAGTGTGAGTTTATTAAGCAGTATGTATCAGAGGCTGAAAATATTCTAAGCCTAGGTTAGATTGTACAGAGGCTAGAAGCTTCCAGGACTAGGCCTAGGCAAGCAGAAGGAGGCAATACACTTCCCAGACAACAACTGAGCCGGGAGAAGAAAAGTGCTTTTTACAGTGCATGCAAGGCTGTGGAGAAAACTTGGTTTCTTGGTGTTGAAATGCAGTTCAATTTAATGCTCTGTATTAGGCAAAACTACACTGCATCACCATCTTTGTATTCATGTAAGGATTACACAGTTTGTCTTTATGATGTTGGTAACAAGAAAACCAGTGAACACATGACCAAAGTCATGATGCATTCATACATAAATTATTAGTTAGATGTACAGAGAATGATAACAGCAAGCAAATACTTCTTACCATATACCTGAAATACTTATACTAACACATATGTATATATTAATATTTTGAGGGAATTTAGAATACAGGCTCTTACTTGGTCTTTCATGCTGGCCTGGAACTCCAGACTATAAGCAATCTTCTTGCCTTAACCTCCCAAATGCTGGGATTGTAGGTGCAAGTCGCCACATTCCACTTAAACTTTTAAATATCAATATGTCATGTGATGGAAACATTCTCACTCTCACATGACAGCTGAGGGAAGATGAGAAAGCAAGGGAAGACCAGCCTCTTCTGCAAGATCACAGACCGAGCCACAAGCTCGAAGAACACACACACATGCTCAGGAATACTTCCATTTGGCTGGGGACTTGTGAAGTCCTGCTCTGGAATGAATCATACAGAGAAATGGAATCTGAAATGGGGGAGGGGGAGCCACTCTCCTAGTAACGATCAGGAAAATAAGTATTGGAACCAACTGGTGGTGAGTGTGAACTGTCTCCCACTTGCTACAAATTTTTAGACACATTGGAGGTAGCACTGAATAGTGTTAAAGAACTGATTTAAATAATTTTCGTATTTTAATTTTAAATTAAGATTATTTTAAAAATTTACATGCATTTTGCATATTTCATTATATAATGTTTAAGTGAGGTTTTGCATATCTATTTCCTCAAACATTTAGAATTTATTTGCAGCATTTCCTATGTCTTTTTCTTTTGGTTTATTGAGACTTTTTTTTTTTAACTGTATAGTACAGCATCTTGTCTGTACTCACCATAGTGCATAACAGAGCTTCAGAACTCATTCATCCCCTACAGATGGAACTTAGTAACTCTTCACAATCTGTTTGCATCCCTGTCCTCTCTCTAGCTTTGCCATTCTTGAATTCTGTTCTCAACTTCTATGTCAGCATCCCTTAGATTCTTCATGCGAGTAAGGTGTTGTGGCATTTGTGATTCTGTGCCAACTTTATTTCCCTTACTGCGCTACTTTCCAATTCCATTCACACTGTCACGAATGACAAAACTGTTATCTTTATGACTGTATGGCATTCAACTACATATGTGTGTCACTTTCTGTATCTACTCATCAGGGGATAAACATTTAGATTGATTCCATACCTTGACTGTTGATTGGATTTGCTTTGCACAGCTTACCATATCTCATTTTCATCATATATCAAATATCTGTATGAATGCCTATTTGATAGGGTAAAGTTGATTATAAATATGATAGAAGAGAGACCAGCATGAACAGAACCTCATGTGACATGGTTGTTCAATAAATATTGATGTTAAAGGGAATGTGGAGGAACTTTCCTACAGCCTCTTTACTGGAGATGTCATTGTTCCGTTTAGAAATAATGGCTAATTCTCTGTCCCTTATAAAGTTCTGTAGGCCCACAGAATGACCTAGTTCAGGGGCAACACAGATACAATGACTGATGACTGCCAATGTGAAAGAACTTGGCCAACGAAAATGATTTAGACAAACTGATTCTAGCTCTATGGCTTACTTTTGTATAAGCCAAGTCTCTCACTGTGCTCATGTTATAGCTCAAGTATTTTTCTTTGCCAAATTTTGCTTTACTTTCTTCCTTTCACAGGTGTTGGTTTGAAGCTTACCATCGGTAGACACTTTGCTCTCTCCTTTCTAACTATCATTGAGTCATATTATGCATGTCAGAGTTAGAAAACACTGGACCAAGCAAATATTTGCAAAGTGCTACGGTTCCAGCTTAGCATCTTAAGATGCATGTACATTGCCCCTGTGTTGGAGAACAGTTTTGTAGGATGCTCGCCACTTGATAAAAAAAAAAAGTCTTATATTTCTCTTATACTAGCTTATAGTGCACTTCATGTAAGATGACATTGTACATCCCTTTTGTAGATGAGGAAATTGGGATACCCCTGTCCAAGGGAAAAGATTGCTAAAGGCATACAGTAATCTGTGGTGGGGGTAGCTGGCTTTGGCCTCTCAGGATGAAAGCCTCCCACTTTCATAGCCCAGGCATGTATTTTCTCCCTGTCTGGAAATTTCTGGGGCTCTTCAGATTTGCTGCATCACCACAGAAAAACATGGGTTCCTGCCTTTCGAGACCTTTGAGTGTTGAGGAATGTCTTTTTCACTGTCCACATTCTGTTCTGTGTTTAAGGGCTATCTGCCAGAGGTGGCCACATAAACGTTGAAGCTTTAAAAGGTTAATTACCATTAATTATTATGAGAGGGTGACTTATTACAAATTCATAAATTCAGAATGCATTTATTTTGCTGACAAGCAAAATGTCCTAGTTGCCCTGTGAACCTGGTTTCCATTTTATAAAGAGACTATGTGATTTTCTCATTTTTAGAATATAGTATTTGTATCAACCACCATGTCTTCCAACTCACCATGTGGAAAAAAGCTTAATTAAATTCACAAAGTTGGTTAGATTATTCCATACTTAGCAGAAGTCTTTAGGATTACGTAGGTATGATTATCTCCAAAGACCCAGATGCTCAGGCATATGTCTACAGATATGAATGCATAGAACTTGTTAACCAACACCTTTAAAGTGTTATACAGGTGACTCAGATAAATCTTAGCGTAAAAGTTCTCTGAAACTCTTCGTGATGATTTTGGTAAAAACCCTGCTTAAACTTTTCAAGTTGCCACCTGTTGAACTCAGTCTAGCCCAAATTTTTGTAGCAATTAACACACTATTAAAAGATACCTACCTATCCTGTTCATCCTCTGAAATTTATTTACTGAGTACTTATATTTTATGAAAAGAAAACATATGGCTTGTAAAAGAAAGTGTTCCAAAGTATTCCAAATCCTAAGAATAACCAATACCCACCGTTTTTTGGCCTCCTACAATATGTGATACTATACTATAATGGCTAAGTTTACATATCAGGCTGACTGAGCCATGAAATACTGCAAAATTGCCTAAATATTCTGGGTGTTTCTGTGATAATATTTTTTAAAAAGATTAATGTATAAATTAGTGAGTGTATTAAACAGATTGACTTCTATTATATCTGTTGCCACCCTAAATAAAGTAAAATCATCTGTCCATCCACTGAGCAAGCGAGAATCCTATAGACCAGACAGTGTGCACAATGTGGTATCATTTGCTAAAATTCACTATTCGCACTCAAGCAGAAACAGTTTGTCTTCAGTTTGGGGTCTGCTGGCCTTCAGGTAAGAACTATGCTATCAAACTTAAGACTGCTGGGGTTGGACTTGACCTTAGTTTTCAGCCTTCCTTTTTATAAATGTTGTTGATTCATCCTGTAAATATTAGCTTATTGCCTTCTTCAATGGTATTATCATGACAAAACGCGGTTGTCAACTCCCTACAGCCAATAAGAAGAAACTTGCTTTCGTCCATCACATTGGCCTGTGGGGCATGTCTGTGTAGCATTTTCTTGACTGATGATTGATAGAAGGACTGGCCCTGGGTGGTATAAGGAAAGTAGCTGAATGTGATCCTGGGAATGAGCCAGAAAGCAGTGTTCCTCTGAGGATTCTGCTTTGGGTTTTTGAGTTACTGCCTTAGCTTCCTTTGATGATCGACTGTAAGCTATAAGAAGAAATAAATCTTTTCCTTCCAAAATTGGTTTTGGTCAGTATTTTATCACAGCAACAGAAAGCAAACTAGGAAAAGTGTCATGAAACAAGTCTTCAGAATAATTAGTTTTGCATATATGTATATTATTTCATTGTTTCATTTCTTAGTGAACTCTGATGCATATGCTCCTTTAAGGCCAAATAATGTAGTGACATGGTATAATGAGATTTATTATTATCCACTCCATAGCCCCTTTGGCTCCAGCAAGTACTTTAGCTGGTTGCAGAGTTTCAGCTGGTGGAATGATCTGGAATTTTTTTCCTGAGGGTCCAGATCATTCTTAGTCCTTCCAGGATTGGATGATAGTTTTCCATTGACCCTGCTCACGGGGAATGACAGTATTTGGATACCCGAAGGTCTGTTTCCCTCTGAGGCTCTGTATCATTCATGCCAATCAGCCCCACAGCTGCCTTCCGTGCCAGGTGTTTTACAGGAATATGCTCCCTGCCTAATGGGACCATTGTCCTGACTCCTCATTGATATAGTCCTCCCTATGGGTCTGAGACCTGTATGCCAAAAGAATAAATGACCATGGAAACAGGAAGCAAAAATAGGACATAGAAATACACAATATGCTCTATACATTACCTATTTACCTAGAAGTAAAACTATACCACCTGTGCTTATATCTAGCTTCCTGTTTTGGTGATTACAAGGCAAGTCAATATGTCGACGAAGGCCTCAAAAGGAGATATTTACTTGGCTCTGATTCCCAGTTGTGATAGTTGATTGTTTAGCTCCTACCAACCATCTTAAATAGTAGTACTTCTTCCCTTTATGCTCAAAAGGAGATAGAATAACATCTCTCTGAGGAGAATGGAATCTTCCAATATCTATACTCAGTCTTTCTCTTAGATGACAAGACAGCTGAGCTTGGGGGTAAGAGGAAGCCCTTGCAACTGACATCTCTATTTAATCCTTGAAGAGACAGGTCTGGCCACTATAGGAGTTATTTTTAGGTACATATAAATGGGTTATTGAGTCACACTATCAGCACAAAAATTATAGAAAATATAAAATTATAGCTCTGCTCTCTCTTCTCTACCTGACCCCAACCAGAAATGAAAAGTACCATTCTTAGTGTTTATCTGTCTGACAAATGAGCATAAATCAGTTCTTGTAACTTCTGCTTTCCAGAAGCTCATCTTCTCTGGTTACATAGTACCTCTGGGATTGACTGCTTTCCCTCCAGTCACTTACCCAACTTTGAAAGTGTACACGCTTACACACATTAGAGAGATTATAAGATATTAAGTGTGCATTAAGTATTAACTAAAGTAACTATTAATTATAATGAAGTATTAATATGGTTTAGTCAAGACTTGAATGAGTCTGGCAAGAATTCATGAGTTAGAAACTTAATCCCTAATGAAGCACTGCTGAGCTTTGGTCTAACCTTAAAAGGAAGGGCTTGCTGAAAAGAAAAGAACTCATTGGAAACATCATCCTCAGAAATATTAATGATGGTACACAGTGGCCTGTTCCCATAGGAGTAGGTTAATTTTTAAAAGTACAAGACTGGCCTCTGCATTCTTTATCATTTTGCATCCCATCCTGTCATGCACTTCCACCATGATGGGAGAGATCTAAGTGGACATTCACAGAAAGTGAAATAATGAGGCTGCCCCCTCTTGGATTTTCCAAAAGTGATTCTATAAACATTTAACCACTTTTAATGTAATTCCCAGTTCTGTCGTGTCTTGATGCTACAGATGTGGAAATGGACTAGTTCAAGCATTAACTAAGTATTGCTTTCGCAGTACAGTGAGGACATTTGGACATGAATTTAGTGAAATGGTGGGAGGGAGAGTCCCATAATATGGTAGCATTGGCATGCTTTCTGATGTTGGCATTGAAAGCTCTTTGAAGGCCATTTTTCCAGGTGTTTTTCAAGTGTTACCCTGCTTACTTTGGCGGAAGACCTTGTTTAAACTTGCAATAACAACAGGTGTC